>NC_057796.1:466499451-467220378 GCF_018294505.1 Triticum aestivum
ATCCTCCCACCTCCGCCTCATCCTCCCCTCCCGCCTCAAGGGCCGCCCGCTCCCGCTCCCGTCCCTCCCGCTCCGCCTCGCCATGCTCTCCGCGGCCTCCGCCCTCCACGCCGTCTTCGCCCCGCGCGCCGCCACCTTCGCCTACCGCGCCCGCCACGCCGCCGTCCGCTACCTCCGCTCCATCCCCAACGCCACCTGGTTCTTCCGCGTCGCCATCCCGCGCCAGCCCTTCGCCCCCCGCCACGTCCGTCGCCTTCTCGACGCCATCTCCGGGAAGGTCGACGACCCGGGCTTCCTGGACTATCTGCGCGAGCTGTTCCTTTCCGATGCGATAGCCTTCGAGCTCGGCGGCTCCGACCTCTGCCGCGGGCTCCCTCAAGAGTCCGAGCTCACCAGCACGCTGCTCAACATATTCTTTGATCCTGTGGATAGAGAGGTGATGGCCATCCGGGAGGAGGTGCACAAGAAGAATCCTAGAGTCAAGGATGAGAGCGTCCGGCATACGCCTGTGAGAGTGTATGCGGTCCGGTATCTCGACGAGACGATGGTTGTGACGTCCGGGTCGAAGATGCTCACACTTGAGGTCAGGGATAGGATCCTCACAGTGTTGGAGAGGGACTTGGAGGTGAAGGTTGACAGGTTTGGTAGCTCACTCCACAGTGCAGTGTCAGAGAAGATGGAATTCCTGGGGATGGAGTTCCAAGCTGTGCCGCCATCAGTCTTACACCCTCCCATGTCTGAGAAGGCCAAGAGGGCAAGAAAGATGTATCTGAAGAGGAAGGCAGCAGAGGCACAGGAGCTGAAGAATGCCCGGGAGACACGGAGGAAGAAGCTTGGGTTGAAGATACTGAACCACCTGTTCAAGAAGGTGAGGCGTGGGCATGAGTTCGAGTTTGGCTTCCGAATTGAGGATGAAGTGTGCCAGGAGTTCAAGGGTTGGGCAGAGGAGACAGTGGTCGAATACTTCAAGTCACAGGAGCATCGCCGTTATTGGCACCGATTGTTCACATCCGGTGACTTCTTGTCACTGAATAGGGTTAGGGATCAGTTGCCACCAGCATTGGTGGACTCCTATGATCAATTACAGGAAACATTTGACAGGTTCTTGATGCCGAGGAGGGGCCATGACATGACTGAGGACGAGGAGATGCTAGCAGAGGAGGAGGACGAGAGACAATACGAGAAGAGGATTGTTGAGGACTTGACAGAGTTGAAGATGATGGTCAATTGAGCTTGTAAGAAAGGCGGTAAAGTTGGCTGGATTCACAAATTCCATGGGACGGCCACGGCCAATAAAACTACTCATCTGTCTGGATGATGCAGATATCATCAAATGGTATGCTGGTGTGGGGAGGAGGTGGCTAGATTTCTTCTTCTGCTGTCGGAATTTCAAGATGGTCAAGATTGTTGTGAGTTATCACTTGAGGTTCTCCTGCTTCTTGACATTGGCGGAGAAGCATGAGTGCAGCAAGAGGCAAGCAATTAGCCATTATACAAAGGATTTGAAGGTGACAAATGAGAATGGAGTGGCAGAAGTGTACTTCCCAACAGAGAGGGAGATCAAGATGATGGGTGATAAGAATCTCTCTGATCCAAAGCCTGTGGATGGAGCCTTGACAATGATCTTGGTCAGATTGGCAGTCGATGACACCTCCCTGCCGTGCCTGGCACATTTTTGTGCTGGAACAGAAACTGCCCTTTACCGAATACGTCTTCTGCAGAATCGCCTAAATGTAGACCCTTTGAGTGAAAAGAAGTGGGTCCAAGGGCTAAGTGCCATTCATGAGAGTCTGAACAAGAAATGTCTCCCACTGTGCTCCATGCATGCAAGCGATCTACTTCTTGGCAAGATTACTCTCCAAGATATTGATTGTACTCAGTTTGTTGATGTGGTGTGAAATGAAAAAAAAACCCTCCACGTTACCTTGTTCAAAACACACAGCTCACATAAAGATGCAATACTGCAGTGCTTGCCAAATGTATTTAGTGTTGATTGCATTTGGTGGAGTTAGATCAGCATTGTACATATCCTGGATATCCATGCTGTCATTGGGCAGAACAAATATGGATTAATATTTTTTCCAGAGGTATGTGTTCCTCATTCATGACTGTCCTGACCGGGAAGTGCTACATGTCACAACATCATTAGCTGAATCTTTGATTCTTTTGTCTATTTTCTGTTCAGGAGTCATGTGGCATGCTAGTTACCACTGCATGTGCAAACTAACTTCATATCAATGTTACTCAGGTATTTCTCTCTTTCAACAGCTGTGTTCAAATCAGATGCTAATTGTTTTCAACTCACTGTACATTTTTTGTATAGATACGTTTGTTTTGAGCGTAAGTACACAGCAATACAACTAGTATGCGACCAGGTGATGCTAGAAACTGATTCAATCTCATTGGAGCAAGCCGTCAATTCTGAAGCCTATGATTTATCTGCTCTAGGTGCTGTGTTTAGGGAAATAAAGTTTCGGCTTAGATGTATCTGGGGTATGTATAAAACACTGTCCAAGATCTTGTAATCAAGCAGCGCACACATTAGCTGCGTATGGTAGGGGCTTAAGTATTGGGTCTTGTGTAATATGGCTTGGTCAATTCCCAAACTTTGTATCAGATGCTGTAGCTGGTGACTTGCCCAGCAACACCATGTAATGGAATGCAACTGTGTTCCTTTCAAAAAAAATTAAAAAAAAATTCACGCTACGAAATATTTGGCTAGCTAAAATTTCGGCCAAGGTTTTGCTCGCCTTTGATTGGCCAATGTTGACAAGAAAATGGAGTAGAGTCAGGCAAGTTGGTATGGGTGTGCCAATTTTTGTTTCTGGCCATGACCAAAAATTGGTAGGGCTGGTTGTGGATACCAACCAAACATACCAATATACCTTCCTAGAGGTAGCGGAACATATGCCACCTGAGAAAGATTTATTAGTTATCATATCTGTTATTATGAAGTATACCAGATGCTTCCCATGTCTGTGATTACATTAAATAAATTCTGGGAATAGATTCTGCAATAGTTACCTTTGTGTTGTGGTAAGTGCGAATATATCTAGCATACTTTTGCTCTTATATAGAGAAAAAGCTTTGGATAGTGAGAATATGAGCGGGTACATTTCTAGTTATACTAGAAAGCTCTCAAGCTGGAGAATGATTACCTAATTGCGTGTTTTTTGGTGAGGACAGGAGGAGAGGACTGCAGCCACTTCCCTTGCTATGCGATGGTTGATTCACTAAAATTTGAGGCAGTTCTGGTAAATCAATCAACTTGTCTGAGACTGAAATATTTGTAAAATCTTGCTTGATTATCTCAATTCAAAAAACTTTGGTTATCACAGGTTTTGCATTTATGAAGGAAAGGAGCCGATCGAGTTTTTTACTATATTTCAGAACTTGGTTATATTCAAGGTCAGGCTTTTACTAACTCATTCTGTTAAGCTTCACTGCCAAATATATCATTTTACTGTGACAATGTATGCACCCTTACATTGTGAAAAATATCAATAATGCAGGGTGGTGCTAGTACTGGTTATAACAAATATGTCTTGGAAAATGGCACTGAGGATGATACATATTCGGAAAACCGGGTTGCACTTTTCCAGCTTCAAGTTTAGTACCAGAAAATATGCAAGCAATTCAAGTTGACACGGTACATTCTGTTTCAATCTATCTTCACTGGGCATGGCATGGCATTATGTTCGTGTTATGGCACTTTCTCTTAGCTCCTATATTTATGCCACATGTTGTAAGTTTGATATTGTACTTCTTACCAGGCAGCACCATTGCTGAACTCTTATTATTGTTACATACTACACGATGGAGACACGGTAATTACTTGGGTTGGGAACCTAAGCTCGTCAATGGACCACGGGCTTGCTGTGAGGCAGGTAGATGTGCTCAAGGTATGGCTTATGAGGAATGCTCCTCAAGACCATCATGTCATGGGAATGTGTTTCATCGTTCAAATGAGCTGCTATGCTGCCACATCACCTTCATTGACTTAATATGATAGTTAATTTATCTGAATTTGTTTCTATTTCCCAATCTTATATACTCCCTCCGTCCCATAATGTAAGACGTTTTTTGACACTAGTAGTTTTTTGACACTATACTAGTGTTAAAAAACGTCTTACATTATGAGACGGAGGGAGTAGTTTTCATGTAAGACAGTTATGGACAGTTAGTCACTACAAGCATCTGTACCATGTTGTGGACATGTTTACATTTTCTTGTTTTTTTGGTGAAAATTGACAATTCTGATCTTGCCATGAAACTTCAGCCAAAAACAACCCCTTCCTGAAACTTCAGCCAAATCTGACCCTTTATAGGTCAGTGCTAGCCACCCTGGCATTGAGGCAGCACAGCCCTAGCACTACTTAGCACCGTGGTCAATTGTGATGAGGTGCCCATCGTTGCTGGTGGCCGGGACGGTTGACCTTTCTACGTGTATAAGTTCAGCACCATTGAGCGTGCCTTGCCATACCCGACCTAAACGCCAAGGATCCTAGCCCTTACCCTGACCGCTGCTGGCGGGCCACCCTTCCACTCATGCAGCCCCCATGCGCAGCCGAGAGAATATCCAGTGGAGACCAAGTTTCGGTGGAAACAAGTGAAATCAATTGAAAAGCATCGTTCTAATGTTTCCAAATTTCTTTAAAAAATACAGTGTAACATGCTACACGAACATTGTGAAATTACTGAAAAAGGCTTTCGCCCCGCTTTATATATAAAGCAAACCACCAGAGCCACAAGATCCAACATAGGTTCACACCACACACGCACACTGGTAGAACATTGTGAAATTTCAAAATCAAATTTGATTTCACTTGTGAGTATCAGTCTCTGAATGCGGAGACAGTTAACTGAAGAGTGTTGAAGTGTAGCAGCGATTGAAGTTCAGATAACGAATGGCTGATGAAGGCGGGGTGATAAGTCAGGATCAACGATTCTAGTTTGAGCTCCAGTTACCACTGAGTGATTTACCTTCTCGTTTAATTATCAAAGAGCTACTGACAGCTTCTTATTACTCGCTGTAACTCGAACCCTCTTTATATGTTGATCAGCTGGAAATGAGAAGAGAGAAAACTATCAATTTAGATTATCATAGCATAGCGTAGTTACTCTCTTCAATCCGTTGTGATCTCAACTACCCACGAACCCTACTTCCAGCGACCAAAATTCCCCCAAATTCGTCCAAATCCGCGAGCGAGGCGTGACAAAGGTAGCCAGAGCAAGTGTTCCTTGGCGGCGATTCGGGCTGGGAGGTGCGGTGGTTCTCTGATCTGGTAAAATCCAACCCCTCCTCTCCCCAATTTTGTTGGCGTCAGTGGTGTGATCTGGTGGCGTTCGATGGCGGTAGAAAATTCGGGTACAGAGTGAGTGTCTAGAACAGGTTGCGGGTAAACCTTTTGCTCGTGATGAAATCCTTGGCTCTATCTTACTCCGTGTGCCATAGGAGGCGATTGTGTGGTGGCAGCAGGATCTGATCTTGATTCGGGTTTCTGGAAATCTTCCAGTGTAAAATTCTACTTCAAGTCTCAGATCAGGAGATGGGGCAGACGTGCAACCAAGCTGCGGCGGCAGGCAGCTACAGAGAAACTGGAAGCCGATCTCGAAGTAATGAAGGAGGATATTTCTGGCTTCAGGAAGCGGCAGCAGACAGCAAGGATATTCGTGCACAGATGATTACTGTTGACACTCTTGATTCTTTGATGCAGAAGTACCTAGGCACACAAAATTCACACTCTGAACCCTCTGTGCTGGAACAGAAGGTACATCCCAAACAAAATCTGCTAGAGTTACTGTATCAGTTCCGGAGAAAGTTCAGTTAACAACAACTACCGTTGTAACTAGTTTTCCTCCTGCATGTTCCACCACCTTACAGTATGCCACCAACTTTACCCATGTCACAAATGCATCAGGCTAGTATGATTGATGGTGTTACCTTCTCTGTCAGAACGGCTCAAGGTGGGTTCCCTGGTATTCATACTATTCGGCCCAACGGATTACATGTGCCAGGCCATTTTCAAATTCCACCTATTGTACAGCCAAAATCTATACGTCTTTTGATAATTTCGAACAACAATCTGCTCCTATGGTTTGGCCTCCTAATACTGTTCCACAACTGGCTTGTAATTCAAATAAGCCTCCTGTACCTCCACATCATTTTAATCATGTCACTGGACAGTTTATTCCTCCACCACCTGTCACTGTTGGAGTTCAACAGCAACCACCTATGTTTAGTAATCCTGGCATAGAAATTGACAGAAATGAGAGAGACACCAGCTAGGGGGTATTTCTTAGTATGCTGATGCTGTTTTAAAAGGACCCAGGTTGGAAATACCTTTATTTGCTGGCGATGATCCCATTGGATGGTTGCAACAATGTGAGAAATTCTGTGACATGTCTGGTACCCCATATGAACAATGGGTTAACATTGCAACTGGACATTTTCATTGCGGAGCAAATGTGTGGTTAAAGAATATATGTGTCCCATGGCAAATGATAAAAAAAGCCATGCAGGAGAGCTGCATGTGATATATTAAAGAGGCAGAAGCCGGGGAAAGCACCCCAAAGTACAAACGTTTACATGACCAGAGTACGACCTCAGCCTCAGAATCGGAGAAAAGAACCCCGAAGTACAAACGTGTACATGATCAGAGTATGACCACAGCCTCAAAACCAAACCCCAGATCACTAGCCTACCCACGAGAGTAGGGACCCCAGTAAGGAGGAGAGAAATTATGGAATGGACCTAAACCAAAAACTAATCTCCTCCTTGACCTGGCTGATGAACACATTCTATTGGAGTGAAAATTTTCTCAAACACACGACCGTTTCTCTGTCTCCAGATTGCCCAAACAGTCAAAACGCAGAGGCAGCTGAATTTCTTCTTGTCTTTCCCCTGATACATGTTCAAAGCAGCCCTCCACCAGTCCACCACACTCATATCCATCGTGGGGATGGAGGCCTGTAGGTTTGCCCATTGAAGAGGCATGTTCCAAATTATGTTGACGACCGCACATTTCATAAAGAGATGGTCGGAATTCTCTTGCGAAGAGTTGCACCGCGCATTTCATTTGTCCTTCAAGAAAAGACAACTTTTACCATTAGCAGTCGTGACCTTTGTGGTAGCATTGAAAATAGCCGTGGCTCGCTCATCAACCTCGGAGCCAATTTTAAACCTCATTTGCCTATTGGCAGTTCTGGCTGTCCAAACTCTTCGCGCCAACAGAGTCATATGCATAATGTCCAGGTTGAGAATGCCAAGCCCACCCAATGATTTTGGCCGACATGTGACCCAGTTAACAAGACAATGTCCCCCAGCGACCGAATCTGTACCTTTCCAGAGAAAGGCACGGCGAATTTTGTCGATGGCCTTGAAAAACCAAGGCGGTGCCTCGAAGAACATCAACTGAAAGACAGGGATGGCAGTTAGCACTGCTTGCACCAGAGTATTGCACCTTGGGTAAGAAAATAAGTTCTCCAATTGGCAAGCTTGTTCCGTACGATGTCAATTACTGCTCTCAGGTCTGCTTTTCTAATCTTTCTAAAATGAAGAGGGAGACCAAGATATCTGATGGGGAAGTGCTTAACTTGACAGCACAGAATATTGCAAATGTCCTGCGCCAAGTCGCCTTGCGTCAAGATGGGAGAGATAGAACTTTTGCTCAGGTTGCAACATAGGCCAGTGGCGCCCCCAAATATGCCCAGCAGTTCCTTCACCACATGGGCCTCATTGACGGAAGCCTTAAGAAAGAGAATGACATCATCCGCGTGAAGGGACATACGATGAGGGATGTGCAGCAGCTTGCAGAGGAGGCCCTCTCCTTGGCAAATGATCAGTTGGCAAGATTTCTGTAATATGATTGCAGATAGATTTACTCAAGCAAATGCACATGAAGCTGCGGAGTTATTGAAGAATATACAGCAGCAAACAACTGTACTCACTTATATTGATCAATTTGAGGAATGTGTCTAGTTGGCCAGAAGAGAT
This sequence comes from Triticum aestivum, assembly GCF_018294505.1. Taxonomy (NCBI): domain Eukaryota; kingdom Viridiplantae; phylum Streptophyta; class Magnoliopsida; order Poales; family Poaceae; genus Triticum; species Triticum aestivum. Next base: position 466,507,448 of record NC_057796.1, read on the forward strand.
CATTCCTATTTATAGGAGTCTTTTCTTATGAGTTGTTTCATAGGAGGACTACAAGCAGATATAAAGCATGATGTCAGTGGACAAAGACCTAGGGGAATATTAGAGGCTTATTGGTATGCCAAAGTTTCTGGAAACTCAGCCGCAGCAAAAAAGGCATTCTATCAGTCCAACTCGAGACCCAGGCTACATTTTCAACAGCAATATAAACATCATATTAATAGGAACAACAATATTTCAGCTGTAGAAAAAAGGAACGTGTAACAATGGGGACAGACCAACTAGACAATGCTGGTACTGTAAAGAGCCTTGGAACATGGAGCACAGGTGTTGACAAGGGAGAATACTACACATTATGCAGGAATTAGATGACAACCCAACTAAATCTACATAAACTGAAGCATCTCCTACAGCAGATGCTGTTTTTCATACAGCTCCTAACACCCCTGAGCATCCTAAACAGAAAGCAGAGGCGATGTTGTTATCCGCTCATGCTGTAGAATGTACTGCAAGCCCTGCTACATTTTCCTTGCTTTTAATCATTGGTGGTTATAAAGCAGAGGCATTAGTGGATAGTGACAGCTCCAACACATTCATGAGTTACAATTTTGCTATATCTGCTAACTGTCAATTCAACCCTACCAAAACCAGAACTGTGTCAGTAGCGGGAGGAGGGCAACTCAAATCTACTGCCACAGTACCTCTTACTGCTTATTATATACAAGGGCATAAATTCTCTTCTTTTCAAGTCAGTAGATTGAATATACAAAGGCAGTCCTATTGGTTTAGACCTACCACTAAGAACCTTGACTGTTACAAAGAATGGCAGAGTCATTACCTTAACTGACCATACTGTTCCTCATAAGTCATATGTACTGCAACCTGCTGCAATGAGAACAATACTTCAGAAAGCTCTCCTGGGATACATAATTCAGTTCAATGCTCTCATTGACAATGCTTACAATTCTGAAACTGAAGTTCCAGCAAACATTGCAGAAAGTTTGCAACAGTTCATAGATGTGTTCCAGGAGCATACTTCATTAACTACATATTGCTAAATTCTATTACCGTCAAAAACAAATTTCCGATGCCTGTCATTGAAGATCTGTTAGATAAGCTACATGGAGCTGTGATCTTCACAAATTGGACCTCCGATCTGGTTATCACCAAATAAAGATGAACACTGCTGATATTCCTAAAACAGCCTTCCAGACTCAGATGGGACACCTTGAGTTTGTGGTTATGCCTTTTGGATTAACCAACACACCAGCAACCTTTCAAAATCTTATGAACACATATTTCAGCCATATCTCAGGAAATTCATCCTAGTGTTCTTCGATGACATTTTGGTCTATAGCCAAGATTTGAAATCTCATGCTGAACGTTATTTGGCTATTGCTTTACAAGTGCTCAGGCAGAACAAACTTTTGGTTAAAAGATCTAAATGTGAGTTTGCAACACAAGTTGAATATCTGGGCCATTATCATATCTGCTGCTGTACTTGCAACTAATCCTAAGAAAATAGAGGATATCTTGAAGTGGCGTACACCATCCACTGTTTCTCAACTCAGAGGATTCCTGGGAATGACAGGGTATTATTGAAGATTTGTGAAGAATTGTGGTTTAATTTGTAGGCCTCTGCATGACTTAATCTGCACAAACAACAGCATTTGAGCAACTGAAGAAAATTATGACAACTTGCCCTGTCCTGGCTTTACCTGACTTCTCGAAACCCTTCATTCTGGAAATTGATGCTTGTGGCACAGGGATTGGGGCAGTTCTCATGCAAGACGGGAGGGCCATTGCTTATTCCAGTAAAAGCTTAGGTCCAACTGCAGCTGCTCAGTCCATTTACGAGAAAGAAGCTATGACAATATTCGAAGCTTTAAAAAAGTGGAGACATTATCTCTTAGGACATTCTTTTGTCATTAAAACAGATCAGAAAAGCTTGAAGTACATGACCACTCAAAGACTAACCAATGGGATACAACATAAACTGCTCCTCAAGTCGCTGGAGTTTGTTTATACTATAGAATACAAGAAAGGCAAGGAAAATGTGGTGGCTGATGCTATCTAGAAGAGATGCTCAGTGTCATGCAATTACTACTTGTGTTCCTCAGTGGCCAGATGATGTCAAGCTCGGTTATAGAGAAGACACTGAGGTTTCAAACTTCTTAAGAAAATAGCTGCAGATATTGGGGAGCAACCACATTATACTCTCAGAGATGGGTTAATAAAAAATGGTAACAGAATATAATATATGTAGGAGCTGGAAATTCGATGAGACAAACAATACTACAGAATTTCCATCAATCTGCTATGGGAGGCCATTCTGGAACTAAAGCTTCTGTTGGCCATTTGTGAAGAAATCAATGGAGCAGTTTGTAGCAGAATGCCCTGTGTGTCAAATTACAAAAAATGAGCGCCAACATCCTGCTGGATTGTTACAACCTTTGCCCATACCTGGTGTTCCTTGGGAATGTATTAGCATGGATTTTATTGAAGCTCCGCCTAATTCTAATGGGGAGGTGATTTTTGGTGGTGGTGGAATGGTTAACGAAGTATGCACATTTCATAGCCCTGTCCCACCCATATACAGTAGAGAAAGTAGTGCAAATTCTCATGGACAATATTTTTAAATTGCATGGATATCCATTGGAGATTGTCTCAGATAGAGATCGAATTTTCATTAGTAATCTCTACCAGCAGATTTTTGCAGCATTGAAGATTACTCTGAACAGCACATGGTCAAATGGAACGTGTTAATCAATGCTTGGAGCATACTTATGCAGTATGGTATTTCAAGAACCTAAACAATGGACAAAATGGCTCTCCCATGCAGAATGGTGGTATAACACTTCTTATCACTCTTCTCTGAAGAGAACACCATTTGAAGCTCTTTACTGTTATCCTCCACCACTGATTTGTGAGTCTGCTCTCCCAAGCAATATCTGTCCAAGTGCTTCCCTCAGTGTTCAAGAAACACAACACATGCTACAAGAGCTCAAAGCACATTTGCACAAGGCTGAAAAGAGAATGAAACAGTTCCCGGATCACAGACGGACTGAACGATCTTTTGATGTGGGAACAATGGTGTACATTAAGATTCAGCCTTCGTCAGAATGCATTCGGGCTGAGAGGATCTTTGAAACTCAGATCTAAATACTACGGTCCATACAAAGTGCTGGCACGTGTGGGACAAGTTTCATACAAGTTGCAGCTACCTAACACAGCTGGGATACATCCGGTGTTTCACATCAGCCAACTAAAAGAACATGTAGGCAAACATGCAGCGCCACTACCTCATGTTCCTTTAGACCTGATGGGAAGATCAAGACGGCGCCGTTCGCAAGACTGGACACTCGTATCTAGACAAATCTAAGACAAGTAATATGGAATGGAGGGAGTAAGAAACAATCAGTCACATAATGGTTGATTCATTGGGTAAGTCTTGGACCTGAATATGCTACCTGGGAGGATGAATCTTTTTTGCAGTATTTGTTTCCAGCGTTTCAACCTTGAGGTTGGGGACAAGGTTGTACTCAGAGAGGCGGTATTGTCAGTCTCTGAATGCAGAGACAGTTAACTGAAGAGTGTTGAAGTGTAGCAGCGATGAAAGTTCAGATAACGAATGGCTGAGATGAAGGCGGGGAGATAAGTCGGGATGAACGGTGCTGGTCTGAGCTCCACTTACCGCTGACTGATTTACCTTGCCGTTTAATCATCAAAGAGCTACTGTGACAGCTCCTTATTACTCGCTGTAACTCAAACCTTCTTTATATGTCAATCGGCTGGAGATGAGAAGTAAGAGAGAAAACTATCAATTTAGTTTATCATAGCGTAGCCAAGTCTTTTCGGTCTGCTGCGATCTCAACTACCCACGAATCCTACTTCCAGCAACCAAAATTCCCCCAAATTCGTCCAAACCCACAAGCGGGGCGTGACAGTGAGCTACAAAAAAACAAATTCAGCATCAATTTCAATAATTTCACAATTTCACATGTTTCACTTTTTTGGTTGTTGAAAGCTATTTTTTCATAGCTCCCAAGTGAAATCGAGTTTGAAACTGAAATTTACATGCTTGTAGAATGCACCTCTCCAAGACAATATTTTTTTTCTTATGTTTTGGAACATTTGAAAGATGATTTTCACCAGTTTCTACAAACTGTTTCCATCCAATGCTCCCCTCAAACTGGCACCTTGAGTCCGCACTGTACTGAGCAATTTTTTCATCGATTTTTGCTTCCTCTATGCCTGACATATCTGCGCTTAACTTATTGGTGGTGCAGTTAATATTCACCGCCTGACATATCTGCTTTGTAATTATATCTGGCCAGCATAGGCTAGAGAATTTTTGGCAGTTAATTACCACCAATATTAACTGCAACACCAAAAAGAGATCAAGAAAGTGACTCTCATTTTCTCTTATTGGAAGCAAGTACGAGTACCCCAGCCAGAAGATTGTGAGAGATCAAGAAAGTGACTCTCATTTGTTCTCTGGTACCTTTTCAAAAGGCAAAAAGAGTTCAATATTTTCGTAGTTCTACTTGATCTGGGCTGAGAATTTGTGTGTTAATGGCGTCCTGAGGATTGAATTTGTGCAGTTAATTACCGTTGTGAGAGATTGATGTCCAGTTAGTACTTTCTGTACTTCGTGGTGTGCATTGTTTTTAGCAGGGTAATAGTGTAGCTGGTAACAAATACGCCCTCCGTTCCTAAATATAAGTCTTTTTAGAGATTCCAATAAGGGACTACATACGGAGCAAAATAAGTGAATCCACACTCTAAAATATGTCTATATACATCCGTATGTAGTTTATAGTGGAATCTCTAAAAAGATTTAGGAACGGAGGGAGTATACTTTTACGATTGAATTTGTGTGTTAGTTGTTTAGTCCTTGGAGACATTTTTTTAGCTGTATTGACAGATAAATTTTCACATGGAAAGCAGGTGTGGAGAACACTAGGTCCTGCCGCTACGAGTGCCCTGCTCTAATAAGTTTGCTTAGATCAGAGGAGAGTGGGTTGTACAACGATCAGCATCGGGAGAACACAATCATTCATTGTCTCTGAACTTTGGAGAGACGATGCACTGGCCATCTCACAAGCATATACTAGATGTGTACAGCAGAGATCTTATCAAACAGTTGAGGTAGAACAACGTCAACCTGCAAAAGTGTTCTGCATTGCGGGGAGCTCCGTAGGATCAATGGAGAATGTGCCTTTTACAAACCTGCAGCTGCAAAGTTTTGTGTGGGAAGCTCAGTCGAGAGCAGGCAAATGACGACGTAAGGAAGAAGATGGATGTGTTTGCAGAATTAGGAGCTAAGAGCATCTCCAGCAGGGACCCTGGCCCGCCTCCGCCCCTCAGTACTGATCCTCCCGCCCCCGAGAGCTTGTCAGAGGGCCCTCCAACCGCGCCACTACTCGTCGTGCTGCCGAGCTCACTCAGCCATGCCGACCTTGGCTTCGACGAGGTCCTCGGAGATGCCATCGCCTCGATGTCTGGCTGCCGAGGCTTCACCCACCTCCCTGCTAGCAGACGAGGAGCCCAAAAGGTAAATGATTGAGTGCTCTGTTTTTGTGCCGTCCTGCTTGTTGATGCACATTCTTAATTTAATTTAGCATCCCTTGATCTTGGAGTGTTCTTCATCATGGGTTGGCGAGCTCAAGTGATGGGCTGTATTAGCTGTTTTCCGTATTAGTTCAGGAGAATTAAATTATCTCTAGAGGATGATTATTAACCTATGGACCAAATATAGGCTGTAGTGAAAGGCTTACATACTGGTTCAGGGTACTGAATTATCTCTGAAGGATGATTAGCATGGTAGTATGAATATGGAGCATTGGGTTCTGTTGCATTTGCCACCGTCAAGGCCACAAGAGAACTAAGTGTCCGGATAGAGCTGATGTTCCAAAACAACCTCGCAAGCCTGTGAGGCGCAAGAACTGTGGGATCGAGGGGCACAGGAACAATTGCAACAAGTTGTTGGAACTCAGATTAGCAGATGTCATGTAGGACTCAATCGATCACACTCGTACGAAGAGCAGTTGAGGTGTTAAGGCGCCGCATGTGTTAACAAAGAATGCTAATTGTGTGCTACGCATTGTGTTACTTGCTGTAACATTTGTAGTTGAGTTTTTTTTACTTACCTGTTGTTTTCTGGTTATCTAATTGTTTTCTCTCTTCTGTGTTGGTTCGAACAGTCTTCTTGGGAAGAACTAAGTTTTATGAGATGCCAAGCCTGGGCACAGGGCCATTGATGTTAATTAAGTGGTTGTCTACAAGGTCAGTTAAAATGTAACTTGCCGTGCTGCAGAGGTCATTTAATAATTAAATTTTTTAGGGGTATTTAATAATTAAGCAGTGAGCCTTTGTTGCTTGCTTGTTGACAGTGGTTCAGGATTTCGTCGTTTACGGATCGTATCGTCAGTAAACATGTGGGCGGGGATGGTTTTGACGGCAAACGGTGCACTAACTACTGACAAATGTAGGCCATGTGGACAGAAAATATGTGAAATACAACTCACTATACATCCTGCTGTACTTGGGAAAGCGTGAATCTAGAAGAGAAGGGACGAGTGGGATAAAGAGCGTGTGTGAGCACGAGCTCAGACTGGCACTTTCGCACATCAGCTCCTTGTACAAATTTATTTACTGTCTGGAAAATGGCCTTGTTACCATTAATTTAGCAGAATAGGAACCCATTGCAGAGATATTTCTTGGGGCGGTATCTTCTTCAACCTTGTAGGTGTAAAGCAACCGCTGAAGGTTGAATGTCCCGAGCATGACCTCCTGATTCTCCATGTACTCCCTCGGTTCCTAAATATTTGACTTTCTAGAGGTTTCAACAAGTGACTACATACGAAGTAAAATGAGTGAATCTATACTGTAAAATATGTCTACATACATCTGTATGTGGTAGTCCATTTGAAATCTCTTAAAAAGACAAATATTTAGGAACGAAGAGAGTGCATAAATGATCTGTCTCTAGCTGCACACCGTGCTGATACGGCCTTCTGGAAAGGTTTCAAACAATGCATTCCTCTAGTTATGAACTCCACCCGCTGCTCGCTTGGCTCTGGGGCTCTGGTTTCCTTCTGGCATGATTGTTGGCTTGACTCCGGCCGTTTGAAGTTCTTGCTGCCCGTCCTATACTCCTTTGCGAGGGACCCGTGCTGTTCCGTTGCTTCACAGTTCGCCCAAAATGGCTGGGAGGTCCAGCTTCATCCGAACCTCTCGAGGGCCGCGTGCTCTGAGTTCCAAACTTTGCATGAGGTCCTGGCAAACGTTGCCCCTGTCAGCGATTCTGAAGATGCCCGGTCTGCTACTATCTCTGGTAAAGGTGTGTGTACGAGGTATTTCTACAAGCTGCTAACTTTCTGAGGGTCCAATTTCCGTACGAGCAGTGGGTTTGGGACAAGCTTATTCCCTTGAAGCACAGAACCTTCCTTTGGCTTGCTTTTTAGGAACGGCTAAACACTAGGGATAACATGGTAAAGAAGGGCTGGTCTGCCGTTGCCCCATATGTACACTGCGATCTATGTCCTGCGGTGGAGTCCTTTGAGCACCTGATCCTGCGGTGTCGACCGGCACAGGCCCTTTGGGAGTTCTTGCACTTGGCGCCCCTGGCACTTTCCTCAGTCAACTTGCTAAACTTTGCTATGCAAGCTTCTGTGCAGTTGGTTTTCAAGCGTAAGTCAAATGTGGCCTTCGCTGCTTGCTTGGTCTCGCTCTGGCATGCCCGAAACGATCGAGTCTTCAACAACAAGGTTTGGTCTCAACCTTACCTCAGGTTCTATGCAGCTAATCTGATCCGTCTTTGGCGTTTCCGTGCTAAACTTCCACAAGATCAGAGTGCCATTCTCTTTTGGGCTAATCTACTCGATGGCTGATGCATGTGTACATGCATGTCTTCTTAGTGTAGCTTACTCGCTTGCCTGCCCCCCCCCCCAACACCCACCCTACTTTCTGTCTCCTGTTCCAAGGCTGCTGTGGCCTTGCACCCTGGTGCAATCACAAGCTCATGTAGTCGACCTTAGGGTCTCCAAGCTCTGCCTGTTTTGAAATATATAAGGTAGCAACTAAGCTACCTTTTCGTTTCAAAAAAAAAGAAGGGAGTACATAACATGGTTATTGACAGACCACATGTACCCTAGCTTAGAGCACTTACTCGCGACCGTGGTGGCACGGAATAACAGCAAATTGAGCTGCATCTTTCCTCGATGTGGTGCAAGAAGTGGGGGAGAAGAGCGTTGGGTTGCAGGAGAAGCCCCCTGCCGCGGTCCTCCTCAACCCTGCTATAATGCATGGTTACTCGTGGCCGCCGGAGGTAGCCGAGACGTGAGGAAGGATAAGCACTGCTTTGTGGAGAAGCAGAGGAACCACACGGAAGTAATTCATCATCAAGCTTAATTCATTTCATTTCTTATTCACTAATCCCTTACAACTAGTCATATAATTCAGTAAACCCAACTCCGCACCTCAGCCACTCGATTTCATGGCATCCAGAGGCGCCTTTCCCTTGTCAGTCGAGTGTAGGTGATTTTGGTCCCGGTGTTTCGGAGTGGATCGGCAATTGACATGGCTCACGGGAGGGAATTAAAAGTTGAGAAAACTGCCGGAGAAGGAAGAGTTCTTTTGGAGGGGAGAGGAGATAACATATGCGTTGCACATCGCGGGAGAGGGCTGGTCCATAGTCGATTATGTACGCGGAATTGATGGGCCGTTATCTAAGCTGGTAATGTCACACATGAGGTGGCATTATGTAGGGCTGTTGATGTGACATGCATGTTAAGAGATTATTATGTAGGTCTAAAATATTTCGTTTATTTAAACAACATAATATTACGAGAAGGCTTGAGCCTTTTCCCATGCATGTGTGCATGCATTTTTGTCGATGTGGCATGTTTACCTGTTTGCATGCATACACAACTTGGCTTTACGTTGTTGACTGGGTCTTCTCTACGTAATATCTAAAAAGAGAATTAACCAGCATACAAATACAGATATATGCTAGTTACTATGCATCTCTAACCGTGCATACAGAACCTGTTTGGAATATTACTGCTGGGCATTAACCGGCTAGGAGAGGCCGGGTTATCCCCATAATGAGTTATCATATTTGAAGTCCATGAAGATAAAGACGGTGGCGCTTTATGAAGGCCCAGGGCCCAAAGGCGGATCAAGGCCTGTAGATATAAACGGACATTGATATGTAACTTGTGTTGTAAGGTAGAAAGAGTAGAGACCGGGCCGGACACGATTATGAGACGGCCTCGGGATCCTGTAAACCGACGGGCGTCAACCCATGTATATAAGGGGACGACCCGGCGGCGGTTTAGACACAACAAACAACAACTCGAGAGCCAGGCATAAAGAATTCGCTCCCTGGTCATCGAAACCCTAGCAATTCCACAACAACTGGATTAGGCCTTTACCTTCACCGCAAGGGGCCGAACCAGTATAAACTCTCTGCGTCCTTTGTCCGCTTTAACCCCTTTAAGCTAACCCGTTGCGATGGCTCCACGACTAAGTCCTTTCACTAGGACATCTGCCGTGACAAAACCACGACAGTTGGCGCCCACCGTGGGGCTATCGCACGATGGTTTCGAGTTCTTAGAGGGCAGCTTCGAAGGGCTCAAGGGATACGCTGTGGGCCGGATGACGAAGAGTCGTCGCGGTAAGCTCTACATCGACGACGCAGGCTGGGGCCCCGAGGCCGGCTCAATTGAGTACGAGTACCGGGTCCCCTTCGGCGGCATTCACATGTTCATTGGCAAGATTGGCGAACCGGGCCCTGAGCCAGACATCTGCACCGACATCGTCGAAACGGCTCAGCGTGCGAGATCTGCCCAAGTTAAGCCAGCTATGAAGGATGCCTTCGTGGGAGTCATCCACGGAGTGGAATCTGAGGATAGATCAGAATATGGTGGTGAAATCGTCGTTTACTCCGGTGACGAGTCATCTACTGGAGAGACCGAGTCATTGTATCAGCTGCAGGATGGCCGGTTTGGGGGCTGTTCCGATGGCGACAGTATTCCGGACCCCTTTGATCCGCCAAGCCGAGTTGCAATCTTCATGGCCGGTACACAGTCAGCGCCGCAATCTTCGACCGTCGCGGCGATGATCTCCGGTTCAGCAGCGGCGACAGCAGCTGGGGCAGGAGGCCCTGCGCCACTGCCGGTTCAGGTTTTGTCTGATTTATTCGACACCTTGGCAACACTGCTAGCGGCCGAAGTCAGCCCGGCGAATCAGGACCAGCACAATGCAGAAGTGGCGAAGGTGAAGGATCAGATAGTACAAGCCAAGGTAGACCTGGCCGCTGAAAACGCCAGGATGACGGCAAGGAAGGCCGAGTTAGATGCACAGTCTTATCGGCTTATGTTGGACCAGAACGCATCGAATGAAGTAATGAGGAGAAGGTACCGATCTCACCTGCCCCCGGTTTACGAAGCCAGGAATCTCTTCAACATGCCAGGAGCAGGAACCAGCAACCAGCCAGTGGTAAACTGGGTCGAAGCACCTGGGACGGGGACGCCGGTTCAGCCGCGCGCAATGGATCTGCCACCTCAGAATAACCCGTCCCAACACGTGCCAACGCCTCCGGGTCATTACTCCAACCCTTTGGATAACATAGTCGCAGCCGCTTCACGATTAGCGGCCCTCCCAGTCGACGGTGAGTCCCCTGTAGCGGTGGAGACGCGATGGGCCAGAGAGCTCCTTCAGACAGCCTTGACTCAGCAACAGGCTTATTCATACAGCTGCGAAAGGATTCATTCTACTCCCCGCCCGAGCCGGAGTTATAGCAGACATATGGATGAACCGGCCGTGTCTAGCAGTGCGCGGAATCGTAATCCGCCTCGTGGTCATAACCCGGCAGGCGGCAGTGGTGATGCTCAGGATGTGGTGGATCGTGCTAGGGCACGACGAGAGGCCGAGTTAGCGGCACAACATGAAGCCCGCCAAATTACTCCGGTTCATCCAACAACTTCGGTGGAACCAGGAGTCACCTCCAGTTCGTTGGGGGTGCCGTGTCTCGTCCAAGCGCTGCGCAACGTACGACTGCCCAAGGATTTCAAAGGCCCACGTAAAGTGCCGAATTACACTGCCGATTTATCCCCCGAGTCATGGGTTGAAAGTTATGAGATGGCGATGGAGATGCTGGATGTGGATGATGCGGCGTGTGCTAAATACTTCACCATGATGTTGGAAGGAACGACACGCACTTGGTTGAAAAACTTACCAGCTAACTCTATTGAGTCATGGGCCGAGTTAAGGGCCCGGTTTATTCAGAATTTCAAAGACACGTGCAAGCAGCCCATGTCAATTGTGGATTTGGCTGCCTCTATCTAGGAGGAAGGAGAATCAACAACCCATTGGGTGCGCCGGGTTTCAGAAATTTTGCATTCATCAGACCGCATCAACGCTGATACATCAGTTTTGACGTTGGAAGGCAATTGCCGGTTTACGCCTCTAAAGTTGAAGTTGGGACGGCTCAAACGCCACTGCAATGACATGGGGACTCTTATGGCAGCCTTGGTGAAGTATGCCGACTCTGATAGTACCAAGGACCCTGAATCTGATGATGACAAGACAGGAAAGGGAAAGAAGGGCGGCAGCACCAAAGGGCACCAGCATAACCCGGCGGGTCATGGAAACAGCGGTAAGCGTAAGGCGGATAACAGTTCAGATTTTGTGGTTAACACCAATGCGCAGGGTAATGGTCAGCGTCGTAAGGGTAAACCGCCCCCGCGTGGAGGAGAACCAAGTCCCAATTCGGAGCGCCTGTCTTACCTGTTGAACCAGCCCTGCCCAAAGCACGGATCGCGGGACAAGCCGGCCACGCACCTCTGGAAGGATTGTTATATTATGCGGGAGTTCAAAAATTCAGATTTTTTCCGGAATGATCATGGACCGGCCGGCGGTTCAGGCCCCGGATCTCATGGGCCGGGTTATGGTGGAAACAGTTCCGGTTCAGGATTTCACGGTAATCAAAGCGGACATGGCAATCAAGGCAATCAAGGCAACCAAGGTGGTTATAATCACCAGGGGAATCAACAGCAGCAGCAGCAGTCGGGTTACCAAAGCAACCCGAAGCAGTTGAACAGTGGGCAGTACCATGTCTTCACCACTAGCCTGTGTAAGCGCGATCAGAAGCTTCATAAAAGGGCAGTGAACTCCGTTGAACCGGCGGTGCCCCATTACTTACGCTGGTCTGAATAGCCCATTGTGTGGAGTCGAGAGGATCATCCACCTCGGGTTGATAATCCGGGTCATCTGGCATTGGTGATGGCACCTCAGGTTGGAGGTTATAAGTTCACCAAGGTACTCATGGATGGAGGGAGTAGTATCAATATCCTTTATTATGAAACCTTCCGTCGCATGGGGTTAACAGATAAAAATCTTAAACCGTCCAACACCGTTTTCCATGGTGTGGTGCCTGGTAAATCGGCGTATCCAGTGGGTAAGATAGCTCTGGAGGTTGCTTTTGGGGATGGGCATGATTCAAGATCAGAGACATTGACTTTTGAAGTGGTGAAAATCAAGAGCCCGTATCATGCCCTGTTTGGACGGCCGGCTTATGCTAAGTTCATGGCAAGGCCCTGTTATGTCTATCTGCAGCTCAAGATGCCGGGTCACAAGGGAACCATCACAGTACACTGAAGCCGTAAGATCGCTTTGGAATGTGAAGAAGGTGATGCGGCATATGCTGAGTCGGTTTGTGCAACAGAGGAGTTGAAGTTCTACAAGGACAATGTTGATCCGGCGGATATGACTTCTTTGAAAAAGCCCACTACAGAGCATGATCCGGCCTTGAAGTTTAAATCGGCTGATGAGACTAAGCTGGTTGATTTTGTTCCTGGCGATTCATCCAAGCAGTTTAGCATCAGCGCTAACTTGGATCCGAAATAGGAAAGCGCGCTCATCGAGTTCATCCGTGAGAACCGGGACATCTTTGCGTGGAAGCTTTCTGACATGCCAGGTGTACCGAGGGAACTCGCTGAGCACACACTTAATGTTGATCCCAAGTTTAAACTGGTCTTCGCCGGTTCAATGAAGAAAGACGCAAGGCTATTGGTGAGGAGGTAGCCAGGCTCTTGGCGGCTGGGTTTATCATTGAAGTGTTTCATCTTGAGTGGTTGCTAATCCGGTGCTGGTACTCAAGAAGAACGGCACTTGGCGTATGTGTGTGGACTACACAGATTTGAACAAGGCTTGTCCAGCAGATCCTTTTGCCCTCCCTCGTATTGATCAAATCATTGATGCGACGGCGGGTTGCGAGCGTTTGAGTTTTCTGGATGCTTATTCCGGTTACCATCAGATCAAAATGGCAGTTAAGGACCAGGAGCAGACAGCTTTCATAACTCCCTTTGGAGCCTTCTTCTATGTATCTATGCCTTTTGGGCTCAAGAGTGCCCAGGCGACTTATCAGCACTGTGTGCAGAATTGTCTTCATAATCAGATCGGTCGCAATGTTCATGCCTATGTGGATGATATTGTGGTGAAATCCAAAAAGGAGGAGACATTGATTGATGACTTGAAGGAGACCTTTGGTAACCTCCGGGTTTATAAAATGATGCTTAATCCGGCCAAGTGTGTCTTTGGTGTACCGGCAGGCAAGCTCTTGGGCTTTCTGGTGTCTAACAGGGGCATTGAAGCTAATCCGGAGAAAATCAAGGCTATAACTTCTTTGGCTAAACCGAAGTGTATCATGATGTTCAACGCCTGGCAGGCCGGATTGCTGCCTTGAGCCGGTTTATCAGTCGCCTTGGTGAGAAGGCCGTCCCTTTATATCAGATGTTGAAGAAGACGGATGACTTCATCTGGAGTGACGCCGCCAATGAAGCATTTGAGGACTTAAAGCGGCAGCTGGCTAATCTGCCGGTCCTTGCTGCTCCTGTTGATAAAGAGCCATTGTTGTTATATGTGGCTGCTAATGCCCGGGCTGTTAGTGTGGCCATTGTGGTGGAGCGCAAGGAGGCCGGAAAGGAGTATCCGGTTCAACGGCCGGTTTATTATATCAGTGAGGTACTTATTCAGTCCAAGCAAAGGTACCCGCATTGGCAGAAGCTGGTGTATGGAGTTTTTATGGCGAGCCGGAAGCTTAAGCAATATTTCCAGGGTCATCCGATCACTGTGGTCAGTTCTGCTCCTTTGGGGTATATAATCCAGAACAGGGAAGCGACTGGTCGGATTGCTAAGTGGGCTATTGAGATTGGGCCTCACGGATTAAAGTATATGCCTCGGACAGCGATCAAGTCCCAAGCGTTGGTGGATTTCATCAACGACTGGACAGAGTTACAGGTGCCAGAAGAGAAGCTGGATCATACTTATTGGACTATTCACTTTGATGGGTCCAGGCAATTGGAGGGCTCGGGGGCTGGAGTCGTATTAACTTCCCCACGAGGTGATAAGTTTTGTTATGTTCTCCGTTTAATGTTCCCTTGCACTAACAATGCAGCTGAATATGAGGCTTTACTCCATGGTCTTCGGATGGCTAAGGAGATGAACCTAAGCCGAGTTAAGTGCTTCGGTGACTCGGACCTGGTGGCTCAACAAGTGTCTGGTACTTGGGATTCCAAGGATCCACTCATGGCAGCATATCGTCGAGAGGTGGATATTGTTGCAGGTCACTTCAAAGGTTATCAGGTCGATCATGTGGACCGGCGGAAGAACGAAGCAGCGGACGCTTTGAGTTGCTTGGGTTCCCAACGTAAACCGGTTCCACCCAACGTCTTTCTGGATGTGCTACATAATCCGTCGGTCAAGCTCCCAACAGAAGAGGATTTGGCTGTTCCTGTTCCGGAGGCTCAGTTGGTGGCGGCGCTTCATGTTATCCCAGATTGGACGGTCCCATATTTGGCGTATATGAATCGGGGCGAGTTACCTGAGGATGAAACCTTGGCCGGGCAGATAATCAGGCGGTCCAAGTCCATGACTATTGTCAATGGCGAGTTACATCATTGCAGTGTGACAGGGGCGTTTCAGCGTTGTGTATCTCCTGAAGAAGGCCGTGAAATTTTGCATGAGATCCACGAAGGAGATTGTGGTCACCACGCCGGTTCAAAGTCCCTGGTAGCCAAAGCTTTTCGTCATGGCTTCTATTTGCTGACGGCTCATGCGGATGCGGAAGAGTTGGTGAAAAAGTGCGACGGTTGTCAGAAATTTTCACGCCAAGCCCATGTTGTTGGAAATATGCCCTAGAGGCAATAATAAATGGTTATTATTATATTTCTTTGTTCATGGTAATTGTCTATTGTTCATGCTATAATTGTGTTATCCGGAAATCGTAATACATGTGTGAATACATAGACCACAACGTATCCCTAGTAAGCCTCTAGTTGACTAGCTCGTTGATCAACAGATAGTCATGGTTTCCTGACTATGGACATTGGATGTCATTGATAACGGTATCACATCATTAGGAGAATGATGTGATGGACAAGACCCAATCCTAAGCATAGCATAAAAGATCGTGTAGTTTCGTTTGCTAGAGCTTTTCCAATGTCAAGTATCTTTTCCTTAGACCATGAGATCGTGCAACTCCCGGATACCGTAGGAGTGCTTTGGGTGTGCCAAACGTCACAACGTAACTGGGTGACTATAAAGGTGCACTACGGGTATCTCCGAAAGTGTCTGTTGGGTTGGCACGGATCGAGACTGGGATTTGTCACTCCGTGTGACGGAGAGGTATCTCTGGGCCCACTCGGTAATGCATCATCATAATGAGCTCAATGTGACTAAGGCGTTAGTCACGGGATCATGCATTGCGGTACGAGTAAAGAGACTTGCCGGTAACGAGATTGAACAAGGTATTGGGATACCGACGATCGAATCTCGGGCAAGTAACATACCGATTGACAAAGGGAATTGTATACGGGATTGATTGAATCCTCGACATCGTGGTTCATCCGATGAGATCATCGTGGAACATGTGGGAGCCAACATGGGTATCCAGATCCCGCTGTTGGTTATTGACCGGAGAGGCGTCTCGGTCATGTCTGCATGTCTCCCGAACCCGTAGGGTCTACACACTTAAGGTTCGGTGACGCTAGGGTTGTAGAGATATGAGTATGCGGAAACCCGAAAGTTGTTCGGAGTCCCGGATGAGATCTCGGACGTCATGAGGAGTTCCGGAATGGTCCGGAGGTGAATAATTATATATAGGAAGTCAAGTTTCGGCCACCGGGAAAGTTTCGGGGGTTATCGGTATTGTACCGGGACCACCGGAAGGGTCCCGGGGGTCCACCGGGTGGGGCCACCTATCCCGGAGGGCCCCATGGGCTGAAGTGGGAGGGCAACCAGCCCTTAGTGGGCTGGGGCGCCCCCATGGGCCTCCCCCCTGCGCCTAGGGTTAGAAACCCTAGGGTGGGGGGGCGCCCCACTTGCCTTGGGGGGCAAGTATCCCCCCTGGCCGCCCCCCCCCTCCAGATGGGTTCTGGCCGGCGCCCCCCTCCCAGGGGGCGTATATGAAGGGGGGGGGGGAGGGAGGGCAGCAACATAACAGCCTTGGGCGCCTCCCTCCTCCCCTGCTACACCTCTCCCTCTCGCAGAAGCTCGGCGAAGTCCTGCCGAGACCCGCTACATCCACCACCACGCCGTCGTGCTGCTGGATCTCCATGAACCTCTCCTTCCCCCTTGCTAGATCAAGAAGGAGGAGACGTCGCTGCACCGCACGTGTGTTGAACGCGGAGGTGCCGTCCGTTCGGCACTCGGTCATCGGTGATTTGAATCACGGCGAGTACGACTCCGTCATCCACGTTCATTGGAACGCTTCCGCTCGCGATCTACAAGGGTATGTAGATGCACTCCTTTCCCCTCGTTGCTAGTATACTCCATAGATGGATCTTGGTGAGCGTAGGAAAATTTTAAAATTATGCTACGATTCCCCTACAGTGGCATCATGAGCCAGGCCTATGCGTAGTTACTATGCACGAGTAGAACACAAAGCAGTTGTGGGCGTTGATGTTGCCAATTCTTCTTGCCGCTACTAGTCGTTATCTTGTTTCGGCGGTATTGTAGGATGAAGCGGCCCGGACCGACCTTACACGTACGCTTACGTGAGACAGGTTCCACCGACTGACATGCACTAGTTGCATAAGGTGGCTAGCGGGTGTCTGTCTCTCCTACTTTAGTCGGAACGGATTCGATGAAAAGGGTCCTTATGAAGGGTAAATAGAAATTGGCAAATCACGTTGTGGTTATACGTAGGTAAGAAACGTTCTTGCTAGAAACCTACAAACCACGTAAAAACTTGCAACAACAATTAGAGGACGTCTAACTTGTTTTTGCAGCAAGTGCTATGTGATGTGATATGGCCAGAAGATGTGATGAATGATATATGTGATGTATGAGATTGATCATATTCTTGTAATAGGAATCACGACTTGCATGTCGATGAGTATGACAACCGGCAGGAGCCATAGGAGTTGTCTTTATTATTTTGTATGACCTGCGTGTCATTGAATAACGCCATGTAAATTACTTTACTTTGTTGCTAAACGCGTTAGCCATAGAAGTAGAAGTAATCGTTGGCGTGACGACTTCATGAAGACACAATGATGGAGATCATGGTGTCATGCCGGTGACGAAGATGATCATGGTGCCCCGAAGATGGAGATCAAAGGAGCATAATGATATTGGCCATATCATGTCACTATTTGATTGCATGTGATGTTTATCATGTTTTTGCATCTTATTTGCTTAGAACGACGGTAGTAAGTAAGATGATCCCTTATGATAATTTCAAGAAAGTGTTCCCCCTAACTGTGCACCGTTGCGAAGGTTCGTTGTTTCGAAGCACCACGTGATGATCGGGTGTGATAGATTCTAACGTTCGAATACAACGGGTGTTGACGAGCCTAGCATGTACAGACATGGCCTCGGAACACACGCAATACACTTAGGTTGACTTGACGAGCCTAGCATGTACAGACATGGCCTCGGAACACGGAGGACCGAAAGGTCGAGCATGAGTCGTATAGAAGATACGATCAACATGGAGATGTTCACCGATCTTGACTAGTCCGTCTCACGTGATGATCGGACACGGCCTAGTTAACTCGGATCATGTTTCACTTAGATGACTAGAGGGATGTCTATCTGAGTGGGAGTTCATTGAGTAATTTGATTAGATGAACTTAATTATCATGAACTTAGTCTAAAATCTTTACACTATGTCTTGTAGATCAAATGGCCCACGTTGTCCTCAATTTCAACGCGTTCCTAGAGAAAACCAAGCTGAAAGATGATGGCAGCAACTATACGGACTGGGTCCGGAACCTGAGGATCATCCTCATAGCAGCCAAGAAAGATTATGTCTTAGAAGCACCGCTAGGTGAAGCACCAATCCCAGAGAACCAAGACGTTATGAACGCTTGGCAGCAGCGTGCTGATGATTACTCCCTCGTTCAGTGCGGCATGCTTTACAGCTTAGAACCGGGTCTCCAAAAGCGTTTTGAGAAACATGGAGCATATGAGATGTTCGAGGAGCTGAAAATGGTTTTCCAAGCTCATGCCCGGGTCGAGAGATATGAAGTCTCCGACAAGTTCTTCAGCTGTAAAATGGAGGAGAATAGTTCTGTTAGTGAGCACATACTCAGAATGTCTGGGTTGCACAACCGCTTGTCTCAGCTGGGAGTTAATCTCCCGGATGACGCGGTCATTGACAGAATCCTCCAGTCGCTTCCACCAAGCTACAAGAGCTTTGTGATGAACTTCAATATGCAGGGGATGGAAAAGACCATTCCTGAGGTATATTCAATGCTGAAATCAGCGGAGGTGGAGATCAGAAAAGAACATCAAGTGTTGATGGTGAATAAAACCACTAAGTTCAAGAAGGGCAAGGGTAAGAAGAACTTCAAGAAGGACGGCAAGGGAGTTGCCGCGCCCGGTAAGCCAGTTACTGGGAAGAAGTCAAAGAATGGACCCAAGCCTGAGACTGAGTGCTTTTATTGCAAGGGAAGTGGTCACTGGAAGCGGAACTGCCCCAAATACTTAGCGGACAAGAAGGCCGGCAACACCAAAGGTATATGTGATATACATGTAATTGATGTGTACCTTACCAGTACTCGTAGTAGCTCCTGGGTATTTGATACCGGTGCGGTTGCTCATATTTGTAACTCAAAACAGGAACTACGGAATAAACGGAGACTGGCGAAGGACGAGGTGACGATGCGCGTCGGGAATGGTTCCAAGGTCGATGTGATCGCCGTCGGCACGCTACCTCTGCATCTACCTACGGGATTAGTTTTAAACCTCAATAATTGTTATTTAGTGCCAGCTTTGAGCATGAACATTGTATCTGGATCTCGTTTAATTCGAGATGGCTACTCATTTAAATCTGAGAATAATGGTTGTTCTATTTATATGAGAGATATGTTTTATGGTCATGCCCCGCTGGTCAATGGTTTATTTTTGATGAATCTCGAACGTGATGTTACACATATTCATAGTGTGAATACCAAAAGATGTAAAGTTGATAACGATAGTCCCACATACTTGTGGCACTGCCGCCTTGGTCACATTGGTGTCAAGCGCATGAAGAAGCTCCATGCAGATGGACTTTTGGAGTCTCTTGATTACGAATCATTTGACACGTGTGAACCATGCCTCATGGGTAAGATGACCAAGACTCCGTTCTCCGGAACAATGGAGCGAGCAACCAACTTATTGGAAATCATACATACCGATGTGTGCGGTCCAATGAGTGTTGAGGCTCGCGGAGGATATCGTTATGTTCTCACTCTCACTGATGACTTAAGTAGATATGGGTATGTCTACCTAATGAAACACAAGTCTGAAACCTTTGAAAAGTTCAAGGAATTTCAGAGTGAGGTTGAGAATCAACGTGACAGGAAAATAAAATTCTTACGATCAGATCGTGGTGGAGAATATTTAAGTCACGAATTTGGTACACACTTAAGGAAATGTGGAATAGTTTCACAACTCACGCCGCCTGGAACACCTCAGAGAAATGGTGTGTCCGAACGTCGTAATCGCACTCTATTGGATATGGTGCGATCTATGATGTCTCTTACCGATTTACCGCTCTCATTTTGGGGCTATGCTTTAGAGACTGCCGCATTCACTTTAAATAGGGCTCCGTCGAAATCCGTTGAGACGACACCGTATGAATTATGGTTTGGGAAGAAACCTAAGCTGTCGTTTCTAAAAGTTTGGGGATGCGATGCTTATGTCAAGAAACTTCAACCTGAAAAGCTCGAACCCAAGTCGGAAAAATGCGTCTTCATAGGATACCCTAAGGAAACTATTGGGTATACCTTCTACCTCAGATCCGAAGGCAAGATCTTCGTTGCCAAGAACGGGTCCTTTCTAGAGAAGGAGTTTCTCTCGAAAGAATTGAGTGGGAGGAAAGTGGAACTTGATGAGGTGATAGTCACCCCTTCCGTACCGGAAAGTAGCGGAGCGCGGGAAAATGTTCCTGTGGTGCCTACACCGACTGGGAAGGAAGTTAATGATGATGATCATGAAGCTTCGGATCAAGTTACTACTGAACTTCGTAGGTCCACAAGGACACGTTCCGCACCAGAGTGGTACGGCAACCCTGTCCTGGAAATCATGTTGTTAGACAACGGTGAACCTTCGAACTATGAAGAAGCGATGGCGGGCCCGGATTCCGACAAATGGCTAGAAGCCATGAAATCCGAGATAGGATCCATGTATGAAAACGAAGTATGGACTTTGACTGACTTGCCCGATGATCGGCGAGCCATAGAAAACAAATGGATCTTTAAGAAGAAGACGGACGCGGATGGTAATGTGACCATCTATAAGCTCGACTTGTCGCTAAGGGTTATCGACAAGTTCAAGGGGTTGACTACGATGAGACTTTCTCACCCGTAGCGAAGCTGAAGTCCGTCCGAATCATGTTAGCAATTGCCGCATACTATGATTATGAGATATGGCAGATGGACGTCAAAACGGCATTCCTTAATGGCTTCCTTAAGGAAGAGTTGTATATGATGCAGCCGGAAGGTTTTGTCGATCCTAAGAATGCTAACAAAGTATGCAAGCTCCAGCGCTCAATCTATGGGCTGGTGCAAGCATCTCGGAGTTGGAACATTCGCTTTGATGAGATGATCAAAGCGTTTGGGTTTACACAGACTTATGGAGAAGCCTGTGTTTACAAGAAAGTGAGTGGGAGCTCTGTAGCATTTCTCATATTATATGTGGATGACATACTATTGATGGGAAATGATATAGAATTCTTGGAAAGTATAAAGGCCTATTTGAATAAGTGTTTTTCAATGAAGGACCTTGGAGAAGCTGCTTATATATTAGGCATCAAGATCTATAGAGATAGATCAAGACGCCTCATTGGTCTTTCACAGAGTACATACCTTGACAAGATATTGAAGAAGTTCAATATGGATCAGTCCAAGAAGGGGTTCTTGCCTGTATTGCAAGGTGTGCAATTGAGCACGGCTCAATGCCCGACCACGGCAGAAGATATAGAAAAGATGAGTGTCATCCCCTATGCCTCGGCCATAGGGTCTATTATGTATGCCATGCTGTGTACCAGACCTGATGTAAACCTTGCCGTAAGTTTGGTAGGAAGGTACCAAAGTAATCCCGGCATGGAACACTGGACAGCGGTCAAGAATATCCTGAAGTACCTGAAGAGGACTAAGGATATGTTTCTCGTTTATGGAGGTGACGAAGAGCTCGTCGTAAAGGGTTACGTCGACGCTAGCTTCGACACAGATCTGGATGACTCGAAGTCACAAACCGGATACGTGTATATTTTGAATGGAGGAGCAGTAAGCTGGTGCAGTTGCAAGCAAAGCGTCGTGGCGGGATCTACATGTGAAGCGGAGTACATGGCGGCCTCGGAGGCAGCACAGGAAGCAGTCTGGATGAAGGAGTTCATTACCGACCTAGGGGTGATTCCCAATGCGTCGGGCCCGATGACTCTCTTCTGTGACAACACTGGAGCTATTGCCCTTGCGAAGGAGCCCAGGTTTCACAGGAAGACCAGGCATATCAAGCGTCGCTTCAACTCCATTCGTGAAAGTGTTCAAAATGGAGACATAGATATTTGTAAAGTACATACGGACCTGAATGTAGCAGATCCGTTGACTAAACCTCTCCCTAGGGCAAAACATGATCAACACCAGGACGCAATGGGTGTTCGATTCATCACAATGTAACTAGATTATTGACTCTAGTGCAAGTGGGAGACTGTTGGAAATATGCCCTAGAGGCAATAATAAATGGTTATTATTATATTTCTTTGTTCATGGTAATTGTCTATTTTCATGCTATAATTGTGTTATCCGGAAATCGTAATACATGTGTGAATACATAGACCACAACGTGTCCCTAGTAAGCCTCTAGTTGACTAGCTCGTTGATCAACAGATAGTCATGGTTTCCTGACTATGGACATTGGATGTCATTGATAACGGGATCACATCATTAGGAGAATGATGTGATGGACAAGACCCAATCCTAAGCATAGCATAAAAGATCGTGTAGTTTCGTTTGCTAGAGCTTTTCCAATGTCAAGTATCTTTTCCTTAGACCATGAGATCGTGCAACTCCCGGATACCGTAGGAGTGCTTTGGGTGTGCCAAACGTCACAACGTAACTGGGTGACTATAAAGGTGCACTACGGGTATCTCTGAAAGTGTCTGTTGGGTTGGCACGGATCGAGACTGGGATTTGTCACTCCGTGTGACGGAGAGGTATCTCTGGGCCCACTCGGTAATGCATCATCATAATGAGCTCAATGTGACTAAGGCGTTAGTCACGGGATCATGCATTGCGGTACGAGTAAAGAGACTTGCCGGTAACGAGATTGAACAAGGTATTGGGATACCGACGATCGAATCTCGGGCAAGTAACATACCGATTGACAAAGGGAATTGTATACGGGATTGATTGAATCCTCGACATCGTGGTTCATCCGATGAGATCATCGTGGAACATGTGGGAGCCAACATGGGTATCCAGATCCCGCTGTTGGTTATTGACCGGAGAGGCGTCTCGGTCATGTCTGCATGTCTCCCGAACCCGTAGGGTCTACACACTTAAGGTTCGGTGACGCTAGGGTTGTAGAGATATGAGTATGCGGAAACCCGAAAGTTGTACGGAGTCCCGGATGAGATCCCGGACGTCACGAGGAGTTCCGGAATGGTCCGGAGGTGAAGAATTATATATAGGAAGTCAAGTTTCGGCCACCGGGAAAGTTTCGGGGGTTATCGGTATTGTACCGGGACCACCGGAAGGGTCCCGGGGGTCCACCGGGTGGGGCCACCTGTCCCGGAGGGCCCCATGGGCTGAAGTGGGAAGGGAACCAGCCCATAGTGGGCTGGGGCGCCCCCCATGGGCCTCCCCCCTGCGCCTAGGGTTAGAAACCCTAGGGTGGGGGGGGGCGCCCAGTTGCCTTGGGGGGCAAGTATCCCCCCTGGCCGCCCCCCTCCTCCAGATGGGTTCTGGCCGGCGCCCCCCTCCCAGGGGGCCTATATAAAGGGGGAGGGAGGGAGGGCAGCAACATAACAGCCTTGGGCGCCTCCCTCCTCCCCTGCTACACCTCTCCCTCTCGCAGAAGCTCGGCGAAGCCCTGCCGAGACCCGCTACATCCACCACCACGGCGTCGTGCTGCTGGATCTCCATCAACCTCTCCTTCCCCTTGCTGGATCAAGAAGGAGGAGACGTCGCTGCACCGTACGTGTGTTGAACGCGGAGGTGCCGTCCATTCGGCACTCGGTCATCGGTGATTTGAATCACGGCGAGTACGACTCCGTCATCCACGTTCATTGGAACGCTTCCGCTCGCGATCTACAAGGGTATGTAGATGCACTCCTTTCCCCTCGTTGCTAGTATACTCCATAGATGGATCTTGGTGAGCGTAGGAAAATTTTAAAATTATGCTACGATTCCCAACACTTTTGGTGGCGGTTGATAAGTGCACTAAATGGGTAGAGGCAGAGCCAGTCAGTAAGTGTGATGCAGCCACGGCGGTTCAATTTGTCAAGAAGGTGATTTTCCGGTTTGGTTTTCCACACAGCATCATAACTGATAATGGCAATAATCTGTCAAAGGGTGCTATGAAAGAATTTGTCAATGTGAGCACATCCGGCTTGACGTGTCATCAGTGGCTCATCCTCAATCTAATGGTCCGGTTGAGAGAGCCAATCAAGAGATC
Organism: Triticum aestivum; assembly: GCF_018294505.1. Taxonomy (NCBI): domain Eukaryota; kingdom Viridiplantae; phylum Streptophyta; class Magnoliopsida; order Poales; family Poaceae; genus Triticum; species Triticum aestivum. The sequence continues at coordinate 466,531,619 of NC_057796.1, forward strand.
CTAAGAGGCATCATGCCCCGGCTTATGGTTCCCCTGCAGAGGACGCCGGGTTGTTGGGTGGAAGAGTTACCTTCTGTGTTATGGAGCATCAATACCACGCCCAACAGATCTACGGGTTACACACCTTTTTCATGGTTTACGGAGCAGAGGTGGTTCTCCCTAGTGACATCCGTCATGACTCGCCTCGTGTGGCGGCTTATGTCGAAGCTGACAATGAGAAGGCACGACAGGAATCACTTGACATGTTAGATGAGGAGCGTGACATTGCAGCAGCTCGTTCGGCGATTTGCCAGCAAGATCTGCATCGTTATCACAGCCGGCGGGTTAGAACCAGAACTTTTCAAGAAGGCGATTGGTGCTCCGACTCATCCAGGATCAGACTGATATGCACAAGTTATCCCCGCCTTGGGAAGGACCCTTTGTGGTCAGCAAGAATCTGCATAACGGGTCATACTACCTTATATGTTCGAGAGCACAAAGACTCACGTAAATCGGAGGAGGAGACCCACCGGCCGTGGAATATCGCTCATCTTCGGCCTTACTATACTTGAGCCACAGGCTCTGCTCATGTACATAGTTATGACAATGTATATATTATGATCAATATAATAAACCGGAGCCTCAGCTAAAGCGGGGTATCTGTTGTTTTTCTTACATCATGTGTGGTTACATGGGGGCTTCTGTTTATAAAGCGGCGTCTGGTTTACCCCTTGATTCAGCTTATAAGCTTTATAAAAATCACTTGGGGGCTTGGTCGTACTCGAACCATAGCTACACCTCTTGATTGCGCAAGGCCACCAGAAAAATCACTTGGGGGCTTGGTCGTACTCACCCATTGATCCGGCTATCAAGCCAATATTATCATAAGGGGCCAAAGAGAGTCTGTTGCACGGCACAACTCAAACATAGGCACCCACTGAGCACAACTCAAAATATTACCTGGGGGCTCTTTGTTGCACAGCAACAAAGAGTTTTAACCCTTATAATAGGCTATCAAGCCAGGCTTGGAAGCCAGGTGTATTCACCTAAAACCCCGGGTTATCCTGCCTTTTTTAAGTAAGCCACTCCGTCCAGGTAATCCTAGTATGACCCGCCGAACGTTGGCAAGTCAATCTTATACAGACCCTGAAGTTGTCAAAGTTAAAACGACGATTGGTTAATGTGAGGTCCATCTTAAAAGGCTTTGTAAAATGGTTTAACTCAGTGGCATGGCAGCCCATGAAAAGCCTCGAATTTTCTCATGATTTTATTCGAAAAATTTTCATATGCTTTTATTTGCCAAGTTTTTTCTCTTTGATGAGATTTATGATGTTTTTGATAAACCGGCGTTCATTAACCCGGTTCGGCTTTCAACTACAAAGTTGTCAGTACATGATCAGTTATAATCCGGAGTTTATTAACCCGGTCTGGTTTCGACTATAAGTCGCCAGTATTAATATGGATAAACCGGTGTTTATCACAACCCGGTACGGTTTTATCATAAACCGGCACAATATGAAAGGAGTTATCATTACTCAAGATTGGGGTTATCACCCTCACTACAAAAGTTGGTCAACCAACATTGTGATTCAAGGTCACAGGTATCATTTATTTTCATATTTGATTATCTTTTTACAGCCTTGGTTATAAACCCTGGCTATATTGGGCATCATGACCCGTCCGGCGGTAAACCGCCAGGACACTTTCAACTTTTGTATGCAGGAGCAGCTACGGATTATGAATGTCATATATCTTAAGCATGGCGATTAACAAGTATCATGCAAAATGAGTATGCACGATGGCATAGCAGACCAAGTGTTTCAACTAGCCTATTACAAGGCGCTTCGATGCCCAAAAGAATAATTGTTTTCAGCAAGTGTTGTGGTATGCAGAAGGCTAAACCGGCCTCCAGATCATGACTCCTCGTCGGCCTGACTTGACGGCTGTGGATCATCCTGCGCCGTTTCATCCTCCTCCTCTCCACCCAGTGGCTGGAAGTCAATGGTTGCCCAATCGATCCCAGTTAGGGCTTGGAATATAGCTTCATCGCTTATAAGCGTGGAGGGTTCAACATCAGGGGCATAAGTATGCTTACGGATTGGCGGGATAAGATTTTGCACATCATAAGTTGGCGCGTTAACCCGCTTGTTGTCGGCGTAGTAAATTGACTGATAATGGGACATATCGGTTTCTTCAGCCAACTTACTAGCCAAGGGGCGCATTTCCCTCATCAAAGCTCGGAGATCATTATTATCAAAATCTGATCCGTCCTCCCTTAAGCTCGGATAACCTTTACCCACATCCACCGGATCAAGATCAGGCACCCATGCTTTTGCCCGGGTTAGCGCGGTAAGAGAACCAGCCCTCGCAGGAGATCTTTTCAGCTCTTCTACCCGGGCAGGCAGCATTGACAACCTTTTAAGGTCACTTTGATTAAAGTTGGGAGCGGCTTGTTGTGAGAAGCGGTGCAGATGATCCGTTGCATGCCAGTATATAACTGCTCTATAAGAGTATAGGCAGCCTTCAGCTTCTTCTGCACGTCAGAGCCCAGATGACTAATGCAAGTTCCTGCATCATTACAAACATCAGTAAACCGGCAGTGTATGGGATGATATGTTGACAACTTAAAGCCAGGATATTTACCAAACACAACAGCAGTCATGGCATGTATTTGCCACTTTACACCAGTCAGCTCGTCTACCACCGGTTTAAGAGCTGCTTCTGCGTCCTCGGCTCTTTTTTGCAAAGCGGATTTTTCTGTGGCCCAATCCGCCCGCTCCTTGTTGAAACTCTCCTTCAGCTTTTCCATAGTGGCTAAGGCACGGGTCAGCTCATCTTTGGCTTTGAAGGTTTCTGCTTTCTGGGACTTGATATTTTCTTGCAGATCAGCGTTTTGAGTTTCCTTTTTGCTCAGCTCGGCCTATAAGAGACATACATATATTGAGTTGGCAGTACATATTTGAAGTACCAAGCACATAACAAGTTATGCACCTGATACTTGGGGCTAATGCCTATTTGCTTGTTATCAGAAATTTCTACAAGTCCCAAGCACAATACAAGTATTACTCTTGGCACTTGGGGGCTAATGTATGTTTGCTCAAAGTAACGTTATGGGTATTCTTCTGAAGTCCCGGTTCATCTTTATAAGTTAAACCGGCCCTTGGGGACTACACCGGCAAAAGTAATAATATTACACTTCTAAAGTCCCGGTTCATCTTCATAAGTTAAACCGGCCCTTGGAGGCCAAGCATGCAAAGTTGAGGTATTACAAAATCCCGGTTTAGATTGATATCATAAACCGTCACTTAGGGGCTACTGGAGTTGATATTTGGAATTGGATATAAGAGAGAAACAGTTATGCAGAGTTAAGCAGTAGTTACCTCATATCGTTCTTTCATTAAGTTCACTAAACCGGCTTCATAATCACGGCTGGTATACATACGGTTTAAGAAGCCAGAATGAATGTCTTGAGCGCTGAGGTGGGCGTAGCTTGATAAATTGGCATTCCACTTGCCTTTGCTCATAGCAGAAAGCTCGTCCTTGGCACTATGCTTCGATAAAGCAACAGGGTTGCCAGGAGAGGTGTGGCCGACGCCAGTAATCATAATGTCATCCTCTTTATCACCAGCAGCCTTCATCGGAGACGACGGTTTATCAGTAGCCTTAGCTGGACTTGCCGGCTTATCATCAGTTCGGGCCAGGCTTGTCGGGTTATCAGTGTGGCCTGTGGTGTCCACTTCTACTTGTTCAACACTGAAGTCATAATCTTGAGGTGGCGGGTCATCATGTATAACATCAACATTTGTTCCTTCCAGATTTGGAGTCTTCTCCGGTTCAATAACCACATTATCATCAGCCGGTTTATTTAGCCGAGCCTTCTTTCTGGGTCTAGGCTTAACACTGCAAACAAACATGAAGATTAATAAATCGGGCAGATATAATGTAGTAAGGATTAAATTAAAACATAACTCACCCAGGAACTGTCTTGAGAGGTGGAAGTTGTGTGGCCGTTGACTCGCCAGAAGATGAATGAGGTGTACCCTGATAATTGGAATCAGACGGATTAAGAGGCTGTCGAAAACAACCCGCCTTGGGGCAAGAAGTATCAGGAATGCAAGAGACCTCGGATCGGCGTTTCCGGACTGGAGTGTTCGGTAAACCGGCGGAGGTAACTACCTGGCCGCTGTGCCGGGTTGTGCGGCGAGCGTCGTGTTGTTGTGTCTTTAAAAGAGAGTTTGGATCCAAGTGAGCAAGGGGGTGAGAAAATTTTACTTTCCGGTTTGCTCGACGGATTTTCGGTGTTGGCAGAGGATCTGAACCGGAGGAAAGAATAATTACCTCTACATCATCAGCTTGGCTGCCTTCAGCGTCGTCCTGATAATAGTCATTGTCAATGAGGTGTATGAAAAATGAACCAAGAGAATCAAGTTCTACCTCTGAGTCCGGATTAGCCAAGTCAGCGTCAGCGTTTGGTTCAGAAGATTCGGTGGTCCTCTTCCTGGCAGGTTTCTTAATAACCTTTGTTTTGGGGCGAGGTGTCTTCGCCGGTTTATCTTGTGGCTTCTTTTTTCCAGAACGGATCATCACCCTGGCAAAGATGGAAATTTTTTTGAGAAAGTATTTCAAAGGATTAAGTTGAAAACAAAAAGGTTATATGATTCTTACGGCTGGCGGTTTGTTGGAGGTGCAGAAAGGACTTAATCCGGTCTGGCTACAGACAGCCTCCGGTTCATTCAGTATTTTCTTAACAGCCTCAGTAACTTCAACCTCTGTTAGCTGAATATCAATATGACGTTGAGGATCTTTTAAACTCCCTGTGTACTCACACATTAAACCGGGGCGCCAGCTTAAAGGCAGACGCTCCAAGTTATCCAGCAGCGAACAAAGTCAACACCAGTTAAACCGTTTGCCATAAAGGCTATGAGCTTTGACAGTTGTGGTGCATAGTTGGACCGTTCCTTGGCAGTCAGCCTCTGAGGAAATGGATGAGTGTTGCTAAGCCGGTGAGGACGGTAGCCCGGCAGAGGATTCTCATCAGTTGAAGATGTGTCTCGGCAATAAAACCAAAGTTTGATTCCAATCCTTAGGGTGACTATGAAGCTTGGCGTGAGGGAAGCTGACATCTTTCCTCTTCTGAATCGCCATTCCACCAAGTTCAGTATTGGGCCCATCTGTAAACTCAGTACGGTGGTTCAAGTAGAAAAAGTCTCTGAACAGTTCAACTGTGGGCTCCTCTTGAAGGTAGACCTCGCAAAATACTTGGAAATTGCAAATATTGGACACAGAGTTTGGTCCAATATCTTGAGGGTGGAGTTGGAAGCTGGCAAGCACATCTCGGAAATTATTTGAACCGGGAGGGCTAAAACCTCGACCCAGATAGTCAGCAAATACAACTACTTCTCCGTCCTTGGGTTCAGGAGGATTTTCCGGACCAGGGGCCCTCCAGTGGATGACTTCTTTCTTTGCTAAAGCGCACGTTGCAACACATCTGTTTAATTGTTCTTTAGTAACCCGGGAGGGAACCCAGTTGCACTCGTAAACTTGTTTGGCCATTTCAATGGAAAGCTGAAACATGGTTATTTCCGGTTTAGGATTTATGACGGACAAATATAAAGTGGCGCAAGATCAGAAGCAGAAACGGAGGCATATATACATTATTAAACCGGAGTCTGACATTCATTAAACCGGAGTTTGATATTTCAGGAATTACAAAGATAAAGGAATTGGCGGTTTAAAAGGGGACTAATGGTACCTACCGGATTATCATTTCTCTAAAAGCTAAACCGCCTACATTGGTATGAAAGGTACAGATCTAAAATAGCTAAGTGAGGGAAAAACATATTTCACAGACTGGTATGATAAATTCAGATCTGCGGCTTATCAGAAAACTGAAATATATTTAGACCTAAGATACAGGTGCTTCAGCAGTTCGTCAGATTCAGATGAGTTTTTCTATACGAAAGGGGATGCTATAATAAGGAAAAAAGGGACTATGGCTACGGCCGCACAAGGAATATCAGATCCAACCTAGCCATTGATGCTACTAAGAAGAACAAGGAAGAACAGCGCTGGAGCTTCAATGAACTCCGATGAACACCGAAACCCTAATGGTGGATCTAGGGTGGAAGGAGAGAAGACTTACCAGTGCTACAGGAACAGCGGAGAGGCGCCGCGGCTTTTTGGTTCAATCAGGGTGATGCAGCGGCCGTTGTTGAAGCAGGCGCGAAGGTCGACGGCAGCGGCGGAGCTCGAACGGTCGGTCGGCGCGAGGAAGAGGACGATGTGAAGGGGCACGAAGGGGAAAAGAGAAAATGACCCTCGGCCTTATTTATAAGGTGAATGGATAAGTGACAGGCGCGAGAATCGAGGAGCCCAAAAATGGGATATGTGACAGCTCTGACGCCTCGATTGTCGGAGGCTTATTAATGAAGGTGAGATATATGCAATCTTTAATAACAGGTGACGTCATGGCGGTTTATCATAATCCTGGAAGATGACGTCATGGCGGTTTATGAGACTTACGTGAAGATGCTGAAGAAATTTTCCTACGTATTGAAGATTGACATGAACCAGTTCAAATCAATCTGGTGCCTACTGTTGGGGATATTACTACTGGGCATAAACCGGCTAGGAGAGGCCGGGTTATCCCCATAATGAGTGATCATATTTGAAGCCCATGAAGACAAAGACGGTGGCACTTTATGAAGGCCCAGGGCCCAAAGGCGGATTAAGGCCTGTAGATATAAACCGACATTGATATGTAACTTGTGTTGTAAGGTAGAAAGAGTAGAGACCGGGCCGGACACGATTATGAGCCGGCCTCGGGATCCTGTAAACCGACGAGCGTCTAACCATGTATATAAGGGGACAACCCGGCGACGGTTTAGGGACAACAAACAACAACTCGAGAGCCAGGCATAGCGAATTCGCTTCCTGGTCATCGAAACCCTAGCAATTCCACAACAACTGGATTAGGTCTTTACCTTCACCGCAAGGGGCCGAACCAGTATAAACTCTCTGCATCCTTTGTCCACTTTAACCCCTTTAAGCTAACCCGTTGCGATGGCTCCACGATTAAGTCCTTTCACTAGGATATCTGCCGTGACAAAACCACGACAGAACCCATCAATGTAAACAATCGATTTTTTGAAGCCTTCCGGTCTGGTGCTGTTGTTGAGCTGGATGATTTACTGTATGATGTATGTGCATGTTTTCATCCGCTTGATGATTGGACGAAGAGGCAAACCAGCTAGCTATATGAAGGAACGTCTTTATAGGACATGGCTCCTGCACCCGATCAATCGTACTTCTACCAGTACGTAAGGCAGCGTGACTTGCTAGCCAGTGGCCGCGTACGTGACGACATGAAAGAGGAGTTTGTAAGATCTTTTTTCCGACTGCAGCGATTCGGTGCCCAGGCTCATCTGCACCCAGTCAAAAAAAAAATTCAAAATAAATACTAGAAAAATCCAAACAATTCCAAATTTTTTCCCATGGTAAACAATTTATTGCATGAGACTTGCTCCAAATATTAGCTCATTTGGACATCTGAGTAGCTTTTAGCAAAAAAGATAAATCAGGTCAAAACAATACATGAACAGTAAACTGTTTTACAGACCCTGAATTTGTCTTTTTTGCCGAGAGTTGCTCAGTTGTCCAAATGATTTGAAAATTGAGATGGACCTCACTTATTAAATTGTCTACCATGGGAGAAACATTTGGAATTTTTTGAATTTTTCTAGTATTTATTTTGATTTTTTTATTCAACACGGGTGCAGATGAGCCCGGGCTCAGAAAAGGATTTTCCCTCTTTTACGCTGGAGTCAAGTTAGCTAATGTTAGGGCATGAGAAAAATAACCATGGCATAGGTGGGTGATTATTTTGGTCTTTAATGTGAAAATATTACTTCCAAGATCCATCGCTTTGATTAGCTACTTTATTTAATTGATGGTCGAATGTTTCTGATTTTTATGGGAATTTAAAGTCTAATTCCGTTTGCTGGCTAGCCCTTTAACTATTTTAATATATAGTCCCTCCATTCCTAAATATTTGTCTTTCTAGAGATTTCAATAAGTGACTACATACAGAGCAAAATGAGTGAATCTACACTCTAAAATATGTCTATGTACATCCGTATGTGGTAGTTTATTTGAAATCTCTAAAAAACAAAATATTTAGGAATGAAGGGAGTAATAGATATGTGCACAAGGATAACGAACAGGAGAACCGACATGAGGGCCTTGATCAAATTTCTGTGGCTCTAGGATATAGCTGACGACCTCTCAATAGTTGGACAAACCCAATGTGTCAATCTTTGGCATGCTATCTCTAATGTCCGTTGCGCCTTGTATTTGGAGCTGGTGGTCAGCACTCAAATGCAAGATCTTTTGGCCTTGCTATGTTTTCCTTCAGGGAGAAGACACATTTGACCACATCCTAGTGCAATGCATGGTGGCCAATGAGAGGGAGAAGGCAAGGTGGACCATATACTAGTGCAGTACATGGTGGCCAGGGAGAGTTGGACACAGTGGCGGAGCTTCATGGGGGCCAGTGCCCCCCCACTACTCTACAAAGATACGTTACGCTTTTGCATTACTATTATTAAGGATATCTCTGAAGTTTGAATAGATAAATTTAGGATTTCTGGATATAGGCCAACTAAAATTTCATAATAAGTACTTTACTAACCTCCAAGTACTGTTACCCGTTGCCCACTGCTTAGCCAGACAAGGCAGTATACAGATTGGTCCCTCTGCAAACAGTGTTTTCATAATATTAGAGACCAACAAATTAGGTAACATATATCGAACTAAAGAAAACTTAATAGTGGGAGAATTGGGACTTATAGTACTTAGCTAATTTGTTGGCCCCAATTTCATAGTAGCACCATCCGCAAAGTTTAGAATCACATTCGGAAATGAACCAACGCTAATTGAGAGTAAACAATTAGTGTAAGAAAATCAACAAAACAATGTTGATCCCACACTCTCGACTGTAGGGTAAATGGATCATTAGTTTCGAGGCAAAAAGTACCTGCCAGAAGCAACAAAACAGTGTTGGTAGCAACTCCGGACTGTAGGGTGTGCAAAGGGAGGGATTGCAACAATTATCTATAAAAAATATACTAGTGCAGTGCATGGTGGCCAGTGAGAGGGAGAAGCCAAGGTGGTCCATATACTAGTGCAGTGCATGTGGCCAAGGAGAGTTGCACACAGTGGCGGAGCTTCATGGGGGCCAATGCCCCCCCCCCAAACACTACTCTTAAAAGATACGTTACACTTTTGCGTTACTATTATTAAGGATATCTCTCAAGTTTGAATAGATAAATTTAGGACTTCTAGATATAGGGCCGACTAAAATTTTATATTAACTAATTTTACTAACCTCCAAGTTTTGTTATCCGCTGCTTAGCCAGCCAAGGCAGTATACAGTTCGGTCCCTCTCGAGATATTATTTTCATAATATTAGAGACCAACAAATTAGGTAACATATACCGAACTAAAGAAAACTTAATAGTGGGAGAATTTCATAGTAGCACCATCCGCAAAGTTCAGAGTCACATTCAAAAACGAATCAATGCTAATTGAGAGGAAACAATTAGTGTAAGAAAATCAACAAAACAATGTTGATCCCACACTCTCGAATGCAGGGTAAACAGATCATTAGGTCTGAAGAAAAAGTACCTGCTAGAAGCAACAAAATAGTACTGATAGCCACTCTAGACTGTAGGGTGTGCAAAGGGAGGGATTGCAACAATTATCTATAAAAACATACTAGTGCAGTGCATGGTGGCCAGTGAGACGGAGAAGCCAAGGTGGTCCATATACTAGTGCATTGCATGGTGGCTAGGGAGAGTTGCCCACAGCGGCGGACCTTCATGGGGACCAATGCCCCCCCACTACTCTTAAAAAGATATGTTACACTTTTGCATTACTATTATTAAGGATATCTCTGAAGTTTGAATAAAGAAATTTAGGATTTCTAGATATAGGGCCGACTAAAATTTTATATTAAGTAATTTTACTAACTTCCAAGTATTGCTACCTATTGAGGATATAGACCTTAGAGTCACCCGCCAGGAGGGGCCGGGTTACTCATAATGGTCATCGCCAGAAGCCCGGCGCCAAGCTTGAAGACGGTGGGCCAAAGATGGGCTTAAGACCCGGATATGGCTTAAGGCCCGTAGTTACAATCATCATTATGGTAGAACTTGTAGTGTAAGGCAAGAATAGTTGAGAGTCCGAGCCGGACACTCTTATGAGCCGGCCGGGACTCTGAGAGCTGCTGGGCGTCAGCCTCCCTATATAAAGGGACGACCCGGCAGCGGTTTAGGGGCAAGAAATATCTCATCGAGAGCCAGGCATAGCAGTTAAGCTCCCTGGTCATCGAAACCCTAATCAATACCACCTCAACTGGACGTAGGCTTTTACCTTCACCGTAAGGGGCCGAACCAGTATAAACCCTCGTGTTCCTTGTCCCGTTTAACCCCTTCAAGCTTCCTAGCGGCGATGGCTCCACGACTAAGTCCTAGCTTGAGGACATCTGCCGTGACAATTCCACGACAGTTGGCGCCCACCGTGGGGCCAGCGCACAGTGGATTTGAGTTCTTGAAGGGCAGCTTCGAAGGGCTCAAGGGATACGCTGTGGGCCGGATGACCAAGAGTCGTCGCAGGCTGGGGCCCCGACGCCGGCTCAATCGAGTACGGATACCGGGTCCCCTTCGGCGGAATTCATGTTTTCATTGGCAAGATTGGTGAGCCGGGCCCTGAGCCGGATCTCTGCGCCGACCTCATCGAGACGGCTCGGCGCGCACGACCCGCCCGGGCCCTGCCTGCCTTGAAGCATGCTTTTGTGGGATGTATCCATGGAGGGCTCTCTGATAGATCTGGATCTGGTGATGAGACGACCGCCGGCTCTGACGGCGAGTCGTCCACAGATGAGTCAAACTCGTTGTATCAACTTCAAGATGGCAGGCTCATGGGTTGTTCCGATGGTGACAGTATTCCGGACCCGTTTGAGCCGCCGAGCCGGGTCGGAATCTTCATGGCCGGTGCGCAGCCTGTTCAGAACCCTACTGCTGGAGCGGGAAACCCGGTGCCCTCGCCGGCTCAGGTGCTGATGGATCTCACGGACAAGATGACGGCCCTGTTGACCGCCGCGGTTGACCCGGCGGATCAAGCTCAGCATGACGCGGAGGTGGCGCAGCTAAAGTTAGATCTAGTGAAAGCTAAGGAGGATCTGGCAGCGGAAGGGATCAGGATGGCTGCGGAGAGGGCGGCTCTCGACGCCCAAACTCAATTGATCCAGGCGCAGTCCTTCCGGCTCACGACGGATCAGAACGCGTCTAATGAGGTCATGATAAGGAGGCATCAAAAGGCCCAATCTCGACTCCCTCCGGTTTATCATCCACGAAACCTCTTCAACACGCCAGGTGCAGGGTCTAGTAACCCGCCAGGGATCATAGTGCCCGGGTCTGGGCCCCCTGTTCAGCCACAAGTGATGGGGCCTCCCCGGGTGAACCCTGCCCCGCCTCAGTACGTGCCAATACCACCGGGTCATTATGCTAACCCGCTGGAGAACATGGTTGCCGCAGCAACGCGGCTGGCGGCCCTCCCAATTGACGGCCACTCTCCGACGGCTATTGAAACCCGCCGGGTCAGGGAACTCCTTCAGACAGCACTGGCGCAGCAAGAGGCGTACTCTTACAGCCGGGACAGGATCCACTCGACCCCTCGTCCAGGCCGGAGCCCGAGTTACAGTAGACACATGGTCTCAGCGACTGGCTCAAGTAACGTCCGACGCCATGACCCGCCCCCTGGCCATGGCCCGGCTCATAACGGAGCCTTTCATGCAGCAGACCAAGACAGAGCGAGGCAAGAGGCGGAGCAGGTGCCTCAGTTGACGGCTTACCAGACTCCCCCGGCTTATCCGACGACTTCCGTCGACGTAGGTATCCCTACCAGGACTGGAGGTGTCCCTTGTTTGGTGCCGGCTCTCCGCAATGAGCGTCTACCCAAGGACTACAAAGGCCCTAGGAAGGTGCCTAATTACACAGCTGACTTACAACCCGCAGCCTGGATCGAGAGTTACGAGATGGCCATGGAACTGCTGGAAGTCAGTGAAGCAACAATGGCCAAGTATTTCACCATGATGTTAGATGGGACTGCCCGCACTTGGTTGAAAGGGCTACCACCGAATTCCGTCGGGTCTTGGGCTGAGCTGAAAGCCCGGTTCATCCAAAACTTCAAGGATACCTGTAGGCAGTCTATGTCGATTGTGGATTTGACTAACTGTAAGCAGCAGGAGGGTGAATCTACGACACATTGGGTTCGTCGGGTTAAGGAAATAATACATTCATCTGATAAGATGGATGCCGGCTCTGCAGTCTTAATGTTGGAACAGAATTGTCGCTTCGTGCCCCTGAAGATGAAACTCGGGTGGCTTAAGCGCGACTGCACTGATATGGGTACACTGATGGCGGCTCTCGTCAAGTATGCCGATTCTGATAGTACCAAGGACCCCGCTTCAGATGATGAAAGGACAGGGAAGGGAAAGAAGAACGGCAATGGCAAGGGTCCTCAGCATAACCCGGGGAACCAAGGAGGTGGCAAGCGCAAGGCCGATGGCAGCCTTGAGTTCGTAGCCAACGCCAGCTCACAGGGTAATAACCAGCGACGCAAGGGGAGGCCCCCTCCTCGAGCCGGCGGGTCAGGCCCGACGCTGGAGCAGCTGTTGAATGAGCCTTGTCCAAGGCATGGCTCTAGAGAGAAGCCAGCTACTCATCTATGGAAGGATTGCGCAATCATGAAAGCCTTTAAGAATTCCAATGCCTTTAATGGCAACAATGGCCCGTGCGGCGGCTCAGGCGCCGGCAGTTTCCATGGCCCGGGCGGCGGCTCAAATTCTAATCCTCAGAACGGTCAAGGGGGCTTTAATCAGCAGTCTGGCCAGGGTCATCAACAGCAGCAGGGGGTTATCAGACCAATCCAAAGCAGCTTAGCGGTGGACAGTATCATGTGTTTACCACCAGTCTGTGTAAGCGAGATCAGAAGCTTCATAAGAGGGCTGTGAATGCTGTTGAGCCGGCGGTTCCACGCTACTTGCGGTGGTCTGAGCAGCCTATAGTGTGGAGTAGGGAGGATCACCCTCCCCGGGTGGATAATCCGGGTCACTTGGCCTTGGTGGTGGCTCCTCAGGTGGGAGGATATAAGTTCACTAAAGTGCTCATGGATGGAGGCAGCAACATCAACATCCTCTATTATGAGACTTTCCGTCGCATGGGGTTGATTGATAAGAACCTCAGCCAAACACTATTTTCCATGGTGTGGTACCTGGTAAGTCGGCTTATCCAGTCGGCAAGATCGAGTTGGAAGTGGCCTTTGGAGATGAGCGCAACTACAGGGTGGAAAAATTGACCTTTGAGGTGGTCAAGATAAGAAGTCCGTACCATGCCATATTTGGGCGGCCGGCTTACGCCAAGTTCATGGCACGGCCGTGTTACGTGTATTTACAGCTCAAGATGCCGGGTCATAATGGGACCATTACGGTTCACGGCAGCCGGAAGGTAGCCTTGGAGTGTGAGGAAGGCGATGCGGCTTATGCAGAATCTGTTTGCGCAACAGAGGAGTTGAAGTTTTACAAGGACAATGTTGACCCAACAGATATGACCTCTCTGAAAAAGCCGACTACGGAGCATGAGCCGGCAATGAAGTTTAAGTCGGCTGATGAGACTAAACTTGTTGATTTCGTTCCGGGTGATTCATCTCAGCAGTTTAGCATCAGTGCCAATCTGGATCCAAAATAGGAAGGCGCGCTCATCGAGTTCATCCGTGAGAATAGGGACATTTTTGCATGGAAACCTTCTGACATGCCAGGTGTACCTAGAGAACTCGCTGAGCACACTCTCAATGTTGATCCGAAATTTAAGCCGGTCAGGCAATTCCTTCGGCGGTTTAATGAAGAGAGGCGGAAAGCTATTGGTGAAGAGGTGGCCCGGCTCTTGGCGGCCGGGTTTATCGTTGAAGTCTTTCACCCAGAGTGGTTAGCTATCCCGGTGCTCGTGCTCAAGAAGAACGGCACCTGGCGGATGTGTGTGGACTACACGGACTTGAACAAGGCGTGTCCGGCTGATCCTTTCGCCCTTCCCCGTATTGATCAAATCATTGATGCTACGGCGGGTTGTGAGCGCCTATGTTTCTTGGATGCTTATTCTGGATATCATCAGATTAAAATGGCAGTTAAGGACCAGGAGAAAATGGCGTTCATCACTCCCTTTGGAGCCTTCTGCTATGTGTCTATGCCCTTTGGACTCAAGAGTGCACAGGCGACTTATCAGCGTTGCGTGCAGAACTGCCTTCATAAACAGATTGGGCATAATGTTCATGCGTATGTGGATGATATTGTGGTTAAATCCAGGAGGGAAGAAACCTTGATAGATGATCTGAGGGAAACCTTTGATAATCTCCGGGTCTACAAGATGATGCTTAACCCGGCCAAATGTGTTTTTGGTGTTCCTGCAGGCAAGCTCTTGGGTTTCTTGGTTTCTAACAGAGGTATTGAAGCTAACTCGGAGAAGATCAAGGCAATCACTTCTTTGGCTAAGCCGGCGTGCATAACTGATGTCCAGCGTTTGGCGGGTCGTATTGCTGCTTTAAGCCGTTTTATAAGCCGTTTGGGTGAGAAGGCCATGCCATTGTACCAGTTGATGAAGAAAACTGATGACTTTGTCTGGAATGATGCAGCTAATACTGCTTTTGAAGATTTGAAGAGACAGCTGGCGGAGCCCCCAGTCCTTGCCGCTCCGGTTGACAAGGAGCCTATATTGCTGTATGTGGCTGCTAACACACGAGCCGTCAGTGTGGCCATGGTGGTGGAGCGCAAGGAAGAGGGTAAGGAGCATTCGGTTCAGCGGCCGGTTTATTATGTCAGCGAAGTGCTCATTGAGTCCAAGCAGCGGTATCCGCATTGGCAGAAGCTTGTTTATGGTGTGTTCATGGCAAGCCGGAAGCTTAAGCATTATTTCCAGGGTCACCCCATCACTGTGGTCAGTTCTGCCCCTCTTGGAGATATCATTCAAAACAGAGAGGCCACAGGGAGAGTGGCTAAGTGGGCTATAGAGCTCGGACCTCATGGTCTAAGGTATGTGCCACGCACTGCTGTTAAATCTCAGGCCTTGGTGGATTTCATCAATGATTGGACAGAGCTACAAGTGCCCGAACAAAAGCCGGATAACACATATTGGACTATTCACTTCGATGGGTCCAGGCAATTGGAGGGCTCGGGGGCTGGAGTCGTATTGGCTTCCCCTAAAGGGTGACAAGTTCCATTATGTGCTACAATTGATGTTTCCTTGCACCAACAATGCAGCTGAGTACGAGGCCTTGCTCCACGGTCTTCGGATGGCTAAGGAGATGAGCTTGAGCCGGGTAAGGTGCTTCGGCGACTCAGACTTGGTGGCTCAACAAGTATCAGGAAAGTGGGACTCCAAGGACCCTCTCATGGCGGCTTATCGCCGCGAAGTTGATGCCATTGCTGGGCACTTTCAGGGTTACCAAGTAGAGCACATCGATCGCAGGAAGAACGAGGCGGCTGATGCTTTAAGCCGGCTGGGCTCTCAGCGAAAACCGGTGCCGCCTAATACTTTCCTGGACGTCCTGCATAACCCTTCTGTTAAGTTGCCTACAGAGGAAGACTTGGCTGTCCCTGACCCGGAGGCACGACTGGTGGCGGCTCTCCACATCATCCCGGACTGGACAGTGCCCTATCTGGCTTACATGACCCGGGGAGATTTGCCTGAGGATGAAACTTTGGCCAGACAAATAACCCGGCGGTCTAAGTCAATGATTGTTATCAATGGTGAGTTGCATCGCCGCAGTGTTACGGGAGCGTTCCAGCGTTGTGTCTCCCCTGAGGAAGGTCAAGAGATCTTGCGTGAGATTCATGAAGGGGATTGTGGCCATCACGCCGGCTCAAAGTCTCTTGTGGCCAAGGCTTTTCGTCATGGTTTTTATTGGCTGACGGCTCATGCTGATGCGGAGGACTTGGTCAGTAAATGTGATGGTTGCCAAAGGTTCTCGCGACGGGCTCATGTGCCGGCTCAGGAGCTGAGGATGATCCCAATTACTTGGCCCTTTGCGGTCTGGGGGCTTGATATGGTTGGGCCTTTTAAAAGGTCCAAGGATAAGAAGACCCACCTCTTGGTGGCAGTTGACAAATTTACCAAGTGGGTTGAAGCGGAGCCAGTTAGCAAGTGTGATGCAGCCACGGCAGTTCAGTTTATGAAAAAGGTGATCTTTCGCTTTGGCTTCCACACAGCATTATAACTGACAATGGTACCAATCTATCCAAAGGCGCCATGGAGGAGTTTTGTCAACGAGAGCATATCGACTTGATGTTTCATCAGTGGCTCATCCTCAATCCAATGGTCAAGCTGAGAGGGCTAATCAGGAGATTCTGAAAGGCATCAAACCCCGGCTTTTGGTCCCTTTACAACGGACGCCGGGTTGTTGGGTGGAGGAGTTACCCTCCGTATTGTGGAGCATCAACACTACTCCTAACAGGTCTACAGGTTTCACGCCTTTCTTCATGGTTTATGGAGCGGAAGCAGTCCTCCCCAGTGACATCCGTCATGACTCGCCTCGAGTGGCGGCTTATGTTGAGGCGGATAATGAACAGGCGCGCCAAGATGCTCTTGACTTGTTGGACGAACAGCGTGATGTGGCAGCAGCTCGCTCAGCGATTTACCAACAAGACCTGCGCCGTTATCATAGCCGCCGGGTTAAATCCCGGGTCTTCCAGGAAGGCGATCTGGTGCTCCGGCTCATCCAAGATCAAACAGATGCGCACAAGCTATCCCCGCCTTGGGAAGGGCCCTTTGTGGTCAGCAAGAATTTGCACAACGGGTCATATTACCTCATTGACATTCGGGAGCACAAAGATTCACGTAAGTCGGAGGAAGAGACCCGTCGGCCGTGGAACATAGCTCAGCTTCGGCCTTATTACACTTGAGCCACCGGCTCTCATAATGTACATATTTCTCTAAGCCATGTATATATTATGATAAGCAATAAAGCAGGACCTCTGTCCTTTTTTCTCCTCCAAAGATGAACGTGTTGTTTTCATTACAAGATCACATGATAACTTGAAGGAGGATCCGGCTTATGATCGTATTCGAATCTAGCCGTACACAATAAGTCACTTGGGGGCTTCCTGTTCAAACATAGGTCGTATTCGAACCAAAGAGAACATAGCTGTCGATACCCATTTGATTGGCAAAGTGCCGAGCTCATTGGGGAGTTTTCTTTGATCATATTTGAATCATAGTTTAACCCCTTTGAGAGCCGACGTGGATCGTATTCGAATCAGCGTCGTTAAACAATTCTTAAGGTCATTTGGGGGCTTCCTGTTCAAACATGGGTCGTATTCGAACCAAAGAGAACATAGATGTCGGTACCCTCTTGATTGGCATCGCCACACCCACTGGGGGCTATATGATCGTATTCGAATCCTAGCATAACCCCTTTGGGATGGGTCTCTGGTCGTATTTGAACCGGAAGCCCCTAAGTTTTTTCTGATTTATAGCAAGTTCTTCTGATTATTTCAAGTGTGTACGGCGGGTCTCACTTTGACGGCTTAACTTTGATTTATGGTACTAGTCGAATACAATCGGTGTTATTAAGACTGGTAAATCGGAATTGAGGTACCAACCTTATTACCCGGGTTATATGAGCCGGAAGTGTGCTTGCAGGCCGGTAAGTGTGTTATTACGGCTATATCAAGGACATAATTGAGGACCAGTCTTTTTTTATTCATATTCCGGGTTATATGTTTAAAAATATGATTCTCAGTGCGGTAAGCCGCCTAGAGACTTGTGATTTGTCCTTCTATGCAGGATAGTTAAAGGCAACTATTTGAGCTTAAGGAAAATGAATGATCGATTATGACCCGGGGAAATATAAAGGAGACAACTTCAATGGACTTCAGTGTTCAACGCGTGCACGATGGCATGGCAAAGTTAAAGTATTGGTCCTACTCTATTACAAGACTCATCGAGTCCAAAAGGATGAAGCATTGTTTGATAAGCCGCCTGCAGAGTTACGATGCTTGCTGGGTTGAAGTCTCCGGCTCATCCCTCTCCGCTCCTCTGGCTGTTCCCAAGACCTGGAAGGTTGACGACTTCCAGTCAATGTCGCTCAGAGCTTGAAATTGAGCTTCCTCGTCAATTAACCCCGCCGGGTCAATCTCCGGGGCAAAGGTGTGCTTACGAGTCGGCGGGATTAAGCTGAGGGCTTCATAGCACGGAGTGGGGATCCTCTGATTCTCTGCATCATAACCCGGCTGGTACTTAGTCAGATCTGTATCATTGCCAATCAGAGTGGCCACCGGGCGTACGATCTTCACGCAGGCTGCGAAGTCTTTTTGGTCGAAGGCGGTGCCGTCTTCCTTCAAACTGGGGTAGCCCAGAGCGATGTCCGCCGGGTCTAGTTCTGGAAGGAACGCCTTGGCCCGGCCTAGAGCAGCTATGGCTCCGGCTCTTGCAGAGGCCCGTCGCAGCTCTTGGATACGTTGAGGAAGAACGGGGAGCCAGCGAAGAACTTCTGCCAGGTGAGTCGGCACCTCATTGGATAGGGCCACCACAGCCAAAGCACGCTGTGACCCGGTGTAGAGTTGCTCCACCAGGGTGTACACGGCCTTCAACTTGGTTACCACACTTTGGTTGAGGTTGGCGCTTCTGGGACCTATTTAACAGAATAAGATAAGCCGCCGACAAGGATGAGTTATGAGATATAAAGATTATAAACTTGATGAAAGCCGGTGAAATGACTTACCGAAGATTGCGGCAACCATCTGGGACACTTGGCGCTTTAAGCCGGAGAGTTCGGCGGTCTTCTCTGACAGAGCCTTCTCCGCCTATTCGGCCCGGTTCACCAGAGTAGCCTTCTCTTCGGCCCAGGCTCTCCGTTCAGCGTCAAAGTCCGTCTTCAGCTTTTCTTGCGCAGCAATACTGGACACAAATTTGGCATTGGCCTTCCGGGTCTCAGTTTCCTGCGTCTTCAGGCGGGTCTTGAGATCGGAGATGTCAGCTTCAAACTTCTTGCCAGCAGCCTGCATAATTTCCGGGTCATAGGATGAACAGTTACTATGCAATTTTAAAAGTCCCAAGCACTTTCCAAGCAAAGACACTTGGCACTTGGGGGCTAATGCATATCGAACATTTCTATTTACAAGTTACCGGTTCAAATGAGTAAGCCGGAACTTAAGTCTACAACATATTCTATCATCAGTAGTAGACTTGGGGGCTAGAGCATGGTAAGAATAACAAGATAACAATGCAGTAAGTAAGAAGAAAGAAGAGTGATACCTCAGACTTCTGCTGAATCTGGTTCACCATGGCAATCTCTAAGTCCCGGCTCTTGTGCACCTGACTGACATAGCCGGAGACGATCTCTCCGATGCTCAGATTGGCATATTCGGTGAGGTCCAGATTGGCCCGGCGGTGCGCTAGCAACTCCTCCTTAGCGGAGCACTTGGCCAGTGCAGTAGGTCTCCCCGGCTCAACAAACTCCGTCCGGGTGATTACCACGTCCGGGTCATTGACCGGCTGAGCTGAGCTGGAGGCTTCCGGGTTAGCAGAAGCTTTTGCTATTGGCTTGTCGGTTGGAGCAGTGGCTTCAGGAGCAGAGGCAGCTGGCGGTTCCTGAGCGGCTACCTCCGGTTCAGGCAAGTCCGGCTCTTCGACCGGCTTGTTCTTCTTCGCCCTCTTGGTGAGCTTTGCCTGGGCACTGAAAGGACAAAAAGGTTAGTACAAAGGTATGAGCAAAGATAAGCACAACAAGAGATGATCATCATTACCCGGGTACGGTCTTGAAGGCCGGTAGGCTTGATTGCATCGAGTCACCAGAGGAGGGTGAGGTTTCCTGATAGTTTGAATCAGAAGAATTGAGCGGTTGACGTATAACACCCGCCAAAGGATGAAAAGGGTACAAGTTTGAGATAACCTCGGTTCGGCGTTTCCTCGATGCGTCGGGTAAGCCGGAGGAGAGGTCAGCGTCCTTGTTGGTCCGGGTGTGCCGCCGGCTCTCATGAATCTGTTGCTTCAAAAGAAATTGAGGATCTTGATAAGCTAAAGGATGAGAAAATCTTACTTTCCGGGTTACCCTTCGGACTTTCAGCCTTGGCAAGGGCTCCGAGTCGGAGGAAAGTATCATTACCTCTTAAACCACCGGGTTACTTGCTCCGGTGTCATCCTGTTGATGAACAGTATTGATAAGGTGGACAGAAATAAACAACAAATACAACAAGAGCTTACAGGTTCAGGGGTTACCTCTGACTCGGAGCTGTTGCTTAGTTGCAGCAGCTCTGAAGCAGTAGGCCTACTTCCCTTCTTGCGGGGAGCGGCTCTCTTTGCGGCTTTCTTAGCCTTCCTGGCTTTCTTGGCCGCTTCATGGTCATATTTGACCTTCCAGAATTTGTCATCAGCCTGAAAAGTACAATGACGATTTCTTAAAGTTCAGATGAAAGCTATCTACAGAAGAAAATAAGATGGGGCTGGGTTGGTCTTGCAGAAGGGGCTTAACCCGGTCCTTCCGCAGTCTGCCAAGCTCTCGTTCAAAAGAGCCTTGGTCATGTCCTCAGCAACGTCTTCAGGAAGATCGTTGCGGCTGTGTCGTAGGGGGTCATCTTTCCTGCCTGTGTACTCGCACATTAAGCCGGGGCGGCGGCTCAAGGGGATCACCCGCCACGAGATCCAGACCCGGACCAGGTCAATTCCATTGAGACCATTGCCCAGGAGAGCCTTGATCTTGTTAATGGTGGGGAGCAGAGGTTGGCGCTCCGCTTGAGTTAGCTTGTCTGACAGAGGGTGTGTTGGTTCCAGACGCGAGGGGCGAAAGCCGGGCAGCAGGCTCTCGTCAGCCGGCGACGTGTCTTGGCAGTAGAACCACGTCTGGTTCCAGTCCTTTGGGTGACTCGGCGGCTCGGCGTAAGGGAAAAGGCAGTCTCTCCGTCGCTGAATGGAGATTCCGCCAAGTTCCAAACTTGGCCCGTTGGCGCATTCGTTCTGGCGGTTCAGGTAGAAGAGCTCTCTGAAGAGTAGCAGGCTGGGCTCTTCTGCAAGATAAACCTCGCAGAACACTTGGAAATTGCATATGTTGGACACCGAGTTGGGTCCTATATCTTGTGGCCGCAGGTCAAAGAAATTCAGTACATCCCTGAAGAACTTTGAGCCGGGCGGTGCGAAGCCCCGGCTCATGTGATCCGCAAAAATCACTACCTCCCCATCTTTTGGCTGTGGTCTCTCTTCTGACGGGTCAGGGGCACGGTAGGACATGACGTCCTTCTTGGGCAGGTAACCCGACTTTACAAAGTCCGCTAGGGTCTCGTCGGTGACGTTGGACCTCATCCAATTGCAAGTGATGGGTGCTTTGGGAGCTTTGGGAGGCATGGTGAAAGTCGGAAGCCTATGATGAAAGGAAAAGTCCGGTTTAATTATAAGCCGGAGGAAATTTACAGTTCAATGTTAAAGTGGCGGCTTATGGAGGGGCCTAATGACATATATCTAATTGCGTTGGGTTATCTAAGCCGCTGGAGGTGATGAGAGTGGTTCAATTGTTTATCGTTTCATCATAAGCCGGAACTTTCACGGCGCGTGGTTTCTTTGAGCCGGAAATGTAAGCCGCCATAGCTCAGCAGAAGCAGGTTTTTACTAAGTATGGTGAAAACAAGTTTCACAGATCGCAGTGAAAATTTCGGATCAAAATGGTCGACTAAAGGGAAAATTTCTAGACCTAACGCAGACGCAGGAGGAGTTCGCAGGTTCAAACAGGGACTCTATGCAGTAAAAAGAGATCTATTTGCATTTAAAATGGGTGCCAAACAGCTACCGCAGCAGGTCTATACAGGCCTAAGATCAAGAAGGGCAGTAAAAATAAAAACTACCAAGAGCTCGTGGGCGACGGCGAAGAACACGAAAGAACAGGACGAACCCTACTGCAGATCTGTTCTATGGGGCAGCCAGGACTTACAGGTGCTGGTGAGTCGCGGAGGTCGCCGCCGTTTTCTCTGGACACAACAGGTTGATGCAGCGGCCGGAGTTGGTGAGGAGGAGGAGACCCGCGGTGGCGACAGCAACAGAGCTCGAGCGAAGGAGCAGTGGCGCGAGGAGGAAGATGGGCTGCTGAAGGCTCAATGGGCCGGGCTATTTATAAGGCCAGTCTCATAAGTGCGCGCGAGAAACGAGGAGGCCACGGCGCGGTTATCTCACCATAAAGCGCCTCGATTTTCGGGATGGCAGTAAAGATAAGATCCGTTGCGGATATGGTGGAGTAGAAAATGGACTTAATGGAAGATGACGTCACGGCGGATTACCCGGAATCTAGAGGATGACGTCACGCTGGGTTATGGCCTCCACACAATTATAAGCCGGAGATTTTTCTGTCGAAGGAATTGAAGATTGATATGAGCCGGCTCAAATCAATCTGGGGCCTAATGTTGAGGATATAGACCTTAGAGTCACCCGCCAGGAGGGGCCGGGTTACTCATAATGGTCATTGCCAGAAGCCCGGTGCCAAGCTTGAAGACGGTGGGCCAAAGATGGGCTTAAGACCCGGATATAGCTTAAGGCCCGTAGTTACAATCATCATTATGGTAGAACTTGTAGTGTAAGGCAAGAATAGTTGAGAGTCCGAGCCGGACACTCTTATGAGCCGGCCGGGACTCTGAGAGCTGTTGGGCGTCAGCCTCCCTATATAAAGGGACGACCCGGCAGCGGTTTAGGGGCAAGAAATATCTCATCGAGAGCCAGGCATAGCAGTTAAGCTCCCTGGTCATCGAAACCCTAATCAATACCACCTCAACTGGACGTAGGCTTTTACCTTCACCGTAAGGGGCCGAACCAGTATAAACCCTCGTGTTCCTTGTCCCGTTTAACCCCTTCAAGCTTCCTAGCGGCGATGGCTCCACGACTAAGCCCTAGCTTGAGGACATCTGCCGTGACAATTCCACGACACTACCCGTTGTCCGCTGCTTAGCCAGGCAAGGCAGTATACAGATTGGTCCCTCTGCAAACATTGTTTTCACAATATTAGAGACCAACAAATTAGATAACATATATCAAACTAAAGAAAACTTAATAGTGGGAGATTGGGACTTATAATACTTAGCTAATTTGTTGGCCCCAGTTTCAAAAGTTCATAGTCACATTCGGAAACGAATCAACGCTAATTGAGAGGAAATAGTTAGTGTAAGCAAATCAACAAAACATCATTGATCCCACACTCTCGACTGTAGGGTAAATGGATCATTAGTTTCGAATAAAAGTACCTGCCGGAAGCAACAAAACAGTGTTGATAGCCACTCTGGACTGTAGGGCGTGCAAAAGGAGGGATTGCAACAATTATCTATAAAAAACCAAACCAATAAACTATTGCATCACAATTAGGAGTAGTCTGCACCTGCAAGGTACACTTATGTAGGTTGGTTTATATGATGGTTATCTTACCGCACAAACAAATGGTGCATATGCATCATCTGCAATTTACACTAGCATTGTCCCCAAGTCTGCCAAAGTCGTATATCTAGCTAAAGGTAAAAAACCGAGGGGTTAAGTAGCAGTCGTTGACTACTTAGATTGATGCTCTTCACAATTACTTCGTAATAATTCCTATATTTAATTAAGAAGTTAGGGTAATACACACGGTATTGAATTCATACATTATTCTATCAACTACGAAAGTGGCCCACTCGATGCGCAGGTTCTTTAATTTAATATTGAAAACATATTATTTGATTTGTTTTAAAAAAATGGAACGAAATATGATAACGTTTACAAATATAATGCTTCTATAGATATAGTTTTGTCTTAGGTATGGCTGGGCTTTTATTTTTATACTAATATATATGTTATCCATGTGTCATTTACCTTCTAATTAAGCACGTCGTACAAATTGTATTTGTTATGATTAATTGCATTGTGCATTATAACTGTATGATTTTTTAGTATTTTTATTATGTTGCATCGTAATATTATTTTTTAAACACAAACTTAAACAGTTCTCATTGTTTTCATGCAGGCATAGGTAAATTTGCCAATGCTATACAAGATTGACATATTAATTTACATTTTAGTGCTGATTTATTTACTCTGTGTGTTTTCAATTTGGTATGTATTTTCAATTTGGTATATGAAGTAAGTGTAGGATATATGCCCTAGAGGCAATAATAAATGTTATTGATTATCTCCCTGTTCATAATTATGTTTATGTTCCATGCTATAGCTGCTATGGTTCTCGAGTCTACAATAACCACGAAGCTCGGAGGAAGACTCATATGCACGTGTGAAATAATAAACGGTAAAATGTATTCCTAGTCTGGCCTCTAAGACTAGGTCAAGTGTTGCATGATGGTTCTGTTTTCCTGATCATGGGCATGTCTATGCTGGCAACTTTTTGAGAGCACAATGTTAGAAGAACATTTGTGTTGAATCGACCGAATTGATGTTATGCTATGAGATGCTTTCGTCACAAGTTAATGGTTAATAACACAGAGTTGGTTAACGTTTGCATGATTCCTCAGACCATGAGAGTATCGAGTTTCTTCATGCTTGATTCATGAACTTTTGGGTTTGTTAAACGTCATCCGTAACTGGACGGCTATTATGGCGACTTACGGGTTCATGGGAAAGTATGTCAAGTAACTTAATAGCTCAAGATTGGGATTTGCTCCTCCGACGATGGAGAGATATCTCTGGGCCCTCTCGGTGTTATGGTATCCATCATCGTCTGGCCAGACATAGTGTGATTTGATCACAGGGATGCCGGAACACGGAAACGAGAAAAGAGAACAAAACCGGTAACGAGGTAACTAGCATAGTGGACAAGTTGTTGATCCACAGGGATGTAAGTAAATCTCACCTCTGGTATTTGTAACATATCGCGAAGCAACAGGAATAGCACACGGCAACTGGAGGTTCACTCGAATATTCATTCGTGTGGGTATAGGGGTCAATATGGGTGTCCACGGCTCCGATGTTCATCATTGATCGGAAAGGGTTCTGGTCATGTCTATACTTCACCAAACCTATAGGGTCACACACTTAAGGGTCATCTATCTGCTGAATACTAGACAGGGAGTCTGAGAGAAATCCGCCGAAAAAGTTTCGGAGACAACGGAAGAGTTCCGGAGAGAGAATAGCGAAATAGTTTCGTAAAACCGAAAAGTTGTTTTCGGGTATACCATTAAGTCAAATTGGTTTCGGGACACGCCTGATAATTCTTGGAGGGCGCCAGAATTATTCTGAAAACTTCTGGGATTTTTTCGGAATAAAAACCGGAAATGTTCCGGAGCTGCCGGTACCGGTTTGGTTGCTTTTCGCAGATGAAATTCACTAATCTGAAATTGTTTCGGAACGAATCCAAAATCATTTTTGTGGGTACTAAAATTATTCTAAGACCCACAAAAATATTTTTGGATTTAATGGATGCGAAAAATTGTGTTCATGAATAATGAAAACGCATTCTTGTTTGCTTTTCGCAGATGAAAATCACTAATCCGGAATTGTTCCGGAACGCGTCGAAAATTATTTTAGTGGGTACTGGAAATGTTCTAGGCCCACATAAATATCTTCGGTTCGAACAGACGCTGGAAAATATCGTTTTGAATAGTGAAAGTGATTTTTGCTTGGCTTCTTGGAGAAGCCACCTTGAGGGCCTTTTTGGTATTTCCCCCTTGGCTTCTTGGAGAAGCCACCCTTGGGCTTGGCCTATAAATAGGGGTGGAGGGGGCTGCCTAAAGACACACTCCTTACTCTCATACAAATGCCATGCATGATCTGGCTCTCTCTCTCCCTCCCAGCGAAATAGTTTCGTAGAGCCGAAAGGCTGTCTGGGTTCCGGCAGGAACTAGTTCTGGACGGCGAAGCCCTGCCGGATAGATGACACCGTATGTGTGCAACTCTGTAGAGAGATTATAGTTTCGGTCTTAGTTCGAGAGTGCCTCCCGAAGGGCTGTCCGTTTGACCGTCCGAGTTTCGAAGGTCCTCCCGAAGTGCTGTCCGAGTGACCGTCTGAGTTTTGAAGGTCCCCCCGAAGGGCTGTCCGCGACACTCGTTCTACTAGCTGCTGCCCTCTTGTGCAAGCCAAGAGGCAGCCAACTAGGATGTCCTAGAACCTTCTGAGAACCTTTCGGGACCCTTTCAAGCACTTTTATCATCGGAACCTCCCGGAACACTTCCTGAAATAATCACTAATACTCCTATCATCTCGTATTGCTCTATCAAACCAATGACCATTAACCGTGTGACCCTGTACGTTCGGTAATACGTGGACATGCACTAGTAGAAAAGGGGGCTTTTGTCCCGGTTGGTAAGGGCCTTTAGTCTCGGTTTTTGAACCGGGACTAAAGGGTCGTTACTAATGCCTCCCCCTTTAGTCCCGGTTCTTACACGAACCGGGACTAAAGGCCGTCCACGTGGACTAAAGGAAATTTTATGATTTTTTTTTTGAAAAAAAATTTTGCGAATTTTTTTTAAATTATTTTTTGATTTTCAAATTTCTGAATTATTTTAACCTCTAATCACCACCCCTCATCACTGCTCAATTTATCCTCTAATCTCTAATCACCCCTCATCATTCCAAATCATCTAACTTCCCGGACGGTCACCCATCCTCTCACTACTCCAGCCTAAGCACGCTTAACTTTCGGGTTCTATTCTCCCTCATTTCCAAGTCTGCACTTGTTGTTTTCCTAACAATAGTAAGATGTCAATTCTATTAACCCTCAGGAATTTAGCTTGAGCATGAAGTGACACATTTCACTGTTTGAGTTTGAAACTATTGTTTTAAAAAACAATAATTATTTAGTAACACTAATATTTCTGGAATAATTAGTTTGACCATTGTTTGACCACAGTTTGACCAGATTTGACCAAAATTCAAAAAACTGAAATAATTATTTAGTAACACTAATATTCTAGAATAATTAGTTTGACCATTGTTTGACCAAAATTTGAATTTTTTTGCCTCTCCAGATCTTAAAAGCCCTGTATCTTTTTTCTGTTAGGTTTTTGAGGATTTTGAAAATGTTTAACGGGGTTCCCCCGGTTAAATTCGGATGTAACTTTTCGAGTAGATGATTTTTCATATAAAAAACTTTTTCATCCGAGTTCGTATGCAAAAGTTATGTCCATTTTAAGAAATTCCAGAGAGATTTTGCAAATAAAGTCGAAATTCATATTTGTTAATTTTCCCAACAACTAGACCACATATGGGAAACTTATTTTATTTTTTTATTTTTGACATTTCCATCATTTTCTTTTGTTTTTTCTAAAACTGAAAAGGCGGTCGGGGGGGGGGGGGGGGTGTGGTAGAGTTTGATGGGCCCTTTAGTACCGGTTCGTGCCATGAACCGGTACTAATGCCTCAAAGCCCATTAGTACTGGTTGGTGGCACCAACCGGGACTAAAGGGTGCGATACCATTTAGTCCCGGTTCGTGGCACCAACCGGGACTAAAGGGCCCAGGTGAACCGGGACTAATGCCTTAGCCGCACGAACCGGGACCAATGCTCACATTAGTCCCGGTTCGTGACTGAACCGGGACTAATGTGAATATTGCCCTGTGACGAAAGCCCTGTTTTGTACTAGTGTAATTTCTATAACATATACTACATATGATATTTTGAGATGTACATTTAACCACTTGCTTTTCACATAATGCTCACATTTGACTTGCGTAACTAATTTACATGTACATTATGTCTTTCTAAAATCTCCGTCAATTTGACAATGGGGTCAAATTCCTTAGTTTATGTTTACATCTTATTTTCATTTCAAACCATTTAAAAAATCTTTGAGATAGCTAACACCGATGATCCTTCTGTTTAAACAAATATATTTTGTAGAAATTGTTTGAGTGCATCATGTTATTATAGAACTTTGTGCTTCATCAGTCATACCAAGAGCATGGGAAAGGTGGTGCGAGTACTATCATTACAAACGTGATACTTCCCACGGAGGTCCTTTCCTCTTAACTTCTTAGGCTAAAAGTTGGTTACCTATAACTATGTATCTATGATTTTTATTTTGACTTAAAAGAACCTATATTCAAAAAAGGTAATGTTTTGATGGATGCTATTTGTTGGTTGAATAAATAATTAGTATCTCAAGCAAAGGCTAAATATCTTGATTCATATTCTCCAGTTGTATAGTCAAAGTATTCTTTGCATGTAGCTCAAAATACTAGCCCGTGCAGGTGCACGGGTTGGCGACTAGTTCTCCTAATTAGCGGTGGTGCGTGCCTGGCCACGTCCGCCACACACTTGAGGCCAGCTATAAGCCATTTCCTTTGCCGGTTGATCAAAACCTAGACAGAAAGAAATCAATCGAAGCAAGAAAGTAGTCTTGCGTCTCAACGTACAAGCAGGCGACGTTGTAACCTGCGGATTGTGAAGCCTGGAAGAATAATGGGCATATATATAATTCGCTGCTACGGGGGTCGACCGATGTACTTTCACGTTTTAGGTAGGTATAAGAGCATCTCCAGCAGTTCAGCCTCCCAGGACGTCGAAAAAGAGCCGCCTGGAGCCGAACCAGCGTTCGCTTGGCGCGTGGGGGCGGTTGCGTTCCCAATCGACGCCCCCCAGGTCGCCGCGAAAAGCGTGCGAACTCGGCGATATTTCATAGAATTTGTATAAACTCGGCGATCTGGCACAAACTCGGCGATATTTGTTAGAAATTTGTACAAAAACAGTTAAACATGCAAACTACGCCTAGAACTACGCCTAGCCCTGCTACGCCGCGGCCGCCGCCCGCCATCAACATGCCGAGGAGCCTGGACAGGGTCGCCTTGACGCGGTGGGGGGTTGGACGGCCCGGCCTCGTTCTCATCGTCGCTGTCGAGGACGATGATGCCACCCTCATCGCGTCCGCGGCGCCGAGCCTGGAGCTCCGCGTATGCCCGGCGCTGGCGGAGCACCTGCTCGCGGACGTAGTCCTCCCTCGCCCACCTGAGGGCGGCCTCGTCGTCGGGGGCCACCATGTCCGCGTGCTCCGGCTTCACAGGAAGCAGCCCCGGCTCGGGTTTCGGCCGGACCAGGTGGAGGGAGCGCGGGGAGGGGCGGCCGCCCTCGTTGATGATGAGGGCGCCGCTGCGGGTGCGGCGCCGAAGCGGCGTCTCCTCCTCCTGACTCCGGCTTGACGGAGCGGAGCGCCAGTGAGCCGGAGCCCGACGAGGAGGACGTCCCCGGCTCCATTAGCCGCGGCGTCCAGGAGCTGC
Organism: Triticum aestivum; assembly: GCF_018294505.1. Classification (NCBI taxonomy): domain Eukaryota; kingdom Viridiplantae; phylum Streptophyta; class Magnoliopsida; order Poales; family Poaceae; genus Triticum; species Triticum aestivum. Next base: position 466,560,865 of record NC_057796.1, read on the forward strand.
CACGGCGGCGAGAGAACGACAGGCGCGGCGGGTACTCGAGGCGCGGCGTGTTGCCGGTCTCGATGTAGTCGAGGACGGCCTCGAGGGTGTGGCCGAGCACGCCCCACCACTCGTGCTGCCCGTCGGCGTTCAGGCGGCCGCGGGGGATGGTGCCATTGGCGGAGGCGATCTGCTCTTGGCGGCGGCGCTCGAAGAACATCGTCCACAGGGTGTGGCTGTCGACGGCGTACCTTGGCTCATTCCGTTGCGCCTTCGTCAGTGACGCGCGGATACGGGCGATCTCGGCCTGCCGGGTAGCCCCTTCGGGCACCGGTGGCCCCGGGACGTCGCCGGCGCTCAACTTCCACGACCCCGGCACCCGCATTTTCGGGGGCGCCGGTTAGTCGGCCTCGTAGAGGAGGCGCACCGCCTCCTCGTGGAGATGGCGGCGGCCGAAGCCGTTCGCTGTCGCGGCGTCGCCGGGGTACCTCTCAGCCATTGCTCGTCGGCGGGGAAGAGGGGGGAGTGTTGCTTTGTGTGGCGCTAGGAGGCGAGGTGTGGCGACTATGGCGTTCACCAGCGGGGAGATCGGCTTTTATAGCCGAAGAGGGGTCGTGAGAGCCTGCATGCCGGGTGACGCGTGGCGGTGGCGCCTTCACTGCGCCGCCCATGAGGCATCAATGGAGGCTGACCGGCGCGGCAGCGCTGCAGCCTTGGCATTGATTCCCGTGGGAACCGAGGCGATGAGGACGACGAAGCGGCGTATCGCTGACTTGGCGGGCCCATCCCTGTTCGCGCCAAAACCGCGTCCCCCGGCGCCCCCAGCGCGCCGGGTTCGGCCTGTGTCCGCCGGCGCCATTTTCGACCCAAACCGGCGAAAAATGGGCTCCGGGGACGCGACTAGACCGTTTTTTGAGTGCTGGCGGCAAAAAATCGCCTGGGAAGGGCCTGTTGGGGGCGCGGCTAGAGATGCTCTAAGTCACAAGTTGGAAGTCCTAGCTAGAAGCGTAGCTACAACTCAAGTAGAGAGACTACGGTACATTTGGTTTGGTACCATGTTGCTATTAGCCAAGGTTTGAGTTTATTATTGCTTCGGTACACAATGTAGCAAGATTTATGCCTGATGTATTTTTTATCTAAATTAGACTTTATTCCTCAAATAATGCTCATATTGTTTACAAGCAGATAAGAAATAAAGTCCGGGATTACATCATCCCAAGAACCAGGAACTCTTATACTAAAGCAATGTTTTGCTAACTCATCTGCTACCCGGTTCGCTTCTCTGTAGCAATGTTTGAAAGAAAGTTTGTTAAAGTCGATGGACAATTGCTTGCACTCCGCTACAACAGCACTGTCAGGCCCCATATAATCATCCATGCTCTGAAGTGTCTCCACCGATTCTACCTCTGCTTTAGTGCATCCAATACTTGACAGAAGATAAATACCATTCCTTATTGCCATGAGCTCAGCCGAGTCAACATCCCGAACATGTGGTATAAACCAAGAAGCCGCAGCAATGAAATCTCATTTGTCATCTCGAACAAGAGCTCCACTTGCTCCCGAGAGTGTGTCTGCATGAAAAGCTGCATCGACGTTAGCTTTCACCATGCCATAGGAAGGTTTCTTCCACATATGATCCCTCGGCCTCATTGGCAATTTTGGAGTGAGCGATCTTGTGTAGTTTGTTGCTAGAGCTTTGATAGATATGGCCGTCCTCTCAGGTGATTGCACCTGCACTCCTTTAGCTAGCTGCCTACGCTGCCACCATAAAAACCATGCCGTTACAGAAACTAGTTCCGCAGTCGGCAAGCCATCTGTTGTTGAATTCAGCTTGATTAAAATTTCCATCGTTACTGACCCTGATCTATCTTCAGCAATCGCCCTCCGAAGTGTATCAAGCAGCCCCAGCCGAGCCCAAACAACCTGGACGTCACAGCAAGTAAACAAGGTGTGTTGGATATCCTCCATTCCAATCCTACATCGCGGGCACTGTGGCATTATCGGAATGTGGCGAGCAGCCAATACCCCCAAGCATGGCAGTACCCCATGTAGAACCTTCCAAGTGAAGTGTTTTACTTTCCCAGGAACTTTGAGCTTCCATGCATCTTTCCATATACCATTTACCTGGATACTTCCTTGTCCATCCGACCTTGAGAGCCTAGTCCCGATCTGATGATCAAGTTCTCTGTAGTATGCTGAGCGCATTGAGAATGTGCCTGACCTAGTATAATTCCAAGCTACGAAATCATCCTCGATATTACTGTTTAGGGGTATTTGTAGAATCCGATTTACATCAACTGGTGAGAAGCAGTCTCTCAAGAGCACTTCGTCCCACATGCCAGTATGCGGATTAATAAGCTCAACAACTTTTGAGAGCATTAGCACACCCCTTGGTGTGATTACCTTCCGTGTTACACTAGCTGGAATCCAGGGGTCATTCCATATGTCAATCTGAGATCCCGTCCCAATTCTCCATATACACCCTCTATTGAAAGTCTGGATCCCTGCCACTATGCTCTGCCAAGTATAGGAAGATCCCTTCTTTGGGTCAGCTTTTAACAAATTTCCATCTGGATAATTGATGACCCACAAGTATAGGGGATCTATCGTAGTCCTTTCGATAAGTAAGAGTGTCGAACCCAACGAGGAGCAGAAGGAAATGATAAGCGGTTTTCAGCAAGGTATTCTTTGCAAGCACTGAAATTATAGGTAACAGATAGTTTTGTGATGAGATAATTTGTAACGAGAAACACGTAACAAAAGTAAATAAAGTGCAGCAAGGTGGCCCAATCCTTTTGGTAGCAAAGGACAAGCCTGGACAAACTCTTATATAGAGAAAAGCGCTTCCGAGGACACATGGGAATTATCGTCAAGCTAGTTTTCATCACGTTCATATGATTCGCGTTCGGTACTTTGATAATTTGATATGTGGGTGGACCGGTGCTTGGGTGTTGTCCTTACTTGGACAAACATCCCACTTATGATTAACTCCTATTGCAAGCATCCGCAACTACAAAAGAAGTATTAAGGTAAACCTAACCATAGCATGAAACATATGGATCCAAATCAGCCCCTTACGAAGCAACGCATAAACTAGGGTTTAAGCTTCTGTCACTCTAGCAACCCATCATCTACTTATTACTTCCCAATGCCTTCCTTTAGGCCCAAACAATGGTGAAGTGTCATGTAGTCAATGTTCACATGACACCACTAGAGGAGAGACAACATACATCTCATCAAAATATCGAACGAATACCAAATTCACATGACTACTAATAGCAAGACTTCTCCCATGTCCTCAGGAACAAACGTAACTACTCACAAAGCATACTCATGTTCATAATCCGAGGAGTATTAATATGCATAAAGGATCTGAACATATGATCTTCCACCAAATAAACCAACTAGCACCAACTACAAGGAGTAATCAACACTACTAGCAACCTACAGGTACCAATCCCAGACTTAGAGAGAATAATTGGATACAAGAGATGAACTAGGGTTTGAGAGGAGATGGTGCTGGTGAAGATGTTGATGGAGATTGGCTCCCTCCCGATGAGAGGAGCATTGGTGATGACGATGGCGATGATTTCCCCCTCCCGGAGGGAAGTGTCCCCGGCAGAACAGCTCCGCCAGAGCCCTAGATTGGTTCCGCCAAGGTTCCGCCTCGTGGCGGCGGAGTCTCGTCCCGAAAGCTTGCTTATGATTTTTCTTCGGACGAAAGACTTCATATAACAGAAGATGGCCACCGGAGGGCCACCAGGGGGCCCACGAGGCAGGGGGCGTGCCCAAGGGGGTAGGGCGCGCCTCCCACCCTCGTGCCTGGTGGGTGGCCCCCCTCTGGTATTTCTTCTGCTCAGTATTTTTTATATATTCTGAAAATAACTTCCGTGGAGTTTCGGGACTTTCGGAGTTGTGCAGAATAGGTCACTAATATTTGCTCCTTTTCCAGCCCAGAATTCCAACTGTCGGCATTCTCCCTCTTCATGTAGACCTTGTAAAATAAGAGAGAATAGGCATAAGTATTGTGACATAATGTGTAATAACAACCCATAATGCAATAAATATCAATATAAAAGCATGATGCAAAATGGACGTATCAATAATATTTCGCTTTGAGGACATGTGCACACAAAGAGTCTGGGTTTTGGAGAAGTCGCCAACACTGTTTTGCTAACATAGCAAGATTTAAACTGTGAAGGTCCCTAAACCCCAATCCCCCTTTCTTCTTCGGTATACACAATTTCCACCATGCGAACCAATGCATCTTCTTCTGTTCATCACTATCTCCCCACCAGAAACCAAAGATCTCATCTGTAATTGCTTTACAAATTCCCTTTGGCAGCTTAAAAACAGACATGGCATAAGAAGGAATAGCTTGGGCAACTGATTTTACCAGGATCTCTTTACCTTGCATTGAGAGGGTCTTCTCCTTCCAACCCTTTAGCCTCTGACATACTCTGTCTATAAGATGTTGGAAGCAATCTGATCTATCCACTCCCACCATGGTCGGTAAACCCAGATAAGTATCTGAGAGGGCCTCTATATCAATATTCAGAATTCTGCAGCAATTTTCTCTAACCAGGACACTCGTATTAGGGCTGAAAAATATATTAGACTTTGCATTACTTACAACTTGTCCAGAGCTGTGGCAATAAGTTTCCAACACCCTTTTCAGGGTGTTTGCATTATGTTCATCCGCTTTCATCAAAATCAGTGAGTCATCAGCGAATAAGAGATGTGATAGGGAAGGAGCATTCCGACAGACTCGGACCCCCTCAAGGCCCCCAATTTCCTCCTCATGCAATAAGAGGCTAGATAATCCTTCTGAACAGAGCAAAAAAAGATAAGGGGACAAGGGGTCCCCTTGTCTCAGTCCTCGGGTAGGAATAAACTCCTCCGTCTCCGTGTTGTTGAACCTTACTCTATATGTAACTGAAGAAACACACTCCATTATCAACTTTATCCAGAGATCATGAAACCCCATCTTCTGCATCACTTTCTCTAAGAAGCCCTACTCAACATGATCGTATGCTTTATTCATATCTAATTTCACAGCACAATAACCATTAGACCCATGGGTCCTCTTCTTTATCGCATGGTCATAAGTTGTGCCTGATGTGTTAATAACGTTACGACGACCATTTTAAATATGTCAAAGGCTCAAAACTGTCCTCTCCTCCCTGCCTACACAAAATGTCACCATCTTTCTCTCGTGCTTAATACGGTATATAGAGTGGCACCGTTTAGTCATCTATCTATCTCTACCTAATAATAAAGCACGTAGGGTTTCTCCCCGTCCATCGCACCATTTTGCAAAAAAGCCCCTGCATTTTCATGAAATCAACCCGCAGTCCAGATTTAAGTCACACCGAACCGTTATTTTACAGTTTTCCGAAAACCCCCCAGACTTTTTAGGTACTCCATCCACGGATCATATTTAAGTCAAACAAATGCTTTTCTAAACCATCCATATCTTTTAAACCGTAACTCCGATTTAAACATGTTATATATGAAATTTGATTAGAAAAATATGTAGAATATGAATATAAGATTATTTTAACCTGTTAAGTATTTATAAATATTATTTTGGAGGATATTTAAGTCAAACAAATGGTTTTCTAAATTACGTATCTTTTAAACCGTAACTCCGATTTTAACATGTTATATATGAAATTTGATTAGAAAAATATGTGAAATCTGAATATGATGTTAATTTTACCTATTAAATATTTTTTAGATATTGTTTTGGAAGCAAACTTATAACTATAGCGCACGATCCATTTTACGTTCGTACAGGCGGCGATCCGGGTTGCAAAAAAACACCCACTATCGTCATATAGGGAAAAGAAAACATCGAGAACTACACATGCATACCTCTGAATACATCACGGGGGAAAACAACAGATTTCTCATCGCGAGTGTGAGAGAAAGCGAGAGTGAGAGAGAGAGGGGGGAGAGGGAGGAGAGAGAGAGAGAGAGACGTCTTAGGATTAACCAAATTCAAACACGTTTTGGTTTGTGTGAACACTAAGGCCATCCCCGGCGAGGGTGAGAAGAAGGATAAGTGGCAACACAAATATGACGCGTCGCTAAAATAAAGGAGATGGACCTATTGTGGTCTTGAGTGATGGTTGTTCGGTTAAGAGTGTGTGTTGTGTTTTTTCTCCCGTTGCAACGCACGGGCTCTTTTGCTAGTTATATATAAAAAGTGTTTGATGGGCTCACCAGAAAAAAAGAGAAATAGGTAGAAAATCTCACAAAAATTAGAACCATCCAACCATTTATTTAATAGACTAAACATTTATAGACATTCGATACGTTTTAAGTGAAAAAAATTACCCACCATTTCCATTAAGGACAAAAAACGTTTTGCATAGAAAAAAGGTTGCCGTGGGCCTTTCCAAAAAAATAAAGTTAACGTGATGTAGGCAGCGTCCTCAAAAATAGCTGTGGTAACCTCAAAAAAGAAAACTATGGTTTTTCCTGTATGCACACATGCATTAAGCCCGGACATTCATAAATACAGATCTAGCTTGACGTCGGCTGATGCGTTAGCTTATGCATGCACGCATGCATTCTTCCTTGTATATGGACACATGAAAAAATAAACTAAATTCTTTTTAGGCACCACGTTAGTTCAGATCATTAAAATTAAATTGATGGTTGGATCTATAATTTATGGCTAAGATTTACAGATAGAATATTCTCTTTTTTGGGGAAGATAGAATATTCTTTTGTACTGTAGAGTCCCTGACATGTACGCGCATGTTAAATTAAATCCAGTTTGCATTGAACTTGGACTCCATGCATGTGTTCTTTCTTTCCTCACCTCAACCACATATATTTTATTATAGATGCACGATGCATTCAACAACTATTAAGGTGTTTTTCAGAAGAAGAGAATATACTGCCTCCATCCCAAAATACGCGTCTCCAATTTCGATTAGCTTTGCATGTACACTAGGATGAGGGACAAACACATACGTGCTTCGTATAATGAATATAAATAATGAATAAGTATAGAAAAATAGCCAAACATAACTTGAAAAATCTAATATGCAATATTATTAATTTTTATTACTCCCTCCATCCGAAATTATCTGTCGCTCAAACGGATGCGTCTAGACATATTTTAATGCTAGACAAGTCCATTCGAGTGACAAGTAATTTCAGATAGTAGTAGTACTAATACTAATTAGAGAGTAAAAATAGATACTACATCATGCATTTAAAAGCACATTTAATTGATTGTTCCCTTTAAGTCTACATAACAAACTTACCACGTCATATGTTTCAAATAAAAAAGTCGTATTGTGCCATAACTAACATACATTTATTGTTCCTGTAAAAACATACATATATTGTTGTTTTTTCCTGGAAGCCTGGTGCCTGTAAGCTAGGGGAGGTGCGTGAAGGTGTTTGTCCATTGTTCTAAACCATATGTCTAGATGACTCGAATTTCTTCTGAGGGTAAGTTGCTTAAAATTACCATGCTAATTCCTTTTTGATAGAAAGTATTTAGGGAACAATCTCATAGTATAAACCTTAAACCCTAAACCTAAATCTTAAAGACGAAAACAAAACTTCCAACCGTCAATCTGGTGAACCATCCATTTATTAATAGATTGTAACCATTAGATCTTCATCAATAAATAATAGAAAATTAAGCCAAGAGATAGTGATACCTACAATTTAAAATATAAGTTGCTTTATTGAAAAGCACAAAACGATAGGAAAAGAGGAGCACCAAATACAAGAAAAAAATTTGTCATCAATCTGGTGGACCATATATTTGTCAGCATACCACATATGATAAATCTTTGTTTTCGTGCCTAAACAATTCATAACTAATAAGAATGCCGAGATGTATCATAGCTCTTTTTACTTAGATGTATCATAGTTGATTGATTTATAATGGTATACAAACATATATCTGACTACTGGGTTATTAATTGGACTACAAAAATAATATCACATTCTACTCTTATACCTATTAGAGATGACGATTATTACACCATTTCAAACCGAACATCCTACATTCATAATTCAAATAACACAAATATAGAATAACATGTGTCTTTATAACTTTATCCAAACAATATTTGACCACTGTTTTGGTGAAACATAATAATTATATACATCACAATATACATATTTCTGGAAGTGTACATATAATATTAATGACTAACAATCAATGCTAAATCATCGTGCATAACTATATCATAATACAAAGATAACATGCTATCTTGCAATCTAAACTTAATTATATGCATTCATCCAGTCTATACAAAGGTGTTCCTTGGAATGGCATAATAGCCAAATTTAAATCTAAATTAATGATATTTATTGTATGATATTTTATCATAGCTATCAGTGATATAACGTGAATATATAAAGATGATGCCCTCGCGCCGGTGGTGGACTGGCGCTTGGTTGGGGCTGTCATGATACCCATGGACATGGGAGACATCGGCACATCGTTTGCTCATTTACTTACTTATGAACTACTGCTACTACGCATCCTTCATCTTGGCGTTCCTTCGTCGCTTAGCCAACATATCTACTCGTTCCTGCACACGCAGGCGCCTGATGGGCTGACACGGCGGTAGCCGGTAGGCGCCATCGAGGGGCTGCACACTGGTGAAGCCTTGTCAGCCTATCGAGCCAATAGGTTTTCGACTGCGCCAGCCCTCCCGTCCCCACCATGTGCATCAAGGCGTTTGAGTCAGTAGAAACCAACGGAGGTGTCGAGAAGTACCGGTATGTATGGCGAGTTCAGGCCTGCAAGCGGGAGAAACTGCAAGGGGTGCTGTTGGAGTTGCTCTTACCTCGACACAAGGGATAGGGGGGCCAACGCCCTCCTTCCTTGTTAAGATCAAAAATGTTGTATTTTCCAGACTAATTCACAATCGCTGGACAGAACAACAACAATGGACGGTGGTCCCTCCATCCGCTCTCCCGCTTCAATGGTGTGTGCCCAGCTATCCAACGTAGTGGAGCTGGCGGCTGCGTTGCGATCTACAGGCAGCACTCCGCCTCCATGATGGCGAGGATGAAGAATCTGAGGCTGCCTTTAGGGTTGCGTCCGGGGCGAGGCCCATCCAAAAGGTGGCTAGGTTGAGTGTGTGCGTGAGAGCTTTGAGGCTTATCACAACAAAATGTGTTCTATTCGAAGACGAAAATACTCATGATGAAAGAAAGACCGTCGTGTAAGATCATGTTAGTTCGCTCGGCTTGTTATTCAAAAAGGTAAAATGGTATGATTCTGGTGAAGTGTTGTCGTTCCCACGTGTAATTACTTAAAGGACATGCGGTGCCCCATGTGTGGTTTTGGTAATTGATGACATTCTCTATGGACTAATGGTTGCATTGAGTTATATTTGAAGGATTTGTCCATAGGCTTTTCTTGAAGTCCATGTGTTGGTTTCAAGGAGTTTATGAGTTGACCAAGGTGCTATTAAGGAATTATACAAACACCCACACCCCTCCTCCAATAGGCCTTTTGGAATTGTGTCATCACATATGGCACTTCGTAGTGGCCTCCTACACTACAAGTTCTTCATGCGGTAGTTTACCTTCCTTGCCCTGATACTTAATTTTTTTCTCTTTTGAGGAATCCCTTCCCCTGATACTAGTCTACGGTTGATGTTTGTTCATATGTTGTGTTGGGCTGTGACATGAAAGGTTTCAAGTGGATAAAGCCATTTGTTGTGCTACCTTGAATTGTGCTTTCTGTTTTTCTTGTGTTTTGTTGGTGCAAGTAACAAACTGGTTGGTTTCATAGAACGGAAATCTAATAGAGAAGCTTTTTCCTAAATGATGGCTTGGCATAGCTATAAATGTTCAAGGAGTTAGTGACCAAATGTTTTGCATAATGAAGGCAGCCAAGCTTATAACTAACTAATGAGGTGATCACAGAACCTAGGTCGGAACATGAGTGTGGAGAGATGTTTTGCAATACAATAATCGTTGTATTGATGGGGTGCTGGTGCATGCATATATAATACAAGGGAAGGCCTCTACCTCAACTATACAAGACTAGGAGGTGGGCCACAACTCCAATACACGTGCAATACAAAATACATACTCAACACCCCCCCCCCCCCCCCCCGCCGCCAGTCGAAGCGTCGCCGGAGACACAGAGACTGGACCGAAACTCCTTGAAGACGGGACTAGGCAATCCCTTAGTCATCACACCAGCAAACTGTTGCGTCGTCGGCACGTGAAGAACCCGAACACGCCCAAGGGCAACCTGCTCGCGCACGAAGTGAATATCGAGCTCAATATGCTTCGTCCGTCGATGGTGCACCGGGTTGGCGGAGAGGTAGACCGCGCTGACGTTATCGCAGTAGATGAGAGTGGCCTTGTGAACATCACAAAGCAACTCCTGGAGCAGCTGACGTATCCAAGAGCATTCGGCCATGGCATTGGCCACGGCGCGATACTCTGCCTCGGCGCTGGAGTGGGAGACCGTGGGTTGCCGCTTCGATGACCAAGAGATCAACGAGGGCCCAAGGTAGACGCAGTAATCTGACGTAGAGCGTCGCGTGTCGGGGCAGCCAGCCCAGTCGGCATCCGAGTAGGCCACGAGGTCGGTGGAAGCGGAGGCTGTCAGGGTGAGTCCCAAAGACATGGTGCCGCGTATGTAACGGAGAATACGCTTCACCAAGGTCCAGTGAGAGTCACGCGGGGCGTGCATATGGAGGCACACCTGCTGAACGGCGTACTAGAGGTCAGGTCGAGTCAGCGTCAAGTACTGTAAAGCACCGACAATAGAGCGATAAAACACTCCATCGGACGCGAGAGACCCCTCCAGAGCAGAGACCTTCGCCTTCGTGTCGATGGGGGTGGGCGCCGGCTTGCAGTTAAGCATACCGGCACGCTCCAGGAGCTCGTGGGCGTACTTCTGCTGATGCAGAAAGAAGCCATCCGCCGGGCGAATCACCTCGATGCCGAGAAAGTAGTGCAGGGGCCCCAAGTCCTTGAGGGCGAACTCGTCACGAAGACGAGCAGTCAGCTGCTGAAGGAGATCGGGGGCGGACGCCGTGAGGATGATGTCGTCGACGTAGAGCAGCAGATATGCAGTGTCAGCTCCCTGATGATACACGAAGAGTGAGGCATCGGAGCGAGTGGACCGAAATCCCAGAGACTGCAGGAAGGCTGCGATACGCTGGTACCAAGCCGAGGCGCCTGCTTCAACCCGTAAAGAGAACGGGAGAGCAAGCACACGAAGTCGGGGTGCTCGGCGTCGACGAAGCCAGTAGGCTGCTCACAGAACACCTGCTCGGCGAGATGTCCGTGCAAGAAGGCGTTGGAAACGTCCAACTGGTGCACAGGCCAGGCGCGCGAGACCGCCAGCTGGAGGACGGCGCGGATCGTGCCTGGTTTCACAACCGGGGCGAAAGTGTCGGTGAAGTCCACGCCCGCGCGCTGCCGAAAACCACGAACCACCCATCAAGCCTTGTAGCGCTCGAGAGAACCGTCCGGGCTAGTCTTGTGGCAAAACACCCACTTGCCAGAGATGATGTTGGCTCGAGAGGGTCGCGGAACAAGCTGCCACGTGCGGTTGCGCTGGAGGGCGTCGAACTCCTCCTGCATCGCAGCCAGCCAATGGGGATCCCGAAGGGCGGCGCGAGCGGAGGTGGGGACGGGTGATGGCGTCGATGTCGAGGCAGCGCACACGTACTCGTCGGAGGAATAGTGTGTGCTCGGCCGATGCACTCCTGCGCGGGCACGGGTAGTCATGCCAAGCGGCGGAGCAACCGGGCCGGCGATGGCAGCGGGCGCCGGGGCGGGGGCCGCGGCCACGACAGGTGCACCCGGGGCGGCGGCAGGGCCGCGGCAGCGGGAACTGGAACCGCGGCGGCGGGGGTCGCGATGGCAGCGCCAGCCGAGCCAGTGGCGGAAGGGGCGACGGGCGAGGTCGAGGTCGAGCCCGTCGCAGGGGTGGCGGGCGGGGTGCCCATCGACTCAACCTCGTAAGAGGGAGTCGTGAACCCGGGAGGTGGCGGCAGAAGGCGCCGAGACGGGGGGTGCCGCCGCGCATCGCTCCAGGTAGGGGGCGCGGGGGCTGGCGCCAAATAATCCACAGTCGGAGGGACCTGAAAAAAAGTGAACACCGTCTCAACAAAGTACACGTGCCTCGAGGTGTACACACGATGAGTGACAGGATCATAGCACCGGTAACCTTTGGTGTTGGGAGGGTAGCCAAGTGCAGAGGTTTGTAGAACAGTACCAAATTTCCCTCAAGTGGATGACCTAAGGTTTATCAATCTGTGAGAGGCGTAGGATGAAGATGGTCTCTTCTCAAGCAACCCTGCAACCAAATAACAAAGAGTCTCTTGTGTCCCCAACACACCCAATACAATGGTAAATTGTATAGGTGGACTAGTTCGGCGAAGAGATGGTGATACAAGTGCAATATGGATGGTAGATATAGGTTTTTGCAATCTGGAAATATAAAAACAGCAAGGTAGCAAGTGGTAAAAGTGAGCATAAACGGTATTGCAATGCTAGGAAACAAGGCCTAGGGTTCATACTTTCACTAGTGCAAGTTCTCTCAACAATAATAACATAATTGGATCATATAACTATCCCTCAACATGCAACAAAGAGTCACTCCAAAGTCCCTAATAGAGGAGAACAAACGAAGAGATTATGGTAGGGTGCGAAACCACCTCAAAGTTATTCTTTCCAATCAATCCATTGGGCTATTCCTGTAAGTGTCACAAACAGCCCTAGAGTTCGTACTAGAATAACACCTTAAGACACAAATCAACCAAAACCCTAATGTCACCTAGATACTCCCATGTCACCTCAAGTATCCTTGGGTATGATTATACGATATGCATCACACAATCTCAGATTCATCTATTCAACCAACACATAGAACCTCAAAGAGTGCCCCAAAGTTTCTACCGGAGAATCAGGACGAAAACGTGTGCCAACCCCTATGCATAGGTTCATGGGCAGAACCCGCAAGTTGATCACCAAAACATACATCAAGTGAATCACGTGATATCCCATTGTCACCACAGATACGCACGGCAAGACATACATCAAGTGTTCTCAAATCATTAAAGACTCAATCCGATAAGATTACTTCAAAGGGGAAACTCAATCCATTACAAGAGAGTAGAGGGGGAGAAACATCATAAGATCCAACTACAATAGCAAAGCTCGCGATACATCAAGATCGTGCCAAATCAAGAACACGAGAGAGAGAGAGATCAAACACATAGCTACTGGTACATACCCTCAGCCCCGAGGGTGAACTACTCCCTCCTCGTCATGGAGAGCGACGAGATGATGAAGATGGCCACCGGTGAAGGTTCTCCCCTCCGGCAGGGTGCCGGAACAGGATCCCGATTGGGTTTTGGTGGCTACAGAGGCTTGCGGTGGCGGAACTCCAGATCTATTCTGTTCCCCGAAGATTTTAGAGTATATGGATATATATAGGCAGAAGAAATACGTCAGGGGAGCCACGAGGGGCCCACGAGGGTGGAGGGCGCGCCCAGGGGGTGGGCGCGCCCCCCTCCCTCGTTGCTTTCCTAACGTGCACTCCAAGCCTCCCGGGTTGCTTACCTTCCAAAAATAACTTCTCCAGAAGGTTTCATTCCATTTTGACTCCGTTTGATATTCCTTTTCTTCGAAACACTGAAACAAGGGAAAAAAACAGGAACTGGCACTGGGCTCTTGGTCAATAGGTTAGTCCCAAAAGTAATATAAAAGTGCATAATAAAGCCCATTAAACATCCAAGATTGATAATATAATAGCATGAATACTTCATAAATTATAGATACGTTGGAGACGTATCAGCATCCCCAAGCTTAATTCCTGCTCGTCCTCGAGTAGGTAAATGATAAAAGAAAGAATTTATGAAGTGTGAATGCTAGCAGGTGCATAAGTTTGATCAATGATAATTTCAATCACCTTTTCTAGCATCATTATATGTCATAATAGTAGCTCAACTCATAGAACTTTGCATGATCAAGTAACAAGCTATTCACATGTTAAAGTATAGATCATAAACCTTCTTGAAAACTAACAAACCGTGTTATTAGTCATCAAACAATTACAATTCATCTTATTTTCAGGAAGAGTCTATGTCAGAGCTTTGATTTAGCAAACTCCACATACTCAACTATCATTTAGTCTTCCATGATTGCTACCACTCAAAGCATATTTTTAGAACAAATAGTATTCATCGAACACAGAGAAAGATAGGGGCTTAATGTTTCGCCTCCCAACCTTTTACCTCAAGGGTAATGTCAACAATAATAATTCATGCTCAAATATATTTGAATGGCCATATATGCCTAGATCTTTCCATCACATGATGCTTGCCAACTAAAGAGTAGGTTGGAATGAGAAGGAATACTACTGACTCTTGCATAAAAGTAAAAGATAGGCCCTTCGCAGAGGGACGCAGGGATTTGCAGAGGTGCCAGAGCTCGGAGCAAAAACAGAGATGAAAATAATTTTGAGAGGTATGCTTTCATTGTCAACATAACGACCAAGAGTTCCCAATATCTTCCATACTACATACATTATAGGCGGTTCCCAAACAGAAAGGTAAAGATTTTTACTCTCCCTCCACCAACAATCATCAATCCATGGCTTGCCCGAAACAACGGGTGCCTCCAACTAACATCATACCTGAGGGAGTTTTGTTTGCAATCATTTTTGATTTTATTTTGATCTTTTGATCATGGGACTGGGCATCCCAGTTACCAGCCATTTTATCGTGAATGATGAGCGGAGCCCACTCATCATGAGAATAACCCACCTAGCATGGAAGATACTGCTATACATGAGCGATTCGGGCATACAAAACATATTATTATTTGAAGGTTTAGAGTTTGACACATGCAAATTTACTTGGAACGGCAGGTAAATACCGCATATAGGTAGATATGATGGACACTCATGGAAGAAACTTGGTTCAAGGAATTTGGATGCACAAGCAGTATTCCTGCTTGGTACAGATATTTTGGCTAGCAAAGGATTCTAAATAGCAAGCGCCACATGTTAGAGGATCCAAAACAATATAACTTCTATACAAATATACCCAAGCATAACTCATTATGTTGTCTTCCTTGTCCAACTTCAACAAATTTGCTCAGGTTTGAAAATAATTAATGGGGATCACAATCATAGAAGATGTCCAAGATAGTATATTTATATGTGAAATCTCTCTTCCTTCAATATTCTTTCATGAATTGTTCAAGTGACCAATACAATGTTTGCTAACCTTCAATAAATTTACCGCCTCTACTTCTTATATGTGAAGGCATTACTCCCCATGGGAAAGGCATATGAAACATATATAATTTCAGATTTATGACATTCAAATCATTCAACCATTTACTCATAGGATATAAGTGAAGCACACGAGTAAATGACAAACTACTCCAAAAAGATATAAGTGAAGATCAATGAGTAGTTAAATAATTATGTAGCTATGTGAAGACTCTCTCTCATTTAAGAATTTCAGATCTTGGGATATTATTCAAACAGCAAGCAAAACAAAATAAAACGACATTTCAAGGATAGCACTCATCATGTGAAGAAGCAAAAACTTAGGCTCAACCGATACTAACCGATAATTGTTGAAGAAAAAAGGTGGGATGCCTACCGGGGCGTCCCCAAGCTTAGACGCTTGAGACTTCTTGAAATATTATCTTGGGGTGCCTTGGGCATCCCCAAGCTTGAGCTTTTGTGTCTCCTTAATTCCTCTCATATCACGGTTTCCTAAATCTTAAAATCTTCATCCACACCAAACTCAACAAGAACTCGTGAGATAAGTTAGTATAAACCAATGCAAAAACCTTATCATTTTCTACTGTAACAAATCACTAAAATTATTATTCAATATTGCATACTAAATGCCTCTGCATATTTAATACTCATATCCTCAAATAGAATCATTAAACAAGCAAACATATGCAAACAATGCAAACATAACAGCAATCTGCCTAAACAGGACAGTCTGCGAAGAATGCAACAAGATCCATACTTCCCTAGCTCCAAAAATTATGAAATAAAATTCCCACTGTATTAAATTTATTATAGCTTATTATGCAAAAGGTTTCAACATTTTATCACATTCTGACTTTTCTAGGGAATTTTTGCAACAGCGGTAAACTTTCTGTTTTGAAACAGCAACATGTATACTTGCAAAATAGGCATGGTAAAGGCTATCCTTGACATTTTTATTGAAATAAAAGATGCAAAAAATTATTATAAATAACAGCAAGCAAAGCTAAAGAAAATAAAACGACACTCCAAGCAAAACACATATCATGTGGTGAATAAAAATATAGCTCCAAGTAAAGTTACCGATGAACGAAGACGAAAGAGGGGATGCCATCCGGGGCATCCCCAAGCTTAGGCTCTTGGTTGTCCTTGAATATTACCTTGGGGTGCCTTGGGCATCCCCAAGCTTAGGCTCTTTCCACTCCTTATTCCATAGTCCATCGAATCTTTACCCAAAACTTGAAAACTTCACAACACAAAACTTAACAGAAAATCTCGTGAGCTCCGTTAGCGAAAGAAAATAAAACACCACTTCAAGGTACTGTAATGAACTCATTATTTATTTGTATTGGTGTTAAAACTACTGTATTCCAACTTCTCTATGGTTTATAAACTATTTTACTAGCCATAGATTCATCAAAATAAGCAAACAACACACGAAAAATAGAATCTGTCAAAAACAGAACAGTCTGTAGTAATATGTAAATAACGCAAACTTATGGAACTCCAAAAATTCTAAAATAAATTGGTGGACCTGAGTAATTTGTCTAGTAATCATCTGCAAAAAGAATCAACTAAATATCACTCTCCAGTAAAAAGTTGAAGCAAATCTCGTGAGAGCTAAAGTTTCTGTTTTTTACAGCATGATCATAAAGACTTCACCCAAGTCTTCCCAAAGGTTCTACTTGGCACAAACACTAATTAAAACATAAAACCACATGTAACCAGAGGCTAGATGGATTATTTAATCCTAAACAGAACCAAAAAGCAAGAAACTAAAATAAAATTGGGTTGCCTCCCAACAAGCGCTAGCGTTTAACGCCCCTAACTAGGCATGATGATTTCAATGATGCTCACATAAAAGATAAGAGTTGAAACATAAAGAGAGCATCATGAAGAATATGACTAGCACATTTAAGTCTAACCCACTTCCTATGCATAGGGATTTTGTGAGCAAACAACTTATGGGAACAATAATCAACTATCATAGGAAGGCAAAACAAGCATAACTTCGAAACTTTAAGCACATAGAGAGGAAACTTGGTATTATTGCAATTCCTACAAGCATATGTTCCTCCCTCATAATAATTTTCAGTAGCATCATGAATGAATTCAACAATATAACCATCACATAAAGCATTCTTTTCATGATCTATAAGCATATAATTTTTATTACTCTCCACATAAGCAAATTTATTCTCATCAATAGTAGTGGGAGCAAACTCAACAAAATAACTATCATGTGATTGGAAATTAAGATCAAGATGACAAGTTTCATGGTTATCATTATTCTTTAAAGCATACGTGTCATCACAATAATCATCATAGATAGGAGGCATGCTTTCATCATAGTAAATTTGCTCATCAAAGCTTGGGGGACAAAAAATATCATCTTCATCAAACATAGCTTCCCCAAGCTTGTGGCTTTGCATATCATTAGCACCATGGATATTCAAGGAATTCATACTAACAACATTGCAATCATGCTCATCATTCAAAGATTTAGTGCCAAACATTTTAATGCATTCTTCTTCTAACACTTTGGCACAATTTTCCTTTCCATCATACTCACGAAAGACATTAAAAAGATGAAGCATATGAGGCAAACTCAATTCCATTTTTTTGTAGTTTTCTTTTATAAACTGAACTAGTGATAAAACAAGAAACTAAAAGATTCGATTGCAAGATCTAAAGATATACCTTCAAGCACTCACCTCCCCGGCAACGGCGCCAGAAAAGAGCTTGATGTCTACTACGCAACCTTCTTCTTGTAGACGTTGTTGGGCCTTCAAGTGCAGAGGTTTGTAGGACAGTAGCAAATTTCCCTCAGGTGGATGACCTAAGGTTTATCAATCCGTGGGAGGCATAGGATGAAGATGGTCTCTCTCAAGCAACCCTGCAACCAAATAACAAAGAGTCTCTTGTGTCCCCAACACACCCAATACAATGGTAAATTGTATAGGTGCACTAGTTCGGCGAAGAGATGGTGATACAAGTGCAATATGGATGGTAGATATAGGTTTTTGCAATCTGGATATATAAAAACAGCAAGGTAGCAAGTGGTAAAAGTGAGCATAAACGGTATTGCAATGCTAGGAAACAAGGCCTAGGGTTCATACTTTCACTAGTGCAAGTTCTCTCAACAATAATAACATAATTGGATCATATAACTATCCCTCAACATGCAACAAAGAGTCACTCCAAAGTCATTAATAGTGGAGAACAAACGAAGAGATTATGGTAGGGTACGAAACCACCTCAAAGTTATTCTTTCCAATCAATCCATTGGGCTATTCCTATAAGTGTCACAAACAACCCTAGAGTTCATACTAGAATAACACCTTAAGACACAAATCAACCAAAACCCTAATGTCACCTAGATACTCCCATGTCACCTCAAGTATCCTTGGGTATGATTATACGATATGCATCACACAATCTCAGATTCATCTATTCAACCAACACATAGAACCTCAAAGAGTGCCCCAAAGTTTCTACCGGAGAATCAAGACAAAAACGTGTGCCAACCCCTATGCAT
Organism: Triticum aestivum; assembly: GCF_018294505.1. Taxonomy (NCBI): domain Eukaryota; kingdom Viridiplantae; phylum Streptophyta; class Magnoliopsida; order Poales; family Poaceae; genus Triticum; species Triticum aestivum. Next base: position 466,579,644 of record NC_057796.1, read on the forward strand.
AGGTTCATGGGCGGAACCCGCAAGTTGATCACCAAAACATACATCAAGTGAATCACGTGATATCCCATTGTCACCACAGATACGCACGGCAAGACATACATCAAGTGTCCTCAAATCATTAAAGACTCAATCCGGTAAGATTACTTCAAAGGGGAAACTCAATCCATTACAAGAGAGTAGAGGGGGAGAAACATCATAAGATCCAACTACAATAGCAAAGCTCGCGATACATCAAGATCATGCCAAATCAAGAACACGAGAGAGAGAGAGAGATCAAACACATAGCTACTGGTACATACCCTCAGCCCCGAGGGTGAACTACTCCCTCCTCGTCATGGAGAGCGCCGGGATGATGAAGATGGCCACCGGTGAAGGTTCCCCCTCCGGCAGGGTGCCGGAACAGGGTCCCGATTGGGTTTTGGTGGCTACAGAGGCTTGCAGCGGCGGAACTCCAGATCTATTCTGTTCCCCGAAGATTTTAGGGTATATGGATATATATATATATAGGCGGAAGAAATACGTCAGGGGAGCCACGAGGGGCCCACGAGGGTGGAGGGCGCGCCCAGGGGGGTGGGCGCGCCCCCTGCCTCGTGCCTCCCTCGTTGCTTTCCTGACGTGCACTCCAAGTCTCCCGGGTTGCTTTCCTTCCAAAAATAACTTCTCCAGAAGGTTTCATTCTGTTTTGACTCTGTTTGATATTCCTTTTTTTCGAAACACTGAAACAAGGGAAAAAACAGGAACTGGCACCGGGCTCTGGGTCAATAGGTTAGTCCCAAAAGTAATATAAAAGTGCATAGTAAAGCCCATTAAACATCCAAGATGGATAATATAATAGCATGAATACTTCATAAATTATAGATACGTTGGAGACGTATCAGTGGACGCGGTGCTGGGATAACAGAGACACCCAAAGATGCGGAGACCATCATAGGACGGTGGTGTACCGAAGAGAAGGTGGTGAGGAGCGTAGTTCCACCGAGGACGACACGGACGAATGTTAACTAAGAGGGTGGCGGTGGCGAGGGCATCGGGCCAAAATCGAGCGGGCATGTTAGAGTGAAAGAGTAACGTGCGAACGCAGTCATTAAGAGTGCGGAGAATGCGCTCGGCGCGGCCGTTCTGCTGTGAAGTGTAGGGGCAAGTCAGACGAAAGATGGTGCCGTGAGAGGCGAGAAGTGTGCGAAGAGCGACGTTGTCAAACTCTTTTCTGTTATCAGTTTGGAGTCCAAGTATGGGGCGACCGAACTGGGTGGTGACATAGGAATAAAAGGCAGTGAGTGTGGCTAAAGCATCAGATTTACGACGAAGAGGAAAAGTCCACACATAATGAGAATAATCATCTAAAATCATCAAGTAGTATAGATAGCCTGTGTTACTCGCAACGGGAGATGTCCAAACATCACTATGAAGTAATTGAAACGGAAAAGTGGAAACTAAGGAGGACGCACTAAAGGGAAGACGAACGTGCTTGCCTAAGCGACAGGCCTTACAAGAGTGCTCGTCGAGCTTATTACATGAGAAAGAGAAACTCCTAAGAATTTGACGTAACACGGTGTGGTTGGGGTGACCCAAGCGAGCGTGCCAAAGGTCAACGCCGGCGGCAAGGGTGACAGGTGTGGTGGCGAAGGCGCCGACGTGCACGGGGTAGAGCTCATCGGGACTGTCACATCGGTGAAGGACCATCCGGGTACGGGCGTCTTTCACAGAAAAGCCAACGCCGTCAAATTCAACAGTAAGTGGGTTCTCACGAGTAAGACGACGAACGGAAACTAGGTTCGTGACTAAGTCAGGTGAAACAAGAACATTAGACATAGTGATGGGTGTGGAAGTGGAGGGAAAACTAGTGCTACCGATATGAGTAATAGGTAAGGAGGAGCCGTTGCCGACGGTGATATGAGTGCGTGTGTGAACGGGAGTGGAGGAGGTTAGGTTACCGGGATGAGCTGTCATGTGCGCAGTAGCACCTGAGTCCATGTACCAGTCGCCTCCGCCGACAGAGCTACTCGGCAACGGCGCGGAGTGTTGCGCGGCGAGGAGGTCGGGGTCCGATGGCACAGGTACCGGCGGCGGCGAAAGGCCCCCGTAGGGCAGCGCCGGAGCGGGCGGGCCATAACCACCGAGGTGCGGCGGCACAAGGAGAGCGTCGTAACTGGCGCCGGTCGACTGGTAAGGCGCGCCGATGAACCCCTGGTGGCCCGCGGGGAGATCCTGCGGGTAGTGCGGGGCCCACCCGGTGCCCTGGGCCGGCTGCTGCTGGGGAGGCGCGGGTGGCGGCAACGGGTAACACCAGCCCGAAGAGGCCATCGACGGGGCGGGCGAAGCATGGCCGCCGGCCATTGGCAGGGCCGGCTGCATGTGGGTGACGTCGGATGCGCCGTAGGCGGCGGTCGCGCCGTAGGGCGGCGGGGCGGCAAAGGCGGCGGCGGACAGGCCGGTGAACGCCATCGAGGGTCCGACGGCGGCAGCGGGGCGGCGGTCGGCGCGGCTGGCGACGCGAGCGGTCGGCGGCCGGCGGGAGAGCGGTCAGCGGCCGGCGGGAGAGCGGCGGCGGCGCGGGAGGAGTCGCGCGGCGGCGGCGGCGCTGGGGTCACGGCGGCGGCGGCGCGAGAGGAGTGCGCGGCGGCGGCAGCGGTGGGGTCACGGCGGCGGCGGTGGCGCAGGAGGAATCGCGCGGCGGCGGCGACGGCGATGGGATCGCGGCGGCGGCGGCACGGGAGGAGTCGCGCGGCGGCGGTGGGGTGGCGGCGGCGCGGGAGGAGTCGCGCGGCGGCGGTGGGGTGGTGGCGGCGGCGGCGGCACGGGAGCAGCGCGGTGGCGGCGGCGGCGGCAACGGAAGACGAGGATCAAAAACCTAAAAAACTGATACCATGCGGAGAGATGTTTTGCAATACAATAATCGTTGTATTGATGAGGTGCTGGTGCATGCATATATAATACAAGGGAAGACCTCTACCTTAACTATACAGGACTAGGAGGTGGGCCATAACTCCAATACACATGCAATACAAAATATATACTCAACAATGAGCGTGTAGTTGTCCATTCATGGTGGATGGCCAACTTTTATGGGCGCTTCAATGTCGAAGCCAACATTGCAGGTGGAGGAGTCGAACAATCTCACCCGCTGATTGTACTTGCTATATTTGAGGGTGATAATGTATCATGATAAGATATTCATACACGTATGGACTTGTCTTTGTCTGCTTTCTCTTGGATCTTAGGTGACATATTCCACAAAGATAAGATTGTCTCTGGTCTCTACCCTCTACTCTGTCTGTACTAGGCACCTACCAAGTGCCAACTAAGATCCAGAGTGTGTGCATCCGGCAACACCAGGCAAACATCCTTCAGACTGACTCTAAGCACTGACTCGCCAAGAGACTTCAAGTTATAGCTAGCTAGCAACTCTATGCGAGCTGATTTCAGCTAATCCTTTAAGTAACTTAACCCATCACATCAACCAATAGCTCTCTAATGTTTATTCTTCACGGGATTCTACAGCCAAAAAGCTTGTGACTTTTGTAGGTTGCGACCATATCAGGCTAAATTTTGTGTTTTGACCCTTTTTTAAAAGTTAATCGAGATCTGACATTAGTTTGTAAAAATTTCGGGATCTGACCCTTTTGCTACCGCTAGGGTCCATGACGGTAGGTATAAGGTCCCTGGCTGTAGGAAACAACCCTACCGCCCGCCAAGCAGGCTGGCGGTAGCCTGTACAACCTTACCGCCCGCCAAGCAGGCTGGCGGTAGCCTGTACAACCTTACCGCCAAGGTGCCCGGCGGTAGGTGAGAGCATGCACTATGTTTCATACTTAGGAAAAATTTCCGGTACAGTGTGCAACCCTACAGGTAGGGACCTTGGTGGTAGGCTATTATACCCTACCGCCATGGACCCTGACGGTAAAAAGAGGGTCAGATCCTAATTTTTTTGCAAGATAGGGTTAGATCTTGATCAAGTTTCAAAAAATGGTCAAAACACGAAAATTAGCCACCATATCACGAAAGTCATCTTTTGATCCCGAGCTCATATGCTCCCGCATGAACAGTAAAATCAAAAAAAATTCGAAACAAATTCAAAAAATTCCAAATTTTTTTTGACAGAAACATTGACAAAAGTTCTAAGTGCCTGCAAAAATTCATCATGAAATCACATTCCTGTAAGGCGTGGCAAAAAAAACAAATTCAGTGCTTCAAAATGCGTTTGAAAGTAGCTTTTTCAGAGTACTGTTTTTGTTTTTTTTGCCACGCCTTCTAGGAATGTGATTTCATGACGAATTTTTGCAGGCACTTAAAACTTTTGTCAATGTTTCTCTCAAAAAAATTTGGAATTTTTTGAATTTTTTTTATTTAGTTTTGATTTTACTGTTCACCCGAGCTCATTTGAGCTCGGGAGCAGATTAGGGGCGTCCAGCATATCACTCTTATTCTAGGATCGACGCTGTACCAAACATGTGGCGCTGTGGGTCTCTGCAGTCAATGGGTCATTCGCTGGAAACGAAGAACAAATGGTCCAGTGGAGCTAGTGTCTGCTCCTAGCCTTCTCTCTTTTCTTTTCATCATCGCCATGTGCGTCGCTTCCCGTCCGATGGTCGGTCAATCATCTGCAGCCAGGGCCAATACCGTTTTTTCTCTCCATACAATTGTTGTTGCATTTCAATTTGGGAATTTGTAGTGAGAATAATTAAACGTCAGTATCGTGCTTCATATGCGTTATGCAGACGGCTCGTATTATAATTCTGCTAGAGAGTTGTTCTAAGGACCGGAGACTTGACGACTTAACCATATAGTACAACCCCATCATCCTACCACGAGCATTCAGTGTGCCCAGCTCCAGCTGCTTGATCAGGTCCCGGTGGGCTACGACGCGCTAGCAGAGGAGCGGCGGAGTTAGATCTGATGGTGGTCTACGAGTGAATACGCATGCCCAGTGCACATGCACAGCGGACCGGGACCCGATCGATCAGGATCTAACCGAAACTGGACAGTACGGTCCCATGCGACAGCTACAGGGCCGGGTTCTAGTTAGCCGTCGACAGAATCATGGCTGCTCGTGTCGTGCATGCATGGCGCCCGCTATGGGTAATTTAGAACCCCCGCTCCCGTGCGGCGCCGCCGCGACGCACCGGAGCGCCCCCGCCGGCCGTCTCCCTCCGTTCACTCCAGCGCCTCCTCCCCCCGCCGCCGCCGCCGGGGGCGTCGCAGGCAAAGCCTGTGTGCTGCAGCGGCGGCGTTTCTCGTCAGCCAGCGCTTCGGTCAGAACAGCGGCGGCCGATGATGGCCGGATCTACGACAAGGTGTGCGGGGCGGCGGCATACGGCGACAGGTCCAGCGGCGGCGCTTGATCTGGGCCTAGATGGGCTTCGGCGGGCCGCAACCTCGTGTACTGTTCCGTCAATGGCTTCTGTCCCTGGGATCGACCCGCAACTCGAGGACGTCGGGGGCTGCGACCCTGGGCGTGGCGATGGTGGCCACCTCCTCCGCCGGAGATGATCAGCCTGAGGCTGGGTGGTCGGATCTCCAGATCCGGCATCTAGTCCCGGCTGCGAGTTGAGGAGACAGAGTTGCCGGTGAAAACGAGCCGATGGCGGCGTTTTGCGTACCTTGATGAAGGCATCGTCGTGTAACTTCTGTCGACCAACTCGTGCTGCTTCGGGGAAAACCCTAAGATCTGGTCATCCAGTCGGACGATGGCGGTACTGCGGTATCGTTACTCTCTTGGGAGCATCGTTTGTGGAGCAGCGCTGGAAGATAGAGCAGGAGGTGGAGCGGCTAAGTCTTGCATGAAGCTTCGGTGAAGATGTCAAGTCATGCCTGACCGACAGGTGCTACGTTGTGTCACGCCTGGTCGGCAGGTGCTACGCACGACAGATCTTCCAGAGTCTTCGCGTATGGATGATTGCACGCAGGGCGGTGGCGCTGTTGGGCGCCGTGGTGACATCGACGGATGTCTGGAATGGCAAGGATGATGCAGATCTCTATCCTGAAGATGGGTCAGCGGTTCGAGGATGATGGCGGCTTTTGGCTTCTAAAACGTGTGCATGTGATGTACGCTTTAGGTCTGCTGCACCGACTGTTGGTCCAGATACATTACGTGGATGGATCGACGACGACACCAGTTTTAGATATGATGGTAAGAGTACTCCACATTATCGAGTTTGTAGGTGTGAGTGGTGACTTCGGGTAGCTCGATGTATTTTTTGCCATACCTTGATGAAATAATTAATAAAAATGATTGTATGCATCGATTGATGCAGAAGCCGGGGTTTAACCTCCTTTCCAAGAAAAATATGGGTCGTTGTCGTGCCGGCCGCCTCTTCACGTGCTCCGGACCAAATTAGTATCTCTTTAGCTCCGCATGTCCTCGTGGATTTTGGCACGTACGTGCATACAAACTCATGGGAGGAGCTCGCATGCATGAGCACACCCGAGGCAGCAGATGTTTATGTGTACAGCCCCGTTACGACCGACTTGCCTTGTGGCACACGCGAGCCGCCCTACTCAAGGCAGCGAAACACACACGAGCCGTAGATATGCACACGTGTTATCCGATGATGTGACACGCCAGCCACTTAACCTCCTCGTCACTGCATGCATCAAACGTGTGCGTCGACCAGCCGCCACGTGACCGCCAAGTGTCAAAGTAGTCACCGTCTATGTCGGCCGATGCGTACCGGAAGAACCATGACAGGCATACGTGACGAACAAGTGTCAAAATTGTCACAAATTGCCGGTGCGTATGTGTGGTAGTACAGTGCAAAATTTAATTAGCCATAGTCGTCTACTCTATGATTGTATGGTTGCAGATTAGGTTCAATCAACAAATTATGTATGTGGACACGGCAACCAAGATCAGGGCACATGTGTACGTTGGCATATGTTTGCCGAAACGAATCAGAGCTGTTCGATTTGATTGGAAATTTGGAAGTGCCATCTCTGTGACTACCGTGCTGCCAGCAATATTTCACACTGAATGAATCTCTAGTCTTACACAGCGGAATATACCAACTCTTTCGTTCAGAACCGTAAACTTAATAGATCACCCACTATTTAATAGTGACCACATATCTAAACAAGCACTCTGTTTGTGGTACTCCTACAGAAATTCTAAGAGTCTGGTTCTTGGTTGATCGTCCTCTTTGTTTACCTAGGTTACATTTGAGGGAGGTGTTCCCTGAGGAGGCCCCCATATGAGTTTTGTGTGAATGAAAATTTTAAGGTCGAGGGTGACGAGGGGAGACATCGATATAAAAGAAATAAGGAGAGACAAAAGTCCAAGCTTGGGGATTTTGAAAGCACCCCAAATTAATATCCAAGGAGACTCAAAAGTCTAAACTTAGGATGCACCGAAGGCATCTTCTCTTTCTTCATCAACAACTATCGGTTTGTCTAAGTTTAACCTATTTTTCAATTTGTTCACATAATATGTGCTATGCTTGAAGCGTCGTTTGCTTTTATTTGTTTGCTTTGTTTGCTGGTCTTTGCAATCATTGTGTTCTGGTCACACACCTTGAGAGAGATACACATGTGTCATGAATTTTTAGAACGCTCAATGACCTTCACTTATGTCTTTTGAGTAGAGGCAATTATATAATTGCTTTTGCACTTCACTTATACATGTTAGAGCACATCGGAATGACATGCTTTTGTAGAAAGATTGGGACTCTTAGCTTTGCTTATATCTTTCTATAGAATTGAATAGCAATTAGTAGTTTGCATGAATTATATGTTGGACATAAAAATTATACGTATACAAATCAGGCTTATCCGGCCTGAACGATATATTAAACTAAACAAACCAATCATTTACACGAAAGGTTTCGGTGAGATACATCACGGAAGAGAAAGGAGGATGAAGGATAGGTTAGATTCTCTCAGCTGGTACAAGCACGGTCGAAACAAATTTGGCTCACAGGACGAGATTAAATAAAGAGTTTTATACCAAAGTTTTATACTTATTTATTTTATTTTATCATACTATAATACTAATGAGTATGCATTTTATTACTAGATAGTATAGTTAACCGTATAATTTAGTTGGTATAGTTAATCAGTGTTCTTTGTTATCACTTATCAGTTGTAATGCATATCACTGTTCACTTTGTTTATGCCAAATTTTAATTAAGTGATGTAAAAGAATTGATTTCTAAATTCCTTTTGTGACAACTCTGTAAATCATATAGTAGTGCACATGTACATATTTGTATGTATGTGCATATTTGTAGTGATGTAATAAAGGTTTCTAAAGAATAATGTCGAACTAATATCTTAAAAATTATTTCTAGTGTATTATTAGATATGTATATTTATAGAACCTTGTAGAGCATAAATTATACCATCTGCACATGTGTTGCAAGTTAGATGGCGGCTGGCTTCTATGAGCAACTATTTATGTTGGAATGTTCAACTCATGCAAAATGGGTCCTGGACCTTTTCGATGAAATGGTCACAGATGAAATGAATGCCAAGCTAGTTGCTCCTACATCGTATTAGAGATAGAACATGCACTCTTTCCATATGGGACCTATGAAGGCTCCGGGCCCGAATGGCCTTTGTTAGGACATTTTCCATCTTTGTGTTTTGGGTGTTGATGACAACTTTCCTTGTGGTCTAATCGTGTGCCACTTTCTTCAGGTACTCTATGCTTAGGTACAAGTCGGTTAGTCTTTCCCTCTGGACGGAATCGGAGCCGGCGTTTTCTGCGTGTATTTCTTTGGTCGTAGGAAACCCGTACTATTAAGAGGGAATCCACATCGGAAGGTATTGGGTGAATCAATGCACGTACACACTTCTCTTCACCCACCATTCCCTTTCGTTCTATGTAGAGAGAGAGGTCCCCTTGTTCCATTCTAAAACAGTGCTTTCTCCTCTTAGCGGTTGTACCGCTGGCCCTGTTATACCGGCTCAACCACCACCCCAGGGGTGATACCCTAGGGTTGCACCTCCCAGGTACATGCCCAGCGGTTGTACCGCTGTCCCCGGGCGGTGGTACCGCCTCTACGCTGGGAAAATCCAGGAGTGGCTTCATGGGCGGTTATACCGGCCGGGTACCGCCCAACCACCGGATTGTCTTCTGTGATGGGGCGGTACATGGGCGGTGGTGGCCTGGTTGTCCCGGTTGTGCTCTACCAACCGGTACTACCGGTGTCCAGAGCGGCTCTGGACTTAGCCACCTCCGGTTCTAGGGCCAGGCGGTAGTTCCGGTGCAACTACCGCTCGACCACCGCCCATAGGGGTGACTCCCTTCTGTTTCAAGGTGGTTGTTGAGCGGTAGGCAAGCGGTTGGTCCGGTTATTCTTGTTAACCGGTACTACCGCTCGAGACACCGGTTGTACCGCTTGTTAGGGTTTCTGCAGCATACCCGTGAATCCCGGTTGTACCGGGGTCAGGAGCGGTTGTACCGTTGCAGTGTAAAAACTACTGTAACGGTTGGAATTTGGGGATGCCTATATAAAGGGGGTTTCTTCCACCTACCTCCTTACCTCTAGCCTCTCTCTCTCCTCCATTAATGCCCCTCAAGCTTTCTTGCCCGATCTCTCTCTCTAGCCACTCAAACTCGTTGAATTGCTAGGGATTGAAGGAGGAGACCTAGATCTACACTTCCACCAGAAGAAATTTGATTCCCCCATACTTTCCTGTGTGGATTTTGTTACTCTTGGGTGTTTGAGCACTCTAGACGGTTGAGGTCACCTCGGAGCCACATTCCATTGTGGTGAAGCTCCGTGGTTTTGTTGGGAGCCTCCAATTTGGTTGTGGAAAGAGCCCCAACCTCGTTTATAAAGGTCCGGTTGGCGCTTTCAAGGGCACCACTAGTGGAATCACGGAATCTTACATTGTGTGAGGGCGTGAGGAGAATATGGTGGCCCTAGTGGCTTCTTGGCACATCCTCGTCTTCACCGACTCCACTTGTGGTTAACTCTTACCTTTACTTTGTGCAAGCTATTGTTGTGTTGCATCCTTTTATTATGCTTGTGGTTGTTGTTGTTAGCATCATATATGTTGCTCACCTAGTTGCACATCTAGACAACCTATTTGTTGCTAAACCTAATTTGTGAAGAAAAGCTAAAAAATTGGTAGTTGCCTATTCACCCCCCCCCCTCTAGTCAACCATATCGATCCTTTCAATTGGTATCAGAGCCTCATCTCTTTATTAAGGGTTTCACCACCCGAAGAGTATGGGTGACACAGAGGAGGAAGTGCCCGAGGCCGTGGAGTTGACTTCGATCACTCGTGATGATTTAAATGAAGCTATGGCTTCACTTAAGACATCCATGACGACCGAAGTCAAGTCTATGCTTAAAGAATTTCTTGAAGGGATGAAATCCACTCTCGATCCCTTGCTTGTGGTTAATCCCATGGCATCGGAGTCGGAGGCCAATTCCGCCAAGGAAGCGGATAAAGGTACTCATGTTCCTTCCCCTCATGACAAGAATGGGATGGGAACCTTTGCCTCGGTTCCCCCTCCCCCAGTCTATGGTGGACCAGTCCCTACACCTCGCATTAATAATTATGGTCCTCCTCCCAAGCTTGTTAAGGGTGACTTTGCTAATTGGGTCTTTCGCATTAAGTCTCATTTGAATCATTGATCTACTAACCTTTAGAGAATCATTGAGCAAGGCTTCTACCCGCATGATCCAAACAACTTCACCCCAAGAGAAGAAGTGGACAATCAATACAATCACTCCGCTTTGTTCATCCTTCAAGATGTGGTCCCACCCGAAGATCTATCTCACTTACGTCCTTTCACTCGTGCAAAGGATTGTTGGGAGCACATTGTTTCTATGTACAAGAGGAGCTCAAGCATCCAACGGTCCAACTTTGAAGTGGTCCTTGATGAGGCCAATGAGTTCGTGATGCTAGAAGATGAGGATCCACGTGATCTCTACCGGAGGGTGACTACTCTTGCGGTTGCTCTCCGAGATCATGGGAGCAAGGATACGGATGGCACTTGGATCAAGCGCAAGTTTCTCAAGGCCATCATGCCATTCAACAAGGCTATGTCTTCCATGATTCGTCAAAGGCCGGACTTTCATACCTTAACCTCAAGTGAAGTGTTGGATGAGTTTACTACCATGAACATCATGAACAAGACCGCCGACAATGCTCTTGCTCGTGTCCGGTCAAAGAAAAGCACTCCCACCCTTGCTTTGAAGGCCAAGGCCATTCCATAAGAAGAAGATGAAGAAGAAGAGGAGTGTGGCCCCGAGGACACCAAATATGCTTACCATGAGCACATGGCTCTTGCATCAAGGCAATTTTGGAGCAACAAGAGGAACTCAAGGCCCAACTTCACCAAGAACAACTCAAGTGGGTCAAAGAACAAGCAACGAGTAAGGACTTGCTACAATTTCGGCAATGTGGGTCACTCTGTGGTGGATTGCCCTTACAAGAAGAGGGAAGACAATGGTGGCAAACTCATTCGCAAAGAAAAAGCCAAGTCTTTCCCTAGCAAGAATAACTTCACCAAGAAGTCTCCTCCAAAGGGCTTGGTGGCACATGAAGAGTACCGCTCCGATGCTGATGAGAAAGATACAAGTGGAGATGCAATGGCAACCATTGCCATTGCTACATCATCCCCCTCCAAGGTGTCTCTCTTCGGCGCCCCCAACGAAAACACCATTGCCAAGTGTCTCATGGCCAAAGGTATCAACAAGATAACTCCTAACATCAAAACCACCATCATTACTACTCCTTCATTATTAGATTGTGTTGATGATAGTGAGGTGGAGAAAGTTGATGAGAATGAGTTCACCAAGTTTGTGAGCAAGCTCAAGGGTGAGTCCAAGAAGCACTTTCTTTCTCTCTTGGAACAACTTGGTGAGGCCAATGATATCATTGAGTCGCATGAGGATACTATCTCCAAGTTGGAGGGGCGTAGTCGTGACTATGTCGATGAGATTGCGGATCTTTCCATTGCTCTAAAGGAAGAGCGAGGTCATCGTTTGACTCTTGAGGAGTCATACAACGTTGATCATGCTAAATTGCAAAAAGATCTTGATCATGCTATTGTTCTTACTCATGTGCTTAGATCCAAGAAAGGCGCACTTGGGGTTGGCCATGATAGACTCAAGGATGAGTTTGATACACTTGATAAGGCTCACAAGGTCTTAAAGGGTGTTCATGCTTCTCACAAAGAGGCCCATGATCAACTCCATGTGAAGCTAACCAAGGAGATTTCCACGTGTCCTCCTTTCGTTCTAATTGATAATGCCCATGTTACTAACCCTTGTTGCGAGCATGTGCATCTTGTGGAGGAAAATGCTAAGTTGAAAGAGCAACTTGAGAAGGGCCTTGTGACTTGCATACAAGGCGAGAAGAATCTCAATGACCTTTTGAGCAATCAAAAGGAAGTTGTAGGAAAGGAAGGACTTGGGTTTGTACCCAAGTCTAAGAAGAAGAAGAACAAGAACAAGACCAAGCAACCTCTCCCGCTCAAGGACACATTTGTCAAGGCGGGTGAGGGTGCTCATGAGAAGAAGAAGAACAAGGAAGTGGGTGGTAATGCCAAGAAGGGCAAAACCGCCCCTACCAACAAAGCCGGCGACTTTAACTCCTCTTATGTTTTGTGCCGTGCTAGTGATGGACATGTTTATGCCAAAAATTTTGGTTCTTCTTATGAGTACATTGAATGGTCTATTAGGGTCCCTAAGACCCTTGTTACTAACATCAAAGGACCCATTCGAAAATGGGTACCTAAATCCAAGCATTGATCTCTTGTAGGAGTTTGCTTCCGGTGGGGTGTCATGGTTGCTCGATAGTGGAGAAACAAATCATATGACTGGGAGCAAGGACTTGGTGGTGGATGTACATCCAATTCCATCTATGCCCACCCATGTCCAATTCGGTGATGCTTCAACTTCTAAGGTATTGGGACTTGGCAAGGTCGTCATCTCTCAAGACTTATCTATTGAGAAGGTCATGCTTGTTGAGTCCCTTGCATACAATTTACTTTCCGTTTGTCAACTTGCACTTATGAGCTTTGCAACATTCTTTGATCTTGATACCGTGGCTCTTTTGTGGGCAAGACTCTTAAAGTAGGCTTTGTTGGGCATGTCGAGAACGGTCTCTATGTGGTGAACTTTTTGAAACGACCCACTAAGATCACGACTTGCCTAATGGCTAAAGTTGATGTGGGTTGGCTTTGGCATCGCCGACTAGCCCATGTCAATATGATATCTTTGCAAAGTCTCCTCAAAGGGGATCACGTCCGTGGACTAACAAATGTGATTTTTGCCAAAGATCGTGCGTGCAGTTCTTGTATCGAAGGAAAGCTTCATGAAACGGCTCACCGACCCTCGACTATCATCTACTCAAAGAGGCCTTGGAGTTCCTTCACATGGATCTCTTTGGTCCTCCATCCTTTGATAGTCTTGGTGGAAGAAAGTATTGCTTGGTAATTGTGGATGACTACTCAAGATATACATGGGTATACTTCTTCAAGAGGAAGAGTGAGACTCAACAAACCGTTATCAACTTTGCCAATGAAGCTCAACGTCAACATGAAGCAAAGATTTTGATGATTAGAAATGACAATGGCACCGAGTTCAAGAACTACACCTTGGATGAGATTCTTAGTGACGAGGGGATCAAGCACCAATATGTCGCACCCTATACCCCTCAACAAAATGGTGTAGCGGAGATGAAGAACCGAACGTTGATGGACGCGGCAAGGACCATGATGGAGGAATTCAAATCTCCATACAACTTTTGGGGCGAAGCCATCGACACCGCATGTCATGCATCTAATAGGCTCTACCTCTGCAAAGGCTTGAACAAGACTCCATATGAGATACTTACCGGCAACAAGTCCAACCTCAAGTACTTCCGGGTGTTTGGTTGTAAGTGTTTTATTCTCAAGACAGGTGTTCGTTTGTCTAAATTTGAACCTAGAGCTTAAGAGGGAATATTTGTTGGTTATGCTAAAAACTCTCATGGTTAGTGTGTCCTTAACAAGTCCACCGGACTCATTGAGGAGACATGTAACATGGAGTTTAATGAAAATAACGGCTCCCAAGTGGAGCAAAGTGGTCTTTGTGATGTAGGTGATGAAATTTCTCCACAAGCCATAAGAAGAATGGGGATTGGTCAAATACTCCCCATTGAGGAACCCCTTGTGGCCGAAGGAGAAGGACAATGCTCTACTCAAGTGGATCCATCACCTACGCGAGACCCACACGCTTCCGAAGAACAAAGTGAAGGCCCTCAACCCAATGAGCAAGATCAAGGGCAAGATCAACCCCATGGAAATGGTGATGCACCAAATGATGCCCAAGATCAAGTTCATGCCTCCGAGCTCGCTCAATATCATGAGCAAGCTCAAGGTCAAGAGCAAGCTCAAGTAGGTGTCCAAGATCAAGAGCAAGCTCAAGATCAAGGGAAAACTCAAGACGGTGGTCAAGATGAGCAAGATGATCCTCAAATGCCCATCAAGGAACTTTTGGAGTGCCGTGCTGCCAAGGTGGCTTCCAAGCTCGAGCATCAACAACATGTCATGTAGAATGTGCTTGGAAGCTTGAGAAAAGGGGTAACTACTCGTAGACAATTGTCAAACTTTTGTGAGCATCACGTGTTTGTTTCGTGTGTTGAACCCCAAAAGGTACATGAGGCGCTCGATGATGAGGATTGGCTTGAAGCCATGCATGATGAACACAACAACTTTGAGCACAATCAAGTTTGGGAATTAGTGCCAAGGCCAACGGAGGAACATAATGTCATCGGGACCAAATGGATCTTCAAGAACAAGGAATATGCGAACGGTGTGGTTGTTCGGAACAAGGCAAGATTGATGGCACAAGGCTACTCCCAAGTCGAGGGTATCGACTACGGTGAAACCTTTGCCCCTGTTGCTCGTCTTGAATCTATTCGCATGTTGCTTGCCTATGCATCTCATCATGATTTTAAATTGCAACAAATGGATGTGAAAAGTGCATTTCTTAATGGTCCTCTGAATGAGTTGGTGTATGTCAAACAACCTCCGGGATTCGAGGATCCCAAGCTCCCCACACATGTATACAAACTCAAAAAGGCGCTCTATGGCCTTAAACAAGCCCCACGTGCGTGGTATGAGCACCTTACCGAGTTGTTGCAAGATCGTGGGTTTGAAATTGGGAAAATCGATCCCACTCTTTTTACTAAGAGGGTCAAAGGGGATTTGTTCATATGCCAACTATATGTTGATGATATTATTTTTGGTTCTCCTAACAAATCTTTCAATGATGAGTTTGCCGCACTAATGATCGAGAAGTTTGAGATGTCTATGATGGGAGAGTTGAAGTTCTTTCTCGGGTTCGAAGTCAAGCAAAGAAGAGAAGGAACATTCATCAACCAAGCCAAGTATACCCAAGACATGCTCAAGAGATTCAAGCTAGATGATGTCAAGCCGGTCAAGTTTCCAATGCCCACCAAATGCAAGCTTGACATTGATCCCAATGGTAAAGCGGTGGATCAAAAGGTATATCATTCCATGATTGGATCCTTGCTTTACCTTTGTGCATCTAGACCGGATATCATGTTGAGTGTTGGAATTTGGGCACGGTTCAAGCCGCACCTAAGGAAATTCACTATGTGGCGGTCCAGCGAATCTTTCGATATTTGGCTCATACCCCTAACTTTGGCTTATGGTACCCCAAAGGATCAAGCTCCGATCTCATGGGTTACTCGGACTCGTATTGGGCAGGAGATTGTGTGGAAAGGAAGTCAACTTCCGGAGGGTGCCAATTCCTTGGTCGCTCTTTGGTGAGTTGGTCTTCGAAGAAGCAACATTGTGTGTCTCTCTCGTCCACCGAGGCCGAATATGTAGCCGTCGCAAGTTGTTGTGCACAATTGCTATGGATGAGGCAAACTTTAAAGGATTACGGTGTCACTTGTGACAAAGTGCCTCTTCTATGTGACAATGAAAGTGCTATCAAGATTTCTCACAATCCGGTGCAACATAGCAAGACAAAGCACATTGAGATTCGTCATCATTTTATTCGGGATCACATCAAGCGTAGAGATATTGAGATCATCTACATCAACACTCAAGAGCAACTAGCGGATATTTTCACAAAGCCTCTAGATGAAACAAGATTTCGCGAGTTAAGGCATGAGCTAAATATCATTGATTCAGCAATGTGGCTTGAATCTAGGCACATCCCACCGCATTCATCATTGTCTCTCGTTCTAGATGTAGGCATGGACATAGGGGGAGTGTTGTTCTCTCAATGAACTCTTCCTCCCCCCATTATGCATAAATTGATCAAATCTTTCACATTATTTGGTGGTACTTGTGCTTCAAAGATGAGTTTAGGTCATGGGCCCAAGGTTAAAATCTTCATGGTGCCATACCAATTGACTCAAACATAGGTAGCTCCAGCCATCGCCCTTTCCTTTGAAAGGGTTGATTTCCTTGGATCTTGTTTGCTCGTGCTAGTGTTGTTTACTTACGTGGTGTATGTGACCTCCAAGTTGTGGTTTTCCGTGCTTTTCTTTTTGCACTCTTGGAGGTGAACTCACCCTATTCCAGTGTCGTGTCTCCATCCCAAGCCCTTCTCTATCTCTTAACCATCTCTTCCAATTGCACACAAGTTGGTCGTGGTGTGGGTGATGTTGACTGGGCGGTACAACCGGTGCCAATGGCGGTTCAACCGCTAGGACATTCGGTTGTATCGTCCCAAGGGTACCACCAGGGTAGTCTCTGTGGTTCTACCGCTGGCTTCCAGGTTGAGCTCCTGGCCGGTACTACCGCTCGGTTTGAGGTGGTACTACCGCCGCCTCCCAGGCGTCGGATGTACCGCCCGCAACTTCTGGTATGTCCCAGGGAGCGGTACAACTGCTCTTAGGAGTGGTACAACTGCTTCGCGGTCTATGGGTATATATAGGGGTCGGGAGAAACCCTTCACGTTGCACCTTCTATATGTTCCAAAGAATCGCCATGATAACGACGGTGGACTCCGTCTTGTTAAGGATGTCCTGACCCCATAGATGTGAAAGGTTTGCCGGAGGGTTCGTGGTCAGGCATTTCAAATCATCTGAAAGAGGTGAAAAGGAGTTCGTCGTAAAGGGTTACGTCGATGCGAACTTTGACACTAATCCGGATGGCTCTGAGTAGTAAACCGGATTCGTATAGTAGAACAATTATTTGAAATGGCTCCAAATAGCGCGTGGTAGCATCCACAAGATGACATAGATATTCATAAAGCACACACGGATCTGAAAGGTTCAGACCCGTTGACTAATAACCTCTCTCACAAGCATAACATGATCAAACCAGAACTCATTGAGTGTTAATCACATAGAGATGTGAACTAGATTGTTGACTCTAGTAAACTCTTGGGTGTTTGGTCACATGGTGATGTGACCTGTCAGTGTTAATCACATGGTGATGTGAACTAGATTATTGACTCTAGTGCAAGTGGGAGACTGTTGGAAATATGCCCTAGAGGCAATAATAAATAGGTTATTATTATATTTCCTTGTTCATGATAATCGTTTATTATCCATGCTAGAATTGTATTGATAGGAAACTCAGATACATGTGTGGATACATAGACAACACCATGTCCCTAGTAAGCCTCTAGTTGACTAGCTCGTTGATCAATAGATGGTTACGGTTTCCTGACCATGGACATTGGATGTCGTTGATAACGGGATCACATCATTAGGAGAATGATGTGATGGACAAGACCCAATCCTAAGCCTAGCACAAGATCGTGTAGTTCGTTTGCTCAGAGCTTTTCTAATGTCAAGTATCACTTCCTTAGACCATGAGATTGTGCAACTCCCGGATACCGTAGGAATGCTTTGGGTGTGCCAAACGTCACGACGTAACTGGGTGGCTATAAAGGTGCACTACGGGTATCTCCGAAAGTGTCTGTTGGGTTGGCACGAATCGAGACTGGGATTTGTCACTCCGTGTAAACGGAGAGGTATCTCTGGGCCCACTCGGTAGGACATCATCATTATGTGCACAATGTGACCAAGGAGTTGATCACGGGATGATGTGAGTTATGGAACGAGTAAAGAGACTTGCCGGTAACGAGATTGAACAAGGTATAGGGATACCGACGATCGAATCTCGGGCAAGTAACATACCGTTAGACAAAGGGAATTGAATACGGGATTGATTGAATCCCCGACATCGTGGTTCATCCGATGAGATCATCGTGGAACATGTGGGAGCCAACATGGGTATCCAGATCCCGCTGTTGGTTATTGACCGGAGAACGTCTCGGGCATGTCTGCATGGTTCCCGAACCCGTAGGGTCTACACGCTTAAGGTTCGATGACGCTAGGGTTATAGGGAAAGTATGTACGTGGTTACCGAATGTTGTTCGGAGTCCCGGATGAGATCCCGGACGTCACGAGGAGTTCCGGAATGGTCCGGAGGTAAAGATTTATATATGGGAAGTCCTGTTTTGGTCACCGGAAAAGTTTCGGGTGAAATCGGTAATGTACCGGGACCACCGGGAGGGTCCCGGGGGTCCACCAAGTGGGGCCACCAGCCCCAGAAGGCTGCGTGGGCCAAGTGTGGGAGGGGACCAGCCCCAGGTGGGCTGGTGCGCCCCCCCACCAAGGCCCAGGCGCATGGGAAGAGTGGGAGGGGGCAAACCCTAGGTCCAGATGGGCCTTAGGGCCCATCTAGTGGGGCGCCTCCCCCTCTCCTCCCCTTGGCCGCCCCCCTTGATGGGATCTAGGGCTGGCCGCCTCCTCTTGGGGGTGGAAACCCTAAAGGGGGCGCAGCCCCCTTCCCCCCTATATATACTTGAGGTTTGGGCTGCCATACAGACATGAGAACGTCTCCTTTTGGTGCTGCCCTACCCCTCTTCTTCCTCCTCCTCTCCCGTGGTGCTTGGCGAAGCCCTGCGGGATTGCCACGCTCCTCCACCACCACCATGCCGTCGTGTTGCTGCTGGATGGAGTCTTCCCCAACCTCTCCCTCTCTCCTTGCTGGATCAAGGCGTGGGAGACGTCACCGGGCTGCACGTGTGTTGAACGCGGAGGCACCGTTCTTTCGGTGCTTAGATCGGAATCAACCGCGATCTGAATCGCTACGAGTACGACTCCCTCATCCGCGTTCTTGCAACGCTTCCGCATCGCGATCTACAAGGGTATGTAGATTCACTCCCCTTCCCCTCGTTGCTAGATTACTCCATAGATTGATCTTGGTGATGCGTAGAAAATTTTGAATTTCTGCTACGTTCCCCAACACAACTCATACAGAACGGGTCCTGGACCTTTTCGATGGAATAGTCATAGATGAAATGAATGCCAAGCTAGTTGCTCCTACATCATATGTAGAGATAGAACATGCACTCTTTCCATATGGGACCTACGAAGGCTCCGGGCCCAGATGGCCTTCCGGCGTTATTTTATCAATGACACTGGCCGTTGATATGGGATGATATATGTAGAGCTCTGCACGAGTATCTTCAAGGGGAGGCGGCACCCGACAATTATAATGACACTATTATTGTCATGATCCCCAAAGTGAACTCACCAGAGCTTCCAACGCAATTTTGCCCCATAAGTCTATGTAATGTAATGTATAAAATTGCGGCTAAACTTATGGCAAATAGGTTGAGGTTGATCCTTCTGGTGCTTATATCTAAAGAGCAAAGTGCATTTGTACCCGGACGGCTTATTACTGACAATGTCCTTGTGGCGTATGAGTGTGTGAATGCAATTAGAACACGGAAGAGGAAAACCCCGCTCTATGTAGTGAAGCTTGATATGATAAAGGCATATGACACGGTGGAATGGTTGAGCTCACCATGAGCTGTTTTCAACTCACCTGACTACGATCTCTTCGAAATTCCAGTGGGGTCCAGACGACGGTGAAGAAATGTGCATTGGATTGCTCCGGATAAGATACCTATGCAGAAAAGAGATGGAGGCATGGGCTTCCTGTATTTCGAGCCGTTTAATAAGCATTCTTAGCTAAGCAAGCCCGGCGCATACATTGTTGCGTGCAAGGGTACTAAAAGCTAGGTACTTCAATTAGTGCTCCATCATGGACGCAATGTACCCGGACGGGGCGTCATTTACGTTCAAAAATGATACGTCTTCAATGTATCTGTAATTTATAAAATATTCATAACATGTTTACAATAATTTTATATGGTTATGGTGCATGTTTATATTATTTTCATGGACTAACATATTAATCGAGCCCATTGTCAGTTGTTGTATTATGCTTGTTTTTGGTTATCCAGAAAATCCATACCAAATGAAGTCCAAACACATCGAAATTTTTTGGCGATTTTTTTAGAAGAAAAGAGACCCATGAAGCTTCGAGGAGTAGCGACCCCCCCCCTCCCCCACAGGTGTGCCATGCCCCCTTGTGGGCTCCCTGTGACACATCTTGCCGTGATTCCAATGCTAAACACACACACACACACACACACACACACATATATATATATATACATACATATATATATATATATACATACATATATATATATATATATTCAGAACCTCCGAAAGTTAACCTAGATGAGTTTTTCCGCTGCCGCAAGTCTCTGTTCTGAAGTGGTCTGGTCTGGAGTCCTTTTTCCGGCGCCCTGCCGGAGGGGGAAAGCCATCACCGGAGGCCATGTCCATCATCCCCGTTTCCTCTGTGATGAGTAGAGAGTAGTCCACTCCCGGGGCTGAGGGTATGTATCAGTACCCATGTGTTTGATATATCTCTCTCTCTCTATCTATCTATCTATCTCTCTCTCTCTTGATAGGGCACGATCTTGATGTATCATGAGCTTTGTTAATATAGTTGGATGATATGATGTTCTTCCCTGAGGATCGAGCAGCAGAGGTGGCACCAAAAGGTGGCGGCATGGACATGTGGGTGGCGACAGAAGGAAACATGTGTCCTGAAATATTGGTTGCTCCAATATCTGGGTAGATGGAAGGCGTTATGTCACCTCATCCAAACGCTAAATATGGAAACTCATGAACTCAACTTGAAGCGGCCTCTAATAAATTATGTAAATTGCGCGACGACGATTCTGTTAGAGAAATACTTTCAATCAAATTCATCGTAAAAATGATTATTATGACCATTGAACAATACTTTCAATCAAAATCATCGAAATAAAAGCTATTACAACGATCCAGATGAAACACGATTCTCCTAAAATTTCTCTCAACTTGCTAGGCATGAGGCCTTGCGTTCAGGAGAGGGTTCTGCGGCACGACGTGACCAGCTAGGCCGTAGCCCTCCTAGCTTGAACGGTAGCTTCTTTCATAAGCTTTACCCTACCACACACATTCAAATAAGTTCTACCATTTGTCCTTCCTCTTCACACCTCTTCCATGTGTGCGTCAATGAAGCATCCAACGAGCTAGTACTACTTCACGCCCGTCTTCTGTTTACTAGTAGGCGGCAAGCGCGGTGGCACGCCGTGTCCGAGTATGAGCCCATTGTTGGCTAAATTGTAGCTTAATTTGTTGGTTGCTCATCTTTAGTTTTTGTTATTCAGTTTTATTAAGTAGTGGTGAGAAGATTACTGACATACATAGAAAGATGAATGGAGGAGTAGAATGAAGCAAACATTGGACTAAAGGCTATACACTTCACAAAGTGAAAATAACCAGATTTTGTACCTGATTTTCTAAGCATCTTGTTTCAGTATATGCATCTAGCTTGATAGTTGTGAGCACATATTATCCTCTAGTGGTTGCTCCCTTCTGCTTCTCCACTTCGCTCATGCTGTTGAATGCGTGAAAGTATCATATATGCCAATAAGCTGAATGCCATCTATTGTTCATTCCGCTTTCATAATGCACCTTCAACAACACAATGAACATGTAAATTCCATCAGGCATAGCATCCTAAAGACACATTCGATTTATTCTGCAGATGCAAATAGAATTACTCAACGTAGCAAGAAAATTCGGGTTGAAGGCTTTGAATATACAAAAGATAATGCAAAAACAATTCACTAACATCAACCAAATCTGACATGAAAATATTTCTCATATTTTTAGCATTCACTTGATATGGCGATCAGGTAACCTGACGACAAACAGTAGCACATAATCTGCTCCCTTAAACCATGCATAGTAAAGCTACTAGGTCTCGGTACTAAAACCGGCTGATCTCGGGTAGGGGGTTCGAGCTATCGATCTCGGGTCAATGGGTAACAGGAGACTACCTCATTGGCTACAACTATGCAGGTAGAGTCCCTGGTTTCCCCTTCCTCCTCTGGCTGCTCTGGGAACTAGCTTTCGAGACTGCTTTGCTCTGGCCATCGAGCCGATGATATAGTCGGGGCTTGTGGTCTGTGGCTGATGTTACTGCTGACATGTTTAGGCTCTGGCAGCACCGGTTTTTGGAAACTGTAGTGATCCGAAACGTCAGTTTTCCTGTGCATGTTCAATAAATACTTTGGTTTCAATCGACTGTACTTTTCTCAGTTTTAGCAAAATCGTTGATGCATATCGCAAGTTTGTTTTAGGGTAGTTTGACTCGCAACACCTAACTCACATATTTTGTCCTTATATGTTTAACTTGGTATCCCTGGTGCCAACATTTTGAAATAGTTTGATCACTAGATGAGATAGATAGTCTTCAAGTTACTAGGATGTAATGTATCATGCTAGTGTGTTCCTTATTTTCATCCAGACAGTAATGGATAATAACACTGAATTCCTTGAGGAATATAAATTATACACAATTTATCCTTGATTAATTTTGATTGTGATAGTTTGAAGTAGACTTAGTTGGAAAAATGATTGAACATGCACGAGGAGTTGTTGGTTATCTTGTTTGTTCCTAGCTCTGTAAAGCATCAATTTTTCAAGTTTAGTCTGGAACATTGATTTCGTGCTTGCCATCCATCTAGCTCTCATTTTTTACTATATTGTTAAATACACCACAGGTGCCTTAATTTGTCCGTCACGGTCAGTTTGGTACTTGAATTTGAAAACACATACAAAACAGGTGCTACAACTTGTCTAAGCATTCAAATACGATGCCTTCATCAATATGCTTGCGTATAGATTGCCCACATGGCACGCCAGCTGGCCATTGGCAAATGTCAGTGAGAGTTAGCTGGAGAGCCGTTGGGTGAGTCAAGGGTGGGGAATGTTTTGCAGATAACCCCTCATATTATTCGGAATTTAATACATGGATCCCACCTTTCAATATTATGTGAGAGAAAAAAACAAGTGGACAGTGGGGATTCGAACCAGCGCCCTCATGTTAAACCGCGACAGACTATATAAAAACCAGTCAGAAAGAGATATAAAACATGAAATCCGGATATACAATACTTTTCATAATAATGATACTGCAAGAAAAAAGAATGAGAATAAAAAACGAAACAGTGTGTCAGCGTGAGGTTTAGAAAACAGGAGTTCATGTGTGACACATATGCGACCTCACTAGTACACCAAGAACGGCTTCATGTACATTAACGAGAAAATCACGACGGATGCATACCGCACACTTGAGACCAAGATGCATTCTATACAATATAAATTACCTGAGGTGCAATGTTTGTCATGCATTTAAAATATTGACAACGTGCCCTCGCAAAAAAAAATGGCAACTTGTTTTTGAAAAATTACCGTGTAAAATTACTCTTACATTTCTACAAACACACTTAACATATTTAATACATTTTTAGAATTAATATTTATTATGCACTAATTTTTAATACACGTTGAACAGTTTTCAGAATACAAAGTTGTCAATATTTTAACAATTATGTATTTTAAAAATAAAATGAAGATACATAATAGTAGTGCGTGCTTGTGGTCCTGAATGCAGATACATAAATTTACACATTAATTTCGAATACACGATGAACTGTTTAAATCTACAAATATTTTGTTGACAAAGTTCATGTTTACCTCTTCAAAGTACACAATAATAAAAATATATTTAATATTTGAAAGAACCAATAACAGCATATTGGTAATTACTGTATTTTATATATCAAAAATTTACGTATCATTAAAACTACACAGGAACTTGGTAAAAAAATTAAAATACACGGGAGAAAAAGCGGCAGCGAAATTGCAGAGCGATACTGGAAATGAATATACAAGATTTCTAGCTGACATTATACGCAAAGCATAGGCTGACCAGGCGGCCAGCTCGTGTCGCGTTTACGAGGAGGGCTAGGGTTTGAATTTTTTTTCCTCTACCCACGTTCCTAATTGATGGCTTCTCTATGTAATTAAACAAAATATGAGGGGTTCTTTGTAAAGAAAACCTCATCCAACGGCTTTCCACCTAACTCTCACTGACATGTGGGTCAAAGGCCAGCTAGCGTACCATGATAGCAGTCTATACACACCCATATAGATGAAGGCACCATATTTGAACACTCGGACAAGTTGTAGCACCTGTTTTGTGTATTTTTCAAGTTTAGGTATCAAACTGACCGACGAACAAATTGAGATGCCCGTGGTGTATTTAACTCAAGATAATTTTCTAGAATATATTTACCTCCTTCTCTTCTTTCTCGTCCTTCGTTTCTTTAGGTAAACTGACGATGAAGTGATGATGCAAAATGCTGAAAAACAATCTGTGAAACCGTAACATTGGAGGCATTCTGGTGTCGACCACATCGACAAGCACGCACCAGTGACATGTCATGGGATTTTTATTTCGTGCTACGTCCATACCTCATTGTTTCCTTCCAACACACACTAACCATATGCGATAACTTGTTTGCTGTGCCTACTACTACTACTACTACTACTACTACTACTACTACTACTACTACTACTACTTCTTCCTTCTTCTTCTTCTCCTCCTCCTCCTCCTCCTTTGTTATATTTCTTTTTTTCTTTTTATTTTTTATTTTTTCTCTTCCTTTTTATGTGAGCAAACTTTTTTAAAATTTGAAAACTTTCTTCATATTCATGAACTTCTTTTCAAAACACATAAACTTTTTTCAAATTCATGAACCTTTTAAACACACACACACAGATATATGATTTTTTAGAGATCTATGAACATTTTCCAAATTCATGATATTTTGCCAAAATCCAAGAACTATTTCCTAATCCATGAACTTTTTTTTCAAATCCATTAACCTTTTCCAAATTCATGAACGTTTTTCTTCCAAAACCGTGAACCTTTTTCCAAATTTATGGACATTTTTTAATATCGGTGAACATTTTTTTAAATTCGTGAACTTTTTTCCATTCCATGAACTTAGTTTCAAAACCGGTGAACTTTCCCAAATTCCTTTTTTTAACCGTGAAATATTTTTCAATCCATGAAATTTTTAAGAAAATTGAAGAACTTTTTTCAAATTCGAAAACTTTTCCTAATTTGTGAGCATTTTTCAAATTCACGATGTTTTTTAAATCGGTGAACTTTTTTGAAAATCCTTGTACTTTTTTCAAATTGGCAAAAACAAATCGATGAATTATTTTCAAATTGGTGAACTTTTTTTCCAAAATCCATGAACTTTTTTGAATTCATGATTTTTTTAATACATGAACTTTTTTGAATTTGCGAACTTTCCTTACGAGCGATTGTTGGGTGCTTTTCACGAGCGAGCGATAGGTTTTTTTTTTTGGACTAGTGAGCGACATGTTTTTCTTACGAACGAGCGAGCAAGCTACTCACTCGCAGCAGGGACAGCCCACCTGAGGGGAAGTGCGGGTATTGCTTTTGTGACCTGGCGCTAAAAGCACTGAATAGGAGTTTAATAAAAGCGCTACTCGCTCGCTTTTTTTGAATTTCCAATATAAAACGTGTTTTATTTGTTTTACAATTGTTTAATTATGAAATAAAGTTGTTTAAATATGTATTTCGAATGAATTTGTGTGGAGGAAAAATGTGTTCAATGTTTCTAAGAGATCAAGTTTTAGGATTTGATAGATGAGAACAAATGCAACCCCATAAGAAAAAATTTGACTTTTTAAGATAGGGAGGAGATTTTGAACTTTTAGAACAGGAATTTGCTAGAGATTTTTAACAGTTGCATTGATGGTGGACTGGACGACCAACTCTTATCCAAAATTCAATGTCGAAGCCCCCATCGCAGCTGGAGTGGCCGTTTCCACTTCAGGGTCTGCATGTGCTGCACCTGGTTTGGAGCTCTGAAAGAACACAACCAAGCCAACAGTCTCACCGGCTGATTGTACTTTGATGATTATCATAATATCTAATCGACTACTGTCATGTTCATCTAGTGTCTCAGAGTTAGAATAATCCTCGGTACTTCTGTGTACATGGATATATGAACTCGTTGTGTGCTTTTTATTGGATCTTAGGTGATATACTCCACGAGACAATATCAGGTGAAAACCCAGCTTTCAGTGGAAGCGTGGAAACCTTACCGCAGGTTGTTGGATCTTTTATGTATGGACAAGATTCATCCATAACTGCTACATGCAGTTTTGCAGAAAAACGCCCACCCCTAGTGAAGTTGTTCTACACATAACCCCCTGATGCTTACAACTATCACAGCTAGCTCCTCGTCCATGTCCAACAAAGCTCTGGCCAAAAATATTGAAGTCTGCCCAGTTCCTTGTAGATTTAAATAGAACAAATAGTACAATAGAACAACTTAAACCATTGCCTAGATCAATGCCGAAACCACAGCCAAACCATTGCCTAGATCAATGCCGAAACCACAGCCAAACCATTGCCCAGTGCATGAGTCACTCATGCACTTCACATAGCACAAATCCAGCAATTGAAACCATTGCCTGGAATAGACTTAAGTAAGGCAAATAGTACAGCTGCACATAGTGTGATTATGCAATATCAATCTGATTCAGTCACTCGAGATAATGCCTCACTCCACTCAAGATAATGCCTCACTCCAGTACACACTTACAAAATAGACGCATCATTAATAGTGATAGCAAATCTACACCTTTATATACATCAGTCATTGAGCACATAGCTCCAGTACACTAGCTAATAACTTACAGAAGTCTCGCGCCAAAAGCTAATACCTCCATTACTCTAGCCAAGAACACCAATGAAATAATATTATTCCTAATAACTTGCAGAAGTCGGTAGGGCCACCAAGCAACCTGAAACAAAAAAGTTTAATTGGCCAAGCAGTAGTAAACATCACTGGAAATTATACAAAGATTTTATAAACAAATTTTTAATACTAATCTATGAATATAGTTACATCAGTGTGTGTTGTATTTATCAGCAAGCACAATTTTAGAGATATTCTCTAAACTAAGTCCAGAGGAATGTACCGTAATCATGTCTGCTGCATTTCCTTGTCCTTGTTCTTGTTCTTCTCTTTCTGTCTTTGCTTTCCACCCTTATCCCTGTACCCCTTTAGTCTTTTGATTCTACCCCTTGATCAAATATCATTTGGAGGATGGATATGAACCTCACTTGGAATAGAACAACCTAAAAATTCCTCAAATTCTTCTGTTTGAGTTTGTTTTTTCGCTGGAACTTGGGTAGACAATTACTCTCCAAGTGCAAAAATGTGATCTCTCAAGAATTGCATGCTGACTTGAGATTGCTTCGCTTGTACTAAAAGGTCTTCCATCTTCTTAAATGTTTCTGAAGCTAATTTTTGTATCTCCGGATCTATTGAACTGCTCTCATTGCCTTCCAATAGAATGCCATCCTTGTCAAAGACTTGCTCGGTTTTGCAGTCCTTTCTAAACCTTTTGAGTACATAATGCTTTGGTAGTTCATTTAGCTGGGCTGTTCTTAGGACATGGATCGGATGACGACATGGGATACCGTGCGTCTCAAACAACTTACATGTGCAAGAACCTACCATGGTTGTTGTGTTGTAAGTTACCACCCTTAATTTCTTATAGCCATCATGTATAGTTATTGTTTTAACCTCACCATCATGTGCCATCATCTCAACAAGGCAACGATCCCTATCAGCAAGCAACTCATGTTGAAAATCCTGAAATATCTCATGCGTGAACACCTCGCCGCCATGCTTTTCAATCGCCCACAATGTCTTCAACACAGGCATCGTATGTAGGCTCATATGGTCCTCTTGCAACTCCTTATGACGTTGTTCTTCCAAATCCGTGTCAAATCTAAGCCAAAACTCAACCAAAGCATGTTTGTAACCAATAATACATGAGAAAAAAGAATTGGCACTCTCTGACCTTGAAGTGGTCCGCATAAGCCCTGACAAAGCTATTTCTTTGAAATAAGCTGGTATCCATGATTCTTGAAGGTTGAACCTTTTACTGAACCATTCATCATCTTCCAACCCATACTCTGACATAATTTCTTTCCATCGTTCCTCAAATTCAGTAGGAGTTTCAGAAGACCACACGCAC
Source organism: Triticum aestivum (assembly GCF_018294505.1). Lineage (NCBI taxonomy): Eukaryota > Viridiplantae > Streptophyta > Magnoliopsida > Poales > Poaceae > Triticum > Triticum aestivum. The sequence goes on from NC_057796.1 coordinate 466,607,877, forward strand.
CGACCTAATCGTTCATGGAAATCCTCATCGGTCTTCAAATCAGGGCCAACCTTCTGCGGAATCTTGTTCATAATATGCCACATGCATAGCCTATGTGCAGCTGCTGGGAAAACTTCCCTTACTGCATTGTCCATGCTACTACATTCGTCAGTTATTATAAACCTAGGTGCAGCCCCTCCCATAGCTTTCAAGAAAGTGCGAAACAACCACTTATAGGAATCTGCCTTCTCATCGTGTAACATTGCAGCACCAAAACAAACACTTGCCTTATGGTGATTGATTCCAGTAAAGGGGGTGAATATCATGTTATATTGATTGGTGCTATATGTTGAGTCAAAGGACACAAGCTCTCCAAATACAGCATAATTTTTCCTACATGTGGCATCCGCCCAGAACACATGTACTAGTTTGCCCTTATCATCAAGAACATAATCAAAATAAAATCCTGAATTTGCAAGATGTTTTCTAGCAAGCTGGTCAACAAACATTTGAGCATCGGATGACTTGATGAGGCACCTGAGGTTTCGGTGGTGATTTTGCAAGTCTCTCTTTGTACAGCCAACATTCTCAAACCCCCCCAAGTCTACACGAAGGAACCTGTATGCTAGGGATGTGCCAATGCTAGCTTTATGACAGTTCCATAATGTAGTTTTTGCTTGTTGGCTAACTTTCCTGTTTGATCTGATGAATTGTTTTTTACTGGGCGATACAAGTGTGTGTGTGTGTGTGCTCCTCTTCGAAAAGTGTCACGATGTACTTATTCTCGACCGTGCGTTTGACCGCAAGTTTAGCTTCACACCCACATCTAGTGATTTTTCTCTCATATCTCCTCTTACTACCAGTGCTAGCTACGAAAGTTTCCTTACCTTTCCGCTCTTCACGGAAACCTTCACGGTCACAGTAGAAACGCTTGTGAGTAATGACACCATTGACAGTCTTTTGCTGCCCCACACGTACTGAAAAACCAACATGATGTGCATAAGCTTCATAGAACTCCTTGGCTGCGTTCAAATCAGCAAAAGTCATCCCTATGGCTGGTCTGATGGCATCATCACACTCTGGAGTACAATATGAGCCCTACAATTTGAACGAAAAGCACAACAGATTTACTTTGTTGGAATATAGGAAATTATAGAGATGTACTCTCTCTGTAAAGAAATATAAGATTGTTTATAGATCACTAAAGTAGTGAGAGAGTACATATTAGTTAGGCAAGTACTTACACAGAAAGGTGTGCACTATACGATTTCTGTGGTGTAGTAAACCCAATGTCTAGACTTGGCCTAGTGTGGACGGCTGATTCTGCATCAGACTGGACATCACAAATAGCCAAAGAAGGAGCCTTGCTCACTTCGCTTTGGCATTCCATAGTTACTGCACAAAACAAGATATACAGTTTGTAAGTGATCATAGGACGGGCTGTGAGCGCCCGCATCGGCTGGGCCGAATTTCTTTGAGCTGGCTGGAGTGCATGCAAGATCCTAATTATAAGCATGCAATTAACCATGTGCATCTTTATGTGCAAATAATACAAAGCAGTTGGTTTTTTAGACTTTTGAAGAGACCATGTGTAATTCTTCTTACAGTTCATGCACATGCTCTGCTAAACTGACCTTTGCACGCATGCATCCATGTACTAGTCTAGGATTTTTTTCTCACTGTCGATCACACTACTAGCAGTAGCACACACGCATAGATAAACCTGTACAAGCCCTACACACCGCTCAAGCTTTCTCTTTGGTAACTTCCATCTAAACATAATTTTCAGTTCACATACTTATCATCATCTAAATTCCATCTATACAGTAGCGGTAGCAGTTTATACAGATATCAGTTTTCATTAGACTACTGTCACACACAGCACACATGCCAAGCAGCGACACACGTATAGTCATAGATGTATATAACACTTAATTAGGAGCAAGTAAATTATATCTCCCCAATTTCTTCAAGACAAAAATCTGGACAGTGACCTCTAGGAAAATAAGCAGTTGCTGGCAAGATGCCAGTACCTCGTCCCCTCTCCTATTTCCTTAATTTTTAGATGTGCTGAACTTGGAGGAGACAACCCAATGAGCCACGAGCTAGTCGCCTCCTTTGTTTGCTTTGCAAATCTAGCCCAATCTAGAGAAGAGGAACCCACTAGATGAGTAATTGGGACAAAGAAGAATGGGGCAAAACAGAAAATATGAAGGGTACAAATCCTCATACCTAGGGACCCAAATCCAATTGGGGATAGTTGGGGATTGAGCACGGTTGGCCGCACAATCGCCGGAGAGGAATCAGCCGCGCCGCTCGCTGACCGCCGGCCCAGCACGGAACGCTCGGAATAGGGCCGCCACTGTTAGCGGGATAATCACCAGAGAGGAATCACCGGCGCCACTCGCCGCCCGCCGCCCGCCGCTCGCCGTCCAGCGCCGAACGAGAGGGTCTGGCCGGCTCGTCTCCTAACCCTAGCTTCTCACGGTAGGAAATAGAATGGGGATTCTCATACTGCTACGGGGAAAGGTACAGAAGGGCTCAGGGTCTATACCGAGGTGCAGAATTCTTGCGGGGTTTAATTTGCAATTTGTACATCCTTCCATCTCACAGCACACATTTTCTATCCAACGGCACAAGACCAAGTTTCCATGTTTTCACTGAATGTTCGGTTTCCACCAGATATGTACTCATACTCCACAAAGATAAGATTGTGTCTCTGCTCTACTCAGCGTGTACTTCTGTACTATTCACCTAAGAATTAAGTGATAACTAAGAGCATCTACCGTCAGACTTGGCAAATCAGGTCCTCTATATATTCGCGGACGCGTCCGGGCACGCCCGCGGACGCATCCGGACGGGCCCTCATATTTCGCTCCCGGCATTTATATATCTCAAATCTGAACTCTCAAATCCATGCAAATTCATGCACATCAATCGTATAAGCCAACGTCGCACGTAAATAACAAATGTTGGTATCAAACATCAGTTTTTTGGTTTTGATTATGGGTCCACGTATGCTCCACTATATTATTGAGTAGCTGTGTGTGCACCTGATGATCTCGAAGATTCTGATGCATCTGTAGAAAGTTCATCAACTGAGTTGTACCTTGAGCGTCTGTGATTTCAACTTGTCCTCCAGGTGCTTCAAAATCATTGGTTTGGGCTACACCATCACCCTCATCCTCGACACTCATATTATGCAAAATAACACAACATGTCATCAGCTTCCGTAAAGTTTCTGATTCACACATCATTGCAACGCCACGCATAATTCCTCAACGAGCTTGAAGCACACCAAATGCCATCTCCACATCCTTCCTAGCTGATACGTCCATTTTGCATCATGATTTTCTACTGTTATTTATAATGTTTTTGGCCGATATAATACTTTTAGTACCATTCTAACGCTTTTTCTCTCTTAATTTGCAAGATTTACATGAAGAGGGAGATTGTCGGCAGCTGAAATTCTAGGCCTAGAAAAACTATGTCAGAGATACCTATTTTGCACATCTTCAAATGAACTGAAATTTTACGGAGAATTGTTTTGTAATAAATAAAAAATATTGGAAGAAAGAAATACCAGAGGGTCCACCCAAGTGCCCACGAGGCACCAGGGTGCACCCACCCCCCGGACGCGCCCTGGTGGCTCGTGGGGCCCTTAGCCAGCCTCAACGAGCACCGCCTCTCGAGGCGGAACTTGGGCAGGAACACTTTTGCTCTCCGGCGGAGCGATTCTGTCTTGGACACTTCCCTCCGGGAGGGGGAAATCGAAGCCGTCGTCATCAGCAACAACCCTCTCATCATGGGAGGATCAATCTTCATCAACATCTTCACTAGCACCATCTCATCTCAAACCCTAGTTCATCTCTTGTATTCAATTTTTTTATCAAAACCTCAGAGTGGTACCTGTGGGTTGCTAGTAGTGTTGATTACATCTTGTAGTTGATACTAGTTGGTTTATTTGGTGGAAGATTATATGTTCAGATCCATTATGCTATTCAATACCCCTCTGATCTTGAACATGAATATGATTTGCGAGTAGTTGCTTTTGTTCTTGAGGACATGGGAGAAGTCTTGTCATATAAGTAATCATGTGAATTTGGCATTCCTTCAATATTTTGATAATGTGTATATTGTTGTTTCCCTTAGTGGTGTCATGTTAACATCGACTACATGACACTTCACCATCTTTGGGCCTAAGGAATGCATTGTGGAGTAGTTGTTAGATGATAGGTTGCTAGAGTGATATAAGTTTAAACCCTAATTTATGCCCAATTCCGTAAGTGGATGATTTGGATCCATATGTTTCATGCTATGGTTAGATTTATCTTAATTCTTCTTTCGTAGTTGCGGATGCTTGCGAGAGGGGGTAATCACAAGTGGGAGGCTTGTTCAAGTAAGAACAACACCCAAGCACCGGTCCACCCACATATCAAATTATCAAAGCAGCGAACGTGAATCAAACAAACATGATGAAAGTGACTAGATGAAATTCTCGTGTGTCCTCAAGAACGTTTTACTTGCTATAAGAGAAAGTTCCGGTCTGTCCTTTGCTACAAAAATGATGAGCCACCTTGCTGCACCTATTTTTACTATTGCTACTTGTCGTGTGTTACAAATTACCTCGCTAGCAAACTATCTGTTACCGATAATTTCAGTGCTTGCACATAGTACCTTGCTGAAAATCGCTTGTCATTTCCTTCTGCTCCTCGTTGGGTTCGACACTCTTACTTATCGAAAGGACTAGGATTGATCCCCTATACTTGTGGGTCATCACTAGCCGCTTCCTGCATTGTTGCAAAGTGGCTTTGTTTATTGCCATGCGGTTCGGATATTGTCTTCACAAACGCCGCCCACTGAGGATAGATACCATCGGCAAGATAGTATCCCATGTGGTAGTCTCTGCCATTGACGGTGTAGTTGCACGGTGGTGATTCCTCGTTGCAAAGTCTCCCAAACACCGGGGATCGTTAAAGCATGTTGATGTCATTGTGAGAAACCTGCCATTTCGAAGAAAGCATGCCAAATCCATAAGTCATGTGATGCCACCATTTCTAGTATGATGGTGGCCTCTTTGGTGTGATCATGATCATGATATATTCCCCGCAAACCTTTGGGGGAGTTCTTCCATTGACAATGCATGCAATCAATTGATCCAAACATTCCTGGACCCCCCCCCCTCCCGGGCCTCTCTAATAGGCAACAACTTCTCGATGTCCTGTGCATTTGGTTCTCTGAGATACTCAGGTCCAAACACCTCAACCACGTTGCGGGCAAACTTGGCAGTAGTCTTCAGGCATGTGCTCTCCCACATCTTGACCATCTCACCAACGGCATCTGCAGCAGTACCAAGTGCAAGCATCCTCACAGAAGCCGTGCACTTCTGCTTGGCAGAGAAAGAGAGTTGTCCGTATCAATCTCTTGTGAGCTTGAAGTAGTCATCGTGTGCCTCCACTCCCTCCACAATGCGTAAAACTAATGGTTTCCGTATGCGAAAACAGCGATGAAACCATGGATCATCCGAGAAAGTATGCTTGGGAGCAAAGTAGTGTTTGTGCAGTAGTTTTGCTCAAGACACCCTATCCCGATTGATCACTCTTCTCCCTTTGATTGAGCCTTTAAAATTTAGAATATGTTGCACTTGCCGGTCCATTTTTCTCTTGCATGCTCATGAGCATGATGATGTCCACTTCTTCGTCTGAATCCGAGGAATCGAAGAACTCATCTTGAATCATTTGATCAAGCTCCGTCGATCTACACTCCTCGTCCGACAAAGCATTAGAATCCATCGTTTTCCCTAATAAAGAGGCTGTTTGGATTGTGACTATGTTTGCTTTATGTTGCCATATTATTTTTGCCACACTTGCCTAACTTGAGTTGCTCAAATTGTTAGCCATATTTTGGCTTGCCTAAGGGAATCTTGCCACACTTTTTGTGTCTATGACATGTGGGGTCCACTGCTCATAAAAAAATTCTTGCCTTAGGTGTGGCTAGAACCAAATACCCACCTAACTTGGTCAAACTTGCCTAAGGTGAGGTGTGGTAAAGTGTGGCAATATGTGGCTGGAAACCAAACAGCCCCAAAATCACAAAAAATCCGGTCAGACATTGTGTCGAACACATGAAGCGCAAGGTGGAGCCCGAGAGTTGCCGGACGTACCGCGGTGGCGTCAGGGCCGACGACGATGTCCCCCGCGGCGAGGACGGGAGAGAGGACGGCTCTGCCGGAGCTGGTGACGCAGAGGCTAGGAGCGGCTGCAGAGTCTGCGCGTTGGCGGAGCTACGAGACGAACGGCGTGGTGGATAAAGAAGAGAGGAGATAGCAAATGAATCCGGCGGATCTGGGTGGTGGATTTGGTGCAATTTGCAGTGGGTCGGGCTGTCGGGCCCGACGTGGCGGGCGTGCCCGGACGCACCCAGACGCTCCCATATCCACCCCGTATTGGGCTAGATATGAGGGGCACCGATCAATCCAGTTGTTTGAAGCCCGTTTGAGGTGCCCGTCTGGGTCGAAATTTCGCAACCGAACAATGACGCCCGGCCCGAACATATGACACGGGTTTGAGACGCCCGGCGTAGATGCTCTAACAACCACATTTCATAGTGTGTGATGTCAGAAAGGAGACGAAAAAAACAACAATCTAGAGCGTGTACATCCTTCAGTTAAAGATTCTTCTGACTCGAACCAAGGATTCATTTATTTAACTCGTAAATCGTGATGAATAGTAGTAGGTACTCTTCATGGGATTCTCCAGCTAATAAGTTTGTGACTCGAGGTCTCGTGACTTTTGTAAGTTGCGACCATATCCCTTTTATTCTAGGGTCGACACTGTACGTACCAAACATGTGGCGATGTGGCCGGTCTGCACTGCAGTCAATGGATGATTCGCTGGAAAACATGAAGACAAATGATCCATCCAGCTAGTGGCCGCTCCTACTGCTTCTCCTCCTCTGTTCATCATGCGCCATGTGCGTCCCTTCCAAGTTCCAATCCACTATCTCGTTTGCGTCATCTCCAGCTTGACAATCGTACATCTCCAGCTTGACCATCGTACGTACGTGGCGTTGTCTTTTCGGGAACTTGTAGCGAAGTGTATATATATGCATGGAGCATTGCTATGCGTACGACTATTTCCATACAATTTTCATACGGCACTGTATATCACACCATCCTTGTGTCAGAGTAAGCCGCTGCCCATCACCCGATCAGGAATCGTACAAAATCGTATATTCAAGCATCGTACGTGCAGCAATTTCGGCATGACTGCAGTACAGCTTCGTTCGATCATCATGCAGGCCTACGGAGACAATACAATATGTAGGAGAATCTGTTTAACATAGCTAGGCATAACTAGGAACAGTAGGAGCATCTACACCCGCGTATAGCTAATCCCACCCTTCAAACATCCCCGGACAGTGACCAGTCATCCCTCACCTCATTTAGCGAACCCTAAATTCATATAACGACATGCATCATAAACTACATCTATGATCCCACACCGAGTGTCCGGCTACTACCTCATTACATGCCACCGGACTACCAAAAACTGTCATGTTCTACATACATAGTAAACTATGTACAAAGTTCATCCACTAATGGCCTTGCCCTTGCCGGCGTCGTTGGAGTCTTTGTCTCGGAAGTAACGCTCGAAGACACAAAATGGATCAAGTCGGATGTGCTCATCACCGGAGGTGTACGACCCGTCACTATCCTCCTTCTCCCCTTTGGGAGGCAGTCCGTGGCCATGGCACGGCCTGCTCGACATTGCTCTCAGGCGAGGACGCATGTGTTCCTCGTCTGACACTTTTGGAGAATGCGGGCACGGACGGCTTCCTCGTCAAAGGCAGTGGGTGAGGTCGCCTCCGTCTCCGCCATGTCCACAACGAGGCGGGCCTCGGCCTCCCACAGCCTCTGCTTTGCACGGCGGGCACACCGGTCCCTGTAACACTCATACAACTCCGCACCGAAGATGGGATAGTAGACAGACCCGAGCCTCTCCAGCCTGGGCAGACCCAAGCGCCAATTGTGTTGGCACAATGGATTCCCGCCGGATCGAATCCGACCTCGGTCGAGCGCACTTCTGCTGGGAGGGGGTGGAGGGCCTCCTCATCCCCGCATGAGACGATGACCCAGTTGATGCATCGGCAGTGGTCGGAGTCGGATCTGCTTCCTGCCATGCCAGAGATGGCCGAAAGGGTGTTGGGGACGGAGTGGAGTGGCTAGGGTTTGGTCCGGGATGCGGATGGAGATGCATACATGTGGGGGTCAAGGTGGGATAGTGTAGGCCGGATCCGACGTGACGGACACGTCCGAGCCTCCCCATATGCATTCTACATTAGGGCTAGATATGACGGGTTACGGTCAGTCCAGATGTATAGAACCAGTATGAGGAGGTCATCTAAGGCGGGATTATGTGACCGATCAGTGACCGGACCCAGACGTATAGGGTGTTTAGAGCATCTATAGCCGGGCCTCTCATACCCGTCTCAAACGCCCGGGCAGGCTGTCCGGTCAGTGACCGGCCACAAAAAATCGACCCAACCAGACCTCTCAAACTGCGGACAAAAGCCCGTCCAGGCGCGTTCGTCTGACAGGCCCGGCCCATCACGGACCCCACAAAAGACCCTAATCCGGGCGGCGAGCTCAAACCCTAGCTCACTCTCTCCCTCTCATGCTCCATCCGCCAACTCCTCTCCCTCTCCGGTTCCGATCCCATCCACCATGATGAGCAGCTCCGGCAGCGAGTCCGGCTCGGAGGTCGACTATGAGGAGGAGATGGCCCTCCGCATTGCGCTGGAGCGGTTGAAGGTGGAGACCGACGGCAGCTTCGGATCTGGAGCGTCGCCGCACCTCCCGCACCGGTGCAGCGTGGACGCCGGAGCTAGACCCTCCCGGCCCATGCGCAGCGATGCCCGGTCAGCACAGTTCACGCCGACCCCGCATCGTCTCCATCCCCCACCGGCAGCTCCTGCACGCGGCCAGCGCTGGGTGCTTGTGCCCGCGCCTCCGGCCCACACGCGCACTCCGGAGTCGGAGGCGCGCCGCGAGCCGCGAGAAGCAGCGCGCACGGGAGAGGGAGGCGGCGGAGCAGTCCATGCGCCGCTGCCGCGGGACGGAGCTGGACGCCAATGAGGACGCGCGTCTCCTCGTCTGGGTGTACCGCCGCTCCCTCACGACGGCGGAGACGGGCGCTCGCCACCTCCGACGGAAGAACACCAAGGCGCTCCGGCTAGCTATTGAGTAGTCGGAGCGCGAGGCGAAGGAGGCAGTGGCGGAGAAGGCTCGGGTGGCAAGGCTGAAGCGGGAGCAGGACAGGGCGGTCCATCGGATGAAGGGGCTCATCGTCCTCTCCGGCTCCGACTCCGACGACGGCAACAGCTACACCTCCTCGTCCGACGACCAAGACACTCCATCAGCCGCGCACGCCTACAACTGCGCCAGCGACCGGAAGGGCAAAGGCCCCCCGAGGAAGTGGTGATTCCGGCCCCCCTCCCCCTCAATGTTTATATTGTTTTTAGTTGTAGAAGTTTATGAACTTGTCTGTGGACGAACTATGATCTTTTGGATGTAGTGATGAAGTATGTTTATGTCTATGTCTATTTGCAGCGGATCTTGTGTTCCTTTGCAGCTCAATTTTGTTGTTCGTCGTCTGGTCACGTAGAATAGATCAACGTGTGCATGGATAGTATAGATATAAGGCGGGATATGAGATACGTGTATGCAGAATAGCAAATATGAGGGGTGCCCGGCGCGTCCGCGGACATTTGAATGGCCGGATTTGTCAACTCTGGCTGTAGATGCTCTTATGGACCCCAGCTAACTGCTAGCTTATTGCTAGCTAGGCACAATGTTCCATTCGGTCGGTTCAGCCGCACGGTGTAGAACAAAGCAGTTTTAGCAGTTGGAGTTCATTCCAGCATGGCATGGCATGGCATCGACGCTACGCTCATGACCGGCGCCGCATGGAACCAAAGCTTAGTGGGTGGAACACCTACGACGAATTATGGCGGTCGATGGATAGGACTGGGTCAATGATGAAAGGATGATGATCATCATATTAGCCAGACAGATGATGAGCGCATGCAGCGAGCGGCGTACAAAAAAGCATGGGGCAAAATGCATACACACGGGGCCCCGGCCAGACAGGCATGCAATCTGTTAGGGAAAATCTATAGATTCTGCAGTACTAACAGGTAAGCAGAGCTCTGTCTTACAATAATTTCCTCACGTCATGGTCGACTTTTTTTTTAAATTTGTCGTGGTCGATCTTTTGAACCCTTGGATTTTGATCCATCTTTTCCTTTTATCCTCTCCATGGATGCTCGTCGTTGGCGGCTCTGTCATCTGCGGTGAAATAAACCGAGTATATCAGGTCTGGTCCTATGCCACCACAAATCGGCCCAGCTGGCCTCGGTGCTGCCGGCCACCACGACCGATCGAGCAGAATGCGCCTCTGCACGGCGGTCTCGGCGTCTCGCGCGGACGCGGTAGCATCGCTGCATGCAGGTTCGTGGAGAGAAAGCGAAGATATTTTGACCGGAGCATGATTGTGTCCACGGCCACGGGCTAACAGAAACCCGGCCCCGATCGGTAGTAATGACAAATGCACGTGGGACCGTATGTGCAGTTCGACCACCCGATCACACGGCGGGATGGATAGCTCGTCTCCAACGCGAACCTTCGAAACACTTGCAAATATTCGAACTGAGGTCATCCAACAAGTTACCTCGATCCATGGCATGTTCTCTTGTCCAAAATCCAGCAAACCTGATGCAAATTGGAGAAGGTTTGCGGGCATTTGGACCAGGGTCAGGCTCACAGGTGTGCAAAGTGTGCAGCACGCACAGGGTTCATAAATTTTGTGCGGTCCAAATTTTAGATAGGCCTATGTATATTCTTGGGCACCGGGTTGAGCATGGCGCTGGGCCGCTGGTCCTCCTGGGCGCTGAGCCGAGCGTCTCAGCCTTCCAGGCCGCCTGCTCGATGCGCTAGACCTTTGATGATCGTAGGGCAACCACGTCGAAAACAGTATAGGCGCATCGAGACGGCAACAGATATCGATCACATCCAGAGGCCGGCGAGGCGGCATCTAGACCAGATCAAAAATCGATCGCATCCAGAGCTGGCGACGGGCCACACGACGGTAGGCGGGGCAACGAGCATGCCGCCTCCTATTGACTTTGTCTGATCAACATGTTCCTCTCGCCAAAACAGGTAGCCCGCTGCCGTCGGCTTTTCCTCCTGGTTAACTTTGGCTCCTAAAGTCCTACTCCTGATTCCTAAATCCTAATTAACTTTTGGCAGGGACTGCTACTTGGTTAGAGGTCGGATCTTGCCTCCTTGGTTGAAGATAACAGTATAGCAATTTAATCAGACATGACATCCACGGTATGTTTTTTTTATATATCCAATTTTATGTAAGACATTATATTATATACATATAATTGCTTGTTAGTTTTCTTTTCTAATGAGATAGGACCCATTTTTTCACTTCGCACAGGGCCCCGGATTTTGCCGGCTGGCCCTAATTCGGACCGCCCGCCACGTACGCATCTGACCGCCATTTCCCACTCCAAAGACCTTTCTACGCGAAAAACCCTCTCAAAACGAAGCGGTTGCCGTTCAACCACCCGATCACACAACGGGATGGATATATCCAGCCCGGACCCGGCGGGGTCAACTCAACGCAGCTAAGCTAGCGCGCGCTAACAATAAGTTGCTCGCTATCTAGCTGGCCATATTCTCCTACCCTTTTGTCCATGGATCACGTACTGCACACATACACCTACTGATATTTTAGAACACATAGCTACCAGTTGCTGTAATAAGTTTAAAAATATTGGTTGCATCAACTTGGTACCACTTGTACCATGCACGCATGCTCCACGTAAACTAACACTGTGGTTAGCGCTATTTGGCAGATTGGTGCACGCTCGCCGTCCAGTTGACGTGTGCATGGTTAATTGCATGTGTTTGTCAATGGGGGGCAGGTGAAAGTGAAAGCGACGACCAGCAACGAGTTACCACATCTCAATTTCTCTTTTCTCACGTATGTGGAGAATCAACTGTTACGTGTACGGCCCCGTTACGGCCGACATGATTTGTGGGGGCCAAGCCAGGCCGGCACGCGAGCCGGCCAATGACTGATGCAGTGAAAATAACGTTACATGATCGGTACGCAGACGTGTCATCCGGTGATGTGACGCGCCGGCCGGCCACCTGTTCTGGAGGTGCTACCTAGTCTCTGCATGCATCAGCGCGAGGAAACGTGTGTGCCATCGAGCTGCCACGTAACAGCATCTCCAACAGCCGTCCAACGCGCGGGACGTCACGCTAAAAATGAGTTTGCAGCGCGCCGATCGCCTACTTTAACGCGACGGGAGCGCTGGCTCCAGCGGCCGCGGTAAATTTAGCATGCGTAGCTCCAGCAGGCGCGCTAAAATGCAGCGCACGCTCACGCACGAACCCTCTGGACTAGGTTGCATAGATATTGAAAACGATACATAGTTCATCATAGCATAGATAAAACGATACATAGATATTTTATTACATGGTTCATAGCATAGATAGATAAAACTACGGTGCAACTAAATAATAAAAACTACAGTGCAACTACATAAATAAAACTACGGTGCAACTAGATAAAAACTATGGTGCAACTACAACCTACTCCGAGTCGTCCTCATCATCATCATCCTCGCTGGTGTTGTCCGAGGTATCGAGCCAAATGTCCTCCCAACAAGGATCATCATCAGCAAAACAACGACTCCCCACCTGCTTCAACAATATCGCACTGCGATATGGCCAGTGCCTTCCGCCGACGCCTGTCCACCCGCTCCGCGCGGCGCCTTGCCGTCCTCTCTGCCCAGTAGGCGCGCTCGTTGGCGACGTCCTCCGGGTGGCGCCAGCGCCACTCCGCCATGGCTCGCTCGTCCTCCTCGGCGATGAGGAGGCGGCGCTGCCGTCGATGGTGCTCTGCACGGTCCTGGTCCGTGATAAGATGAGGTGGAAGGGCGACGGCCTGCGTCTGTTCGCGCGTGTAGACATCATGGAAGTTCATCTGCGCGCGAGGCCTCTCTAGGCGCCACGCCGCCGCGTCGTACGCGCGGGCGGCCTCGTGCGCGGTCCCGAACGTGCCGAGGCCGAGGCGGACGTCGCCGAACCGGATCTCCGCGTAGTAGGTGCCGCCGGGGCGCTCGCGGAAGCATGGTGGCGCGGTGGTGGCGGGGCGAGGAAGCGGCAGTGGAAGCGGCAGAGGGAGCGGGGAGAGCGCGCGTGGCAGTATGGAGGCCGCGTGGCGAGCGCCGCATCTTATAAGCGCGCCGGAAGCGGTGCGCCAAATCTAGCTGCGAGCTGCCGCTTTCCCGCGCGCGCTAGTTTCCCGCCTCTGCTGGAGCACGCGAAAACATCCCACGCACGCTAAAGTGACATTTTATTGCGCGCGTCTTTTGACGTCGCTGTTGGAGATCCTCTAAGTGACGAGCAAGGATGACTGCAGGTTCAGTTCGATCGTGTGCAATGCGCATTGCTAGCATAGGCGATTTTGTTATGGTACGTGTGAACGTATGATTAGCAGGTTCAACAGATCAATATTCATGCGCATATGCAAACTAACATGTGGTTGGATGGTTAGAGAGACTGTGGTATTCCCAGCCCATCAGGGTTCAAGTCCGGATGCTCGTATTTATTTCAGGATTTCCGGCGACGGTGACTTCGTAAATTTCAAGATGATATGCCGACTCAGTCTTTCGGAGATGCTCATAGAGATAGTGTGTGCGTGTGTGCGTTCATATGGATGAGTGTATGTGCGTGTATATGAGCGCCTGCGCCTGCGTCTGTGTTTAAAAATATATATTCATACGCATATAGCAACAAAAATCAATCAGTGGCACGTAATCAGGGGCGCACGTGTAAATGTGCTGGTTCGGTGTATGCACCGGCGTATGTGTTTACCGGCCAGAATCGGAGCTGTTCGCTCTGATTGGGGATTTTGGAATCATCCACCAAAGGTGCGTTGCTCTATGCTCGCGTATCTCTGCTGGAATCGGCGCCGCGGGCACATATGCCGTCCGTGCCAACTCAATAAAACAAATCTTGTACCTTGGAGACGAATTTGTGTGCCATCTTGCAGCCTCTACAGTAATCTTGCTACTGCGAGGAGCCTTTCCAGCTAAATGTCACATGTGATGTGGTTGTTTAATTGCCGTTTGTGCGAGCTCCTTCATTCCGTCCAGCTGTTCCTTTCTTCACACGAAAATTGACTGACTCAAATTATAAATTCAGACAACTTACATGTAACTATTGTGAAACTTGATATGTACTCATTCTGGCCCTGCTACTTTACCTAGGCTTGAAAACCGGGAACAGTAGTTGTTTTTGCTGCCTCATTCTAATAAAGTGGGGCGGGAAATCCCTTTTCTTCAAATTTTACTTGATTACTAACGATTACGATCAAGCACACACTAATAATATTATTAGTGAGCATTGGCTAGAAAGATGTTTTCTTTTACAAAATCATAGAACGCCTGTGTGCTAGCTCGGCGAGGCACTCTTTGTAAAGGTGTGTGTGGGACGTTTGTGTGTGCCGCTCAGCGGTTTGTGATGGTTTTCGCCCGGTTCTCCGTTAATTAACCGGCCAATTCTCTTCTGCTTATTTAATGGATGAGGCAAATCTTTTGCCTCCATTTCAGAAAAAATAATATTTAATCACCTTGATTAAGCACACAACATTTTTTTGGCAAGTCACCGTCCTGTTGCCTAAGGGCAACTCCAACGCACGATCTGAAATGGTCGTCCGTTTTGTCCAGATTTTGTCCGTTTAGAGATGACAATGGGGCGGCGTTCGCCCGGATTTCTGGATGCGCCAGCTGTGCCCAACACGCAGCCGCATCTTGTCCGCCTGCATGTAATTTTTCATAATCAAGCATATATAGCAAATAGTTCATAATCAAACATAGCAAATAGTTCTACATTCGAAATAGTATTACTACCCAATCAAAATAAAAAGAATGTCAAATAGTCTTACAACCCAATCAAAATTGTTTTGCATGAAAAAATTTGAACCGATAGATCTACTGGTTGCCAATGTGAGTTCACATGTGCTCAACCAAGTCATCCTGGAGCTTCATATGAGTATGCCAATCATGCATTTCACGATGAAATTGGACAAGTTGTTCAACGGTTGCAGGAGGAGGGTGCTCAAGCTCAACATTTTCACCCTGAAAATCAAACCCTTGGTGGTAGATGCTATCACCACGCTCATTCTCCACGATCATGTTGTGCATGATCACACAATCAGTCATCACCTCCCAAAGCTTCTGAGTCATTCATGTCAATGCAGGGTTTCGAACGATACCCCATCGAGATTGAAGCACACCAAAAGCACGCCCCACATCCTTCCTAGCACTCTCCTGCATTTGGTTAAATCTCTGTCTCTTCTCTCCTTGCGAATTGGGTATAGTCTTCAAAAGAGTTGACCACTGAGGGTAGATACTATCAACTAGGTAATATCCCTTGTTGTAATCATGGCCATTGATCTCAAAATTGACCCCTGGGGAGTGGCCTTTTGCAAGACTTGCAAACACTGGAGAACCCTGAAGCACGTTGATATCATTGTGGCAACCATCCATGCCGAAGAAAGAATGCCATATCCACAGATCTTGTGAAACCACCGCTTCTAGTATGACAGTGACACCTTTCACATGCCCCTTGTACTGCCTCTACCAAGCAAATGGACAGTTCTTTCAATTTCAGTGTATACAATCTATACTATCAAGGATGCTTGAAAAGCCCCTATCGGCATTGATCGCCAACAACCTCTCTGTATCAGTTGCAGTTGGCTCTCTCGGGTACTAAGGGCCGAACACTGCCACCACGGCCTTGCAGAAACTATACATTGAGAGGAGACATGTGGACTCACTCATATGCACATACTCATCCACAAGATCACCAGGAATTCCATATGCAAGCATGCAAATAGCCGCAATGCATTTCTGGTAAGAAGAGAAGCCAAGCTTGCCAAGGACATCCTCTTTGCACTCAAAGTATGGGTCATATCCTACCAATCCCCTCCCAAATACGGTTGAACACATGTCTCCTCATTCGAAATCAGCGACGAAATTGATGTGGTTTGAAGAGTGTGGTATTCTCAAAGTAATCGGCATAGAGAAGAGTGTGGCATTTCTCCCTATTGCGGTTCAAGGCCGGAGCATGCCCGCGGATTGATCCCCTGAACCGAGGCCGCTGCATACTAATGTGGTCATGGACGACCAATGCAACCACCACAAGCTCTTTGTTATCCGAGGACGAATCATCCGATGAAAAAATGAAGTTGTGCAAGAAATACACATCCCCACTGTCCATGGTACCTTGTGAGCAAAGCGTCGAACACCTTGCGGTCGTGGTGAAGATGCGGACGAAAAGAGCACGTCGAGCTCCCCTCGCAGGCAGCAAAGCAAGGTTGGTGTTGGCGGGTGGGCGCCCTACGGCAATGCAATGCCTGCCGGAAGTTGTTGGGGTCGATGGGCGGCACCGGCGGCCGTAGCTTCTATCCCATCGGCAACAAAGAACCATGAACGTCGGTAAAAAGCTCTTCCGAAACACGGGCGTGGGCCGACTATGACATGGTGTGGTCGTGGTTCGGACGGCCTTGCAGGAAAGCGATGCGGCCGGGAAAAAGAGGGGTACAGACAGGATGGCGGCAGCAATGGCGGGGGGGGGGGCGGAGGGTGGAGGGAGGGCAGGACAAGGGCGAATGCAGCCCAAAGTTGGGCCGAGAATGGGTAGAAAGAGGACCAAAAATGGACATTAGTCCGTTTGCTCCCGCGCGTTGGGCCGCCTTTTCTGTCCGTTTACCCCCAAACGTACGCGGCCGGACCATTTGGGGTCGTGCATTGGATTTGCCCTAATTCGTAGTCACTACCCTCCGACTGACACATCGCTCGTGGCTACATAATTACCAGGTCTAGCCGAATCAGGACGTGTTTCACGTTGCTTAGCTGCACGTTCCCCCGTGGCAGTGCCACGAAAAGAAGCATGTGGCCCATTACCCATTAGGACGGAAGAATCCTGTCGGGCTTGATAAGAAGTGAACAAAGATACGTCAGCACATACGTAAGTGTAGCACCCGAATCGATCCACCAAGATGATGATTAAAACACTGAAAGAACAATAGATATTACCATACCCATCAGTATTGCTAGAGGACACCATGTTGACATTCTTGGAGCTCGCTTTCCCTCCACGGTCTGCGCATTCTGGGCATTCTTGGAAAAGTTTCGTGCTTTCCATAGGCGTAGCACTCTAGCTCAACCTTGTTTAGCTTTCTTCTTCTTCTTCTTCTTCTTCTTCTTCTTCTTCTTCTTCTTCTTAATGGTAGTAGTCTTGACATGCTTGTTGAAAACAAGCTTGTTCCTCCCTTCGTTCTTGTTTTGTGGTTACCTATGCACCATACTGGCGGTAGATTGAACCTCGCCTCCTTCTTAGTAGTGTCTTTAGCGCGATTTTTCTCCTCAACATCAAGAGACGTTATCATATTTTTCGACTGATATCTCCTGTGTTTCATGTTTCAGAGTAGTGACAAAATTTCTCCATGAAGAAGACAACTTTGCAATCATGCACCCAACCATAAATTTATCGGGTAAATCACACTTAAGGATTTCTAGTTCCTGCACAATGGAATGTATCTCATGAGCTTGTTCAACTACATAATTGTTATTCATCATCTTGTAGTCATGGAAATCTTCATGATGTATAGTTCACTTTCTGCATCGGTTGCACCGAACTTCACATTAACCGCATCCCACTGTGTCTTTCCATCTTGTATGTGCATATACACATCACACAGACGGTCAGAAAAAACACTCCGGACGAATACCACAAAGATAGTAGTTGTTTCCTGAAACTTTCTAGGATCTTCATCGGAAGACCCCTCTTGGATGCCCGTACTAACATGGAAAAAATTTAGAGCGGTGGATTTCACCAGCCACCTCTTAAAGTGCACATTGGTAAACTTATCCGCCATCGATGCATCAGAGAATCCAGGCATAGTTAATTCAGGGAATTGCCTACAATTAGATTTTGTTGGAATATTACTCAAATTCATGATTTAATTTCAGTAGATAATTCATAAGTGGAACAGTAATTAGCATGCAACAGCCTAGCATACTAGATGAATAGAACATGCACAACAACATCGCACATGTAACATCAACTACAGATAGAGACATGAAAAACCATGGTGGGCGTACTCTTCGTTAGTAGTCGTAGCTTATGCTGGAGCAACGTTGTTGGTGACGACCTAATGCAGATTGTGTTGAAGACGACGATGAGTAGTGCCACCTGACTTGGACGGAAGATGACCCATGGTGACGAACTTGAGAGTCGCACAGAGTGCTGCCTGAAAATCTAATTTGTCCTCTCCCGGTGCGGGATCTCAAGGAAAAAATGATTTCGAAGACCAACTCTCCCACGCGCTGATGCGTCGGCGCAAGTTATGAGATGAGGCAAAACCTTAAGTGTTTTCAATGTGTCTTCGACCACGACGGGTAAGTTGTACATATAAGAGTACTAAGAGGCCAGGAACCGGATTTCGACGGATCATTCACGCGCGTGTCGCACATCCACACCGCCCCAAGACGTGTGGTCCTATCTTTCTCTCCTCAACACTTCACCGCGGTGGAGAGAATTAACTATATAAATAGGCATCACACCTCGTCAACTCCGCGATGAGATTAAACTTTCGAACCACAACTTCCATTTTATACATGGGCCTCTTTGAAATTTGAACAATTGTACAAAGGTTTAGGCCCATTATTTCTAACATCGGCAACAGTCAGGGTGTGGATGTCTTGCCGAACATGGTTGTCATTCATCATAGGAAACACTTGGTCGGTCGCTCATGTCGCAAGCGCATCCGACAAAGGGTGGATTTTATTGGCTCAAATGAAGCATCAAGATGATACATCACACTGAACACACACCCGGCTTCTGCATAACTAAGATGCACTCATGCACACAACCAACCCAACACACACACAGAAACACACCGGCAACTAGCGAAGTCATAAGACCAAAAGCTATGTGCAGGTGTGGAAAAAAGGAAAAGAAACAAGAAATAAGCCCCAAAGCGATCACATGAACGATCGACAAACTACAACTAAGACCATATTCGCACCAACAATTGACACCACATGGATGACAAGGATCTTCAACAGCAACGCCTTCAGGAAGGAAGTGACACTCAAGCGACGCCGTCACCGGATCCAACCACAAAGGTCAGTATCAAAGTTTTCACCCAAAAGAATCAGTCCGAACATATGCGAGCAATGCCTCCAACAAGGTAACGACGTAAAAAAACATCGCCATTGCCAGGAATAACCACTCGGGTCTGTCCTAGGCTTTCGCCCCGGAGCTCGAGACCGGGTGCACATAGCACCACCATCCAAATCTCACATGTGTTGTCTCCTCCGCTTTTTCGCTATCCGAGCAGCTACAATTGGATCGCCGCTACTCCACAAACAACCCTCTGCGCCAAGTCATTGTCCATAATTTGTAACCCACCACTGAAGTCATCCACCGGATCAGGAGATAAAACCTCCCGAAGTCTTTTTGATGATGTCGTGGATCCGTATAAAGTCGCTGCAGAACAATCTACATATGCCACCATCCGGCCAATTGGATCTAAATCACCTCATCCATCCAGCACATCACGCAGCGCCAACAATCCAGAGACCGCGTGGCCGGAGCAAAGCCAAGACCACCGTTGCCTCAATGACCGCCATGCCGAAGCCACCACCACAGATCGAGGGAGGTGGGCGCTACCAGAGACGAGGGCCGCCATGCATGAGGCACATTCGCGACTGGCCGCAGCTAGGTTGGATCTTGGAAGACATCAGGTGCAGCTCATGGGGAAGCAGACCGCCGCCACCATGGCCATTGCCAGTCCGCGACTCCATACGACACCAGCCGCCGCAGACCACGACGCCATCTTGGGGAGGAGGTCAGGGGCGCGCGCAGCAAGCTAGGGGATCGATCTGCCCCGTCGCCACCATCCGCCATCGCAGGACCTTGCCGCCACCGCAGGTCTGCCCCAGCGCCGCCCACACGGCTACCTCGGCAGCACCACCACCAGCACCCGGGGCCGCCGCCCCGGCTCCCAAGCTCCGCCGCCTAGACGCTTCGTCCGGGGCCGTCGCGCCGTGCCGGCTGGAGCGCTCCTCGCGCGGGGGATCTCAGCGCGAGAAGACATCCCTGCCACCGCCGTTGGCCAACCAGGCTTTGCCTGCTGGCGTCCTCCGGCGGCGGCGGCGGAGCAGATGAAGAGGACGGGGGCGGCGGTGGCGGCTTGGGTTTTCGCCTGAGCCCCCCCCGACGCGAGCGGTTAGTTTATGTTGGCAAGCGCTCGTCGGCCATGTCGCCGAGAGCTTGCTGGCAGTCGCCAACATCTGCGAGAACCTGCTGGCCGTCCTCGCCCACGAGCGGGGGGAGATTAACTACCTACCTGATTAATAGATTATATGTCTAATTGGAAAATAATATCTACTTCTAATTATCTATATGCCTAATTAATTATTGCATTAATGACTTGGTGTACAAATTGATTCTTTGCGGAAAAATCCTTACTAAAGTAGACCAAATTAATTGCATAGGTAATTAACTAGTATCTAAGTACAGTAATTAAATGAATGACTTGATATCCAAATTAATTCGGCGTTCAGTTTTGAAATTGTTTTGCATTAATGACTACGTGCAACGGCGACGACCTACGGATTCTTGCTTACCATCTTGCAGCCTCTGCAATAATAGTTTACTTGATTACTTACAATCAAGCACACACTAATTTACTTGATATACTTGTTACATAGAACCATAATTTTTTTTCTTGATTTTCTCCTGTTGCCTAATTTGCAAGCATTGGCTAGAGGTTCATTTGTTTCACAAATCACAGAACCATACTCCCTCCGTTCCAAAATATAGGTGTATAGTTTTTGGTATGGAAATTAAAGAACACACATGGAGGGAAAATTTCACAAGTTTTGGGCGAGATTTTACCAGACTAATTGACATGAGAAAATAGAGGAGCTTGCCTGATATAAGGAAATCTAATCAAATCCCTAAAAAAATATCCAAACGAGCGATGCAACGCAATACACCTTATATTTCAGATTTTTTTCTCAAAAATCTATACACCCTATATTAAGGAACGCAGGGAGTAATATTTATGTGCAATTCACCCTAGTTAAGCACATAGCATTATTTTGGCAAGATATATCGTCCGGTTGCCTAATTCGCAGACACTGTCCTCTGAGACTCTGACTGACACACCGCTCGTGGGTACATGATTAACGGGTCGAGCCGAATCGGGCAAGAAATGATTCTCGACCCGCAAACGCAGCGATCGCCAACGAAGCAAGCACCCAGCGCAATCAACCGCGTTATATCCGTCCATGTTTGGAGAGCGCAGGCGACTTTTATAAAAGCCGCCTCCCCTCGCCGTTGCCGGACCCTGCCAAAAAGCAGGGGCCGCCAAGCTCCGCTCCGCTCTGCTCAGCTCGCCATTGCCGTCCGGTGAAGCAGCTTGCGAAGGAGGTGGACGCAATGGCGCGTTGTGGGGTCGCCGTTCTCGTTCTGATCCTGCTTGCATGTGTGGCTGCGGCGGCGGCCGCGGGCGGTGGGGATCACCACCACCGGCGGGGGAGCAGGGCGTCGGCGCGGCTGCAGCTGGTGCCCGCCGCGCCGGGCGCGTCGCTGGCCGAGCGCGCGCGGGACGACCGGCACCGGCACGCCTACATCT
The DNA here is from genome assembly GCF_018294505.1 of Triticum aestivum. Taxonomy (NCBI): domain Eukaryota; kingdom Viridiplantae; phylum Streptophyta; class Magnoliopsida; order Poales; family Poaceae; genus Triticum; species Triticum aestivum. Next base: position 466,629,653 of record NC_057796.1, read on the forward strand.
CCACCAGGCTGGCGTCGTCAAGCCGGCGGCGCGCGGCCGAGACGTCGACGGCCCCGGGCCCGGAGGCGTCGGCGTTCGCGATGCCGCTGACGTCGGGCGCGTACACGGGCACGGGGCAGTACTTCGTGCGGTTCCGCGTGGGCACCCCCGCGCAGCCCTTCGTGCTGGTCGCCGACACCGGCAGCGACCTCACCTGGGTAAAGTGCCGCGGCGCGTCCTCGCCGTCGGCCGCGTCTCCGTCAGGCTCGCCGCGCGTGTTCCGGCCGGCCGACTCCAAGTCGTGGGCGCCCTTCCCGTGCTCCTCCGACACGTGCAAGTCCTACGTCCCCTTCTCCCTCGCCAACTGCTCCGCCGGCACCGCCCCCTGCTCCTACGACTACAGGTCAGTGCCACCACCATTGCCAAGTTGTTGCTTCTCCATTTTAGCTCGCTCTGGATCGTGCGACACGGTGGTTCGGTTCGGGGTGGCGCGGCAGTGGGTGCGCAGTAAGTGCGCGCCGTGGCTGGCCTGGTGGCCTGGGTGCTGGGTGGGTGTCGCGCCCGGGCAGGGGCCATAAATTTGCCGCGGCCGTGGTGACTGTGGGCGCCTCGCCGTAGCAGAGCATAGCGTGTAGCATTCACTCACGAAGCCCCGAGCTTTGCCCTGCCTGCTTCGGCTTTTGCGGCGTTCGTTACGGCCACTTATTGCGCGCGCCCGCGTAGGTGGGTGAACGAGCATGAACATGAGCATGTCCGAACGAGGTACGAACAGAGCCAGCCGCGCCGATCGGCCCCCGTCCGCCCCGCTCGCTCTTCAATCCGCATTCATTGGATCTTCACCAACTCCACTGTGGAGTCCAGCAGTATCTATGCCCATTTTGCTCTCTGGTTTTGATCGATCGTGATGCAGCACAGTCTCCGAGCCCGGACAGGGGGATTGAGGCGGTCTCCGTATTTAATCGTTGGCGTCAGACGGCCGCGTCACCCTGTCGCGCGCGCCAGATTTGGACGCACGCCGCGTGGGTGCGCGCGCTCTCGGCTTGCTCCGCTGGTGGCACGCCGCGCGCACGTTGCCGTCTCGGTTAGGCGGCGGCGATGCGCTGTCGTCGTTACCCGTTACCATAAAAAAGGGCGAGCAACTTGGCATGGCGACGCCGCGCACCCAACGGTGGGTCGGGTCGGCAGGACGGAGGGCGGGCGCTAGGGTGGCGCGCCATGTGCGCCTGCACGCACGTACGTACAGGTACAGCTATACTAAGCTGCGCTTCGCCGGGGAATGATGATTAAAATTCAGAGAAACGCACGCAGTGCTTACTCTGTCAGCCCTGAACTACTACTCCTGTTGCTGGCTACCCTGTCTTCTGTTAAAACTGTTGAATTGTTCTTCCTGTCGTTCATACTTAGTGCTAACTGCAGTCGTGATACTATTACTGCAAGTGGCGGCACTCTCAAGTTGACCAGTACACAGGCACAAGGCATGATCTCAAGTTCTGAACCTTTGCCATGTTCGGCTTATATCTGCCCACAAGCTTTTGGCTATTCTATATGCATCCATCTGTCACCTCGATCGCTTTACCACCCGCTTTACAGTTAACGGCTAGCTCAAAATGCATTCTCATTTAATGGTCACGTATGCGTACGTATGCATGCATGTTAGGATCGACGCGCCGTATCTGAATCTTGCCATGTTGGCCCTTATCCAGCCCATCATATGACCAGTCACCGATCTCGATCTTCAGCACCTGCTTTGCAGGCGATTAACACAAGTAGGTCCGATGCCTTGCTGTACTAATCCTAACTAAAAAATGATGATTACATAGACAAACGTACTCTGTTCTAGCCTTTAAGGGGCAAGGGGGGGTGCCACTGCGTAGCTCGTTTGGTCTGCCAGCTAGCTTCATGAGATTGATTGATATTCGTATTGGTGCATCACTGCTCTTTGCCAAAAACAGACTTGGGTCACCGGGCTACAAAATTGTGTTGAGCTAGGATCGATCGACAATCATGCACTCCGCTGTACTTAGGTCCACCTCTAGGAACAATGCTCCCTTTTGCTTTACAGTTCATGAACAAGACATGTTATCTTTTCAAATGATGATTCCGTTATGGAGCATATAGAAGATGAGTAGTAGTAGTAGCAGCAGCTTGCAAGCTGGCTCTGTCTGTTGTTTACCTTGTGCATGCTGCCTTACGAAAAGACACGGTCCCCATGGCACACCACCATCACTTGTAGTAACTTGTAAGTACGATTTCAGAATTCAGATAAACACATTAGGCCCACGATCACCAACAGACATCGTACGTGTTCTAGCTGGAGTGGGTCAACTCGGCTCCATCATAATGCGTTGCAAATTTTCTTCCTGGGTGCGCTGTGTTCTGCTACTCTGTTCGAATCTCTGCATGTGCGGACCAACTGCTAGCCCACCCAACCGATGATGATCCTAACCAACTGTCAACCGACGTTGCTGACCGGATCGTTGATCGTGCGTGTGGGTTGCAGGTACAAGGACAACTCGTCGGCCCGCGGCGTGGTGGGCACGGACGCGGCCACCATCGCGCTGTCCGGCTCCAACGGCGGCGGCGCGGACAGGAAGGCCAAGCTGCAGGAGGTGGTGCTGGGATGCACCACCTCCTACGACGGCCAGAGCTTCCAGGCCTCCGACGGCGTGCTCAGCCTCGGCAACAGCAACATCTCCTTCGCCGCCCGCGCCGCCGCGCGCTTCGGCGGCCGCTTCTCCTACTGCCTCGTCGACCACCTCGCCCCGCGCAACACCTCCAGCTACCTCACCTTCGGCCCCGACGCCTCCAACGGCGCCTCATCTTCCAGGACGCCGCTGCTGCTCGACGCCCTGGTGGCCCCGTTCTACGCCGTGACGGTCGACGCCGTCTCCGTCGCCGGGGAGGCGCTCGACATCCCCGCCGAGGTGTGGGACGTCAAGAGGAACGGCGGCGCCATCCTCGACTCCGGCACAAGCCTCACCATCCTCGCCACCCCGGCGTACAAGGCCGTCGTGGCGGCGCTGAGCAAGCAGCTCGCGGGAGTGCCAAGGGTGACCATGGACCCGTTCGAGTACTGCTACAACTGGACGGCCACGGGCACGCCGCCGGCCGTCCCGAGGCTGGAGGTGCGGTTCGCCGGGTCGGCGCGGCTTCAGCCACCGACCAAGAGCTACGTCATCGACGCGGCGCCCGGCGTCAAGTGCATCGGGCTGCAGGAGGGCGGCTGGCCCGGGGTGTCCGTCATCGGCAACATCCTGCAGCAGGAGCACCTCTGGGAGTTCGACCTCGCCAACCGCTGGCTTAGGTTTAAGGAGAGTCGCTGTGCACAGTAATTAATTATTTATTAGGCAGCTCTCTAGTCATTTCTTCTCACTCCTTCCCTTCTCGTTCGTTCTTTCCCGTAAGGGTCTCGCTGATTTTGTAAGGCTCTTTCTTCATAAGCAAGTGTTAATGAAATGTGGGATGAAGATAGTATCTGAAGTTGTTGAAACAGAATAATGCAAGTTTCTGACACGGATCTTTTACTACAATGATTCACTAAACATACGTAAAAGGCTATCTAACAAAATAAAGATCCCCCTTAAGGCCTCGAATGGTATTCTATCCTTGTTTGATTCCTTGGTAGGCTACCGTATCATAACAAATAATATGATACTACGTACAATGTCTTATACACGAGACTTTCTAAGATACTAATTTATGTATACACTATGAATATAGTAATACTAGTATATGATACTCCCACTACGACCAGTCCTAGCTATACAAATCCCATAAAGAATAAACATTAACGAACCATTGATTCATGTGATGGGTTAAGTTATTTAAATGATCAATGTAATTTACTCGCATAGAGTTGCTAGCTAGCTATAACCTGAAGTCCCTTGGTGATTACACACTCTGGATCTTACTTGGCACTTGGTAGGTGCCTAGTACAGACTACAGACAGAGCAGAGAGTAGAGACCAGAGACAATATTGCCTTTGTGGAATATATGTCACCTAAGATCCAAGAGAAAGCAGACAAAGACAACTCCATACGTATATGAATATCTTATCATGATACATTATGGTACTCAAGTACAGTAAGTACAATCAGCCGGCGAGATTGTTCGCTTGGCTGTATTCTTTCAGAGTCCCACACCAAATGCAGCATGTGCAAGCTCGGGAGTGGAAATGACGACTCCTCCACCTGCAATGTGGGCTTCGACATTGAAGCACGCATAAAAGTTGGCCATCCGTCAAGAATGGACAACTACATGCTCATGTTCCGATCTATGTTCTATGATCACTTAATTAGTTAGTTAGGGCATTCTAATGCCGACCCTTAAACCGTTCGCATCCGTCCGGACCGTCGAAGAAATCCAACCCGGGACTGTATCGGTCCGGACGTGTTTTCTTTCGCAAATCAGAATCAAACATGGAGAAGGTTTTGTGGGAGTCCGAACACATGAAACGTCACTCTCTGACCCCCCCCTCCCCCGCCCCGCCCCACCTGAAAGAAAGACGGAGCCCACGCTTTTATAGCAACTCATAGTTTCTGCGCTAAAATCCTCCACTCCCCTTTTTCTTCCTCCGCCGCTCTCCGCCCAATTCCCGCTCTTTTCCACGACCCTCTCTTTCCTTCCGCCGATGACGCATGGAACCATCGGAGAACCTGTCGAAGATGGAGGTGACGGAGGTGCCGGAGGATCTGAGCATCACGCTCGCACGGAAGATCAGCTCGGCTACGTGGCAAACTCGCCACGTCATAGCGAAGGCCTCAAAGAAGGAGAAGCTCAAGAACAGGGTGCTCGCAGGTTGTTCACTATAATGCCTAGAGCGGGGAGCCGGCGTACGACGACAAGGAAAGAGAGATGCTCGACATCATCCACGACGAAGGCGAAGGAGGAGGAGGTGGCTATGAGGACGGGTAGGTGGAAGACTCGGATCCCACCCAATCCGGCAATTACCACCAGCAGCAGTCCAACACCCAGACAGCCACACGCAGCAGTCTCATCGTCGTCTGCATAAGGTCGTCACCGACATCATCAACAACAACATCGCTCCAGCAACAGCTATGACTACCAACGAACATTTGTTCATGTCTTCTATTTGTAGTTGATGTTACATGGACGATGCTACTGTGCATTGCATGCGATTGTTGCATACTGTTGAGACCAAGGTCAGCCGTCGCGCGCTCGAGGACGACCCAGCGATAACAGTCGAGGGCTCCGACCATGCCTTCGAGAACACCGGTAGGACAATCGGTCACACATCACCACGCTGTAGATATTGTTTCATCTTATAGCAACACATGGATATGTAGCTAGTTCGTCTTCAAAATGCAAGATTTGATTGATTGAGTTGGTACGGGCACCATATATGCCCGCGGCACCGATTTCAGCAGAGATACGCGAGCATAGAGCAACGCACCTTTGGTGGATGATTCCAAAATCCCCAATCAGGGCGAACACCTCCGATTCTGGCCGGTAAACACATACGCCGGTGCATGTACACCGAACCAGCACATTTCCACGTGCGCCCTGATTACGTGCCACTGATTGATTTTTGTTGCTATACCGAAAAAGGCTTTCGCCCCGCTTTATAAATAAAGCAAACCGCCAGGAGCACAATACTAGTTCAAAACACACACCCAAGTCTCACAAATTTTTGTTGCTATATGCGCATGAAAATTGATTGATCTGTTGAACCTACTAATCATACGTTCACACGTATACCACAAAAAAATCGCCTATGCTAGCAATGCGCATTGCACACGACGAACTGGCCCTCCTGTCATCCTTGCTCACCACGTGGCAGCTCGATGGCACACACGTTTCCTTGTGCTGATGCATGCATTGCAGAGACTAGCTACGTAGGTGCTCATGTAGAACAGGTGGCCGGCGCGTCACATCACCGGATGACACGTCTGCGTACCGACCACGTACGTTATTTTCACTGCCTCAGTCAAACGCCGGCTCGCGTGCCGGTCTGGCTTGTCCCACACAAATCACGTCGGCAGTAACGGGGCCGTACACGTAACAGTTGCTTCTCCACATACAGTACGTGAGTGAAGAGAAATTGAGTTGTGGTAACTCGTTGCTGGTCGTCGCTTTCACCTGCCCCCCATTGACAAACACATGCAATTAGCCATGCACACGTCAACTGGACGGCGTCCGTGCACCAACCTGCCAAATCGCGCGCTAACCACAACACGGCCACGTAGTTACACGGCATTAGGTTACGTGGAGCATGCGTGCATGGTACTCCCTCCGTTCTGATTTACCCGTCATGATTAATTTGAACTAAAATCACGACGTGTAAATCAGAACAGAGGAAGTACATGTAGTACCAAGATGATGCAACCAATGTTTTTAAACCTTATTAGAGCAACTGGTGGTTATGCGTTCTAAAAAATTAGTAGGTGTGGGTGCAGTGCAGTGCGTGGTCGTGGACAAAAGGATAGGAGAACATGGCCAGCTAGACAGCGAGCAACTTATAGTTAGCGCGCGCTAGCTTAGCTGCCTTGAGTTGAGCCCGCCGGGTCCGGGTCGGATCGATCCATCCCGCTGTGTTATCGGGTGGTTGTTGGAAATATGCCCTAGAGGCAATAATAAATTGGTTATTATTATATTTCCTTGTTCATGATAATCGTTTATTATCCATGCTAGAATTGTATTGATAGGAAACTCAGATACATGTGTGGATACATAGACAACACCATGTCCCTAGTAAGCCTCTACTTGACTAGCTCGTTGATCAATAGATGGTTACGGTTTCCTGACCATGGACATTGGATGTCGTTGATAACGGGATCACATCATTAGGAGAATGATGTGATGGACAAGCCCCGATCCTAAGCCTAGCACAAGATCGTGTAGTTCGTTTGCTAAGAGCTTTTCTAATGTCAAGTATCATTTCCTTAGACCATGAGATTGTGCAACTCCCGGATACCGTAGGAATGCTTTGGGTGTACCAAACGTCACAACGTAACTGGGTGGCTATAAAGGTGCACTACAGGTATCTCCGAAAGTGTCTGTTGGGTTGGCACGAATCGAGACTGTGATTTGTCACTCCGTGTAAACGGAGAGGTATCTCTGGGCCCACTCGGTAGGACATCATCATAATGTGCACAATGTGACCAAGGAGTTGATCACGGGATGATGTGTTACGGAACGAGTAAAGAGACTTGCCCGTAACGAGATTGAACAAGGTATCAGGATACCGACGATCGAATCTCGGGCAAGTACTATACCGGTAGACAAAGGGAATTGTATACGGGATTGATTGAATCCTCGACATCGTGGTTCATCCGATGAGATCATCGAGGAGCATGTGGGAGCCAACATGGGTATCCAGATCCCGCCGTTGGTTATTGACCGGAGAGTCGTCTCGGTCATGTCTGCGTGTCTCCCGAACCCGTAGGGTCTACACACTTAAGGTTCGGTGACGCTAGGGTTGTAGAGATATTAGTATGCGGTAACCCGAAAGTTGTTCGGAGTCCCGGATGAGATCCCGGACGTCACGAGGAGTTCCGGAATGGTCCGGAGGTAAAGATTTATATATGGGAAGTCTTGTTTTGGTCACCGGAAAAGTTTCGCGCATTATCGGTATTGTACCGGGAGTGCCGAAAGGGGTCCGGGGGTCCACCAAGGGGTCCACCTGCCCCGGGGGGGCCACATGGGCTGTGGGGTGTGCGCCTTGGCCTATATGGGCCAAGGGAACCAGCCCCAAGAGGCCCATGCGCCAAGAGATAAGGTAAAGGGAGAGTCCTAAAGGGGGAAGGCACCTCCTAGGTGCCTTGGGGAGGATGGACTCCTCCCTGGCCGCACCCTTCCTTGGAGGAAGGGCCAAGGCTGCGCCCCCCCTCTCCCTTGGCCCTATATATAGTGGGGGTAAGGGAGGGCAGCAAACCCTAAGCCCTGGCGCCTCCCTCTCCCTCCCGTGACACATCTCCCTCCTCCCGCAGCGCTTGGCGAAGCCCTGTTGGAATCCCGCTACTTCCACCACCACGCCGTCGTGCTGCTGGATCTCCATCAACCTCTCCTCCCCCTTGCTGGATCAAGAAGGAGGAGACGTCGCTGCTCCGTACGTGTGTTGAACGCGGAGGTGCCGTCCGTTCGGCGCTAGGATCATCGGTGATTTGGATCACGACGAGTACGAATCCATCAACCCCGTTCTCTTGAACACTTCCGCTCGCGATCTACAAGGGTATGTAGATGCACTCTTTCCCTCTCGTTGCTAGTAAACTCCATAGATTGATCTTGGTGATGCGTAGAAAATTTTGAATTTCTGCTACGTTCCCCAACAGTGGCATCATGAGCTAGGTCTATGCGTAGTTTCTATGCACGAGTAGAACACAAAGTAGTTGTGGGCGTCGATTTTGTCAATTTACTTGCCGTTACTAGTCTTATCTTGATTCGGCGGCATCGTGGGATGAAGCGGCCCGGACCGACCTTACACGTACACTTACGTGAGACAGGTTCCACCGACTGACATGCACTAGTTGCATAAGGTGGCTAGCGGGTGTCTGTCTCTCCCACTTTAGTCGGATCGGATTCGATGAAAAGGGTCCTTATGAAGGTTAAATAGAAATTGGCATATCACGTTGTGGCTTTTGCGTAGGTAAGAAACGTTCTTGCTAGAATCCCATAGCAGCCACGTAAAACATGCAACAACAATTAGAGGACGTCTAACTTGTTTTTGCAGGGTATGCTATGTGATGTGATATGGCCAAAAGGATGTGATGAATGATATATGTGATGTATGAGATTGATCATGTTCTTATAATAGGAATCACGACTTGCATGTCGATGAGTATGACAACCGGCAGGAGCCATAGGAGTTGTCTTAATTTATTGTATGACCCGCGTGTCAATGAAAACGCCATGTAATTACTTTACTTTATTGCTAACCATTAGCCATAGTAGTAGAAGTAATAGTTGGCGAGACAACTTCATGAAGACACAATGATGGAGATCATGATGATGGAGATCATGGTGTCATGCCGGTGATGAAGGTGATCATGCCGCGCCTCAAAGATAGAGATCAAAGGCGCAGGATGATATTGGCCATATCACGTCACTTTATGATTTGCATGTGATGTTTGTCATGTTTACATCTTATTTGCTTAGAACGACGGTAGCATAAATAAGATGATCCCTCACTAAAATTTCAAGAGACGTGTTCCCCCTAACTGTGCACCGTTGCGAAGGTTCGTTGTATCGAAGCACCACGTGATGATCGGGTGTGATAGATTCTAACGTTCGCATACAACGGGTGTTGACGAGCCTAGCATGTACAGACATGGCCTCGGAACACATGCGAAACACTTAGGTTGACTTGACGAGCCTAGCATGTACAGACATGGCCTCGGAACACAAGAGATCGAAAGGTCGAACATGAGTCGTATAGTAGATGCGATCAACATGGAGATGTTCACCGATGATGACTAGTCCGTCTCACGTGATGATCGGACACGGCCTAGTTTGACTCGGATCATGTATCACTTAGATGACTAGAGGGATGTCTATCTGAGTGGGAGTTCATTAAATAATCAGATGAACTTCATTATCATGAACATAGTCAAAAGGACTTTGCAAATTATGTCATAGCTTACGCTTAAGTTCTACTGCTTAAGATATGTTCCTAGAGAAAATTTAGTTGAAAGTTGATAGTAGAAATTATGCGGACTGGGTCCGTAAACTGAGGATTGTCCTCATTGCTGCACAGAAAGCTTATGTCCTTAATGCACCACTTGGTGTGCTGAACCTCGAGCGTCGTCTGTAGATGTTGTGAAACATCTGACATGCACGTTTTGATGACTACGTGATAGTTCAGTGCGTAATGCTAACGGTTTAGAATTGTGGCACCAAAGACGTTTTGAAACGTCGCAGAACATATGAGATGTTCCGAAGACTGAAATTGAGATTTTAGACTAGTGCCCACGTCAAGAGGTATGAGACCCCTGACAAGTTTCTTAAGCCTGCAAACTAAGGGAGAAAAGCTCAATCGTTGAGCATGTGCTCAGATTGTCTGAGTACTACAATCACTTGAATCGAGTGGGAGTTAATCTTCCAGATGAGATAGTGATGGTTCTCCATAGTCACTGCCACCAAGCTATTAGAGCTTCGTGATGAACTATAACATATCAGGAATAGATATGATGATCCTTGAGCAACTCGCGATGTTTGACACCGCGAAAGTTGAAATCAAGAAGGAGCATCAATTGTTGATGGTTAGTAAAACCACTAGTTTCAAGAAGGGCAAGGGAAGAAGGGATACTTCATGAAACAGCAAATCATTTGCTGCTCTAGTGAAGAATCCCAAGGTTGAACCCAAACCCGAGACTAAGTGCTTCTGCAATGAGGGGAACGGTCACTGAAGCAGAACTACCCTAGATACTTGGTAGATGAGAAGGCAGGCAAGGTCGACAGAAGTATATTGGATATACATTATATGAATGTGTACTTTACTAGTACTCCTAGCAGCACCAGGGTATTAGATACCGGTTTAGTTGCTAAGTATTAGTAACTCGAAATAAAAGCTGCGGAATAAACGGAGACTAGCTAAAGGTGAGATGACGATATGTGTTGGAAGTGTTTCCAAGGTTGATGTGATCAAGCATCGCGTGCTCCCTCTACCATCGAGATTGGTGTTAAACCTAAATAATTGTTATTTGGTGTTGAGCATAAACATGATTGGATTATGTTTATCGCAATACGGTTATTCATTTAAGAAGAATAATGGTTACTCTGTTTATTTGAATAATACCTTCAATGGTCTTGCACCTAAAATGAATCTCGATCGCAGTGATACACATGTTCGTGCCAAAAAGATATAAAATAGTAATGATAGTACCACATACTTATGGCACTGCCATTTGAGTCATATTGGTATAGAACGCATGAAGAAGCTTCATGTAGATGGATCTTTGGACTCACTCGTTTTTGAAAAGATTGAGACATGCGAACCATGTCTATTGGTATATATGCATGAAGAAACTCCATGCAGGTGGATCGTTTGGACTCACTTGATTTTGAATCACTTGAGACATGCAAATCATAACACATGGGCAAGATGACTGAAAGGCCTCGTTTTCAGTAAGATGGAACAAGAGAGCAACTTGTTGGAAGTAATACATTTGATGTGTGCAGTCCAATGAGTGCTGAGGCACGCAGTGGATATCGATATGTTCTTACTTCACAGATGATTTGAGTAGATGCTGAGAATATTTACTTGATGAAACCCAAGTCTGAATTATTGAAAGGTTCAAGTAATTTCAGAGTGAAGTTGAAGATCGTCGTGACAAGAGGATAAAGTGTCTATGATATGATCATAGAGATATCTGAGTTACGAGTTTGGCACACAATTAAGACATTGTGGAAAGTGTTACACAATTAATACCGCCTGGAACACCACAGTGTGATGGTGTGTCCGAACATCATAACTGCACCCTATTGGATATGGTGCATACCATGATGTCTCTTATCGAATTACCACTATCGTTTATGGGTTAGGCATTAGAGATAACCGCATTCACTTTAAAAGGGGCACCACGCAATCCCGTTGAGACGACACCGTTTAGAGAAATGTAAGTTGTCGTTTCTTAAAAGTTTGGGGCTGCGATGTTTATGTGAAAAAGTTTCAGGCTGATAAGCTCGAACCCAAAGCGGATAAGTGCATCTTCATAGAATACCCAAAACGGTTGGGTATACCTCCTATTTCAGATCTGGAAGCAAAAGTAATTGCTTCTAGAAACGAGTCCTTTCTCGAGGAAAAGTTTCTCTCGAAAGAATTGAGTGGGAGGATGGTGGAGACTTGATAAGGTTATTGAACCGTCACTTCAACTAGTGTGTAGCAGGGCACAGGAAGTTGTTCCTGTGGCACCTACACCAATTGAAGTGGAAGCTTATGATAGTGATCATGAAACTTCGGATCAAGTCACTACCAAACCTCGTAGGACGACGAGGATGCGTGCTACTTCAGAGTGGTACGTGATCCTGTCTTAGATATCATGTTGTTAGACAATACTGAACCTACGAGCTATGGAGAAGCGATGGTGGGCCCATATTCCGACAAATGGTTAGAAGCCATGAAATCCGAGATAGGATCCATGTATGAGAACAAAGCATGGACTTTGGTGAACTTGCCCGATGATCGGCAAGCCATTGAGATAAATGGATCTTTAAGAAGAAGACGGACATGGACGGTAATGTTACCGTCTGTGAAGCTCGACTTGTGGCAAAGAGTATTTTCACAAGTTCAAGGAGTTGACTACGATGAGATTTTCTCGTCTGTAGCGATGCTTAAGTCCGTCGGAATCATGTTAGCATTAGCTGCATTTATGAAATCTGGCAGTTGGATGTCAAAAACAAGTTTCCTTACCAGTTTTCGTAAGGAAAGGTTGTATGTGATACAATCAGAAAGGTTTTGTCGATCCTAAGGATGCTAAAAGGTATGCTAGCTCCAGCGATCCTTCCATGGACTAGAGCAAGCATCTCGGAGTCAGAATATACGCTTTGATGGAGTGATCAAAGTTTTTGGGTTTATACAAAGTTTGTTAGAAACTTGTATTTACAATAAAGTGAGTGGGAGCGCTACAACATTTCTGATAAGTATATGTGAATGACATATTGTTGATCCGAAATGATGTAAAATTTCTGGAAAGCATAAAGGGTTCTTTGAAAGGAGTTTTTTCAAAGGAAGACCTGGATAAAGCTGCTTACATATTGGGCATCAAGATCTATAGAGATAGATCAAGACGCCTGATGATACTTTCAAAGAACGCACACCTTGACATGATTTTGAAAGAGTTCAAAATAGATCAGCAAAGAAGGAGTTCTTGGCTGTGTTACAAGGTGTGAGTATTGAGTAAGACTCAAGACCTGACCACAGCAGAAGAGAGAGAAAGGACGAAGGTCGTCCCCTATGCTTTAGACGTAGGCTCTACAGTATGCTATGCTGTGTACCGCACATGAAGTGTGCCTTGCCATGAGTTGGTCAAGGGGTACAATAGTGATCCGGGAATGGATCACATGACAGCGGTCGAACTTATCCTTAGTATCTAGTGGACTAAGGAATTTTCTCGATTATGGAGGTGAAAAGGAGTTCGTCGTAAAGGGTTACGTCGATGCGAACTTTGACACTAATCCGGATGACTCTGAGTAGTAAACCGGATTCGTATGCTAGAGCAGTTATTTGAAATGGCTCCAAGTAGCGCGTGGTAGCATCCACAAGATGACATAGATATTCATAAAGCACACACGGATCTGAAAGGTTCAGACCCGTTGACTAATAACCTCTCTCACAAGCATAACATGATCAAACCAGAACTCATTGAGTGTTAATCACATAGTGATGTGAACTAGATTGTTGACTCTAGTAAACTCTTTGGATGTTGGTCACATGGTGATGTGACCTGTGAGTGTTAATCACATGGTGATGTGAACTAGATTATTGACTCTAGTGCAAGTGGGAGACTGTTGGAAATATGCCCTAGAGGCAATAATAAATTGGTTATTATTATATTTCCTTGTTCATGATAATCGTTTATTATCCATGCTAGAATTGTATTGATAGGAAACTCAGATACATGTGTGGATACATAGACAACACCATGTCCCTAGTAAGCCTCTAGTTGACTAGCTCGTTGATCAATAGATGGTTACGGTTTCCTGACCATGGACATTGGATGTCGTTGATAACGGGATCACATCATTAGGAGAATGATGTGATGGACAAGCCCCAATCCTAAGCCTAGCACAAGATCGTGTAGTTCGTTTGCTAAGAGCTTTTCTAATGTCAAGTATCATTTCCTTAGACCATGAGATTGTGCAACTCCCGGATACCGTAGGAATGCTTTGGGTGTACCAAACGTCACAACTTAACTGGGTGGCTATAAAGATGCACTACAGGTATCTCCGAAAGTGTCTGTTGGGTTGGCACGAATCGAGACTGTGATTTGTCACTCCGTGTAACGGAGAGGTATCTCTGGGCCCACTCGGTAGGACATCATCATAATGTGCACAATGTGACCAAGGAGTTGATCACGGGATGATGTGTTACGGAACGAGTAAAGAGACTTGCCGGTAACGAGATTGAACAAGGTATCCGGATACCGACGATCGAATCTCGGGCAAGTACTATACCGGTAGACAAAGGGAATTGTATACAGGATTGATTGAATCCTCGACATCGTGGTTCATCCGATGAGATCATCGAGGAGCATGTGGGAGCCAACATGGGTATCCAGATCCCGCCGTTGGTTATTGACCGGAGAGTCGTCTCGGTCATGTCTGCGTGTCTCCCGAACCCGTAGGGTCTACACACTTAAGGTTCGGTGACGCTAGGGTTGTAGAGATATTAGTATGCGGTAACCCGAAAGTTGTTCGGAGTCCCGGATGAGATCCCGGACGTCACGAGGAGTTCCGGAATGGTCCGGAGGTAAAGATTTATATATGGGAAGTCTTGTTTTGGTCACCGGAAAAGTTTCGCGCATTATCGGTATTGTACCGGGAGTGCCGAAAGGGGTCCGGGGGTCCACCAAGGGGTCCACCTGCCCCGGGGGGGCCACATGGGCTGTGGGGTGTGCGCCTTGGCCTATATGGGCCAAGGGAACCAGCCCCAAGAGGCCCATGCGCCAAGAGATAAGGTAAAGGGAGAGTCCTAAAGGGGGAAGGCACCTCCTAGGTGCCTTGGGGAGGATGGACTCCTCCCTGGCCGCACCCTTCCTTGGAGGAAGGGCCAAGGCTGCGCCCCCCTCTCCCTTGGCCCTATATATAGTGGGGGTAAGGGAGGGCAGCAAACCCTAAGCCCTGGCGCCTCCCTCTCCCTCCCGTGACACATCTCCCTCCTCCCGCAGCGCTTGGCGAAGCCCTGTTGGAATCCCGCTACTTCCACCACCACGCCGTCGTGCTGCTGGATCTCCATCAACCTCTCCTCCCCCCTTGCTGGATCAAGAAGGAGGAGACGTCGCTGCTCCGTACGTGTGTTGAACGCGGAGGTTTCGTCCGTTCGGCGCTAGGATCATCGGTGATTTGGATCACGACGAGTACGACTCCATCAACCCCGTTCTCTTGAACGCTTCCGCTCGCGATCTACAAGGGTATGTAGATGCACTCTTCCCCTCTCGTTGCTAGTAAACTCCATAGATTGATCTTGGTGATGCGTAGAAAATTTTGAATTTCTGCTACGTTCCCCAACAGTGGTTGAACTGCAACCGCTTCGTTTTGAGAGGTTTTTTTTTGGGGGGTAGAGAGGGTTTTGGAGTGGGAGGTGGCGGTCACACGCGTACTTGGTGGGCGGTCCGAGTATGGGTCCTGTGCAAAATTAGAAAAGGGAAACGCTTATATCCGGTCGGCCGGCGGAACTTTGCGCCGGTCGCCTCGCGCTGTTGCTCAGCTGACTTCTCATGCATGCCATGTGCGTATAGAGCCCACCCATCTTTTTATCCGGTATTTTTACCCCCAATTGGTATCCAGACGCTTCTTATCCACACATTGCCTTATCTCTTCTCCAAGCGGCCGAGCTCATCCCCATCCTCGGTTTCTTCTCTTCAGCCATGGCCACCCGCTCACTCAATCCTGCCACAAGCCATGGCATGACCACCATGATGCGAGACGGAGGTGCACCATGTGCTGCAACCGTGAGACTGGGGTGCTACCACGGCGGTGACCACGCACTGCAATTCGTGGAGGCCGGGTGTGCGTGAAGACGCACCGCGGGCGACGGCGACCCGGGGATGCTCTGTGTGCTGCAACCGCGGTGATGGGGTGCACCCCGGGGCGGGGAGACGGCGATGCTGGAACTAGCTACCGTTTGTGCTGCAACCAGCCAGTGAAGGCGCTGGAACCAGCGCGGCGGTGGCTGTGCGGCGATGCTGAACCACGGCGACAAGTGCGGGGAGATCCGGCGACATTTTTTTGTTGGAACCATGATTTGATTTTGCTGGAACCAGCTCGAATTTTTGCTACCAGCATCTTCCGTTTTTGTTTGAAACCAACCAAATTTTTTGCTACCACGTTTTGTATTTGCTGGAACCAGTGTATCAATTTTCTACCACCGTCTTTGATATTTGCTAGAACTAACCAAATTTTTGCTGCCATGTTTTTTCGCTGGAACCATTGTATCACCTTTGCTACAACCGTATTGGATTTTTGCTACTACCGGCGCTGTCGGTTGTTACATCCGTCTTTTGATGAATCATGAGGTTGCCGAGACCCGGGACTATGTATTCTTTGCTGCAGCCGTTATCAATTTTTGCTACTACCGGTGTTCATTGTTATTTTCATGCCCATACAAAGAAGAACTGGAGAGATGAGCAACAACGACCATCGAGGGTGGCGACGAGTTTTTCGACGGGCGTGGGATGCTGCAAGGAGCATCGACGCAGGGGCGCCACGGCGCCTTGCCGGAGCGCACGGGCGCGTCAACAGCGTGCAAGTCGCGCGTCGGTTGGCGCAGGAGGGGATTTTTTTGTTCATATATGCGTGATGACTGAACGGGTACGGGAAGGCATCTCCACGGAATCAGACGGCCCTAGTTCGGCCAATCGGACGGCTGACGTCGGACCGGCCGAAATTTCGGCCGGCGGACCGGCGCCTAGTACTAGCCATTAGAAAAGGGTCCTATCTCACTAGAAAAAACAAACTAATAAGCAAGTATAATGAATATGATGTAATTTTTGACATAACAATTGTGTCATGTCTTAGATTTGTGTCATCCATAACAGAATCATACTTGAAAATCATACCTTAGATTTGTGTCATGTCTGATTGAATTGCTATAGTGATGTTTAACCAAGGAGACAAGATCCGGCCTGTAACGAAGTAACAATCCCCGTCAAAAGTTAACTACGACTTAGGAATTTGGAGTAGGACAGTAGGAGCCGAAGAATCCATTGGCAACCGGCTACCTGCTTTGGGGAGAGGAACATGTTGAACAGATGAAGTCAATCAAAAGTGGCAAGCTCGTTGCCCCGCCTGCCGCCGGCTCTGGATGCGATCGATTTTGACCTGGTGTGGATGCCGTCTCTCGTGCCTCTGGGCGCAATCGATATCTGCTGCCGCCGTCTCAATGTGCCTATACCGTTACCCGTGATCATTAAATGTCCAACGCATCGACCAGGCGGCCTGGAAGGCTGGGACGTTTTTTTTTAAACATCAGTTCAGACGCTCATACATACGCGCATACACTCACTCCTACGAACGCACACACGCACACCCTACGTCTATGAGCATCTCCGAAAACTGAGCCGCGCAAGAGGACAAGCGGCCCAGCACCCAGGAATATACATAGGCCTACCTAAAAATTTGGACCCTAAAAAATCTATGGACCCTGTGTGTTAGGACTGCACTACTGTCTCAGGTATGTATGTGGTTCAGAGTACAGGATTCTCTTCTTACAAGCACATCAGTGCTGGATACAGGAAGGAAAAGGGAAAGAAACTAGGGTTCTAAGTAGGTAGCCGCCGCCGCCGTGCCGTTCCAGCCTGATCGATCTTCGATCCTTGTCCAGAGAGCGATCCCCTGCTTTATGCTTCCTGGGTCGTGTTCACCCACTCCTCGCCAGCCACTCGTTTGTTGGGCTTGCGGGCTCTCCTAGCTGGGCCTTGGGCCGTTCCTTCGTCGGCCTCGACTGGCGGTTGGGACGATGGCGTAGTACTGGCAAGCCTGCTAACACCCTCCCCTGCTTGAGTTGCGGCTTGTCCCCAAGCCGCGGCGCACGGAAAACGTGACTGGAGCTCGTCACGATCCTCCCACGTCGGCTCCAGAGTGTCACCAGACCAACGGACGAGCACTTGTTCAACCACTCTATTGGCCTTGGTCTTTTGGCGACTGTCAAGCACTTCCAAAGGAACCGCAAACTGATTAGTATTGTGAGGAAGAACAGAGGAAATAGACACACCTGGTTTCACAGCCTTGCGAAGCTGCGAGACGTGAAAGACGGGATGGATCTTCGAAGTCTCTGGTAAACCCACACGGTAAGCCACTTGTCCAATGCGAGCTTGCACCAGAAATGGCCCAAAGTAGCGAAACGAGAGCTTATGACACGCTCGGCGAGCAACAGAACTCTGAACATAAGGTTGGAGTTTAATGTAGACAGAATCCCCAATTTCAAAGCTTCGTTCAGATCGGTTCTTGTCAGCTTGGTGTTTCATTCTCGTCTGAGCTCGGAGGAGGTGTTGTCGAATTAGAGCTTGCATTTCTTCCCGTTCTGATAACCAAGTGTTCAGATCAGAAACTGGAGTGGCTGAGGCTGCTTCAATGCCCCAATGTCGAGGTTCGTGGCCGTAAAGGACAAAGAAGGGGGATTTCCCAAGAGCACTGTGCCAGCTGGTGTTAAACCAGAATTCAGCAAGAGGAAGCCATGAACTCCATTTCTTTGGACAAGAATGCACAAAACATCTGAGGAAAGTCTCGAGGCATTGGTTTGTACGCTCAGTTTGCCCATCCGTGGCCGGGTGATATGGTGTGCTCATCCGAAGGGTTGTTTGGGTTTGTAAAGAGCTCTTGCCAGAATCTGCTTGTAAAGATTGGATCTCGGTCGGATAGAATAGAATTTGGTAGTCCATGCAGTCTGTAAACTTGATCCACATAAGTAGTTGCCACTTGGGAAGCAGAGAATGGATGCGACAATGGTAGGAAATGGATGTATTTGGAGAACTTATCCACGACGACCAAAATGCAATTGAATCGTCCTGACTGTGGCAATCCTTCGATGAAATCCATAGAAACCATCTGGCCATGCACGAACAGGAACCGGAAGGGGTTCAAGGAGGCCGGGGTACTTGCATCTCTCGGGCTTGGCCTGTTGGCAAACTGCACAGGATTGGACAAATTCAGTCACTGCATGTTTCATACGCGGCCACGCACATACCGTCTTCAGCCGCTGGTATGTGGCTGGTGCGCCAGAGTGCCCCCCGACGGCAGATTGATGCCCTTCTATTAATAGTTGTTGTTGCAATTGGGAATTCCTCCCAATCCAAATACGCCCTTGGTAGCGTAAAATGCCCTCTGAAAGTGTAAATTTTTTATGGGATTGGGGATTAGCCTGTAAGTCCTCCACTATCTTCTGTGTTGCCGTATCCTGTGCATACCCTTCTCGCACGTCTTTGATCCATTCCGGTTTGCACAGGGAAATAGCATACAATTCATCGGTGTCAGAGAAAGGACGGCGTGAAAGTGCATCAGCTGCTCCATTATCCACACCTTTTCGATAGCATATTTTGTAGCGCAGCCCGAGAAGCTTGGTGAACGCCTTGTGTTGCCATGGGGTGTGGAGACGTTGGTCTTCGAGGTGAACCAGACTATGCTGGTCCGTTTTGATGATGAACTCAGCTGATTGAAGGTACGATCGCCAATGCTCCACAGCCAACAGAATAGCGAGAAGTTCTTTTTCATAAGTAGACAATCCTCTGTTTTTTGGGCCAAGAGGTTTACTCAAGAATGCCAAGGGGTGGCCTTCTTGTTGTAAGACTGCTCCAACTCCCAAATCACTGGCGTCGGTCTCAACGACAAATTCCTTCGTGAAGTTGGGCAAGGCAAGGACTGGAGCTGTCACTAGGGCATTTTTCAGTGTTTCAAATGATGTGGTACATTCACTGGTCCACACGGATGGGACATGCTTCTTCAGCAAATGAGTCAAGGGTTTAGCAATTACCCCATAGTGGCGAACAAACTTACGGTAATATCCGGAAAGACCCAAAAACTGTCGTAATTGCTTGACATTGAGAGGCACTGGCCATTGTTGGACTTTCTGGATCTTCTCGGTCTCGGTAGAAACACCTTGCTGGCTCACAACAAAACCCAAGTAAGAGAGTTCTCTCTGAGCAAATGAGCACTTGGAAAATTTGACTTGCCATTGATCTTGACACAATAGTTGCAACACTTCACGGAGGTGCTTGATGTGATCTTCAAAAGAGATGGAGAATACCAAAATGTCATCAAAGAATACCAATGCACAGCGGCACGACACAGGCTTCAAAGTGTGATTCATGCCCCCTTGAAACGTGGCCGGGCCTCCAGAAACTCCAAAAGGAAGGACCTTGTACTCATAGTGGCCGGAGTGTGTCTGAAAGGCTGTCTTGTATTCCTCTCCCGCTGCTAACCTGATCTGGTGATAGCCGGCACGGAGGTCCAGCTTGGAGAACCAGCTCGCTCCGGACAATTCATCCAAAAGTTCATCGATGACCGGAAGGGGGAATTTTGGTGTGACAGTCAATGCATTCAGTTTGCGATAATCAATACACAAACGCCATTGTCCGTCCTTCTTACTGACTAGGATGGCTAGTGAGGCAAACGGGCTGTTGGAGTGTTGGATGATGCCAGACGCGAGCAACTCTTCAACTTGTCGTTCGATCTCCGTTTTTGTTTCTGGTGAGTGCCGATAAGGGCGAATGCTGATAGGTTGAGCTCCTGGCAAGAGGGGAATACGATGATCACATGCTCTGTTGGGAGGAAGGCCTTGCGGTGCTGCAAACACATCTGAGAACTCATCCAAGAGGTGTTGGATTTCAACTGGTGGATCCGGTGATTCTGCACCTTTCTGTACTGGCTTGGCATCCTTTGAGCATACATAAACCAGGTGATCCACTTCTCCCTGTACACACATGAAGTGCAGCTCTTCTGATGAAATTTGCGGGCAATTCGATGCGGAGAACTTATGGCCTTGCAATTGGATGGGACCAGTTTCTGACTGGAGTGTGACAGTCTTGTTGATCCAATCAATGGCTGGATTGAATGCTTCCAACTAATCCATCCCGACAATGACATCAAACCCTCCAAGTGGTAATACCTTTAGTGACGCCAACAACTGATGATTCTGGACTGTCCATTGGCAGTTGAGCAACTCCTGATCACATTGTAGTTCCGCTCCATTGGCCACTTTAACACGAGCTGGTTTGGCCATAGGTTGCAGTCCTTGGAGTCCCCCCACACAACGAGAATTGATAAAGGACGCTGAGCTCCCAGAATCCACTAATACTTCCACACTTTGTCCCTGGATTGTGGCACTAAATTGCAACAACTTGGAAGAATCATTCCCATTGAACGCTTGTAAAGAGACTACATACACTGTTTCTTCAG
Source organism: Triticum aestivum (assembly GCF_018294505.1). NCBI lineage: Eukaryota > Viridiplantae > Streptophyta > Magnoliopsida > Poales > Poaceae > Triticum > Triticum aestivum. The sequence continues at coordinate 466,650,698 of NC_057796.1, forward strand.
TGGTGTCAGAAGTGTTGCTCGGCTCTGCTTCCTCTGACGGTGTGACTCCCAAGAAATCCATGAGTTCCTCTAGTACATGCATCTGAATGGTTGCAGGGCAAGTGTGGTCGCGTCCCCAACGCTCGCCACACTTGAAACAGAGCCCACGAGCTCGTCTGTACGCCCGTAAGGTGTTGAGGGGATTAGCTTCCGCTGGTTGCGGACGTGGTTGCTCGACGAGGACTGCACGAGCTGCCTCCACACCACGACGATCAACCGCGGCTGGTGTTGTAGGTGGTCGTGGTTGATGAAGAGGAACTGCCTGTAAAGGAAGGCGTGACGCTGGTCGATAAGCTTGCTCTGGAAAACGTATGTTCTCCGGTCGCACTCCATCTTGCACCTCCTCCTGGACCAGGGCGAGAGCACAGGCTGTGTCCAAATCAGCAGGGCGTTGGACCATGATCGCCGCTCGCAAATCCGCCCGAAGTCCACCGATGAAGCGTGTCAAAAAATAGAAAGGATGAATTTCATCAAAATATGATAACAATTGGTTCATCAAATGCTCAAATCTCTCAATGTAATCCTGGACTGTGCTAGATTGCTTAATGGCAAAGAATTGTCTGATCAGTAGCTGGTGTCGATCCCGACCGAAACGGGTGGAGAGCAAATTGCATAACCCCTCCCAATTCAAGGCCATAACCTTTTTCCTAACAGACTGTAACCACACTGCTGTAGTAGGGGAAAAATTCAGAGTAGCCATCTGGACCCAAACGGACTCCTGAATACCATAGATAGCAAAGTACTGCTCACAGAGATCCTTCCAAAGGAGTGGATTTTCGCCATCAAACAACGGAAATGGCATGGTTGGTGGACTAGGAGCGTGCAAGGAAAAAAATGGTGACGGAGTAGTTGGTGATATAGCAGTGGCTACAGCAGACGATGGAAGTTGTGGGTGGACCGTACCGTTGGCCGGAGGGGCCGACGGACTGATGAACAGCCCGTCAACCGCCGTCCGTGGAGGTGAGGCAGTGCCGTGGCCATCAGCCCGAGGAGAAACGCGCGCCGGAGAATCGTCCGAAGACGAAGTGCTCTTCCGCGCCACCAGATCAGGGTGATCTAGCCCCAACGCCTCCCCCGCGTCATCGATCTTGCCGCTCGCTTGCTTCTGCTTGAGTAAGTCGACTGCCTCTTGCAGATCAGCCATCTTCGAGTCGATCTCAGGCTTCCAGGATGCGAATTCCGCAGCGACCGAAGACTTGATGTCTTCCCTCCATTCCGCTCGAAGCTCCTTCAAGAGGTCCTTGAGGTCGGCCTTGGTGACGGGATCCATGGCCTCCCGTTGCAGTCGGTCTGCCCTCTGCTGTCGTGTCTCGATGATGGACGCCGCCAGGGCGGAAGCAAAATTGGGTCCTGGCTCTGAGTACCAAGTGTTAGGACTGCACTACTGTCTCAGGTATGTATGTGGTTCAGAGTACAGGATTCTCTTCTTACAAGCACATCAGTGCTGGATACAGGAAGGAAAAGGGAAAGGAACTAGGGTTCTAAGTAGGTAGCCGCCGCCGCCGTGCCGTTCCAGCCTGATCGATCTTCGATCCTTGTCCAGAGAGCGATCCCCTGCTTTATGCTTCCTGGGTCGTGTTCACCCACTCCTCGCCAGCCAATCGTTTGTTGGGCTTGCGGGCTCTCCTAGCTGGGCCTTGGGCCGTTCCTTCGCCGGCCTCGACTGGCGGTTGGGACGATGGCATAGTACTGGCAAGCCTGCTAACACTGTGCGGACGGCACACTCTACACACTTTGTGGGCCCAGTCCTGGTCCGAATGCCCGTAAACCTTTCCTAATTTGTACCGGGTTTGCAGGATTTTGACAAGAGAACACACCAGGTTTGATGAGGTATCTTGTTGGATGACCTCGGTTCGAATATTAACGATCGTTCCACTTGGGAGATGAGGTCGCAGCCTCCCGTCGAATCAATCCATCCCGCCGTGTGATCGGGTGGTCGAACTGCACATACGGTCCCACGTGCATCTGTCATTACTACCGACCGGGGCCGGGTTTCTGTTAGCCCGTGGCCGTGGACACAATCATATACATATGCTCCGGTCAAAATATCTTCACTTTCTTTCCCGCGTCCGCGCGAGACGGCGAGACCGCCGTGCAGAGGTGCACTTGTGCAGTGGGCGCGCGCACGCACTCGCAGACCCACGATCACACTCTTGCTTTTGAGTGGTACGATCAGGCTCTTGCTGGATCGGGCGTGGTGCTCACCCTGACGGAAAGCACGTTTGATGCGGGGCAGAGCCGCCAGCGACGAGCATCCACGGAGAGGATAAAGGAAAAGATGGATCAAAATCCAAGGGTTCAAAAGATCGACCATGGCAAATTCAAAAAAGAAGAAGAGAAAGAGATCGACCATGACGTGAGGAAATTATTGCAAGACAGAGCTCTACTTACCTGTTACTCTGTTAGTGCTGCACAACCTATAGATTTTCCCTAACAGATTGCATGCCTGTCTGGCCGGGGCCCCGTGCATGCATTTTGCCCCATGCTTTTTGGTACGTCGCTCGCTGCATGCGCTCATCATCTCTCTGGCTAATATGATGATGATGATGATGATCACTCTTTCATCATTGACTCAGTCCTATGCATCGACCGCCATAATTCGTCATAGGTGTTCCACCCACTAACCTTTGGTTCCATGCGGCGCCGGTCATGAGCGTAGCATCGATCGATGCCATGCTGGGATGAATTGCAACTGCTAAATCTGCTTTGTTCTCCCCCGTGTACCGTACTAAACTTTTTTTTTTCACCGTGTGGCTGAACTGATCGAATGGAACATTGTGCCTAGCTAGCAATAAGCTAGCAGTCGTAGCTCTTAGCCCTTGTACAATGCTAGGTGTTTAAGAAGATGCCTAGAAAATAAACTGGGTTTTTTTAAAGCAACATTGTCTATCTCTAAATAGATGTCTAATTAAGAAAAAATCAAAACGCAAAAAAAATTGGTTTATTCCTCCAAGCACCTGTCCTAAGCACCTTGCATTGTATAAGGCCTTAGCCTGCTAGAGCATCCATAGCTGGGCTCCCTAAACCCCCATATACGCCCAGGTCCGGTCACATAATCCCGCCTTAGACGAGCTTCTCATACTGGTTCCATACATCTGGACTGACCGACACCCCTCATATCTAGCCCCAATCTAGGATGGATATAGGGAGGCTCGGACGCGTCCGTCACGTTGGATCCGGCCTACACTATCCCATCTTGACCCCCACATATATTCATCTCCATCCGCATCCCAGACCAAACCCTAGCCACTCCATTTCACTCCACTCCGTCCCCAACACCCTTCCGGCCATCTCTGGCACGGCGGGAAGCAGATCCGACTCCGACCACTCCCGATCCATCAACTAGGCCATCGTCTCATGCGGGGACGAGGAGGCAATCGCCGTCCGCATGCCCTCAACCGGTCCCAGGAGAAGTGCGCGCGAGTGTGGTCGGATTCAATCAGGCGGGAATCCATTGTAAGTCTATCTACCGTCCCATCTCCGATGCGGGGGTGTATGAGTGTTACAGGGACCGGTGTGGCCGCCGTGCGAAGCAGAGGGTGTGGAAGGCCGATGCCCGCCTCATTGTCGACATGGCGGAGGCGGAGGCGTCATCACCCACTGCCTTGGCCGAGGAAGCCGACCGTGCCCGCATTCTCCAGATGTGGAAGACGAGGAACACACGCGCTCGCCCGAGAGCAAAGTCGGGCGGTCTGTGCCATGATCGCGGATTGCCTCCCAAAGAGGAGGAGGATAGTGACGGGTCGTACACCTTTGGCGATGAGTAGATCCGGCTTGATCCATTTTGCGTCGTCTAGCGTTCTTCCGCGACAAAGACGCCGGCAAGGCCAAGGGTAGCCGAGGATGAGCTTTGTACATAGTTTACTATGTATGTTGAACATGCCATTTTTTGGTAATCTGGTGTCATGTATTGATGTAGTAGCCGGACACTTTGTGTGGGATCCCAGATGTATTTTATGATGCATGTGGTTATATGAATTTAGGGTTCGCTAAATAAGGTACCCGGTTGTGGAAACGAAATTTTGAGGGGTGACGGATCACTGTCCCACTGATAGAAAAAAGGCCTTTAGTCCCGGCTGTGCAACCGGGACTAAATATGCGCGACTAAAGACCCCCCCTTTAGTCGCGCCTCTTACGAACCGCGACTAAAGGCTTTAGTCCCGATTCTCGTGGCTAACCGGGACTAAAGGCCTCCTCCGCAGGTTTAAACCTGGTTTTTTTGTGAATTTTTTTTTCTTCAAATTTTTGAATTATTTTAACCTCTAATCTCTAATCATCACCCCTCATCACTGCTCAATTTATCCTCTAATCTCTAATCACCCCTCATCATTTCAAATCATCTAACTTCCCGGACGGTCACCCATCCTCTCACTACTCCAGCCTGAGCACGCTTAACTTCCGGGTTCTATTCTCCCTCGTTTCCAAGTCTGCACTTGTTGTTTTCCTGACAATAGTAGGATGTCAATTCTATTAACCCTCAGGAATTTAGCTTGAGCATGAAGTGACACATTTCACTGTTTGAGTTTGAAACTATTGTTTTAAAAAACAATAATTATTTAGTAACACTAATATTTCTGGAATAATTAGTTTGACCATTGTTTGACCACAGTTTGACCAGATTTGACCAAAATTTAAAAAAAATTAAATAATTATTTAGTAACACTAATATTCTAGAATAATTAGTTTGACCACAATTTGAATTTTTTTGCCTCTCCAGATCTTAAAAGCCCCGTATCTTTTTTTCTGTTAGGTTTTTGAGGATTTTGAAAATGTTTAACGGGGTCCCCCGTTAAATTCGGATGTAACTTTTCGAGTAGATGATTTTTCATATAAAAAACTTTTTCATCCGAGTTCGTATGCAAAAGTTATGCCCATTTTAAGAAATTCCAGAGAGATTTTGCAAATAAAGTCGAAATTCATATTTGTTAATTTTCCCAACAACTAGACCACATATCACATGAGAAACTTATTTTATTTTATTTTTTTGACATTTCCATCATTTTCTTTTGGTTTTTCTAAAACTGAAAAGGCGGTCCAAGGGGGGGGGGGAGAGTTTGGCAGACCAACCGGTACTAAAGGGCTAACCTTTAGTCCCGGTTGGTCTGGCCAACCGCGACTAAAGGCCTTCGGGCCAGCCTGAGGACCTTTAGTCCCGGTTGGCCAGGCCAACCGGGACTAAAGCCCCTCCCGTCCGCCAGCTGTCGACCGAGTGCGCTGGGCCCAGATAGTTGGTCGCGGGTCTCCTCCCGAACCGCGACTAAAGACCCCTTTGGTCGCGGTTCGATTATTTTGGGGACTAATGGGGGCGTATGGAAGCCTCTTTTTCTACTGGTGTCCGCGGATCGTTTGAAGGGTGGGATTAGCTATATATGCGGGTGTAGATGCTCATGCTGTTCCGCCTATCTATGTTAAACATGTTCTCCTACATATTGTATTGTCTCAGTAGGCCTGAATGATGATCGAACGAAGCTGTACCACAGTCATGCATTGCATATATATACACTTCGCTACAAGTTCCCGAAAAGACAACGCCACGTACGTACGATTGGCAAGCTGGAGATGACTCAAATGAGATGGTGGATTGGAACTTGGAAGGGACGCACATGGCGCATGATGAACAGAGAAGGAGAAGTAGTAGGAGCGGCCACTAGCTGGATGGATCATTTGTCTTCTTCTTTTCCAGCGAATCATCCATTGACTGCAGCGCAGACCGGCCACACCGCCACATGTTTGGTTTCAGTGTCGACCCTAGAATAAAAGGGATATGCTCGCGACTTACAAAAGTCACGAGACCCCGAGTCACAAACTTATTAGCTGGAGAATCCCATTAAGAATATCCACTAATGATGTATATAGTGAGTTAAGTTAATTACGGGCTTCAATTAATTTGTGTAGAGAGCATAGCTGTAAACCTGATGAACTTCCCTGGTCAGAGCCAGAAGCATCTTTGCCTGAAGGATGCACACACTATAAAATCTGGTCCTTAGTTGTCACTTAATTGGTAGGTGAATAGTACAGAAGTACACGCTGAGTAGAGCAGAGACAAAATCTTATCTTTGTAGAATATATCACCTAAGATCCAAGAGAAAGCACACAACGAGTTCATATATCCATGTACACACAAGTACTGAGGATTATTCTACCTCTGAGACACAAGATGAATATGACAGTTGTCGATAGATATTATGATAATCATCAAGTACAGTAAGTACAGTCAGCCGCTGAAACTGTTGGCTTGGTTGTGTTCTTTCAGAGCTCCAAACCAGGCGCAGCACATGCAGACCCTGAAGTGGAAACGGCCACTGCTCCGCTTGCGATGGGGCTTCGACATTGAATTGTGCATAAGAGTTGGTCGTCTAGTCCACCATCAATGCAACGGTTAAAAATCTCCAGCAGATTCCTGTTCTAAAAGTTCAAAATCTCCTCCCTATCTTAAAAAGTCAAATTTCTTATGGGATTGCAGTTGTTCTCATCTATCAGAGTCCCTAAAATTTGATCTCTTAAAAACATTGAACACATTTTCCCCCCATACAAATTCATTCGAAATACATATTTAGACTACTTTATCTCATAATTAAACAATTGTACTACGTTAACATCAAATCTAGCATACTAGAACGGCTCATTTCCTTGTACTCCCTCTGTAAAGAAATATAAGACCTCGGAAATTCAAAAAAAGCGAGTGAGTAGCGCTTTTATTAAACACCTTTTTTTAGAACATTTTATTAAACTCCTAGTCAGTGCTCTTAGCGCCAGGTAACAAAAGCAGCGTCCGTGCTTCCCCTCGGGTGGGCTGTCCCAGTCGCAAGAACGACCAAAAAGATGCTCGAGATGAATGTCATCCTGCAGTGCGAGGAAGGGTGAATGTTATGAGGTAGGTGGAAGTAGAAACAACCTCAACCCAAAAGTGAGGTGGAATAGAGGCGACGATCTTCAATACACTAGCCACCTCAAGAAGGTGATGATGCTTACGCTCAGCAACACCATTCTAAGCACCAGGACCATGACAAGAGAACTGAGCAAGTGTGCCCTGCTCAGCAAGGAATCCACGTAGCAAATCTATCTAGCAAAAGAAGCTGGTCTACCCGGCCATACAAGCATTCAGCGTCGAGGCAGTGATTTTTGGCCGTCCATCCCTTTTGTGCGTGCAAGCTCGGGCTAAGGCTGGATGACTGGTGGGGCACTAGGCATGTGGGGTCGTGGAAGCGATGTTAGGTTTCTCTTGTTTTTGTTACACGAACAAGGCGACGGACGGGCTGGGCGATGAAGGATTTCATGGGCAGGTGAAAACCTTAGCCCTACACAGGACGGGGTGCAAGAAATCCCCTCTCAGCTCCCGTCCCCAGCTCTCCTCGTCTCTCCCTCCACCGTCTGGGTTCCCGATCTAGAGCGCGCGGTTCTGGCGTGCACCAAGCGGCTCCGGCGTGGGATGCTAGAGAATGGGAGTTCGAGGCCATGGTCAGACGAGGGAGATGGGTGGTGGGGTGGATCTGGTGGTGATGTTGGAGCTTGAGGTGGGGGTCTATATGGCCCCGGCTGCATCCTCCTCGTGCCTCCTCATGGCCTGGCCACGGCCCCGTCCTCCTCCGTGCCTCCTTTGTGCGCACCCCGCGCTGCAACCTGCTTATTATTTTGTTGGGCAAAAGAGTCTTACAGGCTGACAGGTACATTTCCAAGTTTTGTTATTCTATATTTGTTTCGATATGCATGATAGTTGTTTCCCTTTGATATCTCTATACATGCTCCTGCTAGGTGGTAGCTGTTAGATATGTTTGCATCAATTTTGTATTGAACAACGCTTATGTACATGCTTGTTGCTTACTGGTTAAGTCATTATACCACTTGGTTTAATCTCTCTTGATGCTAGATGCTTGATGATGCGCCTCTTTGAAGTAAAACACCGGATCTGGTACTTATCTGTCATGCTGGCATGTATGTGTTCTTTCTTAGGATTCTTATGAATACTTAGGGTTTAGCTAAGTTGTTGATCAAATATCGGTGCTCCTATCTGGTTAAGCCGTTAAAATAGGAATCAATAATTAATTTTACAGCAGTGAGAACTCCGGAGTTGTACTCTCTTTGATGATTTGGCTTATCCAATATTTCTGATATCTCTTATTTGTTATGCATATTTTTATCTTTTCTACCCTAATTCAGTAGCACCATTTCTTGATGTTATTTCTCTAGGATTGTTGCTTCCACTATAGTTTTTCTCATTTGAAATGAATTTGAATAAGGTCACTTAATCAAGGTAAACCAACTGGTTTCCATTTTTTTCTTTGTTTACCAAGAAGTGCCAAAATCCTAGGTGATCGTTAGATATTATTGATAATCATCAATTGATAATTATGTGCTCGGCTGTTGGTTGACGACCAGTAAATTTGCCAAAGTATGCTTTTAGAATTTCCATATGTTGGATAAAATTGGCTATGGGATCGGAAGGTGGTGGCAATGAATTATGTGGTTTGATGGCACTAGGGGCAGGAGGTGTTGATTTAATCAGCTAATTTGTTAGCTACACCGTTCCATAAAAATAATCTTGGTCTGAATATTTGTATACTTTGCTCTTTGCATGTCATTTTTGGTTAGTACATGAAACAGCAGTCATTGTTCCATGAGTATTCCGATCACAGCAATTGCTAACTACTTCATGAATCAGATTTCTTGCTTGGTCTCAAATTCTCTGCTTCGGATTTCTTTGGGAGGGAGGGCATGATGGATGCGTGCTGTTTTGCAGGTAGGCTAAGGTTGGGATATCCTTACTTATCTTGTTAGATTTCTTATTGTTACTCCTTGGTTTTAAGCTATGTGCTTCCCGTGTGTGTATTGCATGGGATTTGGATTTTCTGGACCAGGTTGATTGCTGTTCTAGAGTTCATATTTGGGGTCAGCCGATCTGCTGCATATGAATTTATTGGGCTCTTATCTTCTCTTGGCTGCTTCTCGTTCAGAGTCTACAAAGATCGATTATTTTCTCATCTCTCTTATATATTACTTGTGTGCACTTTTTCCCTGTACTTGTTCAGAGGGAGTGTCATAAGTAAAAATAAATGCCAGCTTATTTTCTTGGTTGGTTTCAGTTATGAAGTAATGGACAAATGTGTGTTGTGCCATGCCTGCAGGAAAGAGTTTCAGTTAGTTGCTCCGGATAGTGCCTAGGCCTTTATGGCAAGTAGGCTAAACTCTTTCAAATGATAAGCTCTTCGCTGCTACGAACAGAGTTTATAGTTAACTGAAACAAGAGAACAGAGTTGTAGTTTCGGTTTTTGCTTACAGTGGTTGATGTGCTATGTTTGATGCAATGCATTCTTATCATGCTATGGATATGGGCACAACAATCAGAGAACTGGGATCTGAATGATTCTATAGTTATATGATGTTTCTTATGTGCACCTATTTTCCATATGTATTTTGTTGAGAGGAAGTATCGTCTAGAAAACAGAGAAGAAGAAAAAAAATCTAGATTCTTTTATCAACTAAAGACATGACCACTTTTAGTGACCTTTATCAAAGTATGATGCAATAGGGTAGCCTCCACAGATGTAGAACCAAGATCCATTAGTCCGCCTTCATCTGCCTGACACGGTTTAATCAGGATACTGACGAGAGACCTCCAAAAGTAAATTTATTTCTTCACCAGCTGATCTACATTGAAGACGTGTCCTACTTTAGGCAGGTACTGCATAGCCATGCAATGGCACATTCTGACCTCATCTTTACCGGTAGTATTAAAGATAATATCCCCATTTCATAATGATCTTGCATCAGAGTGTGGTAAATATTGCAATTTACGGTATATTTATATCTTGATTTGTTGAGATAACCGAGATTGTACTCATTCCAATTTTGTGGTGTATTTACCCTTTATTATTGTTTGATGAAAATATTATGTCATCCTACGCTGTACTTTTCTGGATCATGCATATGTAAGAGTTCCTAAAATACTATTACACAGACTTCTCTTTACCCCCTTATGTAGTTTTAAATATAAATGAACTACTTTCTAGAGAAGGTGAATTTCTCTGCAGGATAAGGATGTTTCTTCTCAAGAATATGCTATTTGGCAAATCCAACATTTAACTAGATAAAATAAACAATGTACAGGATTATTGGAATGGACCAAGTTATCAGTGTTCCTGAAATGCGATACTAGGATCTTTGTACGTCAACACTCTTTGATGCTTATCTTGATGATTTTTCCTCTGTTTTACATACATTTGTGTTGTTAACTCACTTTCATGTTCTCGATTGGCATATAATCAACTTAGAAAAAGTTATTTGGGCTGAGTACGACATTTGAGCTGCATTTTTTAAGCATATTAGTGTACAGAAGTGAACTTGTATCACTTGCCACATGAGATTATTGTCAGTTACCTGATCACCTATTATGCTACCCCATTGATATGCAGGGCAACTCTTTCTGATTCTTGGAGATTTAAATATACCTTTGAGGCTTTCATGAAGGGCATGCCTCACGCAAGATTTACTTGAATACCCTCCAGGAGATCAGGAAAAATTATGGCTGTTACCTAATCAACAATATGTTTTTCCATAGGCTGTCGATTTGCTTTATGCTTAAGCGGAGTTAACTGCAGCTCCTGTTTGTCAATCGGTGCCATCTCAGGTGTATTCTTGCCCCTGCCGATTATAACCATCTTCCTTCTACATCTGCATTTGCCTGCTATTACTTGTTTATTTAGCTCCAGGCCTGTGCTGGTGGAAAATACAAATCACTTAGAAAAGATGTAAAGTGGAAGAACGATACAACGCAGGGGAGAAAAATACCTAGATAACGAGCGTACAGTATGTACATAATTACATTCAGTTGTTCCTTCCCTTTTTAATCTCTGTTCTATACTCGCAAGAACATCCATTAAAATTAATCCTATTAGGAAAGCCATCTAGAACTAATCATTCGGTAACATCTAGCTCTCTTTCTAGATGGAGGTAATTATCTGAATGTACTGTATGCAAGTTCTTGTTTGTCCCTTCTCAGATAGTTTTAGGGAAGAATAAACTATTACTCCCTCCGCCCGGAAATACTTGTCATCAAAATGGATAAAAGAGGATGTATCTAGACGTATTTTAGTTCTAGATACATCCCTTTTTGTTTATTTTGATGACAAGTATTTCCGGGCGGAGGGAGTAATATTTATGACTTATAGGCTCTAGAGGTTAGCTGCTTTTTATGTGTGAGAATAACAGAAATGTGTCTATATCTGCCCAGATTTATTTGGTGTGCCTGCTGTGTTTCACTTTCACTGCTCTTTGCTGAAGGTTGAGTAAACTGAGAAATTCTTGATTCTTTTTATGTTATTTCTTTACATGAAGTATGCAAATTAAAAGCTAATGTGTTATTCTTGCTGGCTTAGTCTAAACAAATGCATTTTAGATCACCTACTTCTCAGTTCATGATTTTTGATTTGGTGTATTGCAGTTGATTACCACACTGATCTGCCATGCCGCTCTCTTGTTATTACACGCACTGCTATTTTAACTCTTAAGGTTTCTATTCTGTACATGCCAATTTGTTTGACTTATCTTCCCATCGTATTTGCTTGCTCACAAAACTTTGAGCCGCTGCAATCCTAATTGATAACTGCTTACTAACACAGTGGTTAAAAACTACAGAGATCCATTAGTTTTCAATGCCTGGCTGCCATTATCTTTGGTTGTCCTAACCCTTTGTGCTTTCCTTTTCATACTCATGGGAAATATAGTGGTCAGGTGATTCTACCCCTAAACAAATTCTGCCTCTCCATGCAGATCGCTGTGGAGATGATTGATCTTTCTGGCAAGTTCCTGCTGCAGGCTATGTTCGAGAAGCTCGACCTGCCTCAGCCACACTATTACACCCGCGCTCTTGAGCAAGGCGGGTATCTGTCAGAGATTGAGTTCTTACCCCTCGACAGAACTGCTGCACCATAGATGTAAACCAGTGTCCATGACAAGTTTCCTTGTGCAAGGACGGAGCAAGTTCACGTAACAATGTAGCAGCAAAAGCAATCAGCTACATGGAAAGGCGCTGCCAGAAGGTGATTGTCGATTACAACTACACAAAGCAACAAGCACAAGAGATTAATGCAAGCCTCGCAGATTCAGTGACTCGGAAAGACAAGGTGATAAAGGAGCAAAAACAACAAATTCGAGACTAACCATCTGATCAGATTCATCAACTTGTTGCGGCTGGTTCAGACCCAAATACTCAAGTGACCAGCCATCATCTCAGGCAAGCACTACAACAACTTACTGGTACGGAATCCCTCTCGCTGCAGAAGGTCTCATGTCCGTATGATGTCGAGTATGGTTCAGCTCATGATGGAGCTTCGGTTGATGACCTGACTGATGGCTACAATGGCTCTGATTAGATGTAACCTGACACTCCTCGATCACAATGACTGGTGATCATTCTTGCCCAGTGCCTCCTGCCTTGCCTTCCTATGTTTTAGACAATTTAATTATGAACCATGTACTGTATGTTCTAGCTGTTTCTATCGCTTTTGTTGTCCCGCATTTTATTTATGCGTGCCTAACAACTATATAGTTGACCTGCTATAAGAAGATCTGTAAATGCCCTTACAAATCTTTAGACAAATTTTTTAGCTTTATCCTACTTTTTACGAAAACACTTAAAATCTGAAAAAAAAATTGGCATGGCAAACCTGACATTTTTCATGACAATCATATTGCTGTGATGATGAAAAATTTAGTTTGCAACAAATCTGATTTCAGATTTGTAGTGGAGCTCTTTATTAAAACTTTTGGTTTAGACCTGGTGATACAAGCGCACATACACATGATTACTGTGACGTGGGGATGTCAAAGCTAAATCCGGTTCCCTGCAGCGCCTCTTGGACGATCTTATCGAGCCTTGCCGCCGCCTTGCCGCCATCTCCGGCGTCATGTGGTTGCTCCGGTCGCCGGCGACCCCCTTCCTGACGGAGGAACCGTCCGAGACACGCTGCTCCCCCGTCTTTTCACCACTCTGGTTCACCTCAAGCTCGTTTAGCTTCTCCACGCCGCAGAGCTCCAAGATGGCGTCCACGACGCCGGCCTTCTCCTCCGCGTCAGAGAACGCGCACCCCAGGAACTCCGCCAGCCTCCTGAGATTGCCCTGCGGGTCTCGCAGCATCTCCTCATACCTGAGGAACAGCACCTTGCGTGGCCTTCTCCGGCTCTCCTCCCAATGCTCGAGTGCATTGCGCCAGTAAGGGCCCCCGCCGTTGCGGCCCTGGCAGAACAAATCGAAGACCTCGTCGAACCGAGCCCCCTCGGGGTCCGGGATGCACGCGCGCAAGGACCGCCACCAGGAGACCACCACGTCCTTGGGGTCCCGGCAGATGTAGACGATCCGGCACCTGGAGCCGTCGCCGGCGATGCGCTCCGGCAGCAGGGACAGCGGGAAGTGGGTGAAGAAGATGCGCGGGGACGGGCAGGACTCGAGGATGCCTCGCGCGACGTCGTTCGGCTGCCGAAACAGCGTCTTGACGGACAGGACGCAGGCGTGCGGGCTTTGGCGGCGCAGCGGGTGGTCGTGGGAGGACGGCGGGTGCGCGCCGCGGTGCACGGTGGCGAAGGCGAGCGCCGAGAGCCACGTGGTGCTGGACTTGGGGCAGCTCACCAGGAAGACGTCCGTGGGCTTGGCCTCGAAGCGGCGGCGGGCTGCCGCCAGGGCCAGCAGGTTGCTCTCCGGGAGCCAGTACCCGCGGTACTGCCGCCTCTGCGAGCCGGGGAACGGCAGCAGGAACCGCTTCTCGACCGGCAGCGAGGGGATGAGCTCGGCAAGGTTGTCGGCGTCCTCGTTTCGCGGCGTCACCGAGGCAGCTACGCTTGGCTTCTTGCTCTGGTACATGCGCCATCGCTTGTGCCTAAGGAGCAATTGAGTGGTGGATGTCTGAAGAGGAAGTGCCAAGGAAGGAGCAAGCTGGACATAAATAACTGAAGGCGTGCATGCAAACTTGCAGTTGCAGAGTCACTACCGTCCTTTTCATATTCAATAAAGAAAGAGCAGTTGTAGCGGAGTCTCTTTCACTCATCTTTCTCGTGTTTCATTTTTTTACAGAGGCTAGAAAGGCGTGGAAGTGGACATCTCTCCTCTATCGTGTTATCAGGGCATCTCCAACGGCCGTCCCTCAAATCGCCCGTAGACATCCGGACTGACACGTTGAAAGTTCAGAGCCAAAGTCTGAACTGACAGCGCGGGTCTTTCGAACGATTGGATTTTTTCATCTTTTGCCTGCGTTCCCACCACGAATGCCAGCAACCAAACGTGAAAATAACCATCATTGAAGTATGTTTCAAGTACATTTGGCATTCATCCATCTGTGATTAGTTCCTCCAAAATGGCTGAGAATGGTCTGTTAGTAATTGTGGCCTGGTTGATTCTGTCAATGGCACCCACCTTCATCCAAACTTTCCTCGCGCGACTGCAATCACTTCCCTACCCTCGTTACAAACTTGGCAGATCACTGGACAGTTCATACTCAGTTGGTACTGCACATATACCCTTTGTAGGTGGCTAGAGTAGACACAATCTTATCTCCTTGGAATATATCATCAAATATCCAGCCAAAGATAAGTCCATACTCCATACTCAGCTGGTACTGCGCATATACCATGTTATCACAACCAGCTGGACGCACAGATTGTTCGCTTGGCTGTGTTCTTCTTTCAGTGCCCAAAATTAAATCAGGTGCAGTGCAGCACACGCAGGGCCCTGAAGACTGAAGTGGAAATGGCCACCTGAAATACGTGGCTTCGACATTCAAGTGCGCATAAAAGTTGGCTATCCACCATGAATGAAACTATTAAGTACATGATCATCTTCCCAGCTAGCTAGCTAGGTTCTGGGATCACATAATTATAACTATCAGCTTCGTTACAAAGTTCTGAACAAAAGAAATGGTCGACGAGGGCGTTATGTCGCAGCTCCCACGACCTGCAGTTCAGATACTCCCTCTGTAAACTAATATAAAAGCGTTTAGATCACTAAAATAGTAATCTAAACGCTCTTATATTAGTTTACGGAGGGAGTACTTTCCACCATTTTTAAGGTCGTGTTTGGGTTCCCGTTTTTCTTTTAAATACACTTGTAAGTAATACACGTCTCGGCCCGTCGTTTCATTTCCAAACGTAAACTGCTCAGCGGCCGGTAAATATGCGGGTGTAAGTTAAATACATCAATTCCAGACGCGCCCTAAGGCTGTCCTATGATTTAGATTGAGAGGGATATGCAAACAGCTATATGTTCGGAACTGTCGGGACCTCGTGTCCTCGACGTCTGAAGAACAACTAAAGCTGTCCTCTGAAGAACGACAGGCGCCCCAAGATTCAGTTAAGTGATGGCCAGGATAGTCTGGAAGAAGTTGAATTCTAGCAATCAAGCGGTGCAAATAACATGGATAAAGCATGTAAGCATCATATAAGAAAACGAGGGCGTAGGGTGCAGGACGCCGATCCATGTGTTGGGCCGTGGAAGGCGCGAGACACGAGCGTACCGTACGTATAGCGAGACATATGCGTGGCTTAGGTGAGTGATATGTATCGCTCACTGCGAGCTACAAGCATCAAGTCGCCCGCGTCGCTCATGCCAGATGGGCTTACCCTAGTAAGCTCATGTCTATCTTTTTTAGTTTTTTCTTATTTTTTCGGTCGGTTAATTTATATTTGACAAGAAAAAGCAAGAATACATAATGTTTTATTAATTTAAAAATAACGTGAATTCAAAATTTTCTTGTGAATTCCAAAATATTCTTTAATTCGTAAAATGTTTCTAAATTCAAAAAATGTTCCCAAATTCAAAATAAGTGGGAATTACAGAAAAGTTTGAGAATTCAAAAATTGTTCACGAATTTGAACAAAGTGAGCAAAAATAAACAATGTTCATGTATTATAAAAAAGTTTGTGAGTTCAAGCATTGTTCACGAATTCTGAACATGTTTTGGAAACACGAATGAATATTGAAAATTTTAAATATTATAAGAAATTCTGAACATTTTTTGAAAACCCAAATGTTTTTTCAAATTGTGGACACCTTTTTAAAATGTGAACAAACTTTGAAATTTGTGAACATTATTTGAAATTGTGAATATTTTTAAGTTTTGAACAGTTTTTTAAAAGGAAGACATTTTAAAAATTGTGAATTTTTTTAAAAAAACTTGAACTAATTTTGAAATCTTGAACAATATTTTTTTAAAGAATGAACATTTTATGAAAATTCAAACAACCTTTTGGATTTGTTTCTCGGCTCAATGTTGGTCGATGGGGTTAGGTACAAATTCAGAATTGAGTGGGTGATCCCTAAACAATTGATTGATCGTATGTCGAAAATCATCCTCTTTTTGCAGCAATTGAAGCCACTGGTGCAGATGAAGGACATACAGGCGTTGGAGCTCACGGTTAACAAGATCGTACTAATGTACTCACAACCCAAACCCCTATGAATCCGAGATTTGTCGATGCCGCATGTTCCCATTTTGGTATGTTCCGTGAACATGTAATAACTAAACTTGTGTGTGTGTTGGTTGTGGTGGTTTCATTAATTTAAAGTTGAGCTCTGCTTGAGCCTTTTGTTCTAAATTACATTGTTCCCCTGGCCCATAATTAAGCAATAATATCATGATCAAAGCATCATGATAAAATTTCCCCTAAAAAGTAACTGCAACAAATTAATTTGCCTTTAGGAATATACTAATTCAGTTCTCCAATCTTTCACCATTTTATTCATGCCCAAGATGACTCACCTGATTAGAATAATAACCAAGAAAACCAATTAACATCACAACAACAAGCCACAATATCAATTGATTGATAGATCTACTTTTCCTCGAAGGCTGGAATCATCACCGACATCGGCGGCGTGGCTATTGTATCCTTCTCTTCATGCACCCCTTTCTCCTCAGTGTTGGCAGTAGCCTGTAGATCTTTTGCGATTGCGAGGTGGATGTGGGTGATCTGTTCGAGGCCAGAGAACATGTCGTCGGGGCAGTCGCAAGACTCCATGAAGGCATCGAGCGAGTGCTCGAAGTCTTGCTGTGTCTTCGCACAGTCGGGCTTGCGAGTGGCCGCGACGGTAGCGATGACAAGCGCGGCATAGGCAACAGCGTTGACACCCACAAACTTGGCCATTGGAGATGGAAGAGGTTACTCTAGATCTTACCGCACCGATTTTTGTTGGGCGAGCTCGGTATCACTTTCTTATATATAGCTCCTCTTAATAATTCCTATTTAATTTACCGATCACTATGTATCTCTTGGTATGAGTAAGAGTAGTTGTTAGTATCTTTCTGTATATATTGAGAATCATATCATTGATTTGTTATGTGCAAGGATTTATTGTTGTGTATTGACGACAAAGATTTTGCACCGAAAAGATTTATGTCGTTCCACGAAAGCAATACCCTCCAGAAAGTGACACGTCATCATGGGTTTGGTGCAAGGGATCCACGGTGATGTGAATTAAATTACAACCGGCGGAGTATATTGTAGTGTGCACCACATAATATGTAAGTAACTACATGGATATAATAGATGGGTTTTGTCACATATACCATCGATGTAGACATTCATTGTGATAATCCTTGGTAGGGTGTGCACAGACTCAAGAAAAATGTGTCGGTAAAGGATAGGGATGTCGACTAGTAGGGGTTTAATAGGTGTCTAGAAAGAGTTAACCTTTTTTGTTAAGTTTAGGAATTCCGAAATTATGTGTGCTCTAAAAATAAGTGAATCACCCTAAATGACTAGATACAACTAGCAAGAAAGATAAACAATATTAACTAAACAAGGAATGGTCAAGTAATATGATTAACCAAAGGGGGATAGAAACGAAGTGATTTATCCCCAAGCTCATGCTCATGTCCTTTGGGGGTGGGGAGGGGTTATAATCTCCGCTGGAAAGGCTTGGGTCACAATGCTTCCCAACTACAATGAATGTTTAGATTACTTCTCCTTGAGCTTGATACGTCTCCAACGTATCTATAATTTATGAAGTATTCATGCCATGTTTACAACAATTTTATATGGTTTTGGTATGATTTGGTTAGAACTAACCTAGACTAACGCTGTTTTCAACATTAGCACACCTATCTATACTATCAACTAAATCTATGGAGGGAGGAGGGGCTGTGGAGGGAGGAGGGGCTATTGATGGAGGAGGGGCGGCTAGAGGAGGGAGGAGCAGGGGGAGGGATGAGGGGAGGAGGAAAGGCAGCTAGAGGAGGGAGGAGTGGGGCGGAGGAGGGAGGAGGGGCATCTAGAGGAGGGAGGAGGGAGGAGGGAGGAGGAAGAGGAGAAGGAGGAGGCTTACCGAGGCCGGAGGATGGCGGGGACACCGGCAGCAATGCGGCGATGGTGGCGGCAATGCGTCGACGAGGGCGATGTCAGGAGGAGGACGACCGCGACGGTGTGACAGTGAGACATGAGAGTGAGGAAACGGGCGGGTGCGCGGGGGGATAATGCCGGATTAGCAGTAACCCGCACTATTGCTAAACTACCTAGCAGTAGCGTGTTTCAACGGAAAGCGCTACTACTACACTTAGCCTGGCAGCAACGGTGGGGCAATTTTAGTAGTAGCGCTCTTTGTCCTTGCCGCGCTACTGCTATGTCTATAGCAGTAGCGCCTTCTGTGGACCCGCGCTACTGCTAAGTAGCAGTAGCGCCTCAATTTATACAGCGCTACTGCTAAGGTTCTGTGTATAAGGTTTTCCCTACTAGTGTTACTGCCCTTCCGACGATGCGCGAGTAGTTTACCACAAACCTACGGGTCCATAGTTAGTAGCTAGATGGCTTCTTCTCTCTATTTGATCTTCAATACAATGTTCTCCTTGATGATCTTGGAAGTTTATCCGATGTAATCACTTTTTTGCGGTGTGTTTGTTGGGATCCGATGAATTGTGAGTTTATGAACAGATTATCCATGAATATTATTTGAGTTTTCTCTGAACTCTTTTATGCATGATGGTTACAGCTTCATATTTCTCTCCGGTCTATTGATTTGGTTTGGCCACCTATATTGATTTATCTTGCAATGGGAGAGGTGCTTTGTAATGGGTTCGATCTTGCGGTGCTCAATCCTAGTGACAGAAGGATACATGACACTTATGTATCGTTGCTATTAAGGGTAAAAAGATGGGGTTTATTCATGCGTGAGTTTACTTTGTCTATATCATGTTATCTTGCTTAAGGCATTACTCCGTTCTTTATGAAGTTAATACTCTGGATGCATGCTCGACATCGGTCGATGTGTGGAATAATAGTAGTAGATGCAGGCAAGAGTCGGTCTACTTGTGTCGGACGTGATGACTATATACATGATAATTGCCTTGGATATCGTCATGCTTATTTTCTTTTCTATCAATTGCCCAACAGTAATTTCATTACCCACCATATGCTATTTTTCAAGAGAGAAGCCTCTGGTGAAAACTATGGCCCCGTGGTCTACTTTATCATATATTAAAAATCCTAGAAATACCTTGCTGCAATTTTCTTCTCTTTTGTTTATTTTATTTTTTATTTTTGTTCGATCTATCTATCTATCACCATACAATTTAATCTTGCAATTAACTGTCAAGTGATTGACAACCCCTTGTTCGCGTTGGGTGCAAGGATTTTTTATCCACTACAGGAATCAGGTAATTTGCCGTCTGTGTCCCACAGACGGCAAAGATTGAAATCATGACGGCAAAGTGTGTCGCCAAAGAGTAAGTCAGCAAAAACTGTTTTGCCGTCAGCTTTTCATCTAGCAGGAGGCAAAGATTTGGCCGACAGCCAAACTGTCTTTGCCGCCAGCCGAACAAATAACAAACGGCCAAGAAAATGGTCTTTGCCATCAACCAAAAATGCATCTTTGTCGTCAACCTGAGACATCACAGACAGACGGCAAAGAATCTTTTTTATTTATAAAAAAACCTAAATCAGAAGTCCAATTTCAGACGCTGGATGGTCAAAGGTGTAGACAAAACCGTAACTTGTTTTCTTTTGATATTCGTTCGTTTGGGCTGTGTTCAAGTTGTCTGACAATCATCTTATGTATACGTAAAAAAGTTTCATTACAGAGTGATTACAGACAGTGTCGAACAAAAAAAAGATTACAGAGGGTGGCCGGCACGGCACGGCGATGTCCGACTCAGCCAGAGGTGGATCGCGCGGCCAGCAATGGCCGGCACGGCATGGAACACGGAGGCCGTGGAGGCACGATGCGTCGCGCGTGAGGCCGACGAGGGCGAAGGGCCGGGGCCGATGGGGGACGGGGCAGGGGTAGCAGAGGCCTGCAAGAGCGAATGGGACAGGGCCTAGGACGACGGAGGCCTGCGGGGGCGAAGGGGACGACGGGGCACAGAAGCATGCGCGCGGGGGTGCTATGGCAAGGAGGCCTGCGTGGGGCTGTGGCGAGGAGGCCTGCATGGGCGCCGGGGCGTGAGGCCGGGGGTCTCCGGCGCTGGGGCGTGAGGCCGGGACCAACGGTGCTGGGGCGAAGCGGGAAGAGGCAGGGCCAACTGTCGACGAGATGGCCAGAGGAAGGCCGAGGCACCGGCGCCGGGGTGCTCTGGCTTGGGAGCACGAGCGGCAGGTTCGTGAGAGAGAGAGGCAGATGCGTACGAGTGATGGTTCATGTGGGTGGAGAGAGCGGGCAGGTACGGTCGTGGCTTGTGGGCGGGGCGGGTAGGATCATGGGGGCACGTGCGTCATGGGTCAGTGGGTTGGGTGGGGCCGTATGTTCGGTGGCCCTGAGTGGGTGGGATGTCCGTCTAAGATGTTACCAAGTCATCCTTCCGTGTGATCGACCCGTGTGGTGTGCTTCCTCTTTGCTGTCTGCGAAAACAAACACACACAGCAAAAAGCCCACTTTGCCGTGTGCGAAAAAAATACAGAGGGCAAAGAATCTCTGCCGTCTGCCAGAACAAACACAGACGGCTTTGTTCTAGCAGACGGCAAAGTGAGCTCTTTGTCATCTGTGTTCTTTTCACAAACGACAAAGTCTATTTTGCCATTAGTTTTTCTTTACCGTCTGCTGATTATGGCAAACCCTTTCTTTTCCGTCTGCAAAAACCTCATGGCAAAGATGGCCCCTGGCGACAAATTAGTTGTTTCCCGTAGTGATTTTGTGTCCTTGTGCTGTTAATTAACGAGTTGTTGCATGATTCTCCTACTGGATTGATAACCTTGGTTTCATGACTGAGGAAAATACTTATCTCTATTGTACTGCATCATCCCCTCCTCTTCGGGGAAATCCCAACGCAGCTCACAAGTAGCAGGAAGAATTTCTGGCGCCGTTGTCGGGGAGACATCATCAACATCTAGCAAGTACCTACGCATAAGCTTTCATCTCTTTGCATTTATTTTATGGGTTAATTATCCTTTTGCCCTCAGTGGTGTCCATGTGCTCAGTTTTGCCCTCAGATGCGAATCGTGCTTAGTTTTACCCCTAGTCCGTGCGCACCAACTCGTCCCGTGAACTCTGCCGTCTCCATCAGGTCAACCTTTTGACTTGGCCCTTACAGGTGGGACCAGGCGGCAGAGACGCCCTAGATGATCAGACCGTTGCACGCGTTGCTTGTGGGACCCAGCAGAGAGCCGTTGAGTAGAGAGCCGTTGCGGGTGTGCTATATAAGCGGGCGACAGACAGCTGCGGTGACCACGGCGACAGAGAGCACGGCGGTGACCACAGCGAGAGAGAGAGAGCGGCGGTGGGAAGCTAGCTGTGGAGGGCGCGGCGGCGTTGAGATCCCCTTCGGTTCCGAGCTCCATGTCTTCCTCAAGCTCCCGCGCCACCTCGCGGATGCAGAACCGGGCGCGGGTGGACATGCATGTCTTCGTCTGTCCGCGATGCCGGGCGGCCGTTGATCGGAGGGTTTCTCACACACCGAGGAACCAGAATCGTCCGTTCTATGCGTGCAGCAAGAATGGGGTAAGAATCGGGGCAATTGCACCATTTTTGTGGTCAGGATCTTTGAGCAATGGGTTGATCTGTTTGGTGTTCATGCAGGTGAAATGCTTCTTTCTTTGGGTCGATGCTCTGGCCAAGACTCTGATGAATGAACTGCAAGAAGAGCATGAAGAATGGTTGTGCATGCTGCCACGAACGGCAGTGGCTGCAGCACAAGCTCCGGAAGAAGAGATGGAGGGCGAAGCACGCACTGACAGAGAGCTAGCTGTTGAGATTAGGATGTTGAAGAAGAAGGTTAGGAAGCTTGAAGATCAAGCACAAATACCAATACCCATTTGCAATTACTTCTGGGCATTTGTAGGTATGGTAATCGCACTGGTTGTAATGTTGAAATTGTATGGAAAGGCATGAATTATGGAGGAATTTGTAAGCTTGAAATTGTATGAGAAATTCACCTAGTTTAAATGTTGAAAAAAAAGAGAAGAAGTGACCAACATTTAAATATGTTGAAAAAAGGGAGAAGAAATGAGGAATTCATAAACTTTTGACCAATGAAATGCAGCTCTCTGCTCTGCCTTTCTGTAAAAAAATAAAGGTTCCTCTGTGGGCCAAATTCAGAGCGTAGAGCCAAGTGCAGGCTAGACTAATGGGCCAACTGCATCCAATTAGGCCCATTCGGGGGTTCTCTTGCGAGTTTCTATGTTTTCTGTTCTGAGTTAATTTAGGCGGTAAATCATAATGCTGAAACTTTTTGTGGAAGCTAATTGAATTATTCCAGAGCCAAACAGTTAAGTTTAGAAATTGTTTTGGAGCTGTTAAATATTTAATAGCAGTTTAATTACTCCAATTCAAATACACCGTGATTTAAATCAAAGACCAAAATGTCATGGAAAATGTGCCTCAGCTCTGGTAGAGGTTTACACCTGGTGCCAAAATTAAGGAACATTTTTTAAGGGCATTACAATGAGAAAAAAATAATTTGTCTAAAAAATGAAGGGTGGAAAATGCACAAAAAATTGGTGCGGCTGGGGACTCAAACCCAGGACCGTGTGGGTTTGTGGCGTTTAGGGCTGCGCTGGTAACCGCTAGGAGAGATGGAAAGACTTTGACATGGGTAGGGAAGGAAGGTATACATAGTGAGACAGTGAATGTTTGCACACGCGTGAGAGTGGTTTTCCTTTGTTTTGCACTGAAATTTTGGAGGGTTGGAAACGTATGTTTGCACTGCCACATGATTTTGGTTAGAGTGGCACTTGGTTTAGGATTTAAAGGGAATAAATTTGCATGTTAGTTCATGACTTGGTTTTTTTTTGAATGAAAGAGAGGGCTTCTCACCCCCTCCGATTTTCATTAATGAAAACCACAAGTTCTCGAACTTCATGGCTTGGTTTAGGGAAGAAATGATATGTTTGGGCACGGACATTTTTAACACACATAATAACTTGGATAGATAAGATGCAACACACCGCACCCTTACATTAGGCAATAATAACTTGGACCCATAAGTTCATGGACACGACACGACACGACATGGCACGCACGACATAGAAAAGCAACAAAATAAAAATGATAAAACTAAAACATGACGAGCTTGACTCCGGGCTCGCACCCCTTCTTGAACATCTTCATGTTGACCTCCTTCTTCCACCTTGGCCGCGCGCCCCTTCAACACTGTGTTCAACTTCACACCTCCTCCCCGTCGTCGTAGGGAAGGGAGTGCATCTGGCCTGGAGTGGGGAAGATGCTCTCGTAGTTGGTGTAGATGTTGCACACCGTGAAGAAGATGGCCTCACAGCCGCACCAAAAGACTTGGCCGAGGAGCTCGTGCGCGTCAAACGGGTTGGTGAAGGTGACCGTGAGCAATAGGAGGATGCCGCCACGGCCACGAACCTCGTTGAGGGTGAACATCCTAGGCGAGCCCCGAGGGAGGTGGGCATAGCCGGCTCTGAGGAAGGCACGGGTGAGTTCGACGGACCCCCTCCACCTTGAAGTCGCCCACACACGGAGCTCCCTCTCTACGAGCACGCCCGGTGGGTAGCGCAGCTCTGGCACGACATGCGGACGATTGAAGGTCGGCCTGTTGAACTGCATCTTCACTTGGTCGCTTGGAGTGGGCTCGGTCGCTTGGGTGTTTGAAGTTGGAGAGAATGGATCGGATCTGGCTTGTGGGTGGGAGAGGAAGAGAGGCACCCCATTTATAGGCCTGTGGGTGGGAGAGGAAGAGAGAAGGGATGAGAACGATGCGTGTGTGAATCCGGACGCGTGTGTGTATCCGTTACATTTTGGACCCTTAAATTTTTGCACGAAAACGATGCATGGGGCGCGTGCGTGCATCTGAATCACTGCATAGGGAAGCTCTTTGACCGGGTGCGTGCATCTGACTCGCTGCCGTAATCTGAACCACTGCCGTAATCTGAAACAATGGCCTAACTCTGAATCAATGCGTGCATGGCCACCTAGCTCGCATCGCTCGCCTCGCTCGCATGCATGCACGTCCGCCTCCCTCCCGCCCATGCAAACCCACGTCGCCGCCCTTCCCATGCATGCAGGCCTGGAAAGGCTGAGACGGGCTATTAACTGCGGTCTCAGGCCCAGACAGCGAGACGGCCCAACGGTCCATCCAGCACGCCCAGCACTTGTTAAAAAAAACAATCTCCCACCCAATCAGATTGCATCTCGTGGATCGCCTCCTCCTCCCCGCAGATTCCTTCAAGAAGGGTTAGATCGACGGTCCTTGATCGCCGCTAGGGTTAGATGGACGGTCGTTGTTCAGCGCTAGGGTTAGCGGGGTTAGGGAGGGGTTTGGAGCAGTCAAAGATAGGTTTGACCAGATTTCAAATGAGTATAATAAATTAAATAAAAATCAGAAAAATGAAAAACCTGCGCACATAGTCTTCTTATGTCATATACTAACGATTTAAGTTGATAAACAAGGTTTACGTACATTTAAACGAAAAGTTCATGTGTCTTGTGTGATATCTCAAGTATCTCAAACTCTCTTGTATGAAGTGAAGAGAAGTGTTTTGGGGAAATGAACATGAAAATTTCAAAAAACTCACCACAACTTCATTTTGGAGTGACTAAGAAGGATCCAGGCTTAGTTTTTCATTTTGATGTTTTAGAATTGTTTAAATCTTGGTCAAAGTTAAGTTTGACCAGAATTCAAATGAGCAAAACAAAATTTAAAAAAAAATCAAAAAAGGAAAACCCAGTGCACATAGTCTGTATATATAGAATATATGTGTAGGAAAGTTATTTGGCTGATTTAGAAAAGGTCGAAAAAAACCTTGCTTAGAAATGAGGCCATTTACCCTACCTTTGGACCCTTCTTTTTTAGCACTTTTTCATGAAAATTTCAAAAACCTCACCACAGCTTCATTTTGGAGTGACTAAGAAGGATCCAGGCTTAGTTTTTAATTTTGATGTTTTAGACTTGTTTAAATCTTGGTCAAAGTTAAGTTTGACCAGAATTCAAATGAGCAAAACAAATTTAAAAAAATAAAAAAAAAGGAAAAACCAATGCACATAGTCTGTATATATAGAATATATGTGTAGGAAAGTTATTTGGCTGATTTAGACAAGGTCGAAAAAACCTTGCTTAGAAATGAGGTTGTTTACCCTACCTTTGGACCCTCTTTTTTAGCACTTTTTTCATGAAAATTTCAAAAACCTCACCACAGCTTCATTTTGGAGTGACTAAGAAGGATCCATGCTTAGTTTTTCATTTTGATGTTTTAGACTTGTTTAAATCTTGGTCAAAGTTAGGTTTGACCAGAATTCAAATGAGCAAAACAAAATTCAAAAAAATCAAAAAAAAGGAATTCCAACATCCATATAGCATGTCAAATTTGAAGTTCTAACATAGGTCCAACATCATTCAAACATAGGTCCAACATCATTCAACAGAAATACAACATTATTCATAATGTTTCATAATTATTCATAAATAGCGTTGGGGCTTGTGTCTGTTCCTTGAGCTTCTTGCCATCACTTTGCTCCTCATGCACCTTGTGCTCATTGCTTCTTCTCTTCTCCTCTTGGTTGTCGGTACCTTGCGTGTCTTCTTCAAACCTACCACAGAGCTGTGCAAAACATAAAGGGTGATGAGATCATGTCAAGTGATAAATGTACAGTAGTATTTGCAAGATTTACATACCTAGCAGAACTCACAACAACAAAAGGTTGGTCACCATTTGGAGGCTCACTTGGATCACCATGATCACCATTTGGAGCCTCACTTGGATCACCATTTGGAGCCTCACTTGAATCATCATTTGGAGGATATTTTGGATCATCGTCAAAATCATGCGGCTGTTGACCATCATCATTTGGAATCTTGTCAAAATCCTCATCTGATGCAACCGACTGTTCACCATCATTTTCATCATCTGTTGAGGCAACCGGCTGCTGACCAACATTTTCATCGAAGCCTTCATCGAAACTCTCTCTGAATGCTGGATCTACTGTGTTATCACAATACTTACCGAAATGACCAGACCCACCACAGCTTGTGCACTTACGCTTCCTCACTCCAAGTCCAGCTCCTTCGCTGCGAGGTCTGATTTGACTCTTCCTTGGTCTAGCTACCTACTGCTCTCTTCAGAACTGGAGCGCAAAGCTTGAATCCAGGGTCCACCATGTCCCATTGTTGTTTTCCCTCCATAGCAGGCAAGGCATAGGCATATGTGGCTTTGAACCTTGCAACAGAGTAGTAATCATACACATACTGCTGTATGTTCCCTGCTGGACCTGGGAGAGAAGTGATGAAAAACAAGGCATGAATGCATGGCAACCCAGTTATCCGCCATTGCCTACAACTGCAATATCTAGCTTCTAAATCCACTGGATATCTCCATTCCCTCTTCTCTTTATCCAAATATGATATCTCTGCTGTGGTACCCGAGCAAAGAGTCATGTTCATTTCCAAGCCTATTGTTTTCTGCTTCAGTTCATTCATCACGGCAGGGATGATAATGTGGCCCATGAATTTTGCCTCAGCTATTCCTGCACGATAATGAAATTTCTGCATGTATTCTATCCTTATCCTGTCAAGCAAATCCACCACATAATGACCCTTTAGTTTCTGGATCGTTGAGTTGAAAGACTCTACTAGATTATTGTGCGCATAGTCAACTTTGCTCAGTTCACTGAATTGGCTTCTGGCCCATAACTTGGAGTGGTGTGTTTCCAAGTATTCTTTCACTTTGGGATTCATGTATAATTGCCTCAAGTGGTAGTTGTGCTTCTTCACACTGCAAGTCAAAGATGCTGGCCATGAATTGTCGGTATACACCTTTCCTTTGAATTTCTTCATGAAATTTGCAGCAAGGTGACGCATGCATTCCCTATGCTCTACTCTAGGGAACACATTGTCCATGGCCACTTCTAAACCTTTGCAGGCATCTGTATGAATGACCAACCCATTGGGATGTGCAATAGCCCGACGCAGATTATGCAAAAACCAAGTCCAGCTCTCCTCAGACTCTGTCTCCAGCACACCGTAGGCAACTGGAAATACAAAACTGTGTGCATCAACTGCACAAGCTGCTACAAACTGTCCTTTAAACCTCCCTGTGAGAAAAGTGGTATCAATAGCCAAATAAGGCCTGCAGCCTGCCAAAAAACCCCGACGACAAGCCTCAAAGCAGACAAAAACCCTCCTAAAGCATTCCTTGGTCTTTGTCACTCCCTTGAATGTGTACTCCACGGTGTGGTGGCCAATATCTACAATACTACCTGGGCTGGTCCTCTCCACTTCACCTTTGAATGAATACAACAATTGAAAACTTTCCTGCCAGTTACCATAAATAGAATCCATATCATGTTGTTTACCATTGAACAACCTCATGTATGGTAAATCTATCTTGAACTTATCTTTGCTGTCCTTCTGCAATTCCTTTGGACCCACTTGCTGGTTTTCTTTCACCCACTTCTTTACTTCTTCTGCCACCCATCTTGACTTGGCTCTACTGATTGTATCCTTCCTAAGGGTTGATTCCTGGCATGTGTGCTTAAAAGGGTTCACTTTGACCTGAACATTAGTGCTATTTCACATTTTAGATGCGAGCATCCTCCATGGACAACCCTCAGTCGGACAGTGCACTCTGTAACGTACTTGATCGCTCTTGTCAACTTTGAAAGTACATTCTACATTGATGCAGTATGTCACAAATGCATTTCTACACTCAGTCATGGATGCAAAAATGGTACCTTCTTCCATATGAAGGTTCAAAGGGTCCCATTCAACAGCTGCAAGGTCTTCGTCCTCACCCACCGCGTCATCATCCACACGGACTGCATTGTGAGACTCATCTTGGTTTTCAGCCTGAGGTGCCCGTCGTAAATTCTGAATAACATCAGAATATAGCTTCTCTTCATCAACCCCAGAATTGTAGTCATCAGGCTCCACTTCAAGGGGGACCCTACTGCCGTTGCCCATGCTTGTCGAGCCACCACATCGTCGTGCGCTAACTGAACTGTTCTGGCTAGAGATGCCATTACGACGACTTGGTTCTCCCTGAGATGTTGCACCCGCCATCCTAGGTCCAAATGCCTGCTCAAGCACATCAATTTGCAGCCTCACGTGAAAATTCTCTTTCTCTTTATGCCTAGCAAACATGGTAGCCAGCTCTTCATCATTACTAACTATCACCCATTTCTTTTCCCCATCATAGTATTTGTATACCACTTCATCAAGCAAACCCCAAGGATATTGGCTACAATTACCTCCCTGAATTGTCTGAAACTCCAATTGCTAGCCATTGGCAACCGATAATCGAAACCTCCTTGGAATTTCTTCTTATTCTTTGCATTGAACATGTACCAGTCCCTTCTAATGTGCACCAAGAAAGCAAACCGCAACTCCATCCCAACTGACAAAAAACAGAGACACAATCAGCACACTAATCGGGCAAACCTACTCGAATCGACTGTTCAAATGCACAACTAAGCTCAATCTAAATAGGAGGCGTGACTTACCCCTCGGGAACCCAGTCGTGGATGCGGCGGATCTCCGGCCCGATGCCTGCCTCGCCAAATACTCCGGGGTCACCGTTGCTCGCCATTTCGCCCTGGGGTTCTTCCTCCTAGTTCAAACAGCTCCACCAGCCCCCCACCTTTGAGCGCTCCGGCCGGGCGCACGGAAGGAGGCTGCGCCGCGGGTCGAGCAGGTGGCGGGTGCCCCACCCGTGGCGTCACAGGAAGGTGGCGGGTGGAGCAGGTAGCGGTGGAGCGTCGACGCAGGACGATAGCGGCGGAGCAGGCCGTGCAGCTGGTGGCGGGGCAGGTGCTGGCTGCGGCGCAGGCGGCGGCGGCACCGGACGGCCGGCCGGCGGATGGGCAGAGTGGGCGTCGATTTGGCCGGCTAGAACCCTATGAATGATTTGGGGATTTTGTTGCACGGGCCCACATGTCAGCTCCGGACCCATGTCCACGCGGTCCCACGTGTAAGCTCCGGACCCACAACCACTAACGCCAGCGGACAGAATGGACTAAAATCTGGCTGTTTGGCCTCGTCATAGTAGCTGCGCATGGACTAGGGGCAAAACTGAGCACAATTCGCATCTGAGGGCAAAACTGAGCACATGGACACCACTAAGGGTAAAAGGATAATTAACCCTTATTTTATTTGCGTGTCTCATGTTTTCATCTCCCTCACTTCTAAAAAGTTTTTACAAAAATATTTTCCGTTTGCCTTTTGCTTGTTTGCTCATTTGAAACTGTTATCATGAATGATTTTGGCATGGCAGAAGCTAATGATTGTAGAAGTCCTAAAATTGGAAGTTCTACCAATCTTGATGCTAAAACTTTTGTGTTGGGACAAGGGAAAGTTATAGGAAAAAGTGTCATCCAAGAATTCTTTAATTGCATTGGGACCTTGACTTGTGATGATGCTCCTATACTTAAAAGAACCAAAAACTATGCCGAAGCTATTTCCGCACTTTTTCTTAAACTTGAAAGAAGATTTATTTGCACCCATCCTACTTTGCAAAGATTGTTTTATGAGTTGCCAGTTATAAAAAATCCTAGAGACAAAAAGATAGCTACCCTTGTCCTCATGAATGAATTTGATCACATAGTGCGAGAAGCTAGAGAGATCTTTGATTTTTATGCTATGAACCATGAAAAACCGGTAATAGATGAGATACCTTATAATAGTGATTACTTGTTAGGTACTTGTTTCACAATGACCACCTCTTTGATGAGAATACTAAAAAGGAAGTTCCTCCTTTGAATATAATCCAAGAAGTTTTCAATAGTGTTAATAGTCAATACTCTTCGATTATAGCCGGTAATCAAGGGGGGTTTGCAGATGGACAACTGGCTAGTTCTAAAATTTCTATGGATGATGTGTTTCAGATTACTTTTGAAAAGCCTCCTGATGAGAACGCGTCCTTAGAAAAGAAGAAGAAAGATGCCAATACTTGAAATTATGCATTATGCCTAGCTAGGGGCATAAAATAATAGCGCTAGTTGGGAGGCAACCCAATAGTTATCTTAATTTTCTTGTTAATTTTTATGTTTTCTTGTGTGTGCACAATTATTCTACTGTTATGATTGTGTTTTTTTTATTTCTTTAATTAGTTTTAGTGCCAGGTAAAGCCTTTAGGATGGTTTGGATGATAGTTGACTTGATTCTGTGAAAAAATAGAAACTATTTGACCAGTTCTGGAATTTTTTTAATTCACAGAAACGTGATTTTTCTCTGAATTTTTTACACATAATTTATATACAAATTGCCCACGTTAACCTAATTTTTCAGAATTTTTGGAGTTACATTAATATGGTCGATGTTCAGATTACTACAGACAGTTCTGTTTTTGAGAGATTATGTTTTCGTTGCATTGTTTTATTATTTTGATGAATCTATGGATTGTATCGGGGGGGGGTATAAGCCATGGCAAAGTTAGAATACAGTAGGTATAATGCAATAATAAAATATGAATGGGTTTGCAATAGTACTTAAAGTAGTGATTTGCTTTATTATACTAACGGATCTCATGAAGGTTTTGTTAAGTTTTGTGTGATTGAAGTTT
Source organism: Triticum aestivum (assembly GCF_018294505.1). Taxonomy (NCBI): domain Eukaryota; kingdom Viridiplantae; phylum Streptophyta; class Magnoliopsida; order Poales; family Poaceae; genus Triticum; species Triticum aestivum. The sequence goes on from NC_057796.1 coordinate 466,681,658, forward strand.
TCAAGTTTTGGGTGAGATCACGATGGATGAAGGAATAAGGAGTGGAAAGAGCCTAAGCTTGGGGATGCCTGAGGCACCCCAAGGTAATATTCAAGGACTCCCAGGCAACTAAGCTTGGGGATGCCCCAGAAGGCATCCCCTCTTTCTTTTAACGATCATCGGTAATTTTATTTGGAACTATATTTTTATTCGTCTCAATAAACGAGTTTTACTTGGAGTGCCATGTATTATATGAGTCTTTGTTTTATTTGGTTTTTAGTTTGTCACAATCGTCTTTGCTGGACACACCTATTTGAGAGAGTCACAGATTTATCATGATTTGTTAGAATGCTCTAGGTGCTTCACTTAAATTTTTTGAGCTAGGCAGTTGCTCTAGTGCTTCACTTAAATCTTTTTGAGCATGACGATGATTATATTTTAAAGAAATGCACTCTCATGCTTCACTTATATTGTCTTCCTTATGAGTGGTAGTCGGGGACGAGCGATGGTCTTTTCCTACCAATTTATCCCCCTAGGAGCATGCGTATTACACTACAGGAATCAGCTACTTTGCCGTCTGCCACGGCAGACGGCAAAGGCAAGGATGGCGGACGGCAAAGGCCTTTGCCATCTGCCGCAGACGGCAAAAGGCTCCGGCAAACTAGGCATCGGTAAAGAGCTTCTTTGCCATCTGCTTTTTGAAGCGGACGGCAAAGGGGCCTTTGCTATCAGCGGCTGACAGCAAAGAAAGCCGACGACAATAAATGCACTGTTAGTCTGTTAGGCGGCTAACGGTAGCCTTTGCCGTCCGCCGCTGACGTCAAAGAGCATCCGACCTTTGCCGTCCGCCAAATGACGTCAGCTGGACGTCACTGCGGGACAAGCCTTTGCCGTCTGCTGCTGTAGGCAAATGTGGGCATTCTTTGCCGTCTGCCACTGTAGGCAAAGCCTTTGCTGTCCACCGCTGTAGGACAACGGATAAGTCCATCTCCAATGGCTATGGAGCCATGGGACCTCCCGCCACCTGATATCATCACCAGCTCTGGATCAATGGAACCCTGGCTCGGGTTAAAGTCCTCCCCTTTCCTCGCCTTCCCCTCATCTCTATATTTCACGAGCTTGTCATGGGAGGAGATGTTGGTGAAGTTGTTTGCATCATCGAGGTCAGACGGAGAGAATGCCTTGACTTTCTTGAAAGAGGCAGTGTGCGCCATGGCATACAGGTCGTACACCTCTGGCACCTTATCCGCCTTATTGTAGCATGCCTGAAAGAGAGAAACAAAGTAAATTAGTAATTAAAGGGCTCAAGCTAGCATGATGAATGAATTGCATGAATCATGAAGCAAACCACATACCCAGTTCCGCCCGAACTGATATAAGTTGGAGCTGCCTTGATGGTGTGGCACACCTTCCATTTGGGCACGTTTGTCCTTGGCCGCGTTGTGGACGGCTAGCCATTCTTTTGAGCACCACTCATTGACCAACACCTCCCAACAATCCATGCGATCCGCACACCATCTCGGAGGCGCCTAAGTTAGCAAATGAAACTTGAGCGCTACGGCTATGAATTACTAAATGAAGGAAGTAAGTACAAGGCCTTAAGAATTACCTTCATGTATTGCTCCTTACTCAGGAACTTATCGCGGCACACCGGCTTGGGCTTCTTGATACCACATAGTTCAAGTCCGCATAGTCAAGCCTAAATAAGACACATCCTTTCTCACATGCATGTATCTTCTCATAGGGCATCTTCAGTGCACGGAGGATTTTGTCCGACTGGTACAGGTTTGCAGGCATTACATGGCCTTTGGGTAGAAAGCGTCCAAATACTGTCATCATTGCGTCGTAGCATTCTCTGCCCAAGTTGAACTGAGCCTTCAGAGCCATTACTTGTGAGATGGCATCCAACTGACAAAGCTCAGTGTGCTCGTGGAGCGGACGTTTTGAAGACTCCAACATTTCATTGAAGGCCTTTGCAGATTCCTCCATCTCCTCATCCGAATCCCGAGCATCATCGAAGTCTTGCACCATGTTTTCCATCCCGGTACCATGCTCGTCGGTGCGACGACGATCCACCTCAGCTCGGTCACGTTGGGCAGACTCACCATGATATGTCCACACCGTATAATCGGGCGTAAAACCACTCTTCTGCAGGTGTTTGCCCATTTCAGCCTCTGTCCTCATTTCCCAATTGCTGCACCATAAACAGGGGCAGCAGGTTTTCCTCTGGCCATTTGCAAATGCGGCTTGCACAAACCCCTTGGTTTTGTGAACCATTCAGTGCTCCATTTGTTCTGACCAGTGTGACCGGTGTACATCCACGCACGATCACTCATCTTTTCTTTCAGAGCTACTGGACACACAACAAATATATATATATATATATAATTCACCATGCATATATTCATCAGTTGATCTACTTTGTCAATTTTATTACGTCCATGCAACCTACACTCTAATAGGTAATGATAGGTCCTAATCCCACCCGAGTATGTGTAGATTGGGTTCATTTTCCCATGCTATGCTCCGGATCCGACGCAAAATTTCGGCAGCACCTCCCCGCTGTTCTCCTGATACATGTCTCTGCAATAAACAGAGAGGATGTGTACCTGGAGAACAACAGGGGAGGCACTGACAAAATTTATGCGTCGGATCCGGAGCAAAGCATATTGGAAAACGAACCCAATCTACACATACTCGGGCTGTCCATGGATAGCGTTGGACAATTTGAAAGAATCACGGTTATAAATATGCAAATGCATGCATATTTATAACTATAACGCTTTCAAACGGGAGACACATATTGGTTACGCATACTGATGATTCAAGACAGATATATAGCTAGCTATCAAGTTTCATCGGCACGAACACCGGAACAGAGCAAATAATTAAGGCGGAGGAGGACATGTCATTTGTGCTCACCCACGAACGAAGGGGCAGAGCTCGTCAAACGCACGGGGAGGTCGTCGAACACCAAAACTCGCAGCGATGAAACAACTGCACATTTAAATCTACCCGATCAACACAATTATATATGATGTTTTTCATAACAAAATCGAAAAATATATGACCTAACTCATAATTCACAAATATATGACCCCGTCGGCCTCTGGAAGGCCAAAGAGCACCTTTTCGGGAGGTGTCGGGGGTCGGGGTGTTGTGTCGGTGTCGGGGTGCCGTGTCGTGGTCGGGGTGCTGTTTCGGGGTCGGAGTGTGGTGTCGGGGTGTGGTGTCGGGGTCGGGGTCAGGGGGTCGGGGTGTGAGGGTGTGGTGTCGGGGTCGGGGTGTGGTGTCGGGGTCGGGGTGTCGGGGTCAGGCGGTCGGGGTGTCAGGGTGTGGTGTCGGGGTCGGGGTGTCGGGGTCAGGGGGTCAGGGGGTCGGGGTGCTGTTTCGTGGTCGGGGTGTCGTGTCGGGGCCGGGGTGTCGGGGTGTCGGGGTGTCGTGTCGGGGTCGGGGTCAGGGGGTCGGGGTGTTTCCTTCTATCCTTCTTCTTCTTTCCTTTCTTCTTCTTCTTCTTCTTTCCTTCTCTTCTTCTTCCCCTTCTACATATTCTTCTTTTCTTCTTCTTCTTTTTTCATCTTTTTTCTACTTATTTTAATAATATAACTAATTATCTAAAACCCATGCACTAAATCTAACACTAACACATATCTAGCACTAAATCTAACACTAACACTAACACATATCTAGACCTAAATCTAACACAAACAATTAAACAGCAAAAAAAAGAAAAAACAGAAAAAAAATAACTCACCGGAGCTCGGGGGGTGGCGGTGGCGACGGGGGCGGCGGGCGGCAGGGTGGCGATGGCGACGGGGGTGGCAGGGCTCCGGGGCGGTGGAGCTCAGGGGGAGCCGGCAGGGAGGCGGGGCCGATGGGGCCGCGATGCCGCCGGGGTGGTGGGGGCGGCGGGGCGCCGGGGCAGTGGGACGGTTGGGCGGCGACGTGGTGGGGCGCCGGGGCACCGGGATGGTGGGGCGACGGGGCGTCGGCGGGTGGGGGGCGGCGGGGTGGTGGGGCGACGGGGCAGGCTGCGGCGGGTGGCGGGGGCGGCGGCGGGTGGGGGGGCAGCGCCGGGCGGCGGGGGGCGGCGGGGGGTCGATCTGGTCGTGGAGAGAAACAGAGAGGAAGGGGGTGGGGGGCTCAGCCGTTAGTTAGGTTAGTGAAGTTAGGTCTTTGCCGTCCGCCGTGCTTTGTCGTCCGCTATTTTTCTCTCTTTGCCGTCCGCTAGCGGACGGCAAAGAGGGGAGTCGTTAAGTTTTATCTAATCAGCTCGTAAGTGGGGCCACCTCTCTCTTTGCCGTCAGCCAGCTGACGGCAAAGAATCTTTGCCATCAGCTAGCGGATGGCAAAGAACTGGCTGATGGCAAAATCCTTCTTTGCCATCAGCCAGTTCTTTGCCGTCCTTTTTCGTAAGCGGACGGCAAAGACCTTCTTTGCCGTCAGCTAGCAGACGGCAAAGAACTGGCAGACGGCAAATAACCTAATTCCAGTAGTGTTAGTACTTTGCTTTGATGGCTAATAAATTTTTGAAATAAGTATGTGAGTTCTTTATGACTAATGTTGAGTCCATGGATTATACGCACTCTCACCCTTCCACCATTGCTAGCCTCTCTAGTACCGCGCAACTTTCACTGGTGCATTAAACCCACCACATATCCTTCCTCAAAACAGCCACCATACCTACCTATTATGGCATTTCCATAGCCACTCCAAGATATATTGCCATGCAACTTCCACCATTTTGTTTATTATGACACATACCATCATTACCATATTGCTTTGCATGATCATGTAGTTGGCATAGTATATGTGGCTTGGCCATCATTCATATTTTTTATACATGTCACTGTTGATCATTGCACATGCCGGTATACCACCGGAGGCATTCATATAGAGTCCTATTTTGTTCTAGTATCGAGTTGTAATTCTTGAGTTGTAAGTAAATAAAAGTGTGATGATCATTATTAGAGCATTGTCCCGTGTGAGGAAAGGATGATGGAAGCTATGATTCCCTCACAAGTTGGGATGAGACTCTGTACTTCAAAATAAAAGAGGCCAAATAGCCCACAATAAAAAAGGCCAAAGAGCCCAAAGAACAACAAAAATGAGAGAAAAGAGAGAAGGGACAATGTTACTATCCTTTTTCCACAGTTGTGCTTCAAAGTAGCACCATGTTCGTCATGATAGAGAGTCTCCTATTTTGTCACTTTCATAAGTGGGAATATTTCATTATAGAACTTGGCTTGTATATTCCAATGATGGGCTTCCTCAAATTGCCCTAGATCTTCGTGAGCAAGTGATGATCCACAAGTATAGGGGACCTATCGTAGTCCTTTCGATAAGTAAGAGTGTCGAACCCAGCGAGGAGCAGAAGGAAATGACAAGCGGTTTTCAGCAAGGTATTCTCTGCAAGCACTAAAAATATCGGTAACAGATAGTTGTGTGATAATAAAGGATAACAAGTAACAAAAGTTACTAAGGTGCAGCAAGGTGAACCAAGACTTTTTGTAGCAAAGGACAAGCCTGAACGAACTCTTACATAAAGCAAACCGCTCCCGAGGACACATGGGAATTACTGTCAAGCTAGTTTTCATCATGCTCATATGATTCGCGTTTGTTACTTTGATAATTTGATATGTGGGTGAACCGGTGCTTGGGTGTTGTCCTTGCTTGGACAAGCCTCCCACTTATAATTAACCCCTCTCGCAAGCATCCGCAACTACGGAAGAAGAATTAAGATAAATCTAACCATAGCATGAAACATAGGGGGTCCAAATCAGCCCCTTACGAAGCAACACATAAACTAGGGTTTAAGCTTCTGTCACTCTAGCAACCCATCATCTACGTATTACTTCCCAGTGCATTCCCCTAGGCCCAAATCACGGTGAAGTGTCATGTAGTCGACGTTCACATAACACCACTAGAGGAAAGACAACATACATCTCATCAAAATATCGAACGAATACCAATTTCACATGATTTCTTATAACAATACTTCTCCCATGTCCTCAGGAACAAACATAACTACTCGCAAAGCATTTTCATGTTCATAATCAGAGGGGTTTTGAATAGCATTAAGGATCTGAACATGTGATCTTCCACCGAAGAAACCAACTAGCATCAACTACAAGGAGTAATCAACACTACTAGCAACCCACAGGTACCAATCTGAGGTTTTGAGACAAAGATCGGAAACACGAGATGAACTAGGGTTTGAGAGGAGATGGTGCTGGTGAAGATGTTGATGGAGATTGACCCCTTCTCGATGAGAGGATCGTTGGTGATGACGATGGCTTTGATTTCCCCTCCCGGTGGGAAGTTTCCCCAGCAGAATAGCTCCACCAGAGCCCTAGATTGGTTCTGCCCAAGTTCTGCCTCGAGACCGTGGCGCTTCGTCCGGAATGATTTCTCCTTATTTTTTCCAGGTCAAAACACACCATATAGCAGAAGATGGGCACCGGAGGCCTGCCAGGTGGGCCACGAGCCAGGGGCGTGTCCAGGGGGGTAGGGCGCGCCCCCAGGCTTGTGGTTGCCTAGTGGGTCCCCTTTGGTATTTTCTTCGCCCCATATTTTTTATTAATTCCAAAATAATTCTCCGTAAAGTTTTAGGAATTTTGGAGTTGTGCAGAATAGGTCTCTAATATTTGCTCCTTTTCCAGCCTAGAAATCCAGTTGCCGGCATTCTCCCTCTTCATGTAAACCTTGTAAAATAAGATAGAGAAGGCATAAGTATTGTGCTATAATATGTAATAACAACCCATAATGCAATAACTATCAATATAAAAGCATGATGCAAAATGGACGTATCAGCAAGCAAGTTGGATGCACATCCACTTAGTTTCTTTTTTAGCTTTCATACACTTATTGTTGGGGAACGTAGTAATTTCAAAAAAAATCCTACGCACATGCAAGATCATGGTGATGCATAGCAACGAGAGGGGAGAGTGTTGTCCACATACCCTCGTAGACCGTAATCAGAAGCGTTATGAGAACACGGTTGATGTAGTCGTACGTCTTCACGATCCGACCGATCCAAGTACCGAACGCACGTCACCTCCGAGTTCAGCACACATTCAGCTCGATGACGTCCCACGAACTCCGATCTAGCAGAGCTTCGCGGGAGAGTTCCGTCAGCACGACGGCGTGATGACGGTGATGATGTTGCTACCGACGCAAGGCTTCGCCTAAGCACCGCTACGATATGATCGAGGTGGATTATGGTGGAGGGGGGCACCGCACACGGCTTGGAACAATCAACTTCTATGTTCTAGGGTGCCCCCTGCCCTCGTATATAAAGGAGCAAGGGGGGAGGCCGGCCGGCCATTGGGGCGCGCCAAGGAGGGGGGAGTCCTCCTCCTAGTAGGAGTAGGACTCCCCTTTCCTAGTCCAACTAGGAAGATGGAAGGGGGAAGGAAAGAGAGGGAGAGGGAAAGAGGGGCCGCGCCCCCTCCCCTAGTCCAATTCGGACTCCTCATGGGAGGGGGCGCGCCACCTCCTGGGCTGCTGCCCTCTTTCTCCCCTCAGGCCCACTAAGGCCCAATACTTCCCCGGGGGGTTCCGGTAACCCCTCCGGCACTCCGGTTTTCTCCGAAACCACCCGGAACAGTTCCGGTGTCCGAATATAGCCGTCCAATATATCAATCTTTACGTCTCGACCATTTTGAGACTCCTCGTCATGTCCGTGATCACATCCGGGACTCCGAACTAACTTCGGTACATCAAATCACATAAACTCATAATACCGATCGTCATCGAATGTTAAGCGTGCGGACCCTACGGGTTCGAGAACTATGTAGACATGACCGAGACACGTCTCCGGTCAATAACCAATAGCAGAACCTGGATGCTCATATTGGTTCCTACATATTCTATGAAGATTTTATCGGTCAAACCGCATAACAACATACGTTGTTCCCTTTGTTATCGGTATGTTACTTGCTCGAGATTCGATTGTCGGTATCCTCATACCTAGCTCAATCTCGTTACCCGCAAGTCTCTTTACTCATTTCGTAATGCATCATCCCGCAACTAACTCATTAGTAACATTGCTTGCAAGGCTTATACTGATGTGCATTACCGAGAGGGCCCAGAGATACCTCTCCGACAATCGGAGTGACAAATCCTAGTCTCGATCTATGCCATCTCAACAAATACCATCGGAGACACCTGTAGAGCACCTTTAATCACCCAGTTACGTTGTGACGTTTGGTAGCACACAAAGTGTTCCTCCGATAATCGGGAGTTGCATAATCTCATAGTCATAGGAACATGTATAAGTCATGAAGAAAGCAATAGCAGTAAACTAAAACAATCAAGTGCTAAGCTAACGGAATGGGTCAAGTAAATCACATCATTCTCCTAATAATGTGATCCCGTTTGTCAAATGACAACTCATGTCTATGGTTAGGAAACTTAACCATCTTTGATAAACGAGCTAGTCAAGTAGAGGCATACTAGTGACACTCTGTTTGTCTATATATTCACACATGTATTATGTTTCCGGTTAATACAATTCTAGCATGAATAATAAACATTTATCATGAAATAAGGAAATAAACAATAACTTTATTATTGCCTCTAGGGCATATTTCCTTCAGTCTCCCACTTGCACTAGAGTCAATAATCTAGATTACACAGTAATGATTCTAACACCCATGGAGTCTTGGTGCTGATCATGTTTTGCTCGTGAGAGAGGCTTAGTCAATGGGTCTGCAACATTTAGATCTGTATGTATCTTGCAAATCTCTATGTCTCCCACCTAGACTTGATCGCGGATGGAATTGAAGCGTCTCTTGATGTGCTTGGTTCTCTTGTGAAATCTGGATTCCTTTGCCAAGGCAATTGCACCAGTATTGTCACAAAAGATTTTCATTGGACCCGATGCACTAGGTATGACACCTAGATCGGATATGAACTCCTTCATCCAGACTCCTTCATTTGCCCCTTCTGAAGCAGCTATGTACTCCGCTTCACACGTAGATCCCGCCATGACGCTTTGCTTAGAACTGCACCAACTGACAGCTCCACCGTTCAATAAAAACACGTATCCGGTTTGCGATTTAGAATCATCCGGATCAGTGTCAAAGCTTGCATCGACGTTACCATTTACGACGAGCTCTTTGTCACCTCCATAAACGAGAAACATATCCTTAGTCCTTTGCAGGTATTTCAGGATGTTCTTGACCGCTATCCAGTGATCCACTCCTGGATTACTTTGGTACCTCCCTGCTAAACTAATAGCAAGGCACACATCAGGTCTGGTACACAACATTGCATACATGATAGAGCCTATGGCTGAAGCATAGGGAACATCTTTCATCTTCTCTCTATCTTCTGCAGTGGTCGGGCATTGAGTCTGACTCAACTTCACACCTTGTAATACAGGCAAGAACCCTTTCTTTGCTTGATCCATTTTGAACTTCTTCAAAACTTTATCAAGGTATGTGCTTTGTGAAAGTCCAATTAAGCGTCTTGATCTATCTCTATAGATCTTGATGCCCAATATGTAAGCAGCTTCACCGAGGTCTTTCATCGAAAAACTCTTATTCAAGTATCCTTTTATGCTATCCAGAAATTCTATATCATCTCCAATCAACAATATGTCATCCACATATAATATTAGAAATGCTACAGAGCTCCCACTCACTTTCTTGTAAATACAGGCTTCTCCAAAGGTCTGTATAAAACCATATGCTTTGATCACACTATCAAAACATTTATTCCAACTCCGAGATGCTTGCACCAGTCTATAGATGGATCGCTGGAGCTTGCACAGTTTGTTGGCATCCTTTGGATTGATAAAACCTTCAGGTTGCATCATATACAACTCTTCTTCCAGAAATCCATTCAGGAATGCAGTCTTTACATCCATTTGCCAAATTTCATAATCATAAAATGCGGCAATTGCTAACATGATTCGGACAGACATAAGCATCGCTACGGGTGAGAATGTCTCATCGTAGTCAACTCCTTGAACTTGTCGAAAACCTTTCGCAACAAGTCGAGCTTTGTAGACAGTAACATTACCGTCTGCGTCAGTCTTCTTCTTGAAGATCCATTTATTCTCGATGGCTTGCCGATCATTGGGCAAGTCAACCAAAGTCTAGACTTTGTTCTCATACATGGATCCCATCTCAGATTTCATGGCCTCAAGCCATTTCGCGGAATCTGGGCTCATCATCGCTTCCTCATAGTTCGTAGGTTCGTCATGGTCAACTAACATGACCTCCAGAACAGGATTACCGTACCACTCTGGTGCGGATCTTACTCTGGTTGACCTACGAGGTTCGGCAGTAACTTGATTTGAAGTTACATGATCATCATCATTAGCTTCCTCACTAATTGGTGTAGAAGTCATAGGAACAGATTTCTGTGATGAACTACTTTCCAATAAGGGAGCAGGTACAGTTACCTCATCAAGCTCTACTTTCCTCCCACTCACTTCTTTCGAGAGAAACTCCTTCTCTAGAAAGGATCCATTCTTAGCAACGAATGTCTTGCCTTCGGATCTGTGATAGAAGGTGTACCCAACAGTCTCCTTTGGGTATCCTATGAAGACACATTTCTCCGATTTGGGTTCGAGCTTATCAGGTTGAAGCTTTTTCACATAAGCATCGCAGCCCCAAACTTTAAGAAACAACAACTTTGGTTTCTTGCCAAACCATAGTTCATAAGGTGTCATCTCAATGGATTTAGATGGTGCCCTATTTAACGTGAATGCATCCGTCTCTAAAGCATAACCCCAAAACGATAGCGGTAAATCAGTAAGAGACATCATAGATCGCACCATATCTAGTAAAGTACGATTATGACGTTCGGACACACCATTACACTGTGGTGTTCCGGGTGGCGTGAGTTGCGAAACTATTTCACATTGTTTCAAATGAAGACCAAACTCGTAACTCAAATATTCTCCTCCACGATCAGATCGTAGAAACTTTATTTTCTTGTTATGATGATTTTCCACTTCACTCTGAAATTCTTTGAACTTTTCAAATGTTTCAGACTTATATTTCATCAAGTAGATATACCCATATCTGCTCAAATCATCTGTGAAGGTGAGAAAATAACGATACCCGCCGCGAGCCTCAACATTCATCGGACCACATACATCAGTATGTATGATTTCCAACAAATCTGTTGCTCGCTCCATTGTTCCGGAGAATGGCGTTTTAGTCATCTTGCCCATGAGGCATGGTTCACAAGTACCAAGTGATTCATAATCAAGTGATTCCAAAAGTCCATCAGAATGGAGTTTCTTCATGCGCTTTACACCAATATGACCTAAACGGCAGTGCCACAAATAAGTTGCACTATCATTATCAACTCTGCATCTTTTGGCTTCAACATTATGAATATGTGTATTACAACTATCGAGATTCATCAAAAACAGACCACTCTTCAAGGGTGCATGACCATAAAAGATATTACTCATATAAATAGAACAACTATTATTCTCAGATTTAAATGAATAACCGTCTCGCATCAAACAAGATGCAGATATAATGTTCATGCTCAATGCTGGCACCAAATAACAATTATTCAGGTCTAAAACTAATCCCGAAGGTAGTTGTAGAGGTAGCGTGCCGACGGCGATCACATCGACTTTGGAACCATTTCCCACTCTCATCGTCACCTCGTCCTTAGCCAATCTTCGCTTAATCCATAGTCCCTGTTTCGAGTTGCAAATATTAGCAACAGAACCAGTATCAAATACCCAGGTGCTACTGCGAGCTTTAGTAAGGTACACATCAATAACATGTATATCACATATACCTTTGTTCATCTTGCCATCCTTCTTATCCGCCAAATACTTGGGGCAGTTCCGCTTCCGGTGGCCAGTCCCTTTGCAGTAGAAGCACTCAGTCTCAGGCTTAGGTCCAGACTTGGGTTTCTTCTCCTGAGCAGCAACTTGTTTGCTGTTTTTCTTGAAGTTCCCCTTCTTCTTCTCTTTACCCTTTTTCTTGAAACTGGTGGTCTTGTTGACCATCAACACTTGATGCTCCTTCTTGATTTCTAACTCCGCAGCCTTTAGCATCGCGAAGAGCTCGGGAATTGTCTTATCCATCCCTTGCATGTTATAGTTCATCATGAAGCTTTTGTAGCTTCGTGGCAGTGATTGAAGAATTCTGTCAATGACACTATCATCCGGAAGATTAACTCCCAGTTGAATCAAGTGATTGTTATACCTAGACATTTTGAGTATATGCTCACTGACAGAACTATTCTCCTCCATCTTGCAACTGTAGAACTTATTGGAGACTTCATATCTCTCAATCCGGGCATTTGCTTGAAATATTAACTTCAACTCCTGGAACATCTGATATGCTCCATGACGTTCGAAACGTCATTGAAGTCCCGGTTCTAAGCCGTAAAGCATGGCACACTGAACTATCGAGTAGTCATCAGCTTTGCTCTGCCAGACGTTCATAACATCTGGCGTTGCTCCTGCTGCGGGTTTGGCACCCAGCGGTGCTTCCAGGACGTAATTCTTCTTTGCAGCAATGAGGATAATCCTCAAGTTACGGACCCAGTCCGTGTAATTGCTACCATCATCTTTCAACTTTGCTTTCTCAAGGAACGTATTAAAATTCAACGGAACAACAGCACGGGCCATTTATCTACAACAACATAGACATGCAAAATACTATCAGGTACTAAGTTCACGATAAATTAAAGTTCAATTAATCAAATTACTTAAGAACTCCCACTTAGATAGACATCCCTCTAATCATCTAAGTGATCACGTGATCCCATATCAGCTAAACCATGTCCGATCATCACGTGAGATGGAGTAGTTTTCAATGGTGAACATCACTATGTTGATCATATCTACTATATGATTCACGCTCGACCTTTCGGTCTCAGTGTTCCGAGGCCATGTCTGCATATGCTAGGCTCGTCAAGTTTAACCCGAGTATTTCTGCCTGTGCAAAACTGGCTTGCACCCATTGTATATGAACGTAGAGCTTATCACACCCGATCATCACGTGGTGTCTCGGCACGACGAACTTTGGCAACGGTGCATACTCAGGGAGAACACTTGTACCTTGAAATTTAGTGAGAGATCATCTTATAATGCTACCGTCAATCAAAGCAGAATAAGATGCATAAAAGATAAACATCACATGCAATCAATATAAGTGATATGATATGGCCATCATCATCTTGTGCCTTTGTTCTCCATCTCCAAAGCACCGTCATGATCACCATTGTCACCGCCGCAACACCTTGATCTCCATCGTAGCATCGTTGTCGTCTCGCCAACTATTGCTTCTACGACTATCGCTACCGCTTAGTGATAAAGTAAAGCAATTACATGGCGATTGCATTTCATACAATAAAGCGACAACTATATGAATCCTGCCAGTTGCCGATAACTCGGTTACAAAACATGAATATCTCATACAATAAAATTTAGCATCATGTCCTAACCATATCACATCACAGCATGCCCTCAAAAACAAGTTAGACGTCCTCTACTTTGTTGTTGCAAGTTTTATGTGGCTGCTACGGGCTGAGCAAGAACCGTTCTTACCTACGCATCAAAATCACAACGATATTTCGTCAAGTTAGTGTTCTTTTAACCTTCACAATAAGGACCGGGCATAGCCACACTCGATTCAACTAAAGTTGGAGAAACTGACACCCGCCAGCCACCTGTGTGCGAAGCACGTCGGTAGAACCAGTCTCGCGTAAGCGTACGCGTAATGTCGGTCCGGGCCGCTTCATCCAACAATATCGCCGAATCAAAGTATGACATGCTGGTAAGCAGTATGACTTGTATCACCCACAACTCACTTGTGTTCTACTCGTGCATATAACATCTACGCATAAACCTGGCTCGGATGCCACTGTTGGGGAACGTAGTAATTTCAAAAAAATTCCTACGCACACGCAAGATCATGGTGATGCATAGCAACGAGAGGGGAGAGTGTTGTCCACGTACCCTCGTAGACCATAAGCGGAAGCGTTATGAGAACGCGGTTGATGTAGTTGTACGTCTTCATGATCCGACTGATCCAAGTACCGAACGCACGGCACCTCCGAGTTCAGCACACGTTCAGCTCGATGACGTCCCACGAACTCCGATCCAGCAGAGCTTCACGGGAGAGTTCCGTCAGCGTGACGGTGTGATGACGGTGATGATGTTGCTACCGACGCAAGGCTTCGCCTAAGCACCGCTACGATATGATCGAGGTGGATTATGGTGGAGGGGGGCACCGCACACGGCTTGGAACAATCAACTTGTATGTTCTAGGGTGCCCCCCCGCCACCGTATATAAAGGAGCAAGGGGGGAGGCCGGCCGGCCCTTGGGGTGCGCCAAGGAGGGGGGAGTCCTCCTCCTAGTAGGAGTAGGACTCCCCTTTCCTAGTCCAACTAGGAAGAGGGAAGGGGAAGGAAAGAGAGGGAGAGGGAGAGGGAAAGAGGGGCCGCGCCCCCTCCCCTAGTCCAATTCGGACTCCTCATGGGAGGAGGCGCGCCACCTCCTGGGCTGCTGCCCTCTCTCTCCCCTCAGGCCCACTAAGGCCCAATACTTACCCGGGGGGTTCCGGTAACCCCTCTGGCACTCCGGTTTTCTCCGAAACCACCCGGAACACTTCCGGTGTCCGAATATAGCCGTCCAATGTATCAATCTTTACGTCTCGACCATTTCGAGACTCCTCGTCATGTCCGTGATCACATCCGGGACTCCAAACTACCTTCAGTACATCAAATCACATAAACTCATAATACCAATCGTCATCGAACGTTAAGCGTGCGGACCCTACGGGTTCGAGAACTATGTAGACATGACCGAGACACGTCTCCGGTCAATAACCAATAGCAAAACCTGGATGCTCATATTGGTTCCTACATATTCTATGAAGATCTTTATCGGTCAAACCGCATAACAACATACGTTGTTCCCTTTGTCATCGGTATGTTACTTGCCCGAGATTCGATCGTCGGTATCCTCATACCTAGCTCAATCTCGTTACCGGCAAGTCTCTTTACTCGTTCCGTAATGCATCATCCCGCAACTAACTCATTAGTCACATTGCTTGCAAGGCTTATAGTGATGTGCATTACCGAGAGGGCCCAGAGATACCTCTCCGACAATCGGAGTGACAAATCCTAGTCTCGATCTATGCCAACTCAACAAGTACCATCGGAGACACCTGTACTTATAGCTCTAGTGCATCCGTTGCATGGCAATTACTCACTTACATCGATATCTATTGATGGGCATATCATAGCCCATTAATTTTCCTAATTGATGTGAGAATTTCTCCTTTTTGTCTCTCCTCACAAGCTCCACCATATTCTATTCCACCTGTAGGGCTATATCCATGGCTCACGCTCATGTACTATGTGAAAGTTGAAAAATCTTGAGAACATTAAAAGTATGAAACAATTGCTTGGCTTGTCATCAGGGTTGTGCATGATGAAATATTTTGTATGATGAAGATAGATCATAGCCAGACTATATGATTTTGTAGGGATAACTTTCTTTGGCCATGTTATTTTGAGAAGACATGATTACTTTATTAGTATGCTTGAAGTATTATTGTTTTTATGTCAATATTGAACTTTTTTTTTGAATCTTATGGATCTGGGTATTCATGCCACAATAAATAAAATTGCATTGATAAATATGTTAGGTAGCATTTCACATAAAAAAAATCTGTTTTTATCATTTACCTACTCGAGGACGAGTAGGAATTAAGCTTGGAGATGTTTGATACGTCTCCAACATATCTATAATTTTTTATTGTTCCATGCTATTATATTATACTAACTTATTAACCTAGAGCCTAGTGCCAGTTTATGTTTTTCCTTGTTTTTGACTTTTATAGAAAAGGAATATCAAATGGAGTCCAAACGGAATAAAACTTTATGGCGATTTTTCTGGAACCAGAAGAAACCCATGAGACTTGGAGAGGAGGCCAGAAGATCCACGAGGAGGCTACAAGCCGTAGGGGCGCGCCCACAGGGCTTGTGGGCCCCTCGGTGACCTCCTAACCCTAATCTTCGCACTATAAATCCTCAAATATTCCCCCTATGGCATAGGGCACACCAAAAATACTTTTTTATCGTCGCAAGCCTCTTTTCCCGTGAGATCCCATCTTGGGGCCTTTTCCGGCACTCCGCCAGAGGGGGGATTCGATCACGGAGGACCTCTACACCAACCTTTCTGCCCTTCCGATGATGTGTGAGTAGTTTACCACAGACCTACAGGTCCATAGCTAGTAGCTAGATGGATTCTTCTCTCTCTTTGATCTTCAATACAATGTTCTCCTCGATGTTCTTGGAGATCTATTCAATGTAATCTTCTTTTGCGGCACATTTGTTGAGATCAGATGAATTGTGGATTTATGATCAGATTATCTATGAATATTATTTGAGTCTTCTCTGAACTCTTTTATGCATGATTAAGATATCTTTGTATTTCTCTTCGAACTATCGGTTTGGTTTGGCCAACTAGATTAGTTTTTCTTGCAATGGGAGAGGTGCTTAGTTTGGGTTCAATCTTGCGGTGTCCTCACCCAGTGACAAAAGGGGTAGCGAGGCATGTATTGTATTGTTGCCATCAAGGATAATAATATGGGGTTTATATCGTATTGCTTGAGTTTATCCCTCTACATCATGGCATCTTACTTAAAGTGTTACTCCGTTCTTGTTAACTTAATTGACTAGATGCATGCTGGATAGCGGTTGATGTGTGGAGTAATAGTAGTAGATGCAGGCAGGAGTCAGTCTACTTGTCACGGACATGATGCCTATATTCATGATCATTGCCTTAGATGTCTTCATAATTATGCGCTTTTCTATCAATTGCTCAATAGTAGTTTGTTTACCCACCGTATGTTTTTTCAAGAGAGAAGCCTCTAGTGAAACCTATGGCCCCCGGGTCTATTTTCCATCATATAGTTTCATATCAATAAAAAAACAAAAAATACCTTTCTGCAATTTATTTATATTTACTTTAGTTTTCTCTTTTATTTATCTTTTATACCTATCTCTATTAGATCTCACTCTTGTTTGTGACCGTGAAGCGTTTGACAACCTCTTTTTCGCGCTGTGTGCAAGTGTTTGTTAGTTTGTGCAGGTGCATATATTGGAGACTTGATTGTGCCTCCTACTGGATTGATACCTTGGTTCTTAACTGAGGAAATACTTATCTCTACTTTGCTGCATCGCCCTTTTCTCTTCAAGGGAAAAATCAACGCAAGCTCATGAAGTAGCAATGCTTCACTTATAGTATTTTGAGAATTGATAAATTTTGAAGAAAATATTTGCACTCTCATGCTTCACTTATACATTTTCGAGAGTTGATAATAGTAATGGTAATTTGCACAAGATATGATTTTGGTCCCTGCTACCTCTTGAGCACTGCGTTGTTTTTCCCTTGAAGAGGAAAGGGTGATGCAGTAAAGTAGTGTAAGTATTTCCCTCAGTTTTTGAGAACCAAGGTATCAATCCAGTAGGAGATCACGCACAAGTCCCACGCACCTACACAAACAAATAAGAACCTCGAACCAACGCGATAAAGGGGTTGTCAATCCCTTGACGGTCACTTACGAGAGTGAGATCTGATAGATATGATAAGATAATATTTTTGGTATTTTTATGATAAAGATGCAAAGTAAAATAAACGACAATAAAAATAGCTAAGTGTTGGAAGATTAATATGATGGAAAATAGACCCAGGGGCCATAGGTTTCACTAGTGGCTTCTCTCAAGAGCATAAGTATTACGGTGGGTAAACGAATTACTGTCGAGCAATTGATAGAATTGAGCATAGTTATGAGAATATCTAGGTATGATCATGTATATAGGCATCACGTCTGTGACAAGTAGATCAAAACGATTCTGCATCTACTACTATTACTCCACACATCGACCGCTATCCAGCATGCATCTAGAGTATTAAGTTCATAAGAACAGAGTAATGCTTTAAGTAAGATGACATGATGTAGAGGGATAAACTCATGCAATATGATATAAACCCCATCTTTTTATCCTCGATGGCAACAATACAATACGTGCCTTGCTGCCCCTGCTGTCATTGGGAAAGGACACCGCAAGATTGAACCCAAAGCTAAGCACTTCTCCCATTCCAAGAAAGATCAATCTAGTAGGCCAAACCAAACTGATAATTCGAAGAGACTTGCAAAGATAACCAATCATACATAAAAGAATTCAGAGGAGATTCAAATATTGTTCATAGATAATCTTGATCATAAACCCACAATTCATCGGATCTCGACAAACACACCGCAAAAGAAGATTACATCGAATAGATCTCCAAGAAGATCGAGGAGAACTTTGTATTGAGATCCAAAGAGAGAGAAGAAGCAATCTAGCTAATAACTATGGACCCGAAGGTCTGAGGTAAACTACTCACACATCATCGGAGAGGCTATGGTGTTGATGTAGAAGCCCTCCGTGATCAATGCCCCCTCCGGTGGAGCGCCGGAAAAGGCCCCAAGATGCGATCTCACAGGTATAGAAGGTTGCGGCGGTGGAAATAGGGTTTTGGCTCCGTATCTGATGTTTCCAGGGTTGGCTATATATAGGAGGAAGAAGTACGTCAGTGGAGCAACGTGGGCCACACGAGGGTGGAGGGCGCGCCTGGGGGGGGGGGTAGGCGCGCCCCCCTGCCTCGTGCTCTCCTCGTTGATTGCTTTACATAGACTCCAAGTCCTCTGGATCACGTTTGTTCCAAAAATCACGTTCCCGAAGGTTTCATTCCATTTGGACTCCTTTTGATATCCTTTTCCTTCAAAATACTGAAATAGGCAAAAAAATAGCAATTCGGGCTGGGCCTCCGGTTAATAGGTTAGTCCCAAAAATAATATAAAAGTGTATAGTAAATCCCATTAAACATCCAAAACAGAATATAATATAGCATGGAACGATCAAAAATTATAGATACGTTGGAGACGTATCAAGCATCCCCAAGCTTAATTCCTGCTCGCCCTCGAGTAGGTAAATGATAAAAATAGAATTTTTGATGTGGAATGCTACTTAGCATAATTTTCAATGTAATTCTCTTATTTGTGGTATGAATATTCAGATCCGAAAGATTCAAGACAAAAGTTTAATATTGACATAAAAATAATAATACTTCAAGCATACTAACTAAGCAATTATGTCTTCTCAAAATAACATGGCCAAAGAAAGTTATCCCTACAAAATCATATAGTCTGGCTATGCTTTATCTTCATCACACAAAGTATTTAATCATGCACAACCCCGATGACAAGCCAAGCAATTGTTTCATACTTTTGATGTTCTCAAACTTTTTCAATCTTCACGCAATACATGAGCGTGAGCCATGGACATAGCACTATATGTGGAATAGAATGGTGGTTGTGGAGAAGACAAAAAAGGAGAAGATAGTCTCACATCAACTAGGCGTATCAACGGGCTATGGAGATGCCCATCAATAGATATCAATGTGAGTGAGTAGGGATTGCCATGCAACGGATGCACTAGAGCTATAAGTATATGAAAGCTCAACAAGAGAAACTAAGTGGGTGTGCATCCAACTCGGTTGCTCACGAAGACCTAGGGCATTTTGAGGAAGCCCATCATTGGAATATACAAGCCAAGTTCTATAATGAAAAATTCCCACTAGTATATGAAAGTGATATCATAGGAGACTCTCTATCATGAAGATCATGGTGCTACTTTGAAGCACAAGTGTGGTAAAAGGATAGTAGCATTGTCCCTTCTCTCTTTTCTCTCATTTTTTTCTTAGGGCCTTTTCTCTTTTTTTATGGCCTCTTTTTTTCTTCTCTTTTTTTCGTCCGGTGTCTCATCCCGACTTGTGGGGGAATCATAGTCTCCATCATCCTTTCCTCACTTGGGACAATGCTCTAATAATGATGATCATCACACTTTTATTTACTTTACAACTCAAGAATTACAACTCAAAACTTAGAACAAAATATGACTCTATGTGAATGCCTCCGGCGGTGTACCGGGATAGGCAATGAATCAAGAGTGACATGTATGAAAGAATTATGAACGGTGGCTTTGCCACAAATACGATGTCAACTACATGATCATGCAAAGCATTATGACAATGATGAAGCGTGTCATAGTAAACGAAACGGTGGTAAGTTGCATGGCAATATATCTCGGAATGGCTATGGAAATGCCATGATAGGTAGGTATGGTGGCTGTTTTGAGGAAGGTATATGGTGGGTGTATGATACCGGCGAAAAGTGCGCGGTATTAGAGAGGCTAGCAATAGTGGAAGGAAGAAAGTGCATATAATCCATGGACTCAACGTTAGTCATAAAGAAGTCATATACTTGTTGCAAAAATCTACAAGTTATCAAAGCAAAGTATTATGCGCATGCTCCTAGGGGGATAGATTGGTAGGAAAAGACCGTCGCTCGTCCCCGACCGCCACTCATAAGGAAGACAATCAATAAATAAATCATGCTCCGACTTCATCACATAACGGTTCACCATACGTGCATGCTACAGGAATCACAAACTTCAACACAAGTATTTCTCAAATTCACAACTACTCAACTAGCATGACTCTAATATCACCATCTTCATATCTCAAAACAATTATCAAGCATCAAACTTCTCATAGTATTCAACTTACTCATAAGATTTTTTTTACTAATCTTGGATGCCTATCATAATTAAAGCAAATTACCATGCTGTTTTGTAGGACTCTCAAAATAATATAAGTGAAGCATGAGAGAACAATAGTTTCTATTAAAATAATCCACCACCGTGCTCTAAAAGATATAAGTGAAGCACTAGAGCAAAAACTATATAGCTCAAAAGATATAAGTGAAGCACATAGAGTATTCTAATAAATTCCGAATCATGTGTGTCTCTCTCAAAAGGTGTGTACAGCAAGGATGATTGTGGTAAACTAAAAAGCAAAGACTCAAATCATACAAGACGCTCCAAGCAAAACACATATCATGTGGTGAATAAAAAAATAGCTCCAGGTAAAGTTACCGATGGACGAAGACGAAAGAGGGGATGCCTTCCGGGGCATCCCCAAGCTTTGGCTTTTTGGTGTCCTTAGATTATCTTGGGGTGCCATGGGCATCCCCAAGCTTAGGCTCTTGCCACTCCTTGTTCCATAATCCATCAAATCTTTTACCCAAAACTTGAAAACTTCACAACACAAAACTCAACAGAAAATCTCGCGAGCTCCGTTAGCGAAAGAAAACAAAACACCACTTCGAGGTACTGTATTGAACTCATTCTTTATTAATATTGGTGTTAAACCTACTGTATTCCAACTTCTCTATGGTTTATAAACTCTTTTACTAGCCATAGATTCATCAAAATAAGCAAACAACACACGAAAAACAGAATCTGTCAAAAACAGAACAGTCTGTAGTAATCTGTAACTAACGCAAACTTCTGGAACTCAAACAATTCTACCAAAATAGGAAGACCTATAAAATTTGTTTATTGATCTACTGCAATTGGAATCAGTATTTTATCA
Organism: Triticum aestivum; assembly: GCF_018294505.1. Taxonomy (NCBI): domain Eukaryota; kingdom Viridiplantae; phylum Streptophyta; class Magnoliopsida; order Poales; family Poaceae; genus Triticum; species Triticum aestivum. The sequence continues at coordinate 466,703,122 of NC_057796.1, forward strand.
CGTTCTGGTATTTTTAAACAATTGTTTTCGTGAACTGAAAGTTTCTGGAATTTTCAGCAAGATCGAATAACTATCATCCAAGAAGATCCTATAGGTTTTAACTTGGCACAAACACTAACTAAAACACAAAAACAAATCTAACCAGAGGCTAGATGGATTATTTATTCCTAAACAGAACCAAAAAGCAAGAAAAAAAAAATGGGTTGCCTCCCAACAAGCGCTATCATTTAACGCCCCTAGCTAGGCATCGAGATTTCGATGATGCTCACATGAAAGACAAGAATTGAAGCGCAAAGAGAACATCATGAAACACGTGACAAACACATCTAAGTCTAACATACTTCCTATGCATAGGCATCTTATAGGCAAACAAATTATCATAGCAACAAAAAACTAGCATATGCAAGGAAGTGGAAAGAAACAATAGCAATCTCAACATAACGAGAGGTAATTTATTATCATGAAGATTTCTACAACCATATTTTCCTCTCTCATAATAATTACATGTGGGATCATAAAGCAAATTCAACAAAATAGCTATCACAATAAATATTTTCAACACGATCCACATGCATGCAAAGTTGACACTCTTCCAAAATAGTGGGATTAACATTAACTAAGGCCCCGTTCGGATGTCATCCAGCTTCCAGCTTCACGAGAAGACAGCGAGAAGCTGCCGAATGATGCAGCTCCCAGAATCGAGCTTCTGGACAACGAGCGGCCTGCAGTGCAAAAACAAGAAGCTGGTCGAACCCAGCTCCCAAAATCGAAGGAGGAGAAGTTCGACATAATTACCAGATATATGCCACCGCCAAGTGACCCTGAGGCAGCGTACCGGTTCGCTCGATCTCTTTCTCTTTCTCTTTCTCTCCCCCATACGAGAAACCACCCAAATGGGCTCCAAGCGTGCTTCTTGGGCTGCCAGCCCATGCAAACGGGAGCTGGAGCAGCCGCTGCTGCCGAACGCAGCGCTGGCTCCCGCGAGAAGCCAGCTCGTCCAGCTCCCACGAGAAGCTGGCTCGTTTCGGAAGCTGGAGAGCTTCCGAACGGGCCTAAAGTCATGACCTCTCCAAACCCACTTTTATCAAAAATACCATAAGATTGAACATTCTCCAAATATGTGGGATCTAAAGATGACACTCTTCCAAACCCACTTTCAATATTATTGCAAAAATTATTATCAATCTCATATTCATCATGGGACTTAAATAAATTTTCAAGATCAAAAGAAGAATCACCCCAATTATGATCATTGCAACAAGTAGTAGACAAAGCAAAACTAGCATCCCCAAGCTTAGGGTTTTGCATATTATTAGCATAACTGACATCAAGAGAATTTATAGTAAAATCATTGCAATCATGCTTTTTATTCAAGGAGCTATCGTGAATCTCTTCATAAATTTCTTCATCACAATTTTCGGATTCACGGATTTCAAGCAAAACCTCATAAAGATAATCTAGTGCACTCAAATCACTAGAAATTGGTTCATCATAATTGGATCTCTTAAAGAGATTAGCAAGTGGATGAGGATCCATAAACTTTTTGCAAGCGAAGATGCAAGCAAAAAGAAGGCACATGGTAACACAAGATCGAATGGAAGGAGGGCGAATAAAACGGCAAGGGTGAAGTGGGGGAGAGGAAAACGAGAGGCAAATGGCAAATAATGTAATGTGAGGGATAAGAGTTTGTGATGGGTACTTGGTATGTCTTGACTTGACTTGGCGCAAATCTCCTCGGCAACGGCGCCAGAAATCCTTCTTGCTACCTCTTGAGCATTGCGTTGGTTTTCCCTTGAAGAGGAAAGGGTGATGCAGTAAAGTAGCGTAAGTATTTCCCTCAGTTTTTGAGAACCAAGGTATCAATCCAGTAGGAGATCGCGCACAAGTCCCACGGCCCTACACAAACAAATAAGAACCTCGCAACCAACGCGATAAAGGGGTTGTCAATCCCATCACGGTCACTTACGAGAGTGAGATCTGATAGATATGATAAGATAATATTTTTGGTATTTTATGATAAAGATGCAAAGTAAAATAAACGGCAATAAAAATAGCTAAGTGTTGGAAGATTAATATGATGGAAAATAGACCCGGGGGCCATAGGTTTCACTAGTGGATTCTCTTAAGAGCATAAGTATTACGGTGGGTAAACGAATTACTGTCGAGCAATTGATAGAATTGAGCATAGTTATGAGAATATCTAGGTATGATCATGTATATAGGCATCACGTCCGCGACAAGTAGATTGAAACAATTCTGCATCTACTACTATTACTCCACACTTCGACCGCTATCCACCATGCATCTAGAGTATTAAGTTCATAAGAATAGAGTAATGCTTTAAGTAAGATGACATGATGTAGAGGGATAAACTCATGCAATATGATATAAACCCCATCTTTTTATCCTCGATGGCAACCATACAATACGTGCCTTGCTGCCCCTGCTGTCACTGGGAAAGGACACCGCAAGATTGAACCCAAAGCTAAGCACTTCTCCCATTGCAAGAAAGATCAATCTAGTAGGCCAAACCAAACTGGTAATTCGAAGAGACTTGCAAAGATAACCAATCATACATAAAAGAATTCAGAGGAGATTCAAATATTGTTCATAGATAATCTTGATCATAAACCCACAATTCATCGGATCTCAAGAAACACACCGCAAAAGAAGATTACATCGAATAGATCTCCAAGAAGATCGAGGAGAACTTTGTATTGAGATCCAAAGACAGAGAAGAAGCCATCTAGCTAATACTATGGACCCGAAGGTCTGAGGTAAACTACTCACACATCATCGGAGAGGCTATGGTGTTGATGTACAAGCCCTCCGTGTTCAATGCCCCCTCCGGCGGAGCGCCGGAAAAGGCCCCAAGATGGGATCTCACGGGTACAGAATGTTGCGGCGGTGGAAATAGGGTTTTGGCTCCGTATATGATGTTTCCAGGGTATATGGGTATATATAGGAGGAAGAAGTACGTCGGTGGAGCAATGTGGGCCCCACGAGGGTGGAGGGCGCGCCTGGGGGGGGGGGGTAGGCGCGCCCCCTGCCTCGTGCTCTCCTCGTTGATTGCTTTACGTAGACTCCAAGTCCTCTGGATCACGTTTGTTCCGAAAATCACGTTCCCGAAGGTTTCATTCCGTTTGGACTCCGTTTGATATCCTTTTCCTTCGAAATACTGAAATAGGCAAAAAAACAGCAATTCGGGCTGGGCCTCCGGTTAATAGGTTAGTCCCAAAAATAATATAAAAGTGTATAGTAAAGCCCATTAAACATCCAAAACAGAATATAATATAGCATGGAACAATCAAAAATTATAGATACGTTGGAGACGTATCAGTCCCAAAGTCATGAATATTCAAGAGGAATATAGTAAAAACTTTCATGAAAGATCATTGGATATGATAAGTTTGATTCCTTGCAATAGTTTTGCGATATGGAGATGATAATATGTGAGTCATGTGATGACCCACAAGTATAAGGTATCTATCGTAGTCCTTTCGATAAGTAAGATTGTCGAACCCAGCGAGGAGCAGAAGGAAATGTCAAGCGGTTTTCAGCAAGGTATTTTCAGCAAGCACTGAAATTATCGGTAGCATATAGTTTTGTGATAAGATAATTCGTAATAGGTAACAAGTAACTAGTGTAACAAAGGTGTAGCAAGGTGGCCCAATACTTTTTTTAGCAAAGGATAAGTCTGGACGAACTCTTATATAAAGCAAAGCGCTCCCGAGGACACATGGAAATTGTTGTCAAGTTAGTTTTCATCATGCTCATATGATTCACGTTCGTTACTTTGATAATTTGATATGTGGGTTGATCAGTGCTTCGGTTCTGTCCTTACTTGGACAAGCCTCCCACTTTTGATTAACCCTTATTGCAAGCATCCGCAACTATGAAAGAATAATTAAGATAAATCTAACCATTGCATGAAACATGTGGATCCAAATCAGCCCCTTACGAAGCAACGCATAAACTAGGGTTTAAGCTTCTGTCACTCTAGCAACCCATCATCTACTTATTACTTCCCAATGCATTCCCCTAGGCCCAAATCATGGTGAAGTGTCATGTAGTCGACGTTCACATAACACCACTAGAGGAAAGACAACATACATCTCATCAAAATATCGAACGAATACCAAATTCACATGATTACTTATAACAAGACTTCTCCCATGTCCTAAGGAACAAACCTAACTACTCACAAATCATTTTCATGTTCATAATCAGAGGAGTTTTGAATAGCATTAAGGATCTGAACATGTGATCTTCCACCGAATAAACCAACTAGCATCAACTACAAGGAGTAATCAACACTACTAGCAACCCACAGGTACCAATCTAAGGTTTTGAGACAAAGATCGGATACAAGAGATGAACTAGGGTTTGAGAGGAGATGGTGCTGGTGAAGATGTTGATGGAGATTGACCCCCTCTCGATGAGAGGATCGTTGGTGATGACGATGGCTTCGATTTCCCCCTCCCGGAGGGAAGTTTCCTCGGCAGAACAGCTCCGCCAGAGCCCTAGATTGGTTCTGCCCAAGTTCCGCCTCGAGACGACGGTGCTTCGTCCCGAAAGCTTTCTTCTTATTTTTTCCAGGTCAAAACACACCATATAACAAAAGATGGGCACCGGAGGCCTGCCAGGTGGCCCACAAGACAGCGGGTGCGCCCCCAAGCTTGTGGCCACCTGGTGGGTCCCTCTTTGGTATTTGTTCGCCCAATATTTTTTATATATTCCAAAATAATTCTCTGTAAATTTTCATGACTTTTGGAGTTGTGCAGAATAGGTCTCTCAGATTTGCTCCTTTCCGGTCCAGAATTCTAGCTGCCGGCATTCTCCCTCTTTGTGTAAACCTTGTAAAATAAGAGAGAAAATGCATAAGTATTGTACCATAATGTGTAATAACAGCCCATAATGCAATAAATATCAATATAAAAGCATGATACAAAATGGACGTATCATCATGTTAGTGAGTAATTATGGTTTAGTAAGAATATTGATGTGAAGATTTGTCATTCCCTATGCAAGCACGTAAAGTCAATAGTTATGCAACAAAGTTATATCCTACTTATGGTACATTATTCGTGTTAGTTATGTTCAATGCATGTTTATGACCGTTTTTGTTTTTTGGTTGGTCGCTTCTCAATCTATTTGCTAGCATTCATTTGTACTAAGTGGGAATGCTGCTTGTGCATCCAATTCCTTAAACCCAAAGTTGTGCTAAATGAGTCCACCGTACCTACCTATATGCGGTATTTCCTTGCCATTCTAAGTAAATTTGCATGTGCCAACTCTAATTTTTCAAAATAATTTCCCGTTTTGTGTGCCTGTTCCGCTCATGAAGCGGCAGGGGGTGGCCAATATTTTCGCTAGGTGGGTTATTCTCATGATGAGTGTTTATTCACTTGTCATTGCACGAGAGTGTGGCAGGTAATAGGGATGCCCAGTCCCGAAATAAAAATAACAATATGATGATAATAATAAATTCCTTGGAAAGTGTCGGTATGGAAGGCACCCGTGGATACGGCTAGCCATGGACTGTGAAAGAATGGTGGAAAGGAAATAAACTTCATTTTATGTTTGGGAACCACCTATAAAGTGTCTAGCATGGAAGATATTGGGCATTCTCAGTCATTTTCGTTGACAGGAAAAGCATGCCTCTCAAAATAATTCATCTCTCAATTTAAGCCTTGAGCGATGGCACCTCTGCACATCTCTACTTCTCTCTACGAAGGGCCTATCTATTTACTTTTATGCAGTTTTATTTTTATTTTGAGTCTCCATCTTCTCTTACAAAGCACCAACTTGATAACACTATTGTCATACTTGTGCATTGGGTGTACCTAATATTGAGTGTGTTTAATGAATGGATCAATGACTAAGCATAATGGGCTAGGGATAACTTTCTTTAGCATTGATATTTTGAAAGACATGGCTGCTTGTTAGTATGCTTTAGTATTGATGTCTTCATGTCAAACTATAGACTATTTCTTTGAATCATTCAAGTCCAAATGTCCATGCCACAAAAGAAAATATTATGTGATGAATATGATAGGTAGCATTCCACATCAAAATTTCTATTTTTATCATTTACCTACTCAAGGACGAGCAGGAATTAAGCTTGGGGATGCTTGATACGTCTGCAACGCAACTACAATTTTTGATTGTTCCATGCTATTATAGTATCAATATTGGATGTTTTATATAAATTTACAAGCAACTATATATCATTTTTGGGCCTAACCTATTAACTTAGTGCCTAGTGCCAGTTGTTTTTTTTGCCTATTTTTGCTTTTTTCAGAATATCAGTACCAAACGAAGCCCACATGCCACGAAACTTTTTGGTGATTTTTTTCTGGACATAAGAGCCCTGGAAGTTTCGAGAGGGGACGAGAAGATGGAGCAGTGGCACACGAGACATCAGGGTGCACTCAGGGGGTAGGGCACGCCCTGGTGGCTCGTGGGGCCCATGTAGCTCCGTTTGACCTAACTTTGCCTCTATAAATTCTCTAAAATTGGGAAACCAACAGAGGAGTCCATGAAATACTTTTTCCACCGCCGCAAGTTCTAGTTCTCGAGAGATCCCATCTAGAGGCCTTTTCGGGCACTCTTCCAGAGGGGGAATCAATCATGGAGGGGCTTTACATCAACCTTGCTGCCCTTCCGATGATGCGTGAGTAGTTTACCACAGACCTACGAGTCCATAGTTAGTAGCTAGATGGCTTCTTCTCTCTAGTTGATCTTCAATACAATGTTCTCCTTGATGATCTTGGAGTTCTATCTGATGTAATCACTTTTTTGCGGTGTGTTTGTTGGGATTTGATGAATTGGAATTGATGATCAGGTTATCCATGAATATTATTTGAGTTTTCTCTGAACTCTTTTATGCATGATTATTATAGCTTCGTATTTATCTCCAATCTATTGATTTGATTTGGCCAACTAGATTGATTTATCTTGCAATGGGAAAGGTCCTTTTGTAATGGGTTCGATCTTGCGGTGCTCAATCCTAGTGACAGAAGGGGACATGACACGTATGTACCGTTGCCATTATGGGTAAAAAGATGGTGTTTATTCATGCGTGATTTTACTTTGTCCACATTATGTCATCTTGCTTAAGACGTTACTCCGTTCTTTATGAGCTTAATACTCTAGATGCATGCTAGATAGCGGTCGATGTGTGGAGTAATAGTAGTAGATGCAGGCAGGAGTCGGTCTACTTGTCTCGGACGTGATTCCTATATACACGATCATTGCCTTCGATATCGTCATGATTATTTGCTTTTCTGTCAATTGCCCAACAGTAATTTGTTTACCCATCGTTTGCTATTTTCAAGAGAGAAGCCTCTAGTGAAAACTATGGCCCCCGGGTCTACTTTATCATATATTAAAAATCCTAAAAATACCTTGTTGCATTTTTCTTTTATTTATTTTATTTTTTATTTTTGTTTGATCTATCTATATACCACCATACAATTTAATCTTGCAATTAACCGTCAAGGGATTGATAGCCCCTTGTTTGCGTTGGATCCAAGGATTTGTTATTTTGTGTGTAGGTGTTGTTAACAAATTGTTCTATGATTCTCCTACTGGATTGATAACCTTGGTTTCATAACTCAGGGAAATAGTTATCTCTACTGTATTGCATCATCCCCTCCTCTTCGGGGAAATCCCAATGCAGCTCACAAGTAACATACACTCCCGCAAACATGTAACTAGCAGTTGCACCCAGTCGTTGGACATGTAACATGCGCGATATCAGTCGACGTGCGGTTGTAGTTTCATGCAATTGACAAATGTGCAAATATAGTTGCATGAGCTCCGTGGACATGCAACTGCAATTACACGGCTTTGCGCGGACGTATGTGTGTGATTACGCACATTGCTGGACATGCAACTATAGTTCTGCGTTGGTGCAAAAGCATGAAACAAAAGTTGCGCGCGACTGGCAAGCCATTATAGTCAATAGAAACATGAACTCAATCAAACGGATAAAAATAACAAGCCCCCTTTGCTCCTTAAGAAAATTCTCCTTCCTCCTCTGCCAGTGCGGCCAGCGAGAGGGACCTGTTCTCGTTTTTGTTATGTGCAATGTTTTGGTTGAGGTTGTGTCACAGTGGCAATGTCCCTCAGTAGTAATAATGTCTCCCACGTCCGGTCCGCACCCCGATGGTGCGATAGCGTCGTCGGAGGATGCGTGGGGGTGTGATGACCCACAAGTATAGGGGATCAATCGTAGTCCTTTCAATAAGTAAGAGTGTCGAACCCAACGAGGAGCAAAAGGAAATGACAAACGGTTTTCAGCAAGGTATTTTCTGCAAGCACTAAAATTGTCGGTAACAAATAGTTTGATAGGAAGATAATTTGTAACAAGTGACAAGTAGAAATAGTAGAAATAGGTGCAACAAGGTAGCCCAATCCTTTTTGTAGCAAAGGACATGCCAAAACGGTCTCTTATAATAAGCAAAGCGTTCTTGAGGACACGCGGGGATTTAATTTCATCTAGTCACTTTCATCATGTTTGTTTGATTTGCATTCGTTACCTTGATAATTTTTTATGTGGGTGGACCGATGCTTGGGTGCCGTTATTAATTGAACAAGCCTCCCTCTTATGATTACCCCCTCATGCAAGCATCTGCGACTACAAAAGAAGAATTAAGATAAATCTAACCATAGCATGAAACATATGGATCCAAATCAGCCCCTTGCAGAATAGCGCATAAACTAGGGTTTAAGCTTATGTTACTCTAGCAACCCATCATCTAATTACTAATCCACAATACATTCCCTTAGGCCCAAAGATGGTGAAGTGTCATGTAGTCAACATTCACATAACATCATTAAGGGAATCACAACATACATATTATCAAAATATCGAACAAATACCAAATTCACATGATTACTTATGACAAGACTTCTCCCATGTCCTCAAGAACAAAGGCAACTACTCATAAATCATATTCATGTTCAAGATCAAAGGGTTATTGAATAGCATAATGGATCTGAATGTATAATCTTCCACCAAATAAACCAACTATCATCAACTACAAGATGTAATCAACACTACTAGCAACCCATAGGTACCAATCTGAGGTTTTGATACAAAGATTGAATACAAGAGATGAACTAGGGTTTGAGATGAGATGGTCCTGATGAAGATGTTGATGAAGATTGATCCTCCCGTGATGAGAGGGTTGTTGGTGATGACGATGGCTTCGATTCCCCCTCCTAGAGGGAAGTGTCCCCTGCGGAATCGCTCCGCTGGAGAGCAAAAGTGCTCCTGCCAAAGTTACGCCTCGAGACGGCAGCTCCCGAAAGTCCTCCCTTTATTTTTTTCTAGGGCAAATGGCTTATATACCAGAAGATGGGCATCGGAGGCTGGCCAGGGGCCCCACAAGCCACCAGGGTGCTCTCTTGCCTCATGGGCACCTGGGTGGCCCCCTCTAGTACTTCTTTCTCCAATATGTTTTATTTATTCCAAAATAAATCTTCGTGAAATTTCAGCTCATTTGGAGACGTGCAGAATAGCTATCTCTGACATAGCTTTTTCAGGTCCAGAATTCCAGCTGCCGGCAATCTCACTCTTCATGTAAATCTTGCATATTTAGAGAGAAAAGGCATTAGAATTGCTCCATAAAGTGTTATATTGATTAAAAACCTTATTTAACACTATCTTAAATTTCATTTCCTTATTTGACAAAGAAGAACTATTTCTTCCTATCTAACAACGAGTCTAGATTTTATGCCTTTTATGACACTCTCGTCCATTTTGAGCCTAAATGACACCTGAGAAGACCCTTTTGCCCCTCATGTGGTATGTGTGTGTGCGGAGTAGTAGAACATAAACACACTATCAGTGCGAGGGCAGTAGCACATATGCAGCAGCACATACGCATGCAACAACACACACGCACGTGCGCACACACACACGCAACACACTTATAAGCAGCAGCACATATGCATGCAGCACACACGCACACATGCAGTAGCAGCATACACATGCACGCAACACACATGCAGGCTGCAGCACAGCACAGACACATGCAGCACACAGCAAGAACAGCGCGCGAGCACACACGTACACCTGCAGTAGCAAACACACATGCGCACGCAGCTGTAGCACACACGCACGCGCACACACACACACATGCCCAACATCACACATGCGTGCACACAAATATACCACATGAGGGCAAAAGGGTCTTTCCAGGTGTCATTTAGGCTTAAAATGGACATAAGAGTTATAAAAGGCATAAAATTTAGACTCGTTGTTAGATAGGGAAGAAATTATTTGTCGATGTCAAAAAGGGCATAAAATTTAGACACAGTGTTGAATAAGGAATTCTCTCGAAAACATGATGCAACGGACGTATCAGGGTGTGTCTTCGTCGGATCTCATAAGAGTCGGTTGGTGCTAGTCTTCGGTGGATCTATTTGGATCCATATTTTGTTCGTCTTCGTGCGTGTGGTTATAGGTTTGATCTTTTCGATCCACAACTCTCTTCATTGTGATGGTTGCTGCTCTGGTGCACTAGTCCTTTGGGGCCTTAGCACGATGACTTCCCGACTGTCTACTACAACAAGGTTTGTCTGGCTCTCTTGAGGGAGGGGAGATGATGGCGGCACGCCTTCCGCTCACTTCAGTGCTTGTAGTCGTCGCTAGGTGGTTCATGGACCTGGTTGTAATTTTTATTACCTCGATTGTTCTTTGTACTGCCATGATTGATGAATAGATGGAAAATTTCTCTCGCAAAAAAAGATAAAGGTAAAAAATAGAAAATGTAAACTAAATCGCACAAATTTGCACGTAAAATCTCACAGATATAGTCTTCATCAAATTAGACTAATCCAAGGCTAAGTCTTCTTATTTTTCACGAATACGCTAGATGTGTATCATTTCTTTAATAGAGATTAGAAATTACAAGTAGCAAGCCAATGCCAACGCACACTACATGAGGAGGTGGCTATGGCTGCTAACGAGCAGATGAGAAGGGGATGCTCGGCCTAGATTACAAAGGCCTAATGTTCAGGGATGATCATGCTCAGCCCCTTGGCTCCAACATCTACCTGCCGGAAGCTCGACCCCAAGCCCATGTCCTGCAGCAGTCCCCACTACTATCGGCCATTGATACGTCTCCAACGTATCTATAATTTTTTATTGTTCCATGCTGTTATATTATCATTCTTGGATGTTTTATACTCATTTTATAGTCATTTTATATCATTTTTTGGTACTAATCTATTGACATAGTGCCAAGTGCCAGTTGTTGTTTTTTGCATGTTTTTTACATCGCAGGAAATCAATACCAAACGGAGTCCAAATGCAGCGAAACTTTTTGTGGATTTTTTTGGACCAGAAGACATCCAATGGGTCGAAGAAGCACCTGGGGGCTGCTCCGAGGGGAGCACAACCCACCAGGGCGCGCCTGGAGGCCCAGGCGCGCCCTGGTGGGTTGTGCCCACCTCGGGTGCCCCCTGAACCGCCTCTTTACTCTATAAATACCCCAATATTCCAGAAACCCTAGGGGAGTCGACGAAAATCAATTCCAGCCGTCGCAGAGTCTAGAACCACCAGATCCAATCTAGACACCATCACGGAGGGGTTCACCACTTCCATTGGTGCCTCTCCGATGATGCGTGAGTAGTTCTTTGTAGACCTTCGGCTCCGTAGTTAGTACCTAGATGGCTTCCTCTCTCTCGTTTGATTCTCAATACAATGGTCTCTTGGAGATCCATATGATGTAACTCTTTTTGCGGTGTGTTTGTTGGGATCGGATGAACTTTGGGTTTATGATCAGATCTATCTTTTCATCTATGAAAGTTATTTGAGTTTCTTCGATCTCTTATACGCATGATTGCTTATAGCCTCGTATTTCTTCTCTGATATTTGGGTTTTGTTTGGCCAACTTGATCTATTTATCTTGCAATGGGAAGAGGTGCTTTGTAGTGAGTTCGATCTTACAGTGCTTGATCCTAGTGACAGAAGGGGAACCGACACGTATGTATTGTTGCTACTAAGGATAAGACGATGGGGTCTGTTTCTACATAAATAGATCTTGTCTACATCATGTCATCGTTCTTATTGCATTACTCCATTTCCCCATGAACTTAATACACTAATGCATGATGGATAGCGGTCGATGTGTGGAGTAATAGTAGTAGATGCAGGCAGGAGTCGGTCTAGTAATCTTGGACGTGATGCTTATATAATGATCATTGCCTGGATATCGTCATGATTATTTGAAGTTCTATCAATTACCCAACAGTAATTTGTTTACCCATCGTTTGTTATTTTTCTCAAGAGAAGCCACTAGTGAAACCTACGGCCCCCGGGTCTCTTTCTCATATATTTGCCCTTGCGATCTATTTTATTTGCCTTTTATTTTCAGATCTATTAAGCCAAAAATACAAAATTACCTTGCTGCATTTTATTTTATTTGGCGTTCGATCTATCAATATTTACTACTCTCTCACGTCTGTTTGCCAATTTTTGGCACTGTTGCCCGAAAGGGATTGACAACCCCTTTAATACGTCGGGCTCCGAGTAATATTATTTGTGTACAGGTGCTGTTTACGTAGTGTTGATTGGTTCTCCTACTGGTTTGATAACCCTGGTCTCATCACTGAGGGAAATACCTACCGCCGCTGTGCTGCATCATCCCTTCCTCCTTAGGGAAATACCGACGTAGCTTCAAGCCGCATCAAAAGGAATTTCTGGCGCCGTTGCCGGGGAGGATCTTCAACATCTACCAGGTTCCTAATCACAAATCTCATCTCCTCGCAATTTACATTATTTGCCATTTTCCTCTCGTTTTCCTCTCCCCCCACTTCACAAAAATTTGCCGTTTTTATTCGCCCTCTTTTTCGTTTGCCGATTTCTTGCCAGATCTGTTTTTTGAGTGCAATCTTGTTGCGTAGTCACAATGACTCAAGAGAACACCAAGTTGTGTGATTTCTCAAATACCAACAACAATGGTTTTATTAGCACTCCGATTGCTCCCGCCACTAGTGCGGAATCTTGTGATATTAATACTGCTTTGCTGAATCTTGTTATGAAAAAGATCGATTTTCTGGTACTCCTAATGAGGATGCCGCATCCCATCTTAATAACCTTCATGGAATTATGCGATATGCAAAATAAAAAATATGTGGACAATGATATTGTGAAGATGAAGTTATTTCCGTTTTCTTTGCGTGATTCTGCAAAAATTTGGTTTTCTTCTTTGCCTCGCAGTAGTATCAATTCTTGGAATAAGTGCAAAGATGCTATTATCACTAAGTATTTTCCGCCCGCAAAAAATATTTCCCTTAGAACCCAGATCATGAATTTCAAGCAACTTGAACATGAGCATGTTGCACAATCTTGGGAAAGGATGAAAATGATGCTAAGGAATTGCCCAACTCATGGGTTAAATCTTTGATTGATCATACAAAAAATTTATGCGGGGTTTAATTTTGTTTCTCGTAATCTTTTAGATAACGCCACGGGTGGTACCTTTATAGAAATTACTTTGGGTGAAGCCACCAAATTGCTTGATAATATTATGGCAAATTATTCACAATGGCATACCAAAAGAGCTCCTACTAGTAAAAAAGTTATTTCGGTTGAAGAAATTTCTTCTTTGAGTGAAAAGTTGATGCTCTTATGAAATTGGTTGCTAGTAAGAGTACTCCTATTGATTTCAATTACATGCCTTTGTCTACTTTGATTGAGCAAAATAGTGCTGCCGTAGATGTGAATTTTATCTCTTAAAATAATTTCAACAAGAATGCTTATAGAGGTAATTTTAATCCTAGACCTTTTCCTAGTAATTCCTCTAATAAGTATGGTAATTCCTATGGAAATCCTTCATATAATAATAATAGGAACACCTCTGATCTTGAGACTAATATTAAAGAATTTATCAACACACAAAAAGTTTTCAACACTGCAATAGAAGAAAAGTTGAATAAGATTGATGATTTGTCTAGAAGTGTTGATAGAATTTCTGATGATGTAGAAAATCTCAGGATGAAATTTTTTGTGCTTAAGATAGGGGAATCAATTAAAGCTCTTTATGTTTCTATGGATGAAAGTAAGAAAAGAACCGCTATGCTTAGAGCTAGAAGAGAATTATAAGAAAAAGCGTTTTCGAGTGATTGCTTTCGTAAAAGTGATGAAGATCTTAAAATGATTGGTGTTTCTTCTATTGATTCCTTGTTTATTAAAATTAAGATTGATGAAAAAGGGACTGGAGAAGAGTCAACTTTAGCTAGAAGGCGTCTCGATAATTCGGAGGGTGAAAATCTTGTTGAGAAAATTGATAAAAGTGGGTTTTAAGAGGTCAAAACTTTAACTAGTGATGTGCCCACTCTTTTGGATTACAAAGACTTTAATTATGATAGTTGCTCTTTGATTGATTGTATTTCTTCGTTGAAATCCATGATAAATTCACCCCATGCCTATGAACAAAATAAAGCTTTTACTAAACATATTGTTGATGCTATGATGAAAGCTTTAGAAGAAAAGTTGAAATTAGAAGTTTCAATTCCTAGAAAATTATATGATGAGTGGGTACCTACTATCAAAGTTAAGATTAAAAATTATGAGTGTTTTGCTTTGTGTGACTTGGGTGCTAGTGTTTCTACAATTCCGAAATCTTTATGTGATGTGCTCGGTCTTACCGATATTGAAGAATGTTCTTTAGACTTGCACTTGGCGGATTCTACTATTAAAAAGCCTATGGGAAGAATTAATAATGTTCTTATTCTTGCAATTAAGAATTATGTTCCCATAGATTTTATTGTTCTTGATATTGATTGCAATCCGTCTTGTCCAATTATTCTTGGTAGACCGTTTTTATGCACTATCCGTGCCGTGATTGATATGAAAGAAGGCAATATTAAGTTCCAATTTACACTAAGGAAGGGTATGGAACACTTCGCTAGAACAAGAATTAGGCCACCATATGAATCAATCATGAGGGCATCTTATGGATCTCGAAACAAAGATGACAAAACTTAGGTCCTTGCTTTATGCCTAGCTAGGGGCGTAAAACAATAGCGCTTGTTGGGAGGCAACCCAATGAATAAAATTTATTTTTGCCTTTTGCTTTCTGTTCTTGAGTGTTTGCAAAATTATGCTACTGTGATGATTGTGTTTTTGTGTTTTAATTAGTGTTTGTGCCAAGTAAAGCCTTTAGGATATTCTTGGGTGATAGTTGTTTGATCTTGCTGAAAAAATAGAAACTTTTGCGTCCAGAGTTACAATTTTCAAAATTCATAGAAGTGATGAAAAACTCTGAATTTTTTTACAGTAGATTCATATACCAATTGCTTCTGTTTTCCTAAGTTTTTAGAATTTTTGGAGTTACAGAAGTATGAAAAGAATTCTCATCTTTACAGACTGCTCTATTTTTGATAGATTCTGTTTTCGTTGTGTTATGTGCTTATTTTGATAATTATATGATTTTATTTGAAGAGTTTTTTCCATAGAAAAGTTAGAATACAGTATAAATAAAGCAATAACAAAATTTGAATAAGTTTTCTACAGTACTTATAGTAAAGATTGGTTTTCTTATACTAACGGATCTCACGAAGGTTTTGTTGAGTTTTGTGTGATTGAAGTTTTCATGTTTTGGGTGATGTTACGATGGATGAAGGAATAAGGAATAAGAAGAGCCTAAGCTTGGGGATGCCCATGGCACCCCAAGACATTATACAAAGAGTAGCAAGCAACTAAGCTTGGGGATGCCCCGAGTGGCATCCCCTCTTTCTTCTAACGACCATTGGTATTTTACTCGAAGCTATATTTTTATTTGTCACATACTATGTGTTTTGCTTGGAGCGTCTTGTATGATATGAGTCTTTGCTTGTTTTATTTTGTGTTTTAAGTCTTGATTCCTTGCTGGACACACCTATTTGAGAGAGACAAATTTATGTCATGACTTGTTAGAATTGTTGTCTATGCTTCACTTAAATTTTTTATGAGCTATGGATTTGCTCTAGTGCTTCACTTATATCCTTTTGAGCACGGTATGCTTTAGTATTTTTGAAGAAATGCTCTCTTGCTTCACTTAGATTTATTTGAGAGTTAGTAAAATTTTCAAGAAATTCTCTCTTGCTTCACTTAAATTAATTTGTGAGAAAGAAAAAATATGCTCATGATCTTCACTTATATTTGTTTGAGCTTATCAAAAGCAACATATGAAAATTAGTCCCAAAGTGATAGATATCCAAGAAGGATATAATAAAAACTTTCATGAAGATCATTGGACAAAATAAATTTGATTCCTTGTAATAGTTTTGAGATATGATGATGTGATATGTGAGTCATGTTGATGAGTAATTGTGCTTTAGTAAGAATATTGGTGTTAAGGTTTGTGATTCCCTATGCAAGCACGAAAGTCAAGAGTCATGCAATGAAATTACATCCTACTTGTGGTGCATTATTCGGTGTTAATTATGCTCAATGCTCGCTCATGAGATTATTCGTTTCTTGGTTGGTCGCTTCTCAATCTTTTGCTAGCCTTCATTTTGCACTAAGTATGATCACTACTTGTGCATCCAAAATCCTTTAAACCAGTTTTGCCACATGAGTCCACTATGCCTACCTATATGCGGTATTCTTTTACCGTTCTAAGCAAATTTGTATGTGCCATCTCTAATATTCAAAATAAATTTCTCTTTTGTGTGCTCGTACCACTCGCGAGGCGGTGAAGGGTGGCTAATATTTTCCATGCTAGATGTGTTATTCTCACGATGAGTGTTTATTCACTTGTCATTGCACGAGAGTAAGGCAAAGGTATTAGGGATGCCAGTCCCGAAATAAAAAATGAATTTACTTTATGTTGTCAAAAAATAAAGTCCTTGGAAAGTGTTGGTATGGAAGGCACCCGTGGATACGGTTAGCCATGGAAAGTGAAAGTATGGTGGAAAAAGGAATACACTTTAATTTCTGTTTGGGAACCGCCTATGATATATCTAGCATCGAAAGTGTTGGAAACTCTAAGTCGTTTTCATTGGTGGGAAAAGTATGCCTCTCAAAATGTTTTTATCTCTCAATTTTTGCTTTGAGCTCTGGCACCTCTACAAATCCCTACTTCCCTTTGCGAAGGGGCTTTCTTTTACTTTATGAAAATTTTATTTTTAATTTGAGTCTCCATCCTCTCTTATAAAGCACCAACTAGGGGCACTATGATCGTACTTGAGCATTGGGTGTAGCTAATATGCAAGTGTGTTTCATGAATGAATCAATGATTGAGCATGATAGGCTAGGGATAACTTATTTTAGCATTGATATTTTGAAAGACATGGTTGATTGTTGATATGCTTGAGTATTTAAGTTATCATGTCAAAACTAGACTATTTCTTTAAACAATATAAAAGTCCAAATGTGCATGCTATAAAGAAAAGAATATGAGATAGTTTCAAAAAAAAAGAATATGAGATGACATGTTAGGGAGCATTCCACATCATAAATTTTGTTTTTATCATTTACCTACTCGAGGATGAGCGGGAATTAAGCTTTGGGATGTTGATACGTCTCCAACGTATCTATAAATTTTTATTGTTCCATGCTGTTATATTATCATTCTTGGATGTTTTATACTCATTTTATAGTCATTTTATATCATTTTTTGGTACTAACCTATTGACATAGTGCCAAGTGTCAGTTGCTGTATTTTGCATGTTTTTTACATTGCAAGAAATCAATACCAAACGAAGTCCAAATGCAGTGAAACTTTTTGTGGATTTTTTTGGACCAGAAGACATCCAATGGGACGAAGAAGCACTTGGGGGCTGCTCCGAGGGGAGCACAACCCACCAGGGCGCGCCTGGAGGCCCAGGCGCGCCCTGGTGGGTTGTGCCCACCTCGGGTGCCCCCTGAACCGCCTCTTTACTCTATAAATACCCCAATATTCCAGAAACCCTAGGGGTGTCGACGAAAATCAATTCCAGCCACCACAGAGTCGAGAATCACTAGATCGGTTGTGGAATTGTCACGGCAGATGTCCTAGTGAAAGGACTTAGTCGTGGAGCCATCGCAACTAGGAAGCTTAAAGGGGTTAAAACGGGACAAAGGACACGAGGGTTTATACTGGTTCGGCCCCTTGCGGTGAAGGTAAAGGCCTAATCCAGTTTGAGGTGGTATTGCTTATGGTTTGATTATTAGGGAGCGAATCCGCTTGACCTAGCTTTTGATCTGATCTTACTTGTCCCTGAATCGCCGCTGGGTCGTCCCTTTATATACAGAGGTCGATGCCCAGCGGCTCACAGAGTCCCGGCCGGCTCATAAACAATGTCCGGCTCGGTCTCTAACTATCCTTGCCTTACAACACAAGTTATGTACATATGGCGGTTTATTTCTACGGGCCTTGAGTCTCCTTTGGGCCTTGGGCCCTTAACTGAACCACCATCTTCCAGAGCTATCTTGGACTTCATGAATCGCCATAGGTATAACCCGGCCCCTCCTGGGCGGGTCATACCTAACAGTTATATCCCCAACATTAGGCCCCCGATTGATTTGAACTGGTTCATGTCAATCTTCAATACTTACAGAAAATCTTCTATTCTTCATTGTGCGAAAAATTTGTTACCCGCCATGACGTCATCTTCTAGATTTGTGATAACCCGCCATGACGTCATCTTCTATTACTTCACACTTTATCCAATGTATCTCAACGGATCCTTATCTTAATGACCATCCCGAAAATCGAGGCGTCCTGGTAGCTGGATAATCATATTTTCGACCTCCTCGTTTCTCGCGCCCACTTAAGAGTCTTTCCTTATAAATAGACATGACCGGTCTTTCCTCATTCTCCCCTTTTCCAGCGTCTTCCTCCTCTCGCACCCTTCTGCCACTCGAGCTCCGCCGCCGCCGCAGAGCACCTTGTCTGCCTCGACCTCGGCCGCTGCATCAACCTGAATCGATCCAGAAAACGGCGCCGTCCCTCCGCAGTAGATCTGCAGCTGTAAGTTTTGATCTTTACATACCTCAGATCTGCATTAGGGTTTGCAAGTTTCTCTTGTGTTCTTCGTGGTTCATCGTAGTTCATCTTCTCAGCTGTTTCGTGAGCTCCTCTGATTTGAAAATGGTGCTAAATCAAAGCGGTAGTTGTTTTATTTCTACTTTTGATATCAATGGATCCCCTTTCCTGGAAGCAAAATCTTGTGACAGCTCATGCACTCATCTGTACTGGTTTTTGGGTCTAGATTTATTTTTCTTTTCCTAACCAGTCGTTGATCCAAAATAATAGCTACAACCTGTGAAAGTTGTTTATGTAACACTTAGGTAAAAACCTGCATTTGTTAGATCCATCTAGCCATGGCGGCTCAAATTGCCGACTTAATTTGAAATGCTCAACAGACATCATCCAACTTATCATGGCGGCTTAAACAACTTGCACTGATCCTGGTGGTTTACGTAACCAGACATAATTTAGGCATATACCATTAGGCCCCTTTGTAAGCCGCCATCTTGAATATGCACTGTAATGTTTTTCTTCTCCGGCTTAAATTTGAACTGGCAATTTCACTCTTTTGTCAGGCCTCCGTTTTCATAACGCCGCCCAAAACACCCACTACATGCAATTGGGTCAAGTCCATCGTCACAAACAGCACACTTGATGATTTTGTAAAAACTGGCTATCTGCCAAAGAAGGAAGTCATGTCCTACCGTGCCCCTGCTCCAACCGAGGAAAAGCCTCAACCCAAAGAGGGGGAAGTCATTGTCTTCACTGACCACATGAACCGGGGCTTTTCCCCACCCGGCTCAAAGTTTTTTAGAGATGTCTTACACTTCTTTGACCTCCGTCCTCAAGACATCGGACCCAACTCCGTGCCTAACATTTGCAACTTTCAAGTGTTCTGTGAGGTGTATCTTGGAGAAGAACCCAGCTTGCTACTCTTCAGAGAGTTATTTTATTTGAACCGCCAGAATGAACGTGCAAATGGACCTAGCTTGGAGCTTGGTGGGGTCTCAATCCAATGAAGGAGGGACGCCATTTCCCCTTATGCAAATCCACCTAGTCACCCCAAAGACTGGAACCAGACATGGTTTTATTGCCAAGACACTTCTCCGGCTGATGTGAACCCTCTGCCCGGCTTTCGCGCCCTGCGCCTCGAGTATACTCATCCTCTACCAGACAAGTTATCTGCTGCTGAACGCCAGAAGCTCGCCCCTACCATGGTTAAAGTGAGGGCTCTTTTGGGGAATGGTTTAAGTGGTTTTGACTTGGTCCGGGTTTGGCTTGCCTGGCGGATCATCCCATTGAGCCACCATCCTGGTTTGATGTGCACCTACACAGGCGAGAAGAATGATCCTTTGCGGCATAGTTCTGACGATTTACCTAACGACGTCATTGATAATATGACAAAGTCGCTTTTGAACGAAAGCTTAGAAGACTGTGGCAAGGTGGGCTTAATCCCTTTCTGCAAATCTAACCCGGCTCCAGCGATAAGCCACTAAATTGAGCATTTTGACCTTCATCCGCGATGTTTTGTCTTTACTCAGACTTTTGCCGATTTTCACAGGCCAATGACAAATTTTGGAAAGCAAAATATGATCACGAGGCTGCAAAGAGAGCCAGGAAGGCCAAGAGAGCCGCCAGGAAAGCCGCCGTCAAGAAGAAAGGAAACAAGAGCAGCGCTTCAGACTTGCTTCGACTAGAAGATATCTCTGAGTCGGAGGTAGCCCTTGACTCTCTAGGCTCCTTTTTTAACCACCTTATTGACACTGATTATAATCAGGAGGACACGGGAACGAGTCACGGAGTGGATGAAGAGGTAACTATTATTTCCTCCGACTCCGAGCCTTTGCCAAGACAGAAAATCCGAAGAGTAACCCAGAAAGTAAGATTTTCACATCCTTTAGCTTATCAAGATCCTCAATTTCTTTTGAAGCGACAGATTCATGAGAGCCGAAGGTAGACCTGGACCAGTAAGGATGCAGAACTCTCCTCTGGCTTACCAAACACACCAAGGAAGCGTCGGAACGAGGTCACCTCCAACTTAACTCCTTTTTATCCTTTGGCGGGTCTCACTCGTCAACCACTCAACTCTTCTGACTCAAATTACCAGGACACTTCGCCTTCCTCCGGCGACTCGCTTCAGTCCAACATGCCGGCTTTTAAGACCGCTCCAGGGTAATGATAATTTACTTATCCTGTATTCATTTCAATTCTTTATACTTGTACTGATGTTGTGATCTTTCGCAGTGGACAAGCAAAGCCCAGCAAGAAAGCGAAAAAGAGCAAGCCGGCCGAAGAGCCATCCTTCAAAGAACCGGAACTCCAGACGACCGCGCCTGAGGCCTCTGTTCCTGAGCCGCCACTTGAACCGGCGCATGACACTCCAACATCAATTACTGACCCGCCTGCCGATCAAGCCGTCGATGGCTCTGAAAATCTTGAAGTCTTTAACCCGGCTAAGACAGATGACCCAAAAGATGCTGATGTTGAAATCACCAAGACTGGCTACACTGAGTCGGGGAGACCTACTGTGCTAGCCAAGTGTTCTGCCAAAGAAGAGCTCCTGGAACAGCGTAAGGTCAGATTTTACCTTACTGATTATACTCACATGAGCATTGGGGAAGTTTTTTCTGGATATCTTAGCCAAGTGCACAACAACCGTGACCTCGAAGTTGATATGGTGAAGCAAATGCATCAGAAATTTGAGGTATAAATTCTTTCCCTTCACTGAATTCTCCTTACTATGCCAGCCCCCAAGTCTATTGCTTATGATGAATATGTTGTAGACTTAGAACAGACGTATAAGCTTTAATAATATCCTTTGATCAAACCTGTAGTCCCCAAGGGCCGGCTTAATCAACATGAATGAGCCGGTCCTTCACATGCTTGTGCAAAATATAGGCCTTGTGTAGATTTAACAGCAATATGCATTAGCCCCCAAGTGCCAAGTACTCTTGCTTGCAAAGTGCTTGGGACTTACTCTCATGAACCGCCACATAGATAACACCTTCGTTAGACATTAGCCCCCAAGTGCCAAGTGTTACTGCTTGCAAAAAGGCTTGGGACTTAGTCTTGTATGCTAATACTCGTGATTTTTGACCCGGTATCCGTACAGGCCACCACTACTCAACTTCAATCAGAACTGCATGATTTGAAGAACCGTCTGGAGGCTCAAGAGACTGAAACTCAAAAAGCCAATTCCAAATTTGAATTCAGCGTGGCTGAATAAGAGAAATTGAAATCCGGGCTTGAAGTTGAGAAGATGGCTTGGGCTGAAGAAAAAATTGCCTTAACCCAATGGGCTGAAACGGCAGAAAAGGCTCTGGAAGAAGTGACCACTGAATTATCCGGCTTAAAACGCCATGTATCTCAGATGGTCTCAGCAATCTTTGGTAAGTCGCCCTGCAAGTGTCAAATATTGAATCTTTCAAATGATCATCTGAATTGTGACTGACTCACCTGATATTGCTATGCAGGCCCCAGGAGCTCCAACCTTATGCAAGACATGCTGGTGAAGCTGAAGGCGGTTTATACGCTCGTGGAACAACTTTACACTGGATCTCAGCGCGCCTTGGCTACAGTTGCCCTGTCAAATGAAGTCCCCACACTCCTGGCAGATGTGCTAAAGCGGCTTTCTGTGCTACCTCAACGGTTTAATGAATTAAGGCGATCAGCTGCAAGAGCCGGAGCCGTAGCTGCTCTAAGTCGGGCAAAAGCGTGGCTACCGGAGTTAGACCCAGCCGACATTGCCATTGGATATCCAAGCCTTAAAGAAGATGGTACGTCATTTGAACAGGAGGACTTCACTGCTTGTGTGAAGGAAATACGCCCTGTGGCCACCCTGATTGCTGATGATGCGGACCTCACCAAGTACCGGCCGGGTTATGACGCGGAAAATCGGAGAATTCCAACGCCGCATTATAAAGTGACCAGCCTGATCCCTCCAATCCGTAAGCATACCTTCGCCCCTGAAGTTGACCCGGCCGGACTAATTGATGATGAAGCTGAATTTGAAGCTTTGAATGGCATTGACTGGTCATCATCAACCTTCCAGGACAGGTAACAGGACGGAGGAGCGGAAAGGGTTGATCCGGAAGCTTCAGGACAACAAGAAAATTGACCCGCCGGGCGGCTCATACTTGTACCTTGCTGGAAAACATTTTTATCATTTGGACTCGGCGAGTTATGTCATAGGGTAGAAATAACTTTGCTTTGTCGTGCCCTCGTGCATGTTTTGATGCTCAACACTGTTAAGCCGCCGCCTTATATTCTCCCTGGTTAAACTTATCATCTGCTTTCATTATGTACAAGAAAGTCTTTAAACTATTGTGCACACAGAAAATAGATCACAAACACCCTTGGCGGCTTACCGCAGGGTGGGTCATAATATCTTATGAACAATCATTAATAATGAAAGAAGAGACACATATAAGCCTGTTATGAATTATAGCTTTTGAAATATTATTATAATATCATACCTGTGACTTTGAATTTGTACTGCCGGTTCATGTGACCTGAACAGTAAGGGTAATAACCCAATCCTTTAGAAGCCAGTACTTCCACACATATGGTGATTGTCATACGCTGGCGACTTATAAAACCAAGCCGAGTTAAATTTAAACCATACTTATATTTAGATCTGGAAAAAGTCTCAAGCGAAAAACACAGATTGTTTCCATAAAAACTTAAGCAAAAATAGAAAGACATATTTGAGGCTTCTGATTCGAATACGATCAGTAAACCGGACCAAAGGGGTTAAGCTAGGATTCGAATACGATCATGTAGCCCCTAGTGGCTTTGGCGTTGCGCCGATCAAGACGGTACCGACAGCTGTGTTCTCTTTGGTTCGAATACGACCTATGTTTGAACAGGAAGCCCCCAAATGACCTTGAGAGGTTTTCAACGACCCTGATTCGAATACGATCCAAGTTGGACCCAAAAGGGGTTAAGCTATGATTCGAATACGATCAAGAAGCCCCCTAGTGAGTTTGGCATTGTGCCGATCAAGAGGGTACAGACAGCTATGTTCTCTTTGGTTCGAATACGACCTATGTTTGAACAGGAAGCCCCCTAGTGACCATGAGGTTTAACAGCTAGATTCGAATACGATCGTGAGCCGGACCAAAGGGAAAGCCGGATTCGTACACGATCAGCCCCCTTTTGGTCTTTTTAAATTTTTATAATGAAGACATATGAACTTTGAGGATGAAAAGGATGAAGGTCCTGCTTTATTACTTATCATAATATATACATCGTCAAAATATGTACATCATGAGAGCCGGTGGCTCAAGTATAGTAAGGCCGAAGATGAGCGATATTCCACGGCCGGCGGGTCTCCTCTTCCGATTTACGTGAGTCTTTGTGCTCTCGAACATCAATGAGGTAGTATGACCCGTTGTTCAAGTTCTTGCTGACCACAAAAGGCCCTTCCCAAGGTGGGGATAATTTGTGTGCATCAGTTTGATCCTGGATGAGCCGGAGCACCAAGTCACCTTCTTGAAAGGTTCTGGACTTAACCCGGCGGCTGTGATAACGGCGCAAGCCCTGTTGGTAAATCGCCGAGCGGGTTGCTGCCAAGTCACGCTTTTCATCTAACAGGTCAAGTGCATCCTGACGGGCTTGTTCGTTATCAGCTTCAACGTAAGCCGCCACGCGGGGCGAGTCATGACGGATGTCACTTGGTAGAACCGCCTCTGCTCCATAAACCATGAAGAAAGGCGTATAACCCATACACCTCTTAGAAGTAGTATTGATGCTCCATATCACAGAGGGTAACTCCTCCACCCAACAACTCGGCGTCCATTGTAAAGGAACCAGAAGCCGGGGCTTCATGCCTTTCAAGATTCCCTGATTAGCTCTTTTCGCTTGACCATTGGATTGGGGATGAGCTACTGATGAAACATCAAGCCGGATATGCTCACGTTGACAGAACTCCTCCATAGCGCCTTTGGACAGATTAGTACCGTTGTCAGTTATGATGCTGTGTGGAAAGCCGAAACGAAAGATCACCTTTTTCATGAATTGAACCACCGTGGCTGTGTCACACTTACTAACCGGCTCTACCTCAACCCACTTTGTGAATTTATCAACCGCCACCAGAAGGTGTGTCTTTTTATCTTTGGACCTTTTGAAAGGCCCAACCATGTCAAGCCCCCAGACTGCAAACGGCCAAGTAATTGGAATCATCCTCAATTCTTGAGCCGGCACGTGAGCCCGTCGTGAGAACTTCTGGCAACCATCACATTTACTGACTAGATCCTCCGCATCGGCATGAGCCGTCAACCAATAAAAACAATGACGGAAAGCTTTGGCCACAAGAGACTTTGAACCGGCATGATGGCCACAATCTCCTTCATGGATCTCACGAAGAATTTCTTGACCTTCCTCGGGAGAGACACATCGTTGAAACGCCCTAGTGACACTGCGATGATGCAACTCACCATTGGCAATTGTCATTGACTTAGACCGCCGGGTTATCTGTCTAGCCAAGGTTTCATCCTCAGGCAACTCGCCCCGGGTCATGTAAGCCAAATATGGCACTGTCCAATCTGGGATGACGTGAAGAACCGCCACCAATTGAGCCTCCGGGTCAGGAACAACCAAGTCTTCCTCTGTAGGTAACTTGACAGAAGGGTCATGCAGAATATCTAAGAAAGTGTTAGGTGGCACCGGCTTACGCTGAGACCCCAGCCGGCTTAAAGCATCCGCCGCCTCATTCTTTCTGCGATCAATGTGCTCCACTTGGTAGCCCATAAAATGTCCAGCAATGGCATCGACTTCACAGCGATAAGCCGCCATGAGAGGATCCTTGGAATCCCACTTGCTTGAGACTTGTTGAGCCACCAAATCTGAGTCGCCAAAGCACCTTACCCGGCTTAAGTTCATCTCCTTAGCCATACGAAGACCATGGAGAAAGGCTCATACTCAGCTGCATTGTTAGTACAGGGAAACATCAATCGTAGCACATAACAAAATTTGTAACCTCGAGGGGAAGCGAGAACAACTCCAACCCCCGAGCCCTCCAACTACCTGGACCCGTCAAAATGAATAGTCCAATATGTGTTGTCCGGCTTCTCTTCAGGCATCTGCAGCTCTGTCCAATCGTTGATGAAGTCCACCAATGCTTGAGACTTGATAGCGGTGCGTGGCACATACTTTAAACCATGAGGCCCAAGTTCAATGGCCCACTTGGCGACTCGTCCTGTGGCTTCTCTATTTTGAATGATATCTCCTAAAGGAGCAGAACTAACCACAGTGATGGGATGACCCTGGAAGTATTGCTTAAGCTTCTGGCTTGCCATGAATACCCCATACACGAGCTTCTGCCAATGTGGATACCTTTCCTTGGACTCAATAAGCACCTCACTGACGTAGTAAACCGGCCGTTGAACCGGATATTCCTTGCCCGCCTCCTTGCGCTCTACGACGATGGCCACACTGACAGCACATGTGTTAGCAGCCACATATAACAATAATGGCTCCTTATCAATAGGGGCAGCAAGGACCGGCGGCTCAGCGAGCTGTCTCTTCAAATCTTCAAAGGCAGCATTAGCAACATCACTCCAGACAAAGTCGTTTGTCTTTTTCATCATCTGATACAGTGGTATGGCCTTCTCCCCTAACCGGCTTATGAACTGGCTTAAAGCAGCGATACGACCCGCCAAACGCTGAACATCATTGATACATGCCGGTTTAGCCAAAGAAGTGATTGCTTTGATTTTCTCCGGGTTAGCCTCGATGCCTCTGTTAGAAACCAGAAAACCCAAAAGCTTGCCTGCTAGTACTCCAAAAACACACTTGGCCGGGTTAAGCATCATCTTGTAGACCCGGAGGTTATCAAAGGTTTCTTTCAGATCATCTATCAAGGTTTCCTTCTCCCTGGACTTCACCACAATGTCATCCACATAAGCATGAACATTGCGCCCAATCTGACTGTGTAGACAGTTCTGCACACATCGCCGATAAGTCACCTGGGCACTCTTAAGCCCAAAAGGCATAGACACATAGCAGAAGGCTCCAAACGGAGTAATAAAAGCCGTCTTCTCCTGGTCCTTAACTGCCATCTTTATCTGATGATAACCAGAATAAGCATCCAAAAAGCTCAAACGCTCGCAACTCGCCGTAGCATCAATGATTTGATCAATACGAGGGAGAGCGAAAGGATCAGTCGGGCAAGCCTTGTTTAAGTCCGTGTAATCCACACACATACGCCAGGTGCCGTTCTTTTTAAGCACGAGCACCGGGTTAGCCAACCACTCTGGGTGGAAAACTTCAATAATGAACCCGGCCGCCAAGAGCCGGGCCACTTCCTCACCAATGGCCTTACGCCTCTCCACATTAAACCGCCAAAGAAATTGCTTGATCGGCTTAAACTTTGGATCAATATTGAGAATGTGCTCAGCGAGTTCTCTCGGTACACCCGGCATGTCAGAAGGTTTCCATGCAAAGATGTCCCGGTTATCACGGATGAACTCGATGACCGCGCTTTCCTATTTGGGATCCAGATTAGCGCTGATACTGAACTGCTTGGATGAGTCGCCCGGGACAAAATCAACAAGCTTGGTTTCATCAGCCGATTTAAACTTTAGCACCGGCTCATGTTTTGTGGTTGGCTTCTTCAAAGACGTCATGTCCGCCGGGTCAACATTGTCCTTATAGAATTTCAACTCCTCTGTTGCACACACAGATTCAGCGTAAGCAGCATCGCCTTCCTCACATTCCAAGGCTATCTTCCGACTCCCATGCATCGTGATGGTGCCCTTATGACCCGACATCTTGAGCTGCAGATATACATAACACGGACGCGCCATGAACTTGGCATAAGCCGGCCGTCCAAACAGGGCGTGATATGGGCTCTTGATTTTGACCACTTCAAAAGTTAACTTCTCAGCCCTAGAATCATGCTCTCCAAAGGCTATTTCTAGTTCAATCTTACCCACTGGGTAATGCCGATTTACCAGGCACAACTCCGTGGAAAACGGTGTTGGACGTCTAAAGATTCTTATCAGTCAACCCCATACGACGGAAGGTCTCATAATAGAGGATGTTGATGCTGCTTCCTCCGTCCATTAGCACTTTAGTGAATTTGTATCCACCAACCTGAGGTGCCACCACCAAGGCCAAGTGACCCGGATTGTCAACCCGGGGAGGGTGATCTTCCCTACTCCATAGAATAGGCTGCTCAGACCATCTTAAATAACGAGGAACTGCCGGCTCAACAGCGTTCACAACCCTCTTATGAAGCTTCTGGTCTCATTTGCACAAACTGGTGGTAAACACATGATACTGTCCACTATTCAACTGCTTTGGATTGCTCTGATATCCAGACTGCTGCTGCTGCTGACCTCCCTGGCCGGATTGCTGATGATAGCCACCTTGGTTTCCTTGAGAGCCTTGAAAGTTGGAATTTAAGCCGCCGCCCAGGCCATGAAAACCGCCGCCACCTGAGCCGCCGCACGGCCCATGGTTGCCGTCGAACATGTTAGAGTTCTTGAAAGCCTTCATGATCGTACAGTCCTTCCATAGGTGAGTGGCCGGCTTTTCGCGAGTACCATGCCTTGGAAAGGGTTCATTTAGCAACTGCTCAAGAGTGGGACCTGACTCGCCGGACCGAGGTGGTGGTCTCCCCTTACGTCGTTGATTGCCACCCTGTGCATTGATGTTAGCCACAAACTCCGGGCTACCGTCAGCCTTATGTTTGTTGCCTCCCTGATTCGCCGGGTTATGCTGATGACCCTTGGTATTGCCGTTCTTCTTTCCCTTCCCTGTCTTATCATCATCAGACTCGGGATCGTTGGTACTATCAGAGTCGGCTATTTGACCAAAGCCGCCATTAGCCGGCCCATGTCGTTACAATCGCGCTTGAGCTGCCCCAGCTTCTGTTTCAGAGGCATAAAACGGCAATTCTTCTCCAACATTAAGACTGCAGAGCCGGCATCCATCTTATCAGATGAATGTATTATGGCCTTGACCCGGCGCACCCAATGGGTCATGGACTCACCTTCCTCTTGCTTGCAATTAGTCAAATCCACAATTGACATGGGCTGCTTGCACATGTCTTTGAAGTTCTGAATAAACCGGGCCTTTAACTCTGCCCGTGAAGCAATGGAATTAGGCGGCAGTCCCTTCAACCAAGTGCGGGCCGTTCCATCCAACATCATGGTGAAGTACTTGGCCATTGCAGCATCACTGACCTCCAGTAGTTCCATGGCCATCTCATAGCTTTCAATCCATGCCCCGGGCTATAAATCAGCCGTGTAATTAGGCACCTTTCAAGGGCCCTTGAAATCCTTGGGCAAACGCTCATTACGCAGGGCCGGCACCAAGCAAGGGACACCTCCAGTCCTTGTGGCCACGCCTGCCTCAATAGAGGTCGTCGGATAAACCGGAAAAGACTGGTAAGCTGCCCGCTGAGCCGCCTGCTCAGCTGCCTGCTGAGCCGCCCGCTCCGCCTCTTGGCGTATCATGTCCTGATCAACCAAGTTAAGAGCTCCATCACGCGCCGGGTCATGTCCGCGCAGTTGGTCACGGAGTCGAGCATTGCTTGAAACGGCTGCTGAATCCATATGCCTGCTACAACTTGGGCTCCGGCTTGGGCGAGGGGTTGAGTGGATCCTGTCTCGGCTGTAAGAGTATGCCTCCTGCTGCACCAGAGCCGTCTGAAGAAGTTCTCTGACCCTTCGTGCCTCAATCGCTGCTGGAGAGTCGCCCTCCACTGGGAGAGCCGCCAATCGTGCCTCCGCAGCGATCATGTTCTCCAAAGGGTTAGAATAATGACCCGGTGGTGTTGGTACATAATGAGGTGGAGCAGTATTCATGTGAGGAGGTTCCATCACCCGTGGTTGAACCGGCGTCCCAGCCCCGGGCATTGCAACCCGGTTTATCTTCGGCGGGTTACTGGGGCCTCCATCGGGTGTGCGGAAGAGGTTTCTAGGATCATAAGTCAGAGGCAGACGGGATTGAGCCTTCTGGTGCCTTCTCCTCATGACCTCTTTTGAGACGTTCAAATCCATCGTAAGCTGGAAAGCCTCTGATTGAATCTACTACGCCCGAGCATCCAAAGCTGCCCGCTCTGTGGCTAGCCTGGCGTCCTCCGCTGCTAGGTTTTCTTTGGCTTGTGCTACCTCCTCACGTAACCGTGCCACTTCTGCATCATGTTGAGCCTGATCCACTGGATTAACCATGGTAGTTAACAGGGCTGTCAACTTATCTGTGAGATCCATCAGCACCTGAGCCGGCGGGCGTGCAGGGCCTCCTGCCCCGGCAACCGCTGACCCGGAGGTTATCGCTACCGCAGCCGTAGAGTTTTGAATGGGTTGCGTGCCATCCATGAAGATCCCTACTCTACTCGGCGGTTCAAAGGGGTCCGGAATACTGCTGCCATCGGAACAGCCCCCAAGCCCGCCGTCTTCCAATTGATACAATGAATCCGTCTCACCCGTGGACGACTCACCATCAGAGTAGATGGCCATCTCACCGTCATCCACAGACCCTTCAGAAAATACCCCTCCGTGGATGCATCCCACGAAGGCATGCTTCATGGCGGGCTGAACCCGGGCGGGTCTCGCACGCTGAGTCGTCTCGATGATGTCGGTGCATATGTCCGGTTCAAGGCCCGGCTCACCGATCCGACCGATAAAGATGTGGATTCCGCCGAAGGGAACCCAGTACCCGTACTCAATTGAGCTGGCATCGGGGCCCCAGCCTGCGTCGTCGATGTAGAGCTTGCTGCAACGACTCTTGGTCATCCGGCCCACAGCGTATCCCTTGAGCCCTTCGAAGCTGCCCTTCAAGAACTCAAATCCACCGTGCGCTGGCCCCACGGTGGGCGCCAACTATCGTGGAATTGTCACGGCAGATGTCCTAGTGAAAGGACTTAGTCGTGGAGCCATCGCAACTAGGAAGCTTAAAGGGGTTAAAACGGGACAAAGGACACGAGGGTTTATACTGGTTCGGCCCCTTACGGTGAAGGTAAAGGCCTAATCCAGTTTGAGGTGGTATTGCTTATGGTTCGATTACTAGGGAGCGAATCCGCTTGACCTAGCTTTCGATCTGATCTTACTTGTCCTTGAATCGCCGCCGGGTCGTCCCTTTATATACAGAGGTCGACGCCCAGTGGCTCACAGAGTCCCGGCTGTGGCACCCCGGCTCAGAGCAACCGGTTTACCCTGCATTGCCAGCCCAGAGATCGAGTCTTCTGGAAATACACAACAACATGGTACAGAAATAACCGCTTTATTGATACTAGCGTGGTACAAAGGTCTGATATTACATCGAGATTCGAGGCCAAGCGGCACACACGGTGCTGCTGGACAGTATGTACATTATTTAATGAACATGGTTGGGGCCTCGATCACACGAAACTACGCGGCAGCGGAAGAACGACGTAGCGGAACTCCATGGCACAGGGACACCGACGTGGACACGGCCTAGACACGAGATGCGCTCCGATGCAAATCAACTTGCCTGAAAGCTAGCATGACACGCCAGGTCAGTATATTGAATGTACTTGCAAGCTCACAACAAACATAAGCACGATGACAGACAATATCATGATAATTAATCAAGTTAAATCAATGCGAGAAATTACTACAAATGCAAAGCTATGCAAAGCAACCAAACAGCGCACCGAGTCACACGGACTCGCTTACCAGACGGTTACCTCGTAACCAAACGGTGACCACACCGGGGTCACACTTGAAACCAATCACTCATGAACACCTCGAGTGTTCAAGGTTCACCACGAAACAATGCATCACAACAATTACTAGTTTGCAAGATTAATTATAAAAGTTGATCCATGGTGTGACTTACTCCCGAGTCTTGCCCATAACCGAGGGCGCGGCTATCGATAGATTAAATACACTCTGCAGAGGTAGCGCACTTTACCCACACTACGGAATACCTGGCCTCGTACTCCCATTCGGGTGGACCAAAGTATTCCGACGAAACCCTCCCTTTGCCATGCACTCTCCCCGGCCACTCCGACCATCTCCCTCTCAGGGCTAGGTCTTGGGTGGCCCCGTGTCTACCAAAGACACCAACGGCCACCGTCATGGGAAAACGGTCCCAAACGGGGACAAGGTACCATAAAAACAAAACGAGCACACAAGGTTATGTCTGCCTACCGGGCCAGGGTATGCACACCCATAACCTTCCCTCGCGGGAGGCACCGGTGAGAGCCACGACAAAGGACCGAATCAAGACCTTCCCATTAGGTAAATGTGGTCGCACTGAATTAAAAACCCAATTCAGTGGCACCATGATGTGATCAACATCATATTCAGGTTGAACTTAATCAAGTATTAACTTTCAGAAAAACTTTTTATTACTAACATGGCATCATACCGGAAATCATGCAACTACTCGTCACAGAGCAAGCAACTCTTAAGCATGGATCAAAACAAGCAACATAACTATCTTGCAATACTAAGATCAGAAACTTCTCTGGTTATAACTCATTTTTATCTACAAACAACATTTTTATTAGCTCATCATTTAGTTGAAAACTATTACTAGCAAAAATAGTTACCATAACTTTCCGTAACAAAATATCTAGTGCAAAATCTTACTCTACTTAGCCAAACAATTCTATGAACTCACCCAGAAGCTAAAACAAGCATATCAAGCATCATAAAACAACTAGCAATTAACCATATTAATTTATCAAATTTTAAATGCAAATAAAGACTCATATTCAAGTAGAAAATCATAGATATTGAAATAACACCATCCAAATGATGTTGTGGCTTGCCTTAGTGCAGAGGAGGGTCACACTCCTCCTGGTTAGCTTCAAGGCAAGATCCTCCTTCTGAAAATATTTTAAAACCACAAAAATAAATGTCAAAACACTTTCTGAAAATCACCAGAAATTCTAGACAGCAAGGAAAAATCCACCTTTTGGTGTGCTGCTAGAGCTTTCTGTAACAAAGACAATGCAAAAAGAATCAATTCATTTGGACTTATGGTTTAGAAATGGTGACTGGTCAAAGTTTAGTCAAATTTCTGAATTAAATTTGAATAAATAGAAAATCCTGTGGGGGTGACGTCGAAGGCGTAAAGTGGGAGTGCGCCTCCACTCGTACCGCTTCGGGCGCGAGTGGTGAGGCTAACACTGGGCCCCACCAGTCGGGAGAGAGGCAAGGGGATCGAGATCAGAGGGGAGGCGGTGCTTCACCGGAGCTCATGCCGGCGGCGAGGGGGTTTGGGGCTAGCCTAGAGGGATAGATCGGAAGCGGGGCTCGCGGTGCACCTGCCCGTACCCGTGGCTTGGCGAAAGGTGGACGGGGCTGGTCGCAGTCGATCTCACAAGCTTCGGTGGCAGACGGGGTTCGTCGGAGAGGTGGAAGACGGTGGCTAGAGGCAGCTCCGAGGGCTTGGCGGGGTCCAGGCAGCTTCAGCAGACCACCAAGGCCCTGCCCAAGCAGTTGCTTGAGCTCGAGAGGCCCTGGAGAGCGGCAACTGGCCTGCGGGGATCGCCGGAGGGTCGGGGCGACGGCCAGAGGCCTGCCCGACCGGGCTTCTGCTCGTCTACGTGTTCGTGGAGGTGGTGTGGAGTGGTGCGTGGCTAGCAAGGGAGGCGGGGTGGCTTTATATAGCCGGAGCAGAGGGGGGAAACGTGTCACTGCTGGAGCGCTCTGGACACGCGGCGAACATCGACGAGAGGCTCCAACGCGAGGGAACAGGGTGCAGCGTCAACGCCGGCGCTTGCCCACGCTCGCGGACGAGCACGAGACGCGGTTTCAGATGGGGATAAGCACACGCGCGCACTGTGCCGTTTTGGCCGCGACCTGACCGGGGTTGCTGCAGCGGCTCCGGCATCGGCGAGCGCCAGGGAGGTGTCATGGGTGAAGGGTCGAGGGTTGTGGCACGTTGCGGCAGTCGGAGGCGAGCGCTTGCATGCACACGCGCGAAACAGAACGCAAAGCGCCAGCCAGAGCGCGTCGAGACGCTGCCAGGCGCCGTATCCTCGCGCGGTCACCAAGCTGGCATGGCCAAAACAATGGCCAGGAGCGGCCAAACCTTGTCTACGAGCTCGACCGTGCAGTGCTACGTCTAGGAGGGGTGATGGATCATACCCAGGCCGACCAGACGCGACTCTACCAAGCTGGCAAGTTTCTGGTCAGAAACTTGGTCGCCAAGTTTGTCCACCTTCTAGAAGGCCATTAGGGCTAATCTCCTAGGGTTTAGGGTTTCTTAGGAAGGTCTTTAAGCTCAAAAAATCTCAAGGCCAAAAGCTTAAGGAAAAATGCACTTGCTGTACAAAGTGCATTTCTGGTCCAGAAGTGAAAAGATTTTCTACAGCAAAAATATTACAATAAGTGATGTAATATTTTTGCATGGGAAGATGTGCCATGGTCCTAAGAATATTTAGGAATTATCTCAGATTTTTCTGAGCAAGAAAAATTGAGGTTGCTTTGGAGCACAAAGTTCTGAAATGAGCTTAAGAGAGAAAAATGAATATTTTCCTTTTAGGAAAAATATTCATTTTATTATTTTGGGAATTTGTGGGAGGAATAAGGTAGATAGGTCACTTGGGTGGAAGCCAAGGATATGCCCAAGTGACAAGTCCATTTGAATTGATCCAAAAATCCAAATCAAATCAGGGCAAAAACCACGGTGAAAACCAAGTCCGGAAAGAGAGACAAGGCAAGTCCGGTAAAAAGAGAGAAGACAAAAATCCAGGCTGTCACACCGGCCGGCTCATAAACAATGTCTGGCTCAGTCTCTAACTATCCCTGCCTTACAACACAAGTTATGTACATATGGCGGTTTATTTCTACGGGCCTTGAGTCGCCTTTGGGCCTTGGGCCCTTACCTGAACCGCCATCTTCCAGAGCTATCTTGGGCTTCATGAATTGCCATAGGTATAACCCGGCCCCTCCTGGGCGGTTCATACCTAACAGTTATATCCCCAACAAGATCCAATCTAGACACCATCACGGAGGGGTTCACCACTTCCATTGGTGCCTCTCCGATGATGCGTGAGTAGTTTTTTTGTAGAATTTCAGGTCCGTAGTTAGTAGCTAGATGGCTACCTCTCTTTCGTTTGATTCTCAATACAACGGTCGCTTGGAGATCCATATGATGTAACTCTTTTTGCGGTGTGTTTGTTGGGATCGGATGAACTTTGAGTTTATGATCAGATCTATCTTTTTATCCATGAAAGTTATTTGAGTTTCTTTGATCTCTTATATGCATGATTGCTTATAGCCTTGTATTTCTTCTCCGATATTTGGGTTTTGTTTGGCCAACTTGATCTATTTGTCTTGCAATGGGAAGAGGTGCTTTATAGTGGGTTCGATCTTACGATGCTTGATCCCAGTGATAGAAGCGGAACCGACACGTATGTATCGTTGCTACTAAGGATAAAACGATGTGGTCTATTTCTACATAAATAGATCTTGTCTACATCATGTCATCATTCTTATTGCATTACTCCGTTTCTCCATGAACTTAATACACTAGATGCATGCTGGATAGCGGTCGGTGTGTGGAGTAATAGTAGTAGATGCAGGCAGGAGTCGGTCTACTAATCTTGGACGTGATGCCTATATAATGATCATTGACTGGATATCGTCATGATTATTTGAAGTTCTATCAATTGCCCAACAGTAATTTGTTTACCCATCGTTTGCTATTTTTCTCGAGAGAAGCCACTAGTGAAACCTACGGCCCCCCGGGTCTCTTTCTCATATTATTTGCCTTTGTGATCTATTTTATTTGCCTTTTATTTTCAGATATATTAAACCAAAAATACAGAAATACCTTGCTGCACTTTATTTTATCTGGCGTTTTATCTATCAATATTTACTACTCTCTGCTACCTCTTGAGCACTGCGTTGGTTTTCCCTTGAAGAGGAAAGGGTGATGCAGCAAAGTAGGTATGTATTTCCCTCAGTTTTTGAGAACCAAGGTATCAATCCAGTAGGAGGCTACGCGCGAGTCCCTCGCACCTGCACAATACAAATAAATCCTCGCAACCAACGCGATAAGGGGTTGTCAATCCCTTCACGGTCACTTATGAGAGTGAGATCTGATAGATATGATAGGATAATATTTTTGGTATTTTTATGATAAAGATGCAAAGTAAAATAAAAGCAAAGAAAAAAAGCAAAGGCAATAACAAAGTGTTGGAAGACTAATATGATGAAGAATAAACCCGGGGGCCATAGGTTTCACTAGTGGCTTCTCTCAAAAGCATAAGTATTCTACGGTGGGTGAACGAATTACTGTTGAGCAATTGACAGAATTGAGCATAGTTATGAGAATATCTAGGTATGATCATGTATATAGGCATCGCGTCCGAGACAAGTAGACCGACTCCTGCCTGCATCTACTACTATTAGTCCACTCATCGACCGCTATCCAGCATGCATCTAGAGTATTAAGTTCATGAAAACAGAGTAACGCCTTAAGCAAGATGACATGATGTAGAGGGATAAATTCATGCAATATGATAAAAACCCCATCTTGTTATCCTCGATGGCAACAATACAATACGTGCCTTGCTGCCCCTACTGTCACTGGGAAATGACACCGCAAGATTGAACCCAAAGCTAAGCACTTCTCCCATTGCAAGAAAGATCAATCTAGTAGGCCAAACCAAACTGATAATTCGAAGAGACTTGCAAAGATAACCAATCATACATAAAAGAATTCAGAGAAGATTCAAATATTGTTCATAGATAATCTTGATCATAAACCCACAATTCATCGGTCTCAACAAACACACCGCAAAAACAAGATTACATCGAATAGATCTCCACGAGAGAGGGGGAGAACATTGTATTGAGATCCAAAAAGAGAGAAGAAGCCATCTAGCTACTAACTATGGACCCGAAGGTCTGAGGTAAACTACTCACACTTCATCGGAGAGGCTATGGTGATGATGTAGAAGCCCTCCGTGATGGATGCCCCCTCCGGCGGAGCTCTGGAACAGGCCCCAAGATGGGATCTCGTGGGTACAGAAGGTTGTGGCAGTGGAATTAGGTTTTTGGCTCCGTATCTGATCGTTTGGGGGTACGTAGGTATATATAGGAGGAAGGAGTACGTCGGTGGAGCAACAGGGGGCCCACGAGGGTGGAGGGCACGCCCTGGGGGGGTAGGCGCGCCCCCTACCTCGTGGCCTCCTCCTTTGTTTCTTGACGTAGGGTCCAAGTCTCCCGGATCATAATCTTCCTAAAAATCACGTTCCCGAAGGTTTCATTCCGTTTGGACTCCGTTTGATATTCTTTTTTTGCGGAACTCTAAAATAGGCAAAAAAACAGCAATTCTGGGCTAGGCCTCCGGTTAATAGGTTAGTCCCAAAAATAATATAAAAGTGAATAATAAAGCCCAATAATGTCCAAAACAGTAGATAATATAGCATGGAGCAATCAAAAATTATAGATACGTTGGAGACGTATCAAGCATCCCCAAGCTTAATTCCTGCTCGTCCTCGAGTAGGTAAATGATAAAACCAGAATTTTTGATGCGGAGTGCTACTAGGCATAATTTCAATGTAATTCTTCTTAATTGTGGTATGAATATTCAGATCCGAAAGATTCAAGATAAAAGTTCATATTGACATAAAAATAATAATACTTCAAGCATACTAACTAAGCAATTATGTCTTCTCAAAATAACATGGCCAAAGAAAGTTATCCCTACAAAATCATATAGTCTGGCTATGCTCTATCTTCACCACACAAAGTATTTAAATCATGCACAACCCCATTGACAAGCCAAGCAATTGTTTCATACTTTTGACATTTTCAAAACTTTTTCAATCTTCACGCGATACATGAGCGTGAGCCATGGACATAGCACTATATGTGGAATAGAATGGTGGTTGTGGAGAAGACAAAAAGGGAGAAGATAGTCTCACATCAACTAGGCATATCAATGGTCTATGGAGATGCCCATCAATAGATATCAATGTGAGTGAGTAGGGATTGCCATGCAACGGATGCACTAGAGCTATAAGTATATGAAAGCTCAACAAAGGAAACTAAGTGGGTGTGCATCCAACTCGCTTGCTCACGAAGACCTAGGGCATTTTGAGGAAGCCCATCATTGAAATATGCAAGCCAAGTTCTATAATGAAAAATTCCCACTAGTATATGAAAGTGACAAAATGAGAGACTATCTATCATGAAGATCATGGTGCTACTTTGAAGCACAAGTGTGGTAAAAGGATAGTAACATTGTCCCTTCTCTCTTTTTCTCTCATTTTTTATTTGGGCCTTTTCTCTTTTTTTTATGGCCTATTTTTTTTCATCCAGAGTCTCATCCCGACTTGTGGGGGAATCATAGTCTCCATCATCCTTTTCCTCACTTGGGACAATGCTCTAAAAATGATGATCATCACACTTTTATTTTCTTACAACTCAACGATTACAACTCGATACTTAGAACAAAATATGACTCTATATGAAGGCCTCCGGCGGTGTACCGGGATATGCAATGAATCAAGAGTGACATGTATGAGAGAATTATGAACGGTGGCTTTGCCACAAATACGATGTCAACTACATGATCATGCAAAGCAATATGACAATGATGGAGCGTGTCATAATAAACAGAACGGTGGAAAGTTGCATGGCAATATATCTCGGAATGGCTATGGAAATTCCATGATAGGTAGGTATGGTGGCTGTTTTGAGGAAGGTTTATGGTGGGTGTATGATACCGGCGAAAAGTACGCGGTATTAGAGAGGCTAGCAATGGTGGAAGGAAGAAGAGTGTGTATAATCCATGGACTCAACATTATTCATAAAGAACTCATATACTTATTGCAAAAATCTACAAGTTATCAAAGCAAAGTATTACGCGCATGCTCCTGGGGGGATAGATTGGTAGGAAAAGACCATCGCTCATCCCCGACCGCCACTCATAAGGAAGACAATCAATAAATAAATCATGCTCCGACTTCATCACATAACGGTTCACCATACGTGCATGCTACGGGAATCACAAACTTTAACACAAGTATTTCTCAAATTCACAACTACTCAACTAGCATGACTCTAATATCACCATCTTCATGTCTCAAAACAATTATCAAGCATCAAACTTCTCATAGTATTCAACACACTCATAAGAATTCTTACAAATCTTGTATGCTTAGCATATTAGGATTATTTAAGCAAATTACCATGATATTTAAGACTCTCAAAATAATCTAAGTGAAGCATGAGAGATCAATAGTTTCTATAAAACAAATCCACCACCGTGCTCTAAAAGATATAAGTGAAGTACTAGAGCAAAACTATATAACTCAAAATATATAAGTGAAGCACAAAGAGTATTCTAATAATTTCCAAATCATGTATGGCTCTCTCAAAAGGTGTGTACAGCAAGGATGATTGTGGTAAACTGAAAGCAAAGACTCAAATCATACAAGACGCTCCAAGCAAAACACATATCATGTGGTGAATAAAAATATAGCTCCCAGTAAAGTTACCGATGGAAGTAGACGAAAGAGGGGATGCCTTCCAGGGCATCCCCAAGCTTTGGCTTTTTGGTGTCCTTAGATTATCTTGGGGGTGCCTTGGGCATCCCCAAGCTTAGGCTCTTGCCACTCCTTGTTCCATAATCCATCAAAATCTTTCACCCAAAACTTGAAAACTTCACAACACAAAACTTAACAGAAATCTCGTGAGCTCCGTTAGCGAAAGAAAACAAAAGACCACTTCAAGGTACTGTAATGAACTCATTCTTTATTTATATTGGTGTTAAACCTACTGTATTCCAACTTCTCTATGGTTTATAAACTATTTTACTAGCCATAGATTCATCAAAATAAGCAAACAACACATGAAAAACAGAATCTGTCAAAAACAGAACAGTCTGTAGTAATCTGTAACTAACGCAAACTTCTGAAACTCCAAAAAATCAGCCAAAATAGGAAGACCTAGGAAATTTGTTTATTGATCAGCAGCAATTGGAATCAGTATTTTATCACGTTCTGGTGATTTTTAACAATTATTTTTGTGAACAGAAAGTTTCTGGAAATTACAGCAAGATCAAATAACTATCATCCAAGAAGATCCTATAGATTTAACTTGGCACAAACACTAATTAAAACACAAAAACACATCTAATCAGAGGCTAGAACAAATATTTATTCCTAAACAGAAGTAAAAAGAAAGAAAAAACTAAAAATAAAATTGGGTTGCCTCCCAACAAGCGCTATCGTTTAACGCCCCTAGCTAGGCATAAAAGCAAGGATAGATCTAGGTATTGCCATCTTTGGTAGGCAATTATTCAATGAGACATCTATCATCCTTAGAAATTTCCTTGTTTTTAGTAATTATAAAACTTTTAGGCACAAGATCGAAAAATTCATTTGTAGCAAATGGTTCCTTAATGATAGCAACAAGATTGGGATGAATACTTATAGATTTGAGATCCGCAGTTTCCTTACTAGAGGATTCACCCTTATTTTTAGGAACATACATAAGCTTGGCAATTTTAGTAGTAGGACTTGGAGTATTCTTTACGGAAGA
The DNA here is from genome assembly GCF_018294505.1 of Triticum aestivum. Taxonomy (NCBI): domain Eukaryota; kingdom Viridiplantae; phylum Streptophyta; class Magnoliopsida; order Poales; family Poaceae; genus Triticum; species Triticum aestivum. The sequence continues at coordinate 466,743,566 of NC_057796.1, forward strand.
AAAAGCAGTTCCCAAATTGGTAATGATATCTTCCAGTTTATCGATCCTATTGGAATCCTGATTTATTTTCTCATTAACTATGGGTTCCTTTTCTTTAATATTTTTCAAAGTGACTCCTACTTTAGATCCATATTGAGAGATTCGATTGTGGATCTTTTTATCCAAATTTTCAATTAACTCTACGGTAGCAACCTTATTTTCAATAATTTCAAGCCTTTGCATTACATGCTCCAAAGTTAACATAGTTCCATTAACCAAAAGAGGGGGTGAGCCAAACAAATCTATCATAGCATTATAGGAATCAAAAGTATGGCTACCTAAGAAATTCCCTCCGGTAATGGTATCAAGGATATATCTATACCAAGGATTAGCACCTACATAAAAATTGCGGAGAAGAACGGAAGTAGATTGCTTCCTGGTAGATCTATTTCGAGCATTGCAAATTCTATACCAAGCATCTTTTAGATTTTCTCCCTACCTTTGCTTAAAATTTAGAACTTCATTCTCGGGAGACAACGGAGAAGATAGAGGACTAGCCATAACGACAAGCAAGCGAAAAAGAGGCGAACGAAAAAGAGAGGGCGAATAAAACGGCATGGGTGAAGTGGGGGAGAGGAAAACGAGAGGCAAATGGCAAATAATGTAATGCGGGAGATAAGGGTTTGTGATGGGTACTTGGTATGTTGACTTTTGCGTAGACCTCCCCGGCAACGGCGCCAGAAATCCTTCTTGCTACCTATTGAGCGCTGCGTTGGTTTTCCCTTGAAGAGGAAAGGGTGATGCAACAAAGTAGCGTAAGTATTTCCCTCAGTTTTTGAGAACCAAGGTATCAATCCAGTAGGAGGCTACGCGCGAGTCCCTCGCACCTGCACAATACAAATAAATCCTCGCAACCAACGCGATAAGGGGTTGTCAATCCCTTCACGGTCACTTACGAGAGTGAGATCTGATAGGATAATATTTTTGGTATTTTTATGATAAAGATGCAAAGTAAAATAAAAGCAAAGAAAAAAAAAAGCAAAGGCAATAACAAAGTGTTGGAAGACTAATATGATGAAGAATAGACCCCGGGGCCATAGGTTTCACTAGTGGCTTCTCTCAAAAGCATAAGTATTCTACGGTGGGTGAACGAATTACTGTTGAGCAATTGACAGAATTGAGCATAGTTATGAGAATATCTAGGTATGATCATGTATATAGGCATCACGTCCGAGACAAGTAGACCGACTCCTCCCTGCATCTACTACTATTACTCCACTCATCGACCGCTATCCAGCATGCATCTAGAGTATTAAGTTCATGAAAACAGAGTAACGCTTTAAGCAAGATGACATGATGTACCCAGACAAAAAAAGATGACATGATGTAGAGGGATAAATTCATGCAATATGATTAAAAAAACCCATCTTGTTATCCTCGATGGCAACAATACAATACGTGCCTTGCTGCCCCTACTGTCACTGGGAAAGGACACTGCAAGATTGAACCCAAAGCTAAGCACTTCTCCCATTGCAAGAAAGATCAATCTAGTAGGCCAAACCAAACTGATAATTCGAAGAGACTTGCAAAGATAACCAATCATACATAAAAGAATTCAGAGAAGATTCAAATATTGTTCATAGATAATCTTGATCATTAACCCACAATTCATCGGTCTCAACAAACACACCGCAAAAGGAAGATTACATCGAATAGATCTCCACGAGAGAGGGGGAGAACATTGTATTGAGATCCAAAAAGAGAGAAGAAGCCATCTAGCTACTAACTATGGACCCGAAGGTCTGAGGTAAACTACTCACACTTCATCGGAGAGGCTATGGTGATGATGTAGAAGCCCTCCGTGATGGATGCCCCCTCCGGCGGAGCTCCGGAACAGGCCCCAAGATGGGATCTCGTGGGTACAGAAGGTTGCGGCGGTGGAATTAGGTTTTTGGCTCCGTATCTGATCGTTTGGGGGTATGTAGGTATATATAGGAGGAAGGAGTACGTCGGTGGAGCAACAGGGAGCCCATGAGGGTGGAGGGCGCGCCCTGGGGGGTAGGCGCGCCCCTACCTCGTGGCCTCCTCCTTTGTTTCTTGACGTAGGGTCCAAGTCTCCCGGATCATAATCTTCCTAAAAATCACGTTCCCAAAGGTTTCATTCCGTTTGGACTCCGTTTGATATTCCTTTTCTGTGAAACTCTTTAATAGGCAAAAAACAGCAATTCTGTGCTGGGCCTCCGGTTAATAGGTTAGTCCCAAAAATAATATAAAAGTGAGTAATAAAGCCCAATAATGTCCAAAACAGTAGATAATATAGCATGGAGCAATCAAAAATTATAGATACGTTGGAGACGTATCACTCTCTCACGCCCGTTTGCCAATTTCTGGCGCCGTTGCCCGAAAGGGATTGACAACCCCTTTAATACGTCGGGTTGCGAGTATTTGTTATTTCCATGCGGGTGATGTTTACGTAGTGTTGCTTGGTTCTCCTACTAGTTTGATAACCTTGGTCACATCACTGAGGGAAATACCTACCGCCGTTGTGCTGCATCATCCCTTCCTCTTTGGGGAAATACCGACGTAGCTTCAAGCCGCATCAGCCGTCATCGTTGTCTGCTGTAGCATCGGGCCCCTGCTAGTTGCCTGTCATCAAGTCCTTGACCTCTCTCCGGTTGCTCCGCTGTTGCTCCGAGCAAACTACCTCGAGGATTCATCAGGTACACAAGCTAGTCTTTAACGGTTGCTTGGAATTGGTCAGGCCTCTCACCTGCTACTGCTCCTCCGATTCAACACCACCAAAGGAATTTTTCTGTTCTGAAATTTGTGGATAGATGGCTTCCAATAGCGTGTTTGCTGAGTTGCTCAGGAACTACAAGTTAGATGGCACAAACTTCACTGTTTGGAAAAGGAAGATAATGTTTCTACTTACAGCTGAGAATGTTGAGTATGTAATTTCGACCGCCGAGCCTAGCGAACCTGCTGATGATGCTTCGGATGAGGAAAAGGATAGTTATGTAGAAGAACTCAAGCAGTGGAATAAGGACAATAAAAAGGCAAGGATTTTTATTCTTGGCTCCATGTCCGATTCATTGGCAGGTGAATATGAAACAGAGGTTGTTGCACACAGGATTATGAGAAGGCTGGAAGAGGATTTTGGTGAAGTTTCTTTAATCAAAGTGCTTAGCTTCCTGAACAGATTCTTAACATCTAAGATGGCAGATAATACTTCTGTCAATGAACACCTAAACAAGTTGTGCATGTTGGATGAGGAATTGAAAAATGCTGGCTATCCTCTTTCTGAGGAGGTGCAAGTAATGGTGGCTCTGAACTCACTTCCGCACACTTGGGAACAATTCAAAATATCATTTTGTCACTCCGAAATATTACTGAACACACGCAATTTGAGGCATCATTTGCTCATGGAAGAACATAGGCAACTTCACAAGGGAAAGAGAGACACTCACACCATTAGGAGTTTCACCTTGGTGAAGATAGGAGGCGCTGGCAGAAGAAGCATCAAGGAGGTAATTTGAGGGACAAAATCAACAGGAAGAGAACTTGGGATGATCATAATGGAAGAGGTCCAAACTCTAGTTTTGATAACAATGGTGAGGCTGACACTGGGCCCCACCAGTCAGGAGAGAGGGAAGGGGATCGAGATCAGAGGGGAGGCGGTGCTTCGCCGGAGCTCATGCCGATGGCGAGGGGGTTTGGGGCTAGGCTAGAGGGATAGATCGGAAAAGGGGCTCGCGGCGCAACTGCCCGTACCCGTCGTTTGGCGAAAGGTGGACGGGGCTGGTCGCAGTCGAGCTCGCAAGCTTCGGTGGAGGACGGGGTTCGCCGGAGAGGTGGAAGACGGTGGCTAGAGGCAGCTCCGAGGGCTTGGCGGGGTCCAGGCAGCTTCAGCAGACCACCAAGGCCCTGCCCAAGTAGCTGCTTGAGCTCGAGAGGCCCTGGAGTGCGGCAGCTAGCCTGCGGGGATCGCCGGAGTCCTCGGGTCGGGGCGACGGCCAGAGGTCTGCCCGACCGGGCTTCTGCTCGTCTACGTGTTCGTGGAGGTGGTGTGGAGTGGTGCGTGGCTAGCAAGGGAGGCGGGTGGCTTTATATAGCCGGAGCAGAGGGGGGAAACGTGTCACCGCCGGAGCGCTCTGGACACACGGCGAACGTCGACGAGAGGCTCCAACGCGAGGGGACAGGGTGCAGCGTCAACGCCGGCGCTTGCCCACGCTCGCGGACGAGCACAGGAGGCGGTTTGAGATGGGGACAAGCACACGCGCGCACTGTGCCGTTTTGGCCGCGACTTGACTGGGCTTGCTGCGGCGGCACCGGCGTCGGCGAGCGCCAGGGAGGGGTCATGGGTGATGGGTCGAGGGTTGTGGCACGTTGCGGCAGTCGGAGGCGAGCGCTTGCATGCACACGCGCAAAACAGAACGCAAAGCGCCAGCCAGAGCGCGTCGAGACGCTGCCAGGCGTCGTGTCCTCGCGCGGTCACCAAGCTGGCATGGCCAAAACGATGGCCAGGAGCGGCCAAACCTTGTCTACGAGCTCGACCGTGCAGTGCTACGTCTAGGAGAGGTGATGGATCATACCCAGGCCGACCAACGCGACTCTACCAAGCTGGCAAGCTTCTGGTCAGAAACTTGGTCGCCAAGTTTGGCCACCTTCTAGAAGGCCATTAGGGCTAATCTCCTGGGGTTTAGGGTTTCTTAGGAAGGTCTTTAAGCTCAAGAAATCTCAAGGCCAAAAGCTTAAGGAAAAATGCACTTGCTGTACAAAGTGCATTTCTGGTCCAGAAGTGAAAAGATTTTCTACGGCAAAAATATTACAAAAAGTGATGCAATATTTTTGCATGGGAAGATGTGCCATGGTCCTAAGAATATTTAGGAATTATCTCAGATTTTTCTGAGCAAGAAAAAATTGAGGTTGCTTTGGAGCACAAAGTTCTGAAATGAGCTTAAGAGAGAAAAATGAATATTTTCCTTTTAGGAAAAATATTCATTTTATTATTTTGGGAATTTGTGGGAGGAATAAGGTAGATAGGTCACTTGGGTGAAAGCCAAGGATATGCCCAAGTGACAAGTCCATTTGAATTGATCCAAAAATCCAAATCAAATCAGGGCAAAAACCACGGTGAAAACCAAGTCCGGAAAGAGAAAGAGAAGGCAAGTCCGGTGAAAAGAGAGAAGGCAAAAATCTAGGCTGTCACACCGGCTGGCTCATAAATAGTGTCCGGCTCGGTCTCTAACTATCCCTTCCTTACAACACAAGTTATGTACATATGGCGGTTTATTTCTACGGGCCTTGAGTCGCCTTTGGGCCTTGGGCCCTTAACTGAACCGCCATCTTCCAGAGCTATCTTGGGCTTCATGAATTGCCATAGGTATAACCCGGCCCCTCCTGGGCGGGTCATACCTAACAATTATATCCCCAACAAGATCCAATCTAGACACCATCACGAAGGGGTTCGCCACTTCCATTGGTGTCTCTCCGATGATGCGTGAGTAGTTTTTTGTAGAATTTCGGGTCTGTAGTTAGTAGCTAGATGGCTTCCTCTCGCTCGTTTGATTCTCAATACAATGGTCTCTTGGAGATCCATATGATGTAACTCTTTTTGCGGTGTGTTTGTTGGGATCGGATGAACTTTGAGTTTATGATCAGATCTATCTTTTTATCCATGAAAGTTATTTGAGTTTCTTTGATCTCTTATATGCATGATTGCTTATAGCCTCGTATTTCTTCTCCGGTATTTGGGTTTTGTTTGGCCAACTTGATCTATTTGTCTTGCAATGGGAAGAGGTGCTTTATAGTGGGTTCGATCTTACGATGCTTGATCCCAGTGACAGAAGGGGAACCGACACGTATGTATCGTTGCTACTAAGGATAAAACGATGTGGTCTATTTCTACTTAAATAGATCTTGTCTACATCATGTCATCATTCTTATTACATTACTTCGTTTCTCCATGAACTTAATACACTAGATGCATGCTGGATAGCGGTCGGTGTGTGGAGTAATAGTAGTAGATGCAGGCAGGAGTCGGTCTACTAATCTTGGACGTGATGCCTATATAATGACCATTGACTGGATATCGTCATGATTATTTGAAGTTCTATCAATTGCCCAACAGTAATTTGTTACCCATCGTTTGCTATTTTTCTCGAGAGAAGCCACTAGTGAAACCTACGGCCCCCGGGTCTCTTTCTCAAATTATTTGCCTTTGTGATCCATTTTATTTGCTTTTTATTTTCAGATCTATTAAACCAAAAATACAAAAATACCTTCCTACACTTTATTTTATCTCGCGTTTTATCTATCAATATTTACTACTCTCCCACGCTCGTTTGCCAATTTCTAGCGCCGTTGCCTGAAAGGAATTCACAACCCCTTTAATACGTCGGGTTGCAAGTATTTGTTATTTCCATGCGGGTGCTATTTACGTAGTGTTGCTTGGTTCTCCTACTAGTTCGATAACCTTGGTCTCATCACTGAGGGAAATACCTACCGCCATTGTGCTGCATCATCCCTTCCTCTTTGGGGAAATACCGACGTAGCTTCAAGCCGCATCAGCCGTCATCGTCGTCTGTTGCAGCATCGGGCCCCTGCTAGTTGTCTGTCATCAAGTCCTTGACCTCTCTCCGGTTGCTCCGCTGTTGCTCTGAGCAAACTACCTCGAGGATTCATCAGGTACACAAGCTAGTCTTTAACAGTTGCTTGGAATTGGTCGGGCCTCTCACCTGCTACTGCTCCTCCGATTCAACACCACCAAAGGAATTTTTCTGTTCTGAAATTTGTGGATAGATGGCTTCCAATAGCGTGTTTGCTGAGTTGCTCAGGAACTACAAGTTAGATGGCACAAACTTCACTGTTTGGAAAAGGAAGATGATGTTTCTACTTACAGCTGAGAATGTTGAGTATGTAATTTCGGCCGCCGAGCCTAGCGAACCTGCTGATGATGCTTCGGATAAGGAAAAGGATAGTTATGTAGAAGAACTCAAGCAGTGGAATAAGGACAATAAAAAGGCAAGGATTTTTATTCTTGGCTCCATGTCCGATTCATTGGCAGGTGAATATGAAACAGAGGTTGCTGCACACAGGATTATGAGTAGGCTGGAAGAGGATTTTGGTGAAGTTTCTTTAATCAAAGTGCTTAGCTTCCTGAACAGATTCTTAACATCTAAGATGGCAGATAATACTTCTATCAATGAACACCTAAACAAGTTGTGCATGTTGGATGAGGAATTGAAAAATGCTAGCTATCCTCTTTCTGAGGAGGTGCAAGTAATGGTGGCTCTGAACTCACTTCCGCACACTTGGGAACAATTCAAAATATCATTTTGTCACTCCGAAATATTACTGAACACACGCAATTTGAGGCATCATTTGCTCATGGAAGAAGATAGGCAACTTCACAAAGGAAAGAGAGACAGTCACACCATTAGGAGTTTCACCTTGGTGAAGATAGGAGGCGCTGGCAGAAGAAGCATCAAGGAGGTGATTTGAGGGACAAAATCAACAGGAAGAGAAACTGGGATGATCATAATGGAAGAGGTCCAAACTCTAGTTTTGATAAGAGTGGTGAGGCTGATACTGGGCCCCACCAGTCAGGAGAGAGGGAAGGGGATCGAGATCAGAGGGGAGGCGGTGCTTCGCCGGAGCTCATGCCGGCGACGAGGGGGTTTGGGGCTAGGCTAGAGGGATAGATCGGCGGCGCACCTGCCCGTACCTGTGGCTTGGCGAAAGGTGGACGGGGCTGGTCGCAGTCGAGCTCGCGAGCTTCGGTGGCGGATGGGGTTCGCCGGAGAGGTGGAAGACGGTGGCTAGAGGCAGCTCCGAGGGCTTGGCGGGGTCCAGGCAGCTTCAGCAGACCACCAAGGCCCTGCCCAAGCAGCTGCTTGAGCTCGAGAGGCCCTGGAGAGGGGCAGCTGGCCTGCAGGGATCGCCGGAGTCCTCAGGTCGGGGCGACGGCCAGAGGCCTGCCCGACCAGGCTTCTGCTCGTCTACGTGTTCATGGAGGTGGTGTGGAGTGGTGCGTGGCTAGCAAGGGAGGCGGGGTGGCTTTATATAGCCGGAGCAGAGGGGGGAAACGTGTCGCCGCCAGAGCGCTCTGGACACGCGGCGAACGTCGACGAGAGGCTCCAACGCGAGGGGGCAGGGTGCAGCGTCAACGCCGGCGCTTGCCCACGCTCGCGGACGAGCACGGGAGGCGGTTTGAGATGGGGACAAGCACACGCGCGCACTGTGCCGTTTTGGCCGCGACTTGACCGGGCTTGCTGCGGCGGCTCCGGCGTCGGCGAGCGCCAGGGAGGTGTCATGGGTGATGGGTCGAGGGTTGTGGCACGTTGCGGCACGTTGCGGCAGTCGAAGGCGAGCGCTTGCATGCACACGCGCGAGACAGAACGCAAAGCGCCAGCCAGAGCGCGTCGAGACGCTGCCAGGCGTCGTGTCCTCGCACGGTCACCAAGCTGGCATGGCCAAAACGACGGCCAGGAGCGGCCAAACCTTGTCTACGAGCTCAACCGTGCAGTGCTACGTCTAGGAGAGGTGATGGATCATACCTAGGCCGACCAGACGCGACTCTACCAAGCTGGCAAGTTTCTGGTCAGAAACTTGGTCGCCAAGTTTGGCCACCTTCTAGAAGTCCATTAGGGCTAATCTCCTGGGGTTTAGGGTTTCTTAGGAAGGTCTTTAAGCTCAAGAAATCTCAAGGCCAAAAGCTTAAGGAAAAATGCACTTGCTGTACAAAGTGCATTTCTGGTCCAGAAGTGAAAAGATTTTCTACAGCAAAAATATTACAAAAAGTGATGCAATATTTTTGCATGGGAAGATGTGCCATGGTCCTAAGAATATTTAGGAATTATCTCAGATTTTTCTGAGCAAGAAAAATTGAGGTTGCTTTGGAGCATAAAGTTCTGAAATGAGCTTAAGAGAGAAAAATGAATATTTTCCTTTTAGGAAAAATATTCATTTTATTATTTTGGGAATTTGTGGGAGGAATATGGTAGATAGGTCACTTGGGTGAAAGCCAAGGATATGCCCAAGTGACAAGTCCATTTGAATTGATCCAAAAATCCAAATCAAATCAGGGCAAAAACCACTGTGAAAACCAAGTCCGGAAAGAGAGAGAAGGCAAGTCCGGTAAAAAGAGAGAAGGCAAAAATCCAGGCTGTCACAAACCTCCCCCACTTAGGATGAATCTCATCCTCGAGATTCGGTTGCTTGGGAAAACCATTCTGGGTATGCAGTCTTTAAAAATTCCTCTCTTTCCCAGGTTGCTTCTTCTTCGGTGTGATGCTCCCACTGAACCTTGTAAAATCTTATCTCTTTGCTGCGAGTGACCCTTTCTGTCTGATCCAATATTCTGATTGGCTTTTCCTCATATGTCAAATCCTTAGCCAACTCTATCTCTGACATATCAGTCCTTTTCTCCGGTGGCGAGATGCATCTTCTTAGCTGTGAGATGTGAAACACGTTGTGTACTTTTGACAATTCTGGTGGCAATTCCAACTGGTAGGCAACTGTTCCGACTCTGGCCATGACGGGGAATGGACCGATATATCTGGGTGCCAATTTTCCTCGGGTCTGAAACCTCTTGACTCCTTTCATAGGGGTGACTCGGAGATATACGTGTTCTCCGGGTTCGAAGCTGATCTGACGATGTTTGGCATCATAGTAGCTCTTCTGTCGGGATTTGGCCAGTTGCAGTCTGTCTCGGATTTCCTTGACTTGCTTCTCTGCTTCGAGCATTAAATCAGTCCCGAAAATACGGCTATCTCCGGTTTGAGACCAATTTAATGGGGTGCGGCATTTCCGGCCATACAGGGCTTCATAGGGTGACATCTTTAAGCTGGCCTGGAAACTATTGTTGTAGGAAAACTCGACGTAGGGCAGACAGTCTTCCCACTGGGTTCCTTGGGCCAATGTACATGCCCGGAGCATATCTTCGAGTATTTGATTTACTCGCTCAGTCTGTCCATCTGTCTGAGGATGGTAAGCCGTGCTGTACTTCAGAGCTGTCCCCAAGGCTTGATGAAGTCGGGACCAAAATGCGGATGTGAATAGAGATCCCCTGTCAGAGGTGATAGTCTTGGGTACTCCATGCAGACTGACGATTCTTGATACATACAGCTGTGCAAGTTGATTTGCACGGTATGTGGTTCGGATGGGTAGGAAGTGTGCCACCTTGGTTAGAGTGTCCACTATGACCCATATCGCGTCGTTTCCTCGATGAGACATTGGTAATCCGGTAATGAAATCCATGCAAATATCGTCCCATTTCCATTGGGATATCGGCAGAGGCTGGAGGAGTCCGGCGGGTTTTTGGTGTTCCGCCTTTACCTTATTGCAGATATCACAGTAGGCCACAAAGTACGCGATGTATTTCTTCATTCCATCCCACCAAAATATCTGACGAAGATCCTCATACATCTTGGTACCACCGAGATGAATTGAGTATGGTGCTTCATGTGCTTCCGCCAATATTTTCTTCTTCAGGCTGTCTTGGTTGGGTACAAAGTCTTCCTCGGAACCTTAGCGAACCTTGCTGATCCATAGTGAAATCAGGTGCTTGCCCTTGGTGCAGCTTCTGAACATATATCCGTAACACCTTATCATCCGCTTGAACTCTGCGGATTTCTTCTTCGAGAGTAGGAGCAACTTCCAATATATTGGTAAGACGGGCGTCGGTGATTACCAGATTTAGCTGCATGATTTCTTCATAGAGCTCTAGAGGCAAGGAATCCATTAGGGCATTGAGGTTGGCTGGTTTGCGGCTGAGGGCGTCAGCCACCACATTAGCTTTGCCCGGGTGATAATTTATTCCGAGGTCATAGTCCTTAACCAACTCGAGCCATCTTCGCTGACGAAGGTTCAAGTCGGGCTGAGTGAATATATACTTGAGACTTTTATGGTTGGTGAATATCTAGCACTTCTTTCCCATCAGATAATGTCTCCAGATTTTCAAAGTGTGCACCACTGCGGCCAATTCCAAATCATGAGTAGGATAGTTTCCTTCATGTTGTTGCAGTTGGCGAGATGCATAGGCCACCACTTTGCCATCTTGCATGAGTACACACCCCAGTCCTTTTCTGGAGGCGTCGCAGTAAACATCAAAACTGCGGTAGATATCTGGAAGAGTTAATACGGGTGCTGATGTCAGTCTGGTTTTTAACTCATTGAAGCTCCATTTGCAGTCTTCAGTCCATACGAACTTCTTGTCCTTCTTGAGGAGCTCAGTCATTGGCTTGGCGATCTTGGAAAATCCTTCGATAAAATGGCGATAATATCCGGCCAGTCCAAGGAAACTCCGGATTTCTGAGACGGTGGTGGGTGCGGACCAATCAAGTACATCTTTTACCTTGCTTGGGTCCACCGAGATTCCTTCTGCCGAGAGGATATGTCCGAGGAATCCCACTTGCTGGAGCCAAAACTCACACTTGCTGAATTTGGATACAGTTGATGATCGCGAAGCCGTTGTAGAACTGCGCGAAGATGTTCCTTATGTTCGTCCTTGCTTTTGGAGTAAATGAGGATGTCATCAATGAACACCACCACAAACTTGTCCAAGAAGTCCATAAACACCTTGTTCATCATATGCATAAAGAATGCAGGAGCGTTGGTGAGGCCGAAGGACATAACAGTGTATTCGTAAAGACCGTACCGAGTGGTGAACGCGGTCTTAGGAATATCTTCCTTCTTAATCTTGAGTTGATGATATCCCCTCCTCAAATCAATCTTTGAGAATACTTTTGCCACACTGAGTTGATCAAACAGATCGTCAATCCTCGGCAGTGGATACTTGTTTTTAATGGTGACGTCATTCAGCTGTCGGTAGTCTACACACATTCGTAGACTGCCATCCTTTTTGTCCACGAAGATTGCTGGTGATCCCCATGGGGAAGAGCTTGGACGAATGTATCCTTTTTGCAGCATCTCATCCAGTTGTTTCTTCAATTCCACCAATTCTGAGGAGGGCATCCGATAATATTTCTTATGTATCGGGGTGGTTCCAGGCACTAGGTCAATAGCGAACTCCAATTCCCGGTCTGGTGGCATGCCGGGCAATTCTTCAGGAAATACATCTGGATACTCACTGACCACTGGGATTAATTCCACCTCTTCTGTCACAGCTGCGAAAACCATATCCTTCGTGGGGATGCGCTTGCGGGCATAAAAACTGGTAGTGCGACCTTCCATATTTTTCACGGTAACTTCTCTGGTCGCACATCTGATGCAGACTTGGTATTGGGTTAACCAATTCATGCCCAGAATGACATCCAATTTGTTGGAATCGATGATTATCAACGATGTTGGAAACTTGACGCCCTTGATGTCAATCTCCAAATTTCGGCAGACGAGATTGCTTCTGAGGAGGGATCCCGGGGATTGTACCAGCATGTGTTTTCCCAAAATCGAGCAAGAGAAATTGTTTTGGGAAGCAAAACTCCGCGAAATAAAAGAGTGGGAAGCCCCGGAGTCAAATAGAATTACGGCTGGTATGTCGTTAACGGGAAACATACCAATGACGAGTTCCGTGTCCTCTTGGGCTTCGTCTGCGGAGATGTGATGAACTTGCCCTTGGATTATATCGGGGGCGGAGTACTGCTCCATGTAGTTGACTTGCGGCTGAAATGGAGCGACGTGCTTAGTGTTCTTGGAACACTGTCGGGCGTAGTGTCCGGTTTGACCACAGCTGAAGCACGAATTGTTGCGCTGGCAATCGTCACGCACCGGGCTGGTCACGACATTCTTGACTTGTGTAGTAGTCTTGTTGACGTTCTGCTGCCAATTGGGTTTGTACTCCACCTGAGTCTGTTGCCATGTACGAGCCTTTTGCACTAGTTGCATATCCTTCTTGGGCTCGGATTTGCGCTTGTGGTCATTAGCAGCTGGCTTGTTGTCGTGCAGGAGCTTGTGTTCCCTCTCGGCGATGAGGTCCTTGTTCACCAGAGTCAGGAAGTCCGGGAAATCAAACATACTGAGAGTGCACCGGAGATGTTGATGTAGGCCTCCAAGGAATCGGTCGGTCTTCCGCTCTTCTGTGGCCACATCGTGGAGAGAATAGCGGGCCAGATGGTTGAATTTATTTAGATACTCGGCGACGGTCATGCTGCCTTGAGTGAGAGCGAGAAATTCGCGTTGCTTGATCTTCATGACTCCGGTGGGAATATGATATTTGCGGAAATGATCCTTGAATTTTGTCCAAGTAATTTCCTCGTCGGCAGGCCATATTGCTTTGGCATTATCCCACCATATAGCGGCAGCTCCTTCGAGATAATGCGTTGTGAAGGGAACCTTGTCTCCTTCGTCTGTGCGAGCAATTTCCTGTTTTCTTTCAATAGTCCTTAGCCAGTCGTCGGCGTCCAAAGGATCAGTAGCATGGCTGAAACTGGGAGGCTTGGTTCGCTGAAAATCTGATAGCTTGGAATGATGGCCATTCTGGTTTCCATTCTGCCCAACCATAACTTGTACACTTTTCAGTATTTCCAGCAAATCGTTGCTCCTTCTTTCTTCAAACATTCGCAGGATTTGCTCGGTGGAAGGCGGTTGTGGCGGTGGAGGTGGAGGTGGCTGGTATGGTTCAGGGGAATGTCCTGCCTGTCTTGCGGAACGACGGACAGGGACATCCTCACCAGCTTAACTGATGTTGCCTCCACGCGGCATCCTATTTTTCGTTTTCCCAATACATAGCAACCATGATGAGAAAATTCCAAAATGGGGGAAAAACCAATGACAAATCCCGGAAGAAAGCAGCGAATAAAACCAAGTCGAAAAAGAGTCCAACATATTTATACATAGTCCCAACATGAAAATAAACATCGCAATGGGTCTACTACCCTCGTACATGAAACTACGCATCATGACAAGTGCAATTACAGCCATACAACATGCTCATGACTACCACGATACTCTAATGATCTACTTCTCGGATGGTGCTGCTGCAGGCTCGTCTCCTAAGACAGACCCAGATCCTGAACTGATAGTAGAGACCTCCGGGGGAAGAGAGGTGCGCTGGCGCTGCCGTGAGGGCTCTCCCTCAGGGGCAGGCGGGGGATGGGATCTAAGCATAGGAGCGGCAGGAGTAGCGACAAGAGAAGACCATGCAGCAGGAGCGCTGCGAGGGTTCACCGTCAAAGGGTTAACGGTACCCTGCGAGGTCGTCGTAGGAACGGAGGTGGAAGGAGCAGAAGTGTAGATGACAGCGGGAAGAGGGTTCCTTATACGAGCAGCAGCGAGCGCGGGAGAGATCCCGAGCTAACTCGTAGTTAAGGAGATAGCTAGCGGTGATGTAGCGTGCAAGGTGGCTAGTGGGACGATCGCACGCCGGATTAATCAAAGGAAAGCGGATACGCCCATTCTCGTGCAGAGATGGGTAGAAGAAAAGTCCAGGGTGGGTGTGCATGCGAACCTCATTGTAGCGTAAGTCTACAAGAGCCTCGATAGCAGCAACCTGAACCGCCTGAGATGGCGTAGAAGCAAGACCACCCTTAGACGAACGAGTGTAAGCACCGGATGGGTAACTGTGGTGTAGAGTGACCTCGGCATAATACTCATACAATGCACCGACCAGATGCTCGCGATACACCCGATACTCTGGATCAGCACCCTCTGGATAAAGTCGTCGCCACACATTCTGAAGCAAGTGCGGCGATGTGCACGGAGCTGTCTTAGGATGGTACAAGATCGGTACTAGTGCCATCTACACTCACAAACCATACGGTTAGTAATAACAACAATAAGTCATGCATGCAATGCAACAACCAATTCCTATGTCTACCGGCACTCAAACGAAACTATCTACCGTTTTACTAACGCACTACCGGTCTAGCGTGTCCTACAATCAGCGCGGCTCTGGTACCAAGCGTTGTGGCACCCCGGCTCAGAGCAACCGGTTTACCCTGCATTACCAGCCCAGAGATCGAGTCTTCTGGCAATACACAACAACATGGTACAGAAATAACCGCTTTATTCATACTAGCATGGTACAAAGGTCTGATATTACATCGAGATTCGAGGCCAAGTGGCACACACGGTGCTGCTGGACAGTATGCACATTATTTAATGAAAATGGTTGGGGCCTCGATCACACGAAACTACGCGGCAGCGGAAGAACGACGTAGCGGAACTCCATGGCATAGGGACACCGACGTGGACACGGCCTAGACACGAGATGCGCTCCGATGCGAATCAACTTGCCTGAAAGCTGGCATGACACGCCAGGTTAGTACATTGAATGTACTTGCAAGCTCACAACAAACATAAGCACGATGACAGACAATATCATGATAATTAATCAAGTTAAATCAATGCGAGAAATTACTACAAATGCAAAGCTATGCAAAGAAACCAAACAGCGCACCGAGTCACACGGGCTCGCTTACCAGACGGTTACCTCGTAACCAAACGGTGACCACACCGGGGTCACACCTAAAACCAATCACTCATGAACACCTTGAGTGTTCAAGGTTCACCACGAAACAATGCATCACAACAATTACTAGTTTGCAAGATTAATTATAAAAGTTGATCCATGGTGTGACTTACTCTCGAGCCTTGCCCATAACCGAGGGCGCGGCTATCGATAGATTAAATACACTCTGCAGAGGTAGCCGATTTAAACTTTAGCACCGGCTCATGTTCTGTGGTTGGCTTCTTCAAAGACGTCATGTCCGCCGGGTCAACATTGTCCTTATAGAATTTCAACTCCTCTGTTGCACACACAGATTCAGCGTAAGCAGCATCGCCTTCCTCACATTCCAAGGCTATCTTCCGACTCCCATGCACTGTGATGGTGCCCTTATGACCCAGCATCTTGAGCTGCAGATATACATAACACGGCCGCGCCATGAACTTGGCATAAGCCGGCCGTCCAAACAGGGCGTGATATGGACTCTTGATTTTGACCACTTCAAAAGTTAATTTCTCAGCCCTAGAATCATGCTCATCTCCAAAGGCTAATTCTAGTTCAATCTTACCCACTGGGTATGCCGATTTACCAGGCACCACTACATGGAAAACGGTGTTGGACGTCTTAAGATTCTTATCAGTCAACCCCATATGACGAAAGGTCTCATAATAGAGGATGTTGATGCTGCTGCCTCCGTCCATTAGCACTTTAGTGAATTTGTATCCACCAACCTGAGGTGCCACCACCAAGGCCAAGTGACCCGGATTGTCAACCCGGGGAGGGTGATCTTCCCTACTCCATAGAATAGGCTGCTCAGACCATCTTAAATAACGAGGAACTGCCGGCTCAACAGCGTTCACAACCCTCTTATGAAGCTTCTGGTCTCGTTTGCACAAGCTGGTGGTAAACACATGATACTGTCCACTATTCAACTGCTTTGGATTGCTCTGATATCCAGACTGCTGCTGCTGCTGACCTCCCTGGCCGAATTGCTGATGATAGCCACCTTGGTTTCCTTGAGAGCCTTGAAAGTTGGAATTTAAGCCGCCGCCCGGGCCATGAAAACCGCCGCCACCTGAGCCGCCGCCCGGCCCATGGTTGATGTCGAACATGCTAGAGTTCTTGAAAGCCTTCATGATCGTACAGTCCTTCCATAGGTGAGTGGCCGGCTTTTCGCGAGTACCGTGCCTTGGACAGGGTTCATTTAGCAACTACTCAAGAGTGGGACCTGACTCGCCGGACCGAGGTGGTGGTCTCCCATTACGTCGTTGATTGCCACCCTGTGCATTTGTGTTAGCCACAAACTCCGGGCTACCGTCAGCCTTATGTTTGTTGCCTCCCTGATTCGCCGGGTTATGCTGATGACCCTTGGTATTGTCGTTCTTCTTTCCCTTCCCTGTCTTATCATCATCAGACTCGGGATCCTTGGTACTATCAGAGTCGGCGTATTAGACCAAAGCCGCCATTAGCTGGCCCATGTCGTTACGATCGCGCTTGAGCCGCCCCAGCTTCTGTTTCAGAGGCATAAAACGTCAATTCTTCTCCAACATTAAGACTGCAGAGCCGGCATCCATCTTATCAGACGAATGTATTATGGCCTTGACCCGGCGCACCCAATGGGTCATGGACTCACCTTCCTCTTGCTTGCAATTAGTCAAATCCACAATTTACATGGGCTGCTTGCACATGTCTTTGAAGTTCTGAATAAACCGGGCATTTAACTCTGCCCATGAACCAATGGAATTAGGCGGCAGTCCCTTCAACCAAGTGCGGGCCATTCCATCCAACATCATGGTGAAGTACTTGGCCATTGCAGCATCACAGACCTCCAGTAGTTCCATGGCCATCTCATAGCTCCATGCCCCGCGCTATAAATCAGCCGTGTAATTAGGCACCTTTCGAGGGCCCTTCAAATCCTTGGGCAAACGCTCATTACGCAGAGCCGGCACCAAGCAAGGGACACCTCCAGTCCTTGTGGCCACGCCTGCCTCAATAGAGGTCGTCGGATAAACCGGACAAGACTGGTAAGCTGCCCGCTGAGCCGCCTGCTCAGCTGCCTGCTGAGCCGCCCGCTCCGCCTCTTGGCGTATCCTGTCCTGATCAACCAAGTTAAGAGCTCCATCACGCGTCGGGTCATGTCCGCGCAGTTGGTCACAGCGTCGAGCGTTGCTTGAAACGGCTGCTGAATCCATATGCCTGCTATAACTTGGGCTCCGGCTTGGGCGAGGGGTTGAGTGGATCATGTCTCGACTGTAAGAGTATGCCTCCTGCTGCGCCAGAGCCGTCTGAAGAAGTTATCTGACCCTTCGTGCCTCAATCGCTGCTGGAGAGTCGCCCTCCACCGGGAGAGCCGCTAATCGTGCCTCCGCAGCGATCATGTTCTCCAAAGGGTTAGAATAATGACCCAGTGGTGTTGGTACATAATGAGCTGGAGCAGTATTCATGCGAGGAGGTTCCATCACCCGTGGTTGAACCGGCGTCCCAGCCCCGGGCGTTGCAACCCGGTTTATCTCCGGCGGGTTACTGGGGCCTGCATCGGGTGTGCAGAAGAGGTTTCTAGGATCATAAGTCAGAGGCAGACGGGATTGAGCCTTCTGGTGCCTTCTCCTCATGACCTCTTTTGAGGCGTTCAAATCCATCGTAAGCTGGAAAGTCTCTGATTGAATCTACTACGCCCGAGCATCCAAAGCCGCCCGCTCTGTGGCTAGCCTGACGTCCTCTGCTGCTAGGTTTTCTTTGGCTTGTGCTACCTCCTCACGTAACCGTGCCACTTCTGCATCATGTTGAGCCTGATCCACCGGATTACCATGGTAGTTAACAGGGCTGTCAACTTATCTATGAGATCCATCAGCACCTGAGCCGGCGGGCGCGCAGGGCCTCCTGCCCCGGCAGCCGCTGACCCGGAGGTTATCACTGCCGCAGCCGTAGAGTTTTGAACGGGTTGCGTGCCATCCATGAAGATCCCTACTCTACTCGGCGGTTCAAAGGGGTCCGGAATACTGCTGCCATCGGACCTAGCTTTCGATCTGATCTTACTTGTCCCTGAATCGCCGCCGGGTCATCCCTTTATATACAGAGGTCGACGCCCAGCGGCTCATAGAGTCCCAGCTATGGCACCCCGGCTCAGAGCAACCGGTTTACCGTGCATTGCCAGCCCAGAGATCAAGTCTTCTGGCAATACACAACAACATGGTACAGAAATAACCGCTTTATTGATACTAGCGTGGTACAAAGGTCTGATATTACATCGAGATTCGAGGCCAAGCGGCACACACGGTGCTGCTGGACAGTATGTACATTATTTAATGAACATGGCTGAGGCCTCGATCACATGAAACTACGCGGTAGCGGAAGAACGACGTAGCAGAACTCCATGGCACAGGGACACCGACGTGGACACGGCCTAGACACGAGATGCGCTCCGATGCGAATCAACTTGCCTGAAAGCTGGCATGACACGGCAGGTCAGTACATTGAATGTACTTGCAAGCTCACAACAAACATAAGCACGATGACAGACAATATCATGATAATTAATCAAGTTAAATCAATCGAGAAATTACTACAAATGCAAAGCTATGCAAAGCAACCAAATAGTGCACCGAGTCACACGGACTCGCTTACCAGATGGTTACCTCGTAACCAAACGGTGACCACACCGGGGTCACACCTGAAACCAATCACTCATGAACACCTCGAGTGTTCAAGGTTCACCACGAAACAATGCATCACAACAATTACTAGTTTGCAAGATTAATTATAAAAGTTGATCCATGGTGTGACTTACTCCCGAGTCTTGCCCATAACCAAGGGCGCGGCTATCGATAGATTAAATACACTCTGCAGAGGTAGCGCACTTTACCCACACTACGGAATACCTGGCCTCGTACTCCCATTCGGGTGGACCAAAGTATTCCGACGAAACCCTCCCTTTGCCATGCACTCTCCCGGCCACTCCAACCATCTCCCTCTCAGGGCTAGGTCTTGGGTGGCCCCGCGTCTACCAAAGACACCAACGGCCACCGTCGTGGCAAAACAGTCCCAAACGGGGCAAGGTACCATAAAAACAAAACGAGCACACAAGGTTATGTCTGCCTACCGGGCCAGGGTATGCACGCCCATAACCTTCCCTCGCGGGAGGCACCGGTGAGAGCCACGACAAAGGACCGAATCAAGACCTTCCCATTAGGTAAATGTGGTCGCACTGAATTAAAAATCCGATTCAGTGGCACCATGATGTGATCAACATCATATTCAGGTTGAACCTAATCAAGTATTAACTTTCAGAAAAACTTTTTATTACTAACATGGCATCATACCGGAAATCATGCAACTACTCGTCACACAGAGCAAGCAACTCTTAAGCATGGATCAAAACAAGCAACATAACTATCTTGCAATACTAAGATCAGAAACTTCTCTGGTTATAACTCATTTTTATCTACAAACAACATTTTTATTAGCTCATCATTTAGTTGAAAACTATTACTAGCAAAAATAGCTACCATAACTTTCCATAACAAAATATCTAATGCAAAATCTTACTCTACTTAGCCAAACAATTCTATGAACTCAACCAGAAGCTAAAACAAGCATATCAAGCATCATAAAACAACTAGCAATTAACCATATTAATTTATCAAATTTTAAATGCAAATAAAGACTCATATTCAAGTAGAAAATCATAGATATTGAAATAACACCATCAAAATGATGCTGTGGCTGGCCTTAGTGCATAGGAGGGTCACACTCCTCCTGGTTAGCTTCAAGGCAAGATCCTCCATCTGAAAATATTTTAAAACCACAAAAATAAATGTCAAAACACATTCTGAAAATCACCAGAAATTCTAGACAACAAGGAAAAATCCACCTTTTGGTGTGCTGCTAGAGCTTTCTGTAACAAAGACAATGCAAAAAGAATCAATTCATTTTGACTTATGGTTTAGAAATGGTGGCTGGTCAAAGTTTAGTCAAATTTCTGAATTAAATTTGAATAAATAGAAAATCCTGGGGGTGACGTCGAAGGCGTAAAGTGGGAGTGCGCCTCCACTCGTACTGCTTCGGGCGCGAGTGGTGAGGCTGACACTGGGCCCCACCAGTCAGGAGAGAGGGAAGGGGATCGAGATCAGAGGGGAGGCGGTGCTTCGCCGGAGCTCATGCCGATGGCGAGGGGGTTTGGGGCTAGGCTAGAGGGATAGATCGGAAAAGGGGCTCGCGGCGCAACTGCCCGTACCCGTCGTTTGGCGAAAGGTGGACGGGGCTGGTCGCAGTCGAGCTCGCAAGCTTCGGTGGAGGACGGGGTTCGCCGGAGAGGTGGAAGACGGTGGCTAGAGGCAGCTCCGAGGGCTTGGCGGGGTCCAGGCAGCTTCAGCAGACCACCAAGGCCCTGCCCAAGTAGCTGCTTGAGCTCGAGAGGCCCTGGAGAGCGGCAGCTGGCCTGCGGGGATCGCCGGAGTCCTCGGGTCGGGGCGACGGCCAGAGGTCTGCCCGACCGGGCTTCTGCTCGTCTACGTGTTCGTGGAGGTGGTGTGGAGTGGTGCGTGGCTAGCAAGGGAGGCGGGTGGCTTTATATAGCCGGAGCAGAGGGGGGAAACGTGTCACCGCCGGAGCGCTCTGAACACACGGCGAACGTCGACGAGAGGCTCCAACGCGAGGGGACAGGGTGCAGCGTCAACGCCGGCGCTTGCCCACGCTCGCGGACGAGCACAAGAGGCGGTTTGAGATGGGGACAAGCACACGCGCGCACTGTGCCGTTTTGGCCGCGACTTGACTGGGCTTGCTGCGGCGGCACCGGCGTCGGCGAGCGCCAGGGAGGGGTCATGGGTGATGGGTCGAGGGTTGTGGCACGTTGCGGCAGTCGGAGGCGAGCGCTTGCATGCACACGCGCAAAACAGAACGCAAAGCGCCAGCCAGAGCGCGTCGAGACGCTGCCAGGCGTCGTGTCCTCGCGCGGTCACCAAGCTGGCATGGCCAAAACGATGGCTAGGAGCGGCCAAACCTTGTCTACGAGCTCGACCGTGCAGTGCTACGTCTAGGAGAGGTGATGGATCATACCCAGGCCGACCAACGCGACTCTACCAAGCTGGCAAGTTTCTGGTCAGAAACTTGGTCGCCAAGTTTGGCCACCTTCTAGAAGGCCATTAGGGCTAATCTCCTGGGGTTTAGGGTTTCTTAGGAAGGTCTTTAAGCTCAAGAAATCTCAAGGCCAAAAGCTTAAGGAAAAATGCACTTGCTGTACAAAGTGCATTTCTGGTCCAGAAGTGAAAAGATTTTCTACGGCAAAAATATTACAAAAAGTGATGCAATATTTTTGCATGGGAAGATGTGCCATGGTCCTAAGAATATTTAGGAATTATCTCAGATTTTTCTGAGCAAGAAAAAATTGAGGTTGCTTTGGAGCACAAAGTTCTGAAATGAGCTTAAGAGAGAAAAATGAATATTTTCCTTTTAGGAAAAATATTCATTTATTATTTTGGGAATTTGTGGGAGGAATAAGGTAGATAGGTCACTTGGGTGAAAGCCAAGGATATGCCCAAGTGACAAGTCCATTTGAATTGATCCAAAAATCCAAATCAAATCAGGGCAAAAACCACGGTGAAAACCAAGTCCGGAAAGAGAAAGAGAAGGCAAGTCCGGTGAAAAGAGAGAAGGCAAAAATCTAGGCTGTCACACCGGCTGGCTCATAAATAGTGTCCGGCTTGGTCTCTAACTATCCCTTCCTTACAACACAAGTTATGTACATATGGCGGTTTATTTCTACGGGCCTTGAGTCGCCTTTGGGCCTTGGGCCCTTAACTGAACCGCCATCTTCCAGAGCTATCTTGGGCTTCATGAATTGCCATAGGTATAACCCGGCCCCTCCTGGGCGGGTCATACCTAACAGTTATATCCCCAACAAGATCCAATCTAGACACCATCACGAAGGGGTTCGCCACTTCCATTGGTGTCTCTCCGATGATGCGTGAGTAGTTTTTTGTAGAATTTCGGGTCTGTAGTTAGTAGCTAGATAGCTTCCTCTCTCTCTCATTTGATTCTCAATACAACGGTCTCTTGGAGATCCAAATGATGTAACTCTTTTTGCGGTGTGTTTGTTGGGATCGGATGAACTTTGAGTTTATGATCAGATCTATCTTTTTATCCAGGAAAGTTATTTGAGTTTCTTTGATCTCTTATATGCATGATTGCTTATAGCCTCGTATTTCTTCTCCGATATTTGAGTTTTGTTTGGCCAACTTGATCTATTTGTCTTGCAATGGGAAGAGGTGCTTTATAGTGGGTTCGATCTTACGATGCTTGATCCCAGTGACAGAAGGGGAACCGACACGTATGTATCGTTGCTACTAAGGATAAAACGATGTGGTCTATTTCTACATAAATAGATCTTGTCTACATCATGTCATCATTCTTATTGCATTACTCCGTTTCTCCATGAACTTAATACACTAGATGCATGCTGGATAGCGGTCGGTGTGTGGAGTAATAGTAGTAGATGCAGGCAGGAGTCGGTCTACTAATCTTGGACGTGATGCCTATATAATGATCATTGACTGGATATCGTCATGATTATTTGAAGTTCTATCAATTGCCCAACAGTAATTTGTTTACCCATCGTTTGCTATTTTTCTCGAGAGAAGCCACTAGTGAAACCTACGGCCCCCGGGTCTCTTTCTCAAATTATTTGCCTTTGTGATCTATTTTATTTGCTTTTTATTTTCAGATCTATTAAACCAAAAATACAAAAATACCTTGCTGCACTTTATTTTATCTGGCGTTTTATCTATCAATATTTACTACTCTCTCACGCCCGTTTGCCAATTTCTGGCGCCGTTGCCCGAAAGGGATTGACAACCCCTTTAATACGTCGGGTTGCGAGTATTTGTTATTTCCATGTGGGTGTTGTTTACGTAGTGTTGCTTGGTTCTCCTACTAGTTCGATAACCTTGGTCTCATCACTGAGGGAAATACCTACCGCCGTTGTGCTGCATCATCCCTTCCTCTCTGGGGAAATACCGACGTAGCTTCAAGCCGCATCAGCCGTCATCGTCGTCTCCTGCAGCATCGGGCCCCTGCTAGTTGCCTGTCATCAAGTCCTTGACCTCTCTCTGGTTGCTCCGTTGTTGCTCCGAGCAAACTACCTCGAGGATTCATCAGGTACACAAGCTAGTCTTTAATGGTTGCTTGGAATTGGTCAGGCCTCTCACCTGCTACTGCTCCTCCGATTCAACACCACCAAAGGAATTTTTCTATTCTGAAATTTGTGGATAGATGGCTTCCAATAGCGTGTTTGCTGAGTTGCTCAGGAACTACAAGTTAGATGGCACAAACTTCACTATTTGGAGAAGGAAGATGATGTTTCTACTTACAGCTGAGAATGTTGAGTATGTAATTTCGGCCGCCGAGCCTAGCGAACCTGCTGATGATGCTTCGGATGAGGAAAAGGATAGTTATGTAGAAGAACTCAAGCAGTGGAATAAGGACAATAAAAAGGCAAGGATTTTTATTCTTGGCTCCATGTCCGATTCATTGGCAGGTGAATATGAAACAGAGGTTGCTGCACACAGGATTATGAGAAGGCTGGAAGAGGATTTTGGTGAAGTTTATTTAATCAAAGTGCTTAGCTTCCTGAACAGATTCTTAACATCTAAGATGGCAGATAATACTTCTGTCAATGAACACCTAAACAAGTTGTGCATGCTGGATGAGGAATTGAAAAATGCTGGCTATCCTCTTTCTGAGGAGGTGCAAGTAATGGTGGCTCTGAACTCACTTCCGCACACTTGGGAACAATTCAAAATATCATTTTGTCACTCCGAAATATTACTGAACACACGCAATTTGAGGCATCATTTGCTCATGGAAGAAGATAGGCAACTTCACAAGGGAAAGAGAGACACTCACACCATTAGGAGTTTCACCTTGGTGAAGATAGGAGGCGCTGGCAGAAGAAGCATCAAGGAGGTGATTTGAGGGACAAAATCAACAGGAAGAGAAACTGGGATGATCATAATGGAAGAGGTCCAAACTCTAGTTTTGATAAGAGGGGATTTAGATGTCATGGTTGTGGAGAGTATGTACATTTTAGAACTGAGTGCGAGAATAAGAAGCCTTATAAATAAGATGACAAGTGTAACAAGCAGCACCAGGACAAGCATCAGGGCAACAAGAAGGATAATTCTTCTCCCGATGGTACATGCAATCTATTTGTTCATTCTGAATCATTGTTTACTACTTCAGCTTCGGATCATTGGGTAGTAGACTCTAGTTCCACTTTGCATATTGCAAGGAATAGTGTTGGTTTCACCTCTTTAAAACCCACATCGAAAGGAACTAGATTTACTTTTCTAGGAACAACTACGAAAGCTGATATTTTGGGCATAGATGATTATACACTCAAACTCCCTGGTGGAGGAAAATTAAATTTGAAAGACAAAGTCTATTCCCCTAGAATGAGAAAGAATTTAATCTCTATTTCTAGACTGGAATCTATTGGTTTTAAGGTCTTATTTCGAGATGGCAAAGTTAAAATACCGATGAATGGAAATTTAGTTCAACCAGGAAATAGATTTGACGGTCTCTACTGTATTGAGGATTTTATGGACATCGATAGAATGGATTGTACGGTGATTGAATAGAATTCGGTAGTGAGGAATTTAGATGGAAACAATAATTGTTCAGAGTCATACCTCTGGCATCTTTGTTTGGGTCATATCTCAAAGAAGAGAATTAAAAGGCTAATTAGAAACTTCAAGTGGGAAGACTATGGCATTTGAGAGGCAAGTGTTGTAGGGAAAATGACATGGGTACCTTCTCCTAAAGCGTCAAGGTCTACTGAACACTTGCTATTGTTCATTCAGATATTTGTGGCGAGATGTCTAGGCCTACATTTGGGCAGAAGGTCTATTTCATTACTTCTATGGATGATTTATCTAGATACGGCTAAGTTTACTTAATTAAGCATAAGTCGGAAGGTTTTGACATGTTCAAGGTATTTAAAGCCGAGGTAGAAAATCAGTTGAACAAAAAGATCAAGGTGCTTAGAACTGATATTGGTGGTGAATACGCATCAGGAATATTAGATGATTTTTGCAAGGAAAGGAAAATGGAATTGTTCATCATTATACCTTACCTTATACTCCTCGGCAAAATGGTGTAGCTGAAAGGAGGAATAGAACTTTAATGGACATGGTTAGGTCTATGATGGCATATTCTAATCTTCCTTTATCTTTTTGGGGTGAGGCTCTTCATACTGGTGTTTATTTGCTTATTCATTCGCCTTCCAAATATGTTAGTTCTACTCCTTATGAATTATGGAAAGGGAGGAAACCTACATTGTTGAAACTTAGCAGTGTGGGGATGCAATGCACATATTAGAGTACCTAGTCAACTAAGAACAAAATTGGAACCTAAGAGTTTTCCGGGAATATTTATTGGATATGCTTCTGGTTCAAATGGCTATAGATTTTATGACCCAGAGAAGAAGAAGTTAATTGAAAGTAGAGATGCCATTTTTCTAGATCAAGATACACCTCATCGTGCCAAACGTGCGAGAGTAGAATTATCGACAACCCCGTTAGATACTAATGTTGAAAGTGATTCTAACAATCAGGAAAACCAAATTGATGGCAACGTAAATGTTGAGACTCCTATAACTAGTTTACCTAGGAGAAGTGGGAAGAATGTAGCAGGCCCATCATACCTTGATGATTATTATGTATTTATGGGGGAAGTATACTCTAAAACTTCAAGTTTAGAGGAAGCACCAAAATCTTTTAAACATGCCATGTCTTGTTCAGAATCAAAGTTATGGATGGAAGCCATGCGTGAGGAACTAAACTCCATGGAAAAGAATAAAGTTTGGGAATTGGTTGATCTACCTAATGACCAAAAGGCAATTGGATCAAAATGGATTTTTAAAAGAAAATTGAGTGCTTCTGGTAATGTTGAAAAATACAAAGCTATGTTGGTTTCTAAAGGGTACACACAAAGGGAAGGCGTTTACTTTCTGGAAACTTTTTCCCCTGTAGCAAATTTACTTCTATTCATATTATTGATGCATTGGCTGCTTATTTTGATACAGAACTTCATCAAAATGGATGTTAAAACTGCCTTCTTGAATGGTCATCTGAAGGAAGAGATTTATATGTCTTAACATGATGGTTTTGTTGAAAAGAAAAATTGGGGAAAGTGTGTAAGCTAAATAGATCTATTTATGGTCTTAGGCAAGCTTCACGGCAATGGAATATATTGTTTGATGATGCTATCACATCATATGGGTTTTCTACGACGGAGGGATATCATTGCATTTATTTTAAAATAGTGGGAGGAAATTTTGCACTCTTGTCACTGTATGTTGATGATATACTTATTGCTTCTAGTAGTAAGGAAATGTTGATAGAAGTTAAAACTTGGTTAGCTTCTACATTTGAAATGAAAGATATGAAAAATGCTGGAGTGGAAATACTTAGAGATCGGAATAAAGGAACTTTGGGTTTGTGTCAAAGTAATTATCTAAAATTTGTTCTTAAACGTTTCTCTATGGAAAACTGCAAGCCTGCTTTAGGGCCCATGGCTGTAGGAATTAAACTCAGTGAGGGGATGTGTCCTAACACTCCTGAGGAAAAGAAGAGAATGTAGAAGACTCCATGTACTTCTGCATTGGGATCTTTGATGTATGCCATGTTATTCACACGCCCTGATTTGTGCTATACTGTTGGAGTGTTGAGTAGACATCAAATGAATCCAGGAATTGGGCATTGGAATCAAATTAAACATGATCTTCATTATGTTCAAGCAACACTGGATTATTCACTCTGTTTTAACCAAAAGGATCTACAACTATAGGGCTATACTGATGCTAATTGACAGGGTGATCTGGACGACCGAAAGTCTACGCCTGGGTATCTATTTATATTAGCTGGTCACGCTATATCTTGGAGTAGTAAGAAGAAAGATT
This sequence comes from Triticum aestivum, assembly GCF_018294505.1. Lineage (NCBI taxonomy): Eukaryota > Viridiplantae > Streptophyta > Magnoliopsida > Poales > Poaceae > Triticum > Triticum aestivum. The sequence goes on from NC_057796.1 coordinate 466,770,904, forward strand.
CAATGGTGTTATCTTCCATGGAGGCTGAGTATATTGCTGCGTCAGAAGCTGCGAAGGAGGCGGTGTGGCTGAAGGAATTTCTTTCGACTTTGAAGTTTGTTGAAAGTGCTAGAAAACCAGTGGTGGTGTGTTGTGATAATCAGGCTGCAATAAAGGTTTCCAGATATCCCAAGTTCCACAACAAGATCAAACATATTGAGGGAAGGTATCACTATATATGTGATGTAATTAATAGACGTATGTCTGTTTCTTTAGAGTTTCTACCTAGTACTGATATGGTTGTTGATCCCTTGACTAAGTCACTTAGTCAGGAGGTATTTGGTAAGCATGTTCAGGCTATGGGTTTACGAATTTTTTGAATGATCGTTTTGGACAAGTGGGAGATGTTGGGATTATGTGTCCTGCAACTATATTCAAACACTTATTATCATTAATATTTGGAATACCTCATATGGAATTATACATGTGTTTTGTGCATGGAATTACTCTTGTTGGAAAGCATTTAAGTGTTGCATGCTTAAGGAAGCCGGTCAATTATCGGTGGAATATAGTATGCTTTATATATTGGAAAGACTACCCGGGTACGCTGATAATTGGAAGAAGCTAGATCGTGTAACTAGATATGACCCTATTGTTGATCTACATAATTAGAGGAATTTATACTTTATTATGATGTGTTGCTCACAAGCGGGTGCTTCGAGGACTTGACGGATAGGATCCGCTAACAACAAATTATATCGTGGTTAGTAGTCTGATCTGGACTCTATCTTGAAACTAGTATAAAGACTAGGAATCTTATAACTGTATAACAAGCGGACTCTTTGGAAACGCAGTATAAGAAGGTCCCTACCCCCTAGTCTCGGATATGCGATTGTGAGCGGCACCACGTAGCGCAGGTAAGGAGGGTTACACCCCGTCAAAGATGCGGAAGTACCAATGTTTCCACAAGAGCCAGATGACGAGGGTGACCAACGAAGCAACGCCCTTGCGTAGGCACTCTGGGGAGGCCTATTGGGTGGTGTGCCACCAGCTGAAGATCATCATATCGACTGTAGGTGCCATGACAGGCAGTAGGCACCAGCTCAAGATTTCATGCCAGATAGTGCGGGAGAAAACGCACCCCACGAGTAAATGATGGATCATTTCTTCTTCTTTTTTGAATGAAAGGGATTTTTCCCTTGATTTCATTAACGAAACCATAAGTCTTTATTATTACAACCATAACGCAAATCCACCACCTCTAGGAAGACGAAAACAGGACCAGCTAGTTTCACAGTTTTATAGAAAACATCTCATTCTACACTTCCCCTCTCATCACTCTCTCCCCTCCTATCAGTCAGGATTTAATCTTCAAAGTTTTTTTTCTTCATGTCTCATCTCTTATGTCCACATTTTTCATCTCACAATCCTTGGTATCCAGGATGACCAGCCTCTTCCCGCTTGGAAAATCTCACTGGCGACTCGTTCCAGCAGTCTTGCGCCCCGTTGTAGCTCCACCTGTGCGTCCTCCCTCGCGTGCAAAATACTCCAATCATCAATCCAATGTGCCATGATGGATCGTTTTGGATTCCAAGTCTAAGTCTACAGGGATTTAGCAAAAAATGATGGTCCCTTTTAACCAGCGAACATCAGACTGAAAGCATGACAATTGTGCACGATTTGCATGACAATTTATGTTGGCCAAGGAAAGCAAATTTAGTTGGCAAGCATAACTAAAATTGCGAGACGATGGAAATTACCATAAAATCATTCGATTTGCTAACCCCAGCGAGCATTATAATTTAGGTTATGCGAATTATTCATATTTTACTGTTTTGGTTGCTCGATCCAATATCCAAGGGAAAACCTCAGCCGCCTAAAACACAGCTGACGGAGACCGGGCAAGGCCGAAGAAAGAATATTAGGAGAACAGGAAAGGGAGGAAGCAAACGAAAGTGGTTCTAATCCCGAGCTCATATGAGCTTGGGTGAACAGTAAAATCAAGAAATCCAAAATTCTTTTTGTGTGAAACATTGATAAATGATTTAATAGCTTATAAAATTTCAACACCAGATGACATCCGTGAAATATCTGACAAAAAACAAAATCAATGACATTTATGAAACGTTGAATCTTTTTACTGTTCACCTGAGCTTACGAGCTCGGGATCCGAACGTGTCCGGAAGCAAACACGTTTATGACAGAAGACTTGGATTCTTGTATCCGGTGACCGGTGAAGTGTGACAGTGTTTGATTGATTTTCTACTCGCGTCTGTTGACCGCTCCCCCGCGCCGTCTCCCTCCCGGAAAGATCTTCATTCCTTCCGCGCCGAAAACGACGGCGAGCCCCCGAGACCGCGTCAGCCCGCTCCCCCCCACCCGCACGTCACTCCGCCCAAGCGTCCCGGCCGGCGCCTTGACTCCACGCCCGCCGTCGCCATCGCCCCCGCAGCTGTTGCTCGCTCGCTCCCACTCCCACACAACGACACGGCGACCGTCCTGCCCAGACACCGACGAGACGGCCTCTCTCTCCCTCTCTGACCACTTCTCCACAAAGCACAGCTTATAATGCGAGCTCGGTGGAGCCGAGGAGCTTAACTGGCTGCTGGTGGAGCGGGGATGATGATGGACCTGGGCGCCGCGCGCGCGACGCCGCCGTCGGCGCAGGAGGCGGCCGAGGCCGCCGTGCGCGCGGTCGGCTGCGGCTACGACCTCGCCGACGACCTCCGCCTCTTCCGCGCCAAGGACCGCCTGCTCGACCTCGGCGGCGGCGGCGAGCGGGACCTGTGCCTGCCGGGCGGGGCCGTGGTGACCAGCGTGCCCGCGGGGGTCGTCGCCGACAAGGGCGAGCGCGCGCGGTTCCGCTCCGACGTGCTCTCCTTCACGCAGATGGCGGAGCACGTGAACCAGTCGCTGTCGCTGACGGGCAAGATCCCCTCGGGGCCCTTCAACGCCATGTTCGACTACCGCGGCTGCTGGCACCGGGACGCCGCCGCCACGCGCAGCCTCTGCTTCGACGCCCGCCTCGTCGAGCTCTACGCCGTCGAGGCCCCCCGCGGCGCGCGGCTCGCCCTCCGCGACCACGTCGCCCGCGACGTCCCGACCTCCTGGGACCCCCCGGCGCTCGCCGCCTTCATCGACACGCACGGCACCCACGTCGTCGTCGGCGTCAGGATGGGGGGCAAGGACGTCGTCTGCGTCAAGCAGCTCAGGGGCTCCGCCCTCGAGCCGCGGGACGTGCAGGCCCGCCTCAAGAAGCTCGCCGACGCCACCTTCTCCCAGTCCCAGGACCGACGGCAGAGCTCCGCCGGCGCCAAGGGCCGCGGGTCGTCGTCGCGGAGACCTCCCGGCCCCGGCTCCGCTGCCTGGCGCGCCTTCAGGTCGCCGGTCATCCACAACAAGGACGATGTCGTCGGCATCCACGTCAGGCGAGGCGGCGTCGACGACGGGCAGGGACACGACGACTGGCTTACCACCATCGCCGCCTCGCCGGACGTCATCTCCATGGCCTTCGTGCCCATCACCTCGCTGCTCACCGGCGTCCCCGGTCGCGGCTTCCTCAACCACGCCGTCAATCTCTACCTCAGATGTACGATAATATCTTCTCAACCCGTGTCTGTGTGTCTGACTCTGACCATCTAACCATTAATTTGTTTGGCTGTGGGATCATCAGACAAGCCGCCGATAGAGGAGCTGGAGCAGTTCCTGGAGTTCCAGGTGCCGCGGCAGTGGGCGCCGGAGTTCGGCGAGCTCCCGTTGGCTCTCGGCCCGCAGAGGAAGAAGAAGAAGGACAGCCTGCCGTCGCTCCAGTTCACGCTCATGGGGCCCAAGCTCCGGGTCAACACGGCCAAGGTGGACTCTGGGGGCCGGCCGGTGACGGGCATCCGGCTGTTCCTGGAGGGCAAGAAGAACAGCCGGCTGGGCGTGCACCTGCAGCACCTGTCGGCGACGCCGCGCGCGGTCCCAATCGTCGTCGGCGAGGCGGTCACCACCGCCGTCGGGGACGCCGTGAACGAGCGCGCCTACTTCGAGCCTGTGAGGTCGTCGCTGCTGACGCACGCGTGCACGGCGCCGGTGCAGCACGCCGGCGCGCGCATCGACGACTGCGCGGCCGTGGTGACCGCGGCCTGGCTGGAGGTGCGCGAGGCGTGCCTGAAGAAGGTGCTCTTCCTACGTCTCGGCTTCTCCGGCGTGGCGCGGACCAAGATACGGCGGTCGGAGTGGGACGGCCCGCTCGCCACGACCCGCAAGTCGGGCTCGCTGTCGGCGATGCTCAGCGCGGCGCTGTCCGGCACCGCCGCCGTGCCGCCGCAGGGGGAGCCGATGGAGGGGAAGGTGGAGGTGAACTCGGCCGTGTTCCCCAAGGGCCCGCCGGTGCCGCTGCCCGTGCAGAAGATGGCCAAGTACATCGACACGACGGAGGTGACGAGGGGCCCCGACGACCTGCCGGGGTACTGGGTGGTCACTGGCGCCAAGCTCTGCGTGGAAGGCGGCAAGGTGGCGCTCAAGGCCAAGTACTCGCTGCTCATCTCGGCGCCAGAGGACGACGAGGTTTGAATCAGTTGTGCATATCATGTACAAAGTGCGCACATACATCAAGAGGTCGTACAGACTGTAGATTAGAGAGTGCTTGTCAATTCTTGTAAATCAGGACCAGTTAGGGCTGTGAGATGTTGAAATTTGCCAAAAGTAGAAAATAGAAACTACACATTTTAAGCATATTCCCTTGCTGAAGATGTCATCCGCTTAACATTACTGGTAACTGTAATTGTAAGATGGAATGGCATGAACCAGCATCCACCGATTTACATCACAAAACCCAACAGAACGGAACCTCTGATATCATCATCATCCTCGTCACACAAGTTCAGGTAAGAAGATACACAGTTGCACCTAATGTACATGCATCAAGCACAGAGGGTGCTCGGTTTCTCGGCCGAAGAGCTCGAAAGGCCACCTTAAAACCTCTCCATGGTACCGACCACCGGCTGTGCCTCCACACGCTGCCTCTTCTCAGAAAGATAGGGACCCCTTCTGACCGCCTCATTCAGCTGCAGCAAGAGGCATTTGTTTCCTCGGTCAACAGTCACGCTTCAAACGACAAGAACCAGCGGATGCAAGAACCGGGGACATACCTTTCCAATGAGTTCAGAAAGGCTCGGTTCATGAAGAAGGTGCGATGATGACAAGGCCTTGTTGATTGCCACACAGCAAGCGTACCGTGCCTCCATGCCTATGATAGTAACGAACCAATGTCATCATCAGAACAGTTGGTTCAGTAAACAGAATATCGCATGGTTCATGACTGGATTAGCAGCAAAGAACAGCTCCGGCGTATTGCCAAGAGCCAATGATGCTACGAGGTCAGAAGGCAGTTGGACACTTGGACGTGCACTAAACTTCAGAGCAAACATTTGGGTCGAGGGAAGTTAAGCGGGCACATTATGTGTAAGCATTATGTCACCGGCAACGAACTCCAAATTAATGATGACAGATAGTATTCAAATGCTAAAAGGAACATTGCAGCAGTGAAAACATCTTCTTTGAAGTGACAGATGTATGCTTTTATAAGGAATGACATGTCTATAGTTACTGCATTTAGTAGTAGAAGTACTACTAAGTCCTTACCAAGTTTTGTTGTCTCCATTTTCGGATCCGTAACAATTCCGATTATCTCTGGCTTTGAGCAAACTTCCCTTAGGCACCATTCTCGGACAACCAGTCCTGACAGTACTCTATAACCCTGCAAACATTCAATGCGATGCAATCACTATAATGAGTATAGTCGATGTGATTACTCAAACGAAGAAATAACTCAGCAACAGATGAAAAGAATATATCAGCAACAAGTAGACTTTAACAAGCAAGAATTGCTTACAGCAATCCGAACGTCTGGATCTTGTTGTAGAATTGATAGAAGAAGAGCCTGCCAAAAAAATTAAAAGAAAATCGCTATAAAGGCTAATTATAACATTAAGTGAGAAAGATAAAACTAGAGAAATTGTGTTGCTCTAACCGAAGGAGTTAATTTTGGACTGTTTGATGCTGCACTGTAGACTAAGCGCTTCAGGAACTCTTCTGCTTGAGGATCATCCAGTTTCATCTGGTCTTCTTGTCGATCAACACCACATATGCTTCCCAAGGCATGTAAAGCGGCCTGAAAGTTTCACAGCGTCACTCTAAGAGGAATAGTTTCTGGAGACTTTGCCAATGACTAACAGGGTTAGTAGTAGACGAACTTACCAGATGTTTACCTCTGCCCTGCCTATCAAAGGACATTTCTACCACATGTCTGGCAATATTTGGTGGATCAGAGAGCAACAAGCATGCTCCTTGAGTTGCTATTTCACCAACAGAGCCAGACAAACAAAGAGTAGGTCAGATAGTGAAATGAAGTATTATGGTTAAAGAGACCACTCCCAAACAGATGCAGGTTTCAGTACAACAGAAAGTTATAAGAAAGAAATAGAAACATAACTTACTTGTACCAATTAGTCCTAAGGTCTCCAACGCGCTCTCAATTTCATCAGTATTTTGACTTTCCTCCGTCCTCAATATTTTGTCTATGGCCAAGAGCAGATTCGTCACACCTAACATGGAGAAATCTCGATTAACATATCAATCTAGTACCTTTTTTTTTACAGAATCCCACCAAAGATACCCTCAGTCTCTCACGCTAACAATACCTAGATGCATATAAATGTTCTGATTTAAGGTCCCAGCAACAACCCAACAAATGGGTTATAAGAATTTAGCATAAAAGTTGAGCTCCCAATCATTTTTTTAATGAAGAAGCTGTTCTTGAATTATTAATGAAGGAATACACTTCCATTTAGCAGAGAATGATATGCAGAAAGAAAATGTAGAGGAAAACGTACAAGAAATCAGAATTTAGCATAAAAAGCTGTGTTCAAAATCATGTTTTTTTGGTTAAGGGGCTGTTCTAAATTATTAACGTCAGGATACACTTCTATTTAACAGAGAATGACTAGAAATCAGAATTTAGCATAGAAGCTATGTTCAGAATCAAGTTTTTTTAGTGAAGGGGCTGTTCTTGAATTATTAATGTAGCAACACATTTCTCTTTAGCAGAGTACGATACAAAGAAACGAAGTGTAGAGGAGAACACACTGTAGAACATATAATGATCAATAATGCACACAATTAAAAAGATCAACAATATAAGTGAAAATATTTAGCAGGGCTGATAGACTGAAGGTGTAGTAGCTGCAAGACAAATCATGCTTACAAGATTTTTCTATAGTCATAAAAGCATCAGCTGAAGAAAGAAGCCTCCCACTGATCAATGATGCCCTTGACCGTACAATAGAATCAGCTGAGGGATCGCTACACAAGGACCAAAAATAAACAACATAAATTGGCTGAAAAACACAAATATGGACTTATGGAGGCAAGAGCTGAGTACTTGATCACATCAGTTATGTGTTGAAGCAAACTGGTCTTTAACAAGAACATATTGCTGTGAGGGTGCTCCGCAAGCTGCAAAACAAGTAAAGACATAATTAGCTAAAATGTAATTCTACGATCTTGCATTCTTAGATCTCTATCATCAACAATTACATAACAAAAACCTTGTGATCATTACGTATTTACTGTCATTTGATAAGTAATAAATTTCGTTTACATAGCATGTGATGAACAACAAATACTAGTGTGAGTTTAGGCAAATGAAGTGACAAAGAAAAAAGCGCAAAATATTTGGTTTCAATGTATAATATAATAAAAAGATCTCCTAGCAAACATAGATGGCTGAGGCTGATTGTGGACTCAAAGTGGCACAAAGTTAGACTTCCTCCATTTAAAGAAATTGCACGATCTTCAAAAGACCCTCCTAACAAACATAGATTGAAGAGGCTTTCGATGGTGAACTTGAAGTGACAAAGAATTAGACTCTCTTTACCTGTAGTAGCTGGTTTGTCAAGCTTGGCTTGTTTAGGGTTTCTTTCTTATTTTCCTTCTTTTAATTATGTTATGTTTTTGTTTTAATCAACATAATTATGCAGCAGAAATGGAGAATCCACCCCATTCTTACAGAAACCAGGCTAACAGATAAATGCATCCTTCTCTCAGGAAAAGAGGGATGCATGAATAAGGTGATAACAAGGGAAACCTGAAGGCAATCCAAGTAAGACATATAGTATTACCTCATAGAGGACCTCTAGTGCACTCAGGGTTTTAAGCATATCTTTTCTATCTTTTATCTCGTCCTCAAATAAGCTGAGAAGGTTTGAGTCACGAATTGCAGTAGCAGTACAACTTGATGCACCAAAGAGCTTAGCTATCAAAGATAGAATGCGAATCCGTGCCTGCAAAGAAGAGGAACATGAACAACACCTTGAGCAGGTTTAATAGAAGTACAGAACCATACTCACAGCATCTAGTACAACATACATAACAATTCCTCTGTATCACACTAGATAGCTACTACTTTGCATCTCAACACGTGTAAGTAATCTGCCAGTATTAGCAAAACAGCTCTTTGATAAACTACTTTAGACATTACTAAATGTAGGCTTGTAGTTGTAGGCTGCCATTGGCCTAGAAGGTCACGTATCGATTGTTTCACAAATTGACCTAATAACGGTGGCTTTTGGATACCATACCATTGAGGATGACTGGGCTGCCACTTTGTTGAGTTGCAATCCTTGACCATCTGGTGGAAATATGATATCCTGAAAGCAAAAGCAAAAACAAAAATAAAAATATTAGCATCTGCTATTCATATTGAGAGGGAGATTCGCTCAACATTTATGAAAAAAGAATATAATACTCACGGTCCCTGTAGGAATTTCTGCTAGACGCTTTATGGCATCCAAAACAATTGCTGAGATCTCTTCGTCTCTACAGAAAGCAAACATAATTAATAGTAAGTAAAATACAAGCATAATGCATGTCATGGGAGTTTGTGATAATAAGGATACCCCTCAACCAAGCAGTTGATCAGAAGAGGGTACAGATTGTGCTGTACAAATGTGTCCACGGCAACAGCAATATCTCCAGCCTTGTCAAGAAGATGTACCACCTGGTATAGAACTTGAAAGTGAGGGTCCGGACTCTGGAGACATTGGCTGAGAAAGGATTTGCAGAAGACATTCTTTGCAAGACGATGTTAAAAAGTATGTGAATGGTTATTTTGGACAAATAAGAAGGATCATGCATGAAATGGATTTGCAGGAGTTGGTAAAGCACATCAGTGTTCTGTTTGTACACAAATTTCACTCTGTTTGCTACCATATTAGAGAGTAGAGGGCAAAGGAGTTAAAAACCAGCTTAAACTTATACTTTTTTTCTCAAACACGCATTGAAATCTGTTTCATTTGTATTCAAGGAGAACACCACGAGGCACAGTACACGGCCAAGACCAAAACCAACTACCTGCTGCTATACAAAAGGCAGAAACAGAGTAGTAAGCTAAATCAGGAGGCCATGTGTGCTTAAAGTTAAACCTTCAAAGGTACACAGCTAACATTTCAACATTGATTGGAATTGTGGTTTACACACTTACCATCTCAAGATAACAAATGCATGACATGAAATACTATTTCTGATTTCAATAACCAATTGGTGCCAAATTTTCTAAATTCCCTAAATGATTACAGTAAACAAAGCAAGGAAACCATATCCACAGAAAGCATCTGCTAGAGAAATATAATCAGATACATACCGCTTTGCAGGCCAATTGTTTGATACTATTTGAGTTTGTGAGCAACCCAGCTTGAATAAATTCCTGAAAGAATCAATTAACAATTCAACATTTTGGATAATCAAACGAGCGCATAATACACAAAAGAGCGAATGATAGATCAACATGTTGATAATTTTGTAAGATACTTAATACATCATAACTGCGCTGGTCAAGGCAAGAGGTTTACGTGGCCATGTTTAAATAAATAAACAAACCGCTGAAGAGGCAGAGACAGTAAGTTACACATACACCATAGCTTGGTAGAAGCGATGCTCCATATCTAGATGAAAATACTTTGTCCAAGCACGCTGCAACAGTTTCAACCGTCTCAGGTAAGTCTGCCTGGCTCTGCAATACACTAGAGGACCAAGAACGAATTAAAAACGGCAATCACAATAGTCCACATCAATGCCAGTCAGAGCATACATTCTTCATGGCATTTGCTGAAAAGAAGAGATGCATTGGAACGACTGGAACAGGACAAGGCTGTTATGTGGGAGGGATGCAGCCCACAACATTTGTAGAGAAAATTACATGAACCTGAAACATTTAGAGGAGGGGGAACAAAACTCACCCTAGCAGCTTAGGCAGAGGGAATTGTTCCAGGAACTGCCTCACTGTGTCCTCACCATGCGTTCCTACAATGTAAAAGGCAGGGTACGGTGATAGGTCAGCACCAACAACAAACCAACTACCTGGTGTCTTTGTCGAAATGCGACCCACAAGCCGAAGCAGAGTTCACTACAATTTGGTGGGAGAAGAAGGGACTAATCCCCTACGGTTCCAACATCGGAGATGGAGAAATAAGCACAGTCGCAGCTACGCTGCCATTCCAGCGAACAACAGTGTAATGTAAATGTAATGTAAACCCAAGGCGCTGAAGCAGTGAGGCTGTATTGGGACGCACGATCCTCACTGGGAACACGGCCGCAACCAAATCGTTCGACCGTGGGGACCAACCAGGATCCCCCTCCAGGCTCGAACCCTACCACCGAGATCGTATTCCCTCGCTTCCCCCATCGCCAGAGGTAGGTAGGCGAGCAGAGGAGAGGCCCCGCGCGTCGGCGAGGAGCGGCGCGGCGGAAATGACCCGAGCAGCCGGACCGGATGCGGCGGGGAAAGGTGTGGTAGAAGGGGGAGGCGTCGCGCCGAACCTGGGTAGGAGGCGAAGTCGGCCGCCGCACGGAGCAGGGCGTCCAGCTCGCCTGTATCCATCTCCGCCGCGGGATCCATCTGGTGGTGGTGCTGCTGCTGCTGCTTCTCGCCGCCGCGGTCTCGCTCCGGGTTTTGGTTTCGGTTGTGGGGGCAAGAGGGGCAGAGGGAGGGGATTTGGCTTGGGAACGAAGTTGAACGCCACCAGCGGTGGACTGGAGAAGTGATGTGTACTGGTGCCTGCCCCGTGCGCGTGCCGCGTGCCCCGCCTTGTTCCGGGGCTGATGGGTACGGGGACAGCAGGTGGGCCCCGGCGCTGCCGACCTCGCTCGCTGAGACTGCGCTATCCGCAAACCGTGCGTGGGGCGCACTTATTCCTCGCCTTCAGCGAGTCTAACTTCCAGACTCTGAAGGGGGCGAGCACGCGCCCGGGAAGCCATAGCCTGTTTTTTGTTTTTGTTTTTATATTTTATTTATGTTTTCTGTTTTCGTTTTTTGCTTTATTTTTTATTTTTGTTTATACTCTAAAGTATACTGATATATATATATATATATATATATATATATATATATTGCAAAAAACACTCTGTAAAAAATATTTGAAAATATTTTACAAGTATTTGAAAAATGTTGAATGAGTACTTGAAAAATGTTGAACAAATATTTGAAAATGTTGAATGAGAATTTGAAAAATGTTGAACAAATATTTGAAAATATTGAATAAGTATTTCAAAAATATTGAACAAGTATTTGAAAAAATGTTGATCATGTATATAAAAATGTTGAACAAGTATTTGAAAAATGTTGAACAAGTATTTGAAAAATTGTTGATAATGTATGTATTAACTATTGAATAAGTATTTTAAGAAATATTGATCATGTATATAAAAAATGTTGAACAAGTATTTGAAAAAATGTTGAATAATTTTTTGAAAAATCTTGAACAAGTATTTGAAAAAATGTTGATCATGTATATAAGAATGTAGATTGGAAAAAACAAAAAGAAACAAAAAAATGACAACACGGAGAAGAAAAAAGAAAAGAATGAAAAAATCGACGAAGAAAACGAAATAAGAAAGAAATAAATAAAAAAAATGAAAAAAGAAAGAAAATAAAAAATAAAATGGAAATAGAGGAAAACCAGTGAAAAGCAAAAGAAAAACAAAAACAAAAAAAACAGAGAAGAAACAGTGGAAAAACCGACTCGTTATGACTTAAGTAAGGCCGCCCTACTAGTACATCACAAACCCGAGCTTAGCCCAGCGGCTAGGTTTGAATCCCGGGTAACGCTTTTTTTCTCCTCTTTTTTACTGTCGAGACGTCTCCTAGGTCTCGTTGAAGGCGAGAAATAGCTCCCGCGCCGCGCGTTTGGACACATAAGATGTTTATCCGTATTCTTAGTCTCTGCCCGTTTGGAAAATTATAGTTGTTGGTCTGCAATGTCAATTCTTTCAAGGTGGACAAGTTCTGCGTCGTGAAGCAGCTCCCGATGAACCGAAGATTATTCAACACAACACTCAAACAGGTGGCATCATATTCAATTCCTTGTGCCTGTAAGAGTTCAAAAAGATAAGTTGTCTTCAAAGTGCAAAGGAGATTGGAGATACGTTGATGGAAATGCATGAAGGATCAAGCTTGGCATTCTTCAAGGTCAACTCAACAAGTTCAGGACAAGAGATGGTGAAGAGTCACTGATATGTACTCAAGACTTGTGCTCATCACAAACGAGATCGCTAGGTTGAATAGTGAAGAGTTGACCGATAGATTTATAATTAAGAAGGTCCTAAGAGCTTAATTTCGAATGCAAGTATGACACCGTGTGTACCCTCATCCAAAAGATTCCAGTTACAAATATCTCAAGCCCACCAAAGTCATAAGAAGAATTCTTTGTACGAGACGATCTCAAGGACAAAGAAGAGTTTCATTGTCAATTGCCAGATAGTAGTTATTTTCACAAGGCGGCTAGTGGTGCACAAAAGTCTTCGAGTGTTGATCTGAGAGTAAACTTAGTATCATGGTTTGCAACTTCAACAAGTTCTACTCCAAGAACAAATTCAAAAGCAAATACCGCAACTATTGAAGATCTAGGAATGAAGAGTCAAGAGCAAGCAACTAAGAGACAAATTAATATAATTGTTTCAGATATGACTCTATGCTGCAAGTTGTTCGAAACTCCCGAAAGAATAGAGAAGAATCTTCCGGAAAGAAAGAAGAGAGAAGGATGGTCGGAAAGAGTGAATGCATTAGAGAGATAAGTAAATGGAGAAAAAAGGAAAGTACACATATTTCTAAGAAACTCCTTAGGTCTCATTTCACATCACAATTCTCATATTGCCTATTGCGAGATATAGCCTTCTGTTGGGGAACGTAGTAATTTCAAAAAAAATCTTAAGCACACGCAAGATCATGGTGATGCATAGCAACGAGAGGGGAGAGTGTTGTCCACGTACCCTCGTAGACCGAAAGAGGAAGCATTAGCACAACGCGGTTGATGTAGTCGTACGTCTTCACGATCCGACCGATCAAGTACCGAACGCACGACACCTCCGAGTTCAGCACACGTTCAGCCCGATGACGTCCCTCGAACTCCGATCCAGCCGAGTGTTGAGGGAGAGTTTCGTCAGCGCGACGGCGTGGTGACGATGATGATGTTCTACCGACGCAGGGCTTCGCCTAAGCACCGCTACAGTATTATCAAGGTGGACTATGGTGTAGGGGGGCACCGCACACGGCTAAAAGATCAAACGATCAATTGTTGTGTCTTTGGGGTGCCCCCCTGCCCCCGTATATAAAGGAGCAAGGGGGGAGGTGCGGCCGGCCAGGAGGAGGCGCGCCAGGAGGAGTCCTACTCCCACCGGGAGTAGGACTCCCTCCCTTCCTTGTTGGATTAGGAGAAGGGGGGAAAGAGGAGGGAGAGAGGAAGGAAAGGGGGGCGCCGCCCCCCTCTCCTTTTCCTATTCGGACTAGGGGGGAGGGGCGCGCGGCCCTGCCCTGGCCGCCTCTCCTCTTCTCCACTAAGGCCCACTATGGCCCATTAAGCCCCCGGGGGGTTCCGGTAACCCCTCGGTACTTCGGTAAAATCCTGATTTCACCCGGAACACTTCCGATATCCAAATATAGGCTTCCAATATATCAATCTTCATGTCTCGACCATTTCGAGACTCCTCGTCATGTCCGTGATCACATCCGGGACTCCGAACAACCTTAGGTACATCAAAACTCATAAACTCATAATATAACCGTCATCAAAACTTTAAGCGTGCGGACCCTACGGGTTCTGGAACTATGTAGACATGACCGAGACATGTCTCCGGTCAATAACCAATAGCGGAACCTGGATGCTCATATTGGCTCCCACATATTCTACGAAGATCTTTATCGGTCAGACCGCATAACAACATACGTTGTTCCCTTTGTCATCGGTATGTTACTTGCCCGAGATTCGATCGTCGATATCCAATACCTAGTTCAATCTCGTTACTGGCAAGTCTCTTTACTCGGAACCTTTCCGAAGTCCGAATATAGTCGTCCAATATATCGATTTTTACATCTCGACCATTTCGAGACTCCTCGTCATATCCCCGATCTCATCCGGGACTCCGAACTCCTTCGGTACATCAAAACTCAATAAAACTGTCATCGTAACGTTAAGCGTGCGGACCCTACGGGTTCGAGAACTATGTAGACATGACCGAGACACGTCTCCGGTCAATAACCAATAGCGGGACCTGGATGCCCATATTGGCTCCCACATATTCTACGAAGATCTTTATCGGTCAGACCGCATAACAACATACGTTGTTCCCTTTGTCACCGGTATGTTACTTGCCCGAGATTTGATCGTCGGTATCTCGATACCTAGTTCGATCTCGTTACCGGCAAGTCTCTTTACTCGTTCCGTAACACATCATCCCGCAACTAACTCATTAGTCACAATGCTTGCAAGGCTTATAGTGATGTGCATTACCGAGTGGGCCCAGAGATACCTCTCCGACAATTGGAGTGACAAATCCTAATCTCGAAATACGCCAACCCAACAAGTACCTTTGGAGACACCTGTAGAGCACCTTTATAATCACCCATTTACGTTGTGACGTTTGGTAGCACACAAAGTGTTCCTCCGGTAAACGGGAGTTGCATAATCTCATAGTCATAGGAACATGTATAAGTCATGAAGAAAGCAATAGCAACATACTAAACGATCGAGTGCTAAGCTAACGGAATGGGTCAAGTCAATCACGTCATTCTCCTAATGAGGTGATCTCGTTAATCAAATGACAACTTATGTCTATGGCTAGGAAACATAACCATCTTTGATTAATGAGCTAGTCAAGTAGAGGCATACTAGTGACACTCTGTTTGTCTATATATTCACACATGTATTATGTTTCCGGTTAATACAATTCTAGCATGAATAATAAACATTTATCATGATACAAGGAAATAAATAATACTTTATTATTGCCTCTAGGGCATATTTCCTTCAGTCTCCCACTTGCACTAGAGTCAATAATCTAGATTACACAGTAATGATTCTAACACCCATGGAGCCTTGGTGCTGATCATGTTTTGCTCGTGGAAGAGGCTTAGTCAACGGGTCTGCAACATTCAGATCCGTATGTATCTTGCAAATTTCTATGTCTCCCACCTAGACTAGATCCCGGATGGAATTGAAGCGTCTCTTGATGTGCTTGGTTCTCTTGTGAAATCTGGATTCCTTCGCCAAGGCAATTGCACCAGTATTGTCACAAAAGATTTTCATAGGACCCGATGCACTAGGTATGACACCTAGATCGGATATGAACTCCTTCATCCAGACTCCTTCATTTGCTGCTTCCGAAGCAGCTATGTACTCCGCTTCACACGTAGATCCCGCCACGACGCTTTGTTTAGAACTGCACCAACTAACAGCTCCATCGTTCAATGTAAACACGTATCCGGTTTGCGATTTAGAATCGTCCGAATCAGTGTCAAAGCTTGCATCGACGTAACCATTTACGACTAGCTCTTTGTCACCTCCATAAACGAGAAACATATCCTTAGTCCTTTTCAGGTATTTCAGGATGTTCTTGACCGCTGTCCAGTGATCCACTCCTGGATTACTTTGGTACCTCCCGTCTAGACTTATAGCAAGGCACACATCAGGTCTGGTACACAGCATTGCATACATGATAGTGTTGGGGAACGTAGTAATTTCAAAAAAAATCGTACGCACACGCAAGATCATGGTGATGCATAGCAACGAGAGGGGAGAGTGTTGTCCACGTACCCTCGTAGACCGAAAGCGGAAGCGTTAACACAACGCGGTTGTTCACGATCCGACCGATCAAGTACCGAACGCACGGCACCTCCGAGTTCAGCACACGTTCAGCTCGATGACGTCCCTCGAACTCCGATCCAGCCGAGTGTTGAGGGAGAGTTTCGTCAGCACGACGGCGTGGTGATGATGATGATGTTCCACCGACGCAGGGCTTCGCCTAAGCTCCGCAACGGTATTCTCGAGGTGTAATATGGTGGAGGGGGGCACCGCACACGGCTAAGAGATCTCAAGGATCAATTGTTGTGTCTTTGGGGTGCCCCCCTGCCCCCGTATATAAAGGAGCAAGGGGGAGGCTGCCGGCCAAGGGGAGAGGCGCGCCATAGGGGGGAGTCCTACTCCCACCGGGAGTAGGACTCCTCCTTTCCTTGTGGGAGTAGGAGAAGGGAAGGGGGAAGGAGAAAGAAGGAAGGGTGCGCCCCCCTTTCCTAGTCCAATTCGGACCAGACCATGGGGAGGGGTGCGGCCACCTTTTGAGGCCTTTCTCTCCTTTCCCATATGGCCCATTAAGGCCCAATACGAATTCCCGTAACTCTCCGGTACTCCGAAAAATACCCGAATCACTCGGAACCTTTCCGAAGTCCGAATATAGTTGTCCAATATATCGATTTTTACATCTCGACCATTTCGAGACTCCTCGTCATATCCCCGATCTCATCCGGGACTCCGAACTCCTTCGGTACATCAAAACTCAATAAAACTGTCATCGTAACGTTAAGCGTGCGGACCCTACGGGTTCGAGAACTATGTAGACATGACCGAGACACGTCTCCGGTCAATAACCAATAGCGGGACCTGGATGCCCATATTGGCTCCCACATATTCTACGAAGATCTTTATCGGTCAGACCGCATAACAACATACGTTGTTTCCTTTGTCACCGGTATGTTACTTGCCCGAGATTTGATCGTCGGTATCTCGATACCTAGTTCGATCTCGTTACCGGCAAGTCTCTTTACTCATTCCGTAACACATCATCCCGCAACTAACTCATTAGTCACAATGCTTGCAAGGCTTATAGTGATGTGCATTACCGAGTGGGCCCAGAGATACCTCTCCGACAATTGGAGTGACAAATCCTAATCTCGAAATACGCCAACCCAACAAGTACCTTTGGAGACACCTGTAGAGCACCTTTATAATCACCCATTTACGTTGTGACGTTTGGTAGCACACAAAGTGTTCCTCCGGTAAACGGGAGTTGCATAATCTCATAGTCATAGGAACATGTATAAGTCATGAAGAAAGCAATAGCAACATACTAAACGATCGAGTGCTAAGCTAACGGAATGGGTCAAGTCAATCACGTCATTCTCCTAATGAGGTGATCTCGTTAATCAAATGACAACTTATGTCTATGGCTAGGAAACATAACCATCTTTGATTAATGAGCTAGTCAAGTAGAGGCATACTAGTGACACTCTGTTTGTCTATATATTCACACATGTATTATGTTTCCGGTTAATACAATTCTAGCATGAATAATAAACATTTATCATGATACAAGGAAATAAATAATACTTTATTATTGCCTCTAGGGCATATTTCCTTCAGTCTCCCACTTGCACTAGAGTCAATAATCTAGATTACACAGTAATGATTCTAACACCCATGGAGCCTTGGTGCTGATCATGTTTTGCTCGTGGAAGAGGCTTAGTCAACGGGTCTGCAACATTCAGATCCGTATGTATCTTGCAAATTTCTATGTCTCCCACCTAGACTAGATCCCGGATGGAATTGAAGCGTCTCTTGATGTGCTTGGTTCTCTTGTGAAATCTGGATTCCTTCGCCAAGGCAATTGCACCAGTATTGTCACAAAAGATTTTCATAGGACCCGATGCACTAGGTATGACACCTAGATCGGATATGAACTCCTTCATCCAGACTCCTTCATTTGCTGCTTCCGAAGCAGCTATGTACTCCGCTTCACACGTAGATCCCGCCACGACGCTTTGTTTAGAACTGCACCAACTAACAGCTCCATCGTTCAATGTAAACACGTATCCGGTTTGCGATTTAGAATCGTCCGAATCAGTGTCAAAGCTTGCATCAGTCTTCTTCTTGAAGATCCATTTATTCTCAATGGCTTGTCGATCATTGGGCAAGTCAACCAAAGTCCACACTTTGTTCTCATACATGGATCCCATCTCAGATTTCATGGCTTCAAGCCATTTTGCGGAATCTGGGCTCACCATTGCTTCTTCATAGTTCGTAGGTTCGTCATGGTCTAGTAACATAACCTCCAGAACAGGATTACCGTACCACTCTGGTGCGGATCTTACTATGGCTGACCTACGAGGTTCAGTAACAACTTGATCTGAAGTTCCATGATCATCATCATTAACTTCCTCACTAATTGGTGTAGGCGTCACAGGAACCGGTTTCTGTGATGAACTACTTTCCAATAAAGGAGCAGGTATCGTTACCTCATCAAGTTCTACTTTCCTCCCACTCACTTCTTTCGAGATAAACTCATTCTCTAGAAAGGATCCATTCTTAGCAACGAATGTCTTGCCTTCGGATTTGTGATAGAAGGTGTACCCAACAGTCTCCTTTGGGTATCCTATGAAGACACATTTCTCCGATTTGGGTTCGAGCTTATCAGGTTGAAGCTTTTTCACATAAGCATCGCAGCCCCAAACTTTAAGAAACGACAACTTTGGTTTCTTGCCAAACCACAGTTCATAAGGCGTCGTCTCAACGGATTTCGATGGTGCCCTATTTAACGTGAATGCAGCCGTCTCTAAAGCATAACCCCAAAACGATAGCGGTAAATCAGTAAGAGACATCATAGATCGCACCATATCTAGTAAAGTACAATTACGACGTTCGGACACACCATTACGCTGTGGTGTTCCGGGTGGCGAGTTGCGAAACTATTCCGCATTGTTTCAAATGTAGACCAAACTCGTAACTCAAATATTCTCCTCCATGATCAGATCGTAGAAACTTTATTTTCTTGTTACGATGATTTTCAACTTCACTCTGAAATTCTTTGAACTTTTTAAATGTTTCAGACTTATGTTTCATTAAGTAGATATACCCATATCTGCTTAAATCATCTGTGAAGGTGAGAAAATAACGATACCCGCCGCGAGCCTCAACATTCATCGGACCACATACATCTGTGTGTATGATTTCCAACAAATATGTTGCTCTCTCCATAGTTCCGGAGAACGGCGTTTTAGTCATCTTGCCCATGAGGCACGGTTCGCAAGTACCAAGTGATTCATAATCAAGTGGTTCCAAAAGTCCATCAGTATGGAGTTTCTTCATGCGTTTTACACCGATATGACCTGAACGACAGTGCCACAAATAAGTTGCACTATCATTATCAACTCTGCATCTTTTGGCTTCAACATTATGAATATGTGTATCACTACTATCGAGATTCATCAAAAATAGACCACTCTTCAAGGGTGCATGACCATAAAAGATATTACTCATATAAATAGAACAACCATTATTCTCTGATTTAAATGAATAACCGTCTCGCATCAAACAAGATCCAGATATAATGTTCATGCTCAACGCTGGCACCAAATAACAATTATTTAGGTCTAATACTAATCCCGAAGGTAGATGTAGAGGTAGCGTGCCGACGGCGATCACATCGACTTTGGAACCGTTTCCCACGCGCATCGTCACCTCGTCCTTGGCCAGTGTTCGCTTAATCCGTAGTCCCTGTTTCGAGTTGCAAATATTAGCAACAGAACCAGTATCAAATACCCAGGTGCTACTGCGAGCTCTAGTAAGGTACACATCAATAACATGTATATCACATATACCTTTGTTCACCTTGCCATCCTTCTTATCCGCCAAATACTTGGGGCAGTTCCGCTTCCAGTGACCAGTCTGCTTGCAGTAGAAGCACTCAGTCTCAGGCTTAGGTCCAGACTTGGGTTTCTTCTCTTGAGCAGCAACTTGCTTGCTGTTCTTTTTGAAGTTCCCCTTCTTCTTCCCTTTGCCCTTTTTCTTGAAACTGGTGGTCTTATTGACCATCAACACTTGATGCTCCTTCTTGATTTCTACCTCCGCAGCCTTTAGCATTGCGAAGAGTTCGGGAATCGTCTTATCCATCCCTTGCATGTTATAGTTCATCACGAAGCTCTTGTAGCTTGGTGGCAGTGATTGAAGAATTCTGTCAATGACGCTATCATCCGGAAGATTAACTCCCAGTTGAATCAAGTGATTGTTATACCCAGACATTTTGAGTATATGCTCACTGACAGAACTATTCTCCTCCATCTTGCAGCTGTAGAACTTATTGGAGACTTCATATCTCTCAATCCGGGCATTTGCTTGAAATATTAACTTCAACTCCTGGAACATCTCATATCACTACAGGAATCAGCTACTTTGCCGTCTGCCACGGCAGACGACAAAGGCAAGGATGGCGGACGGCAAAGGCCTTTGCCGTCTGCCGCGGACGGCAAAAGGCTCTGGCAAAGTAGGCTATGATAAAGAGCTTCTTTGCCGTCTGCTTTCTGAAGCGGACGGCAAAGGGGCCTTTGCCATCAGCGGCGGACGGCAAAGAAAGCCGACGGCAATAAATTCGCTGTTAGTCCGTTAGGCGTCTAACGGCAGCCTTTGCCGTCCGCCGCTGACGGCAAAGACTGCAGGCTCTTTGCCATCTGCTGGCAGATGTCAAAGAGACCAAATAGACATTAATTCTGTTTCTTCTTATATCCATTCATTTTCACAGAAAATCAAACACACACACACACACACACACATATATATATATATATATATATATATGACCAATATAGGATATCCAACACATGTTACCAATAGTAGCAAGTTTCATCCATACATATACATAGTTTCATCAATATTACACAGTTTCATCCATAGGTAGCAAGTTTCAGAAAGTAAAAACAAAAACTAAAGACAAGCACTCCATATCTGAAATTATAAGAAATGACCTAAAACTAAATATCTACTTTCCTAGGCAGCACACACTTGACCACCATAGCAGCTTGCTGGACCGTTGTATCTGTGGAGCACAAAACAACAGTCAGCCTGATTAGAAATTTTAAGGAGAGCAGTGCTAGTTTAAGAGTTATGAACAAATAGAAATGGTGCATAAATTCCTATTATTCAACAAACATAAGTTATTTCCAAGTGAAACACGGGGCAATGTTATCCACTTCAAAACAGAACAGAACACACAGGTACACACATCGTCAAGTTTTTTCCACAAATGAGTTACTGATTGAGTTCAAGAAATGACCAAGGGCCTAATTGGTTCACAGGACCTAAAAACTCATAAATAGGAAAATCACTGGGTTGCAATGTCATGCCCTCTCTTGATACAATATGATCGACAGGATGTTTGAGTGCATCATAGAAAACCATAGGAGTTTTTCAAGGCCGCATATTACAATCATATGGAATAATTTGAAGCAGAGAGGCCCCAAAAGGGGAAATCATGCTGTGTGGGAAAAGAGAATACCATTCACCGCAATGAAAAATATAGCATGCCAGAATCACTATGAGCACAATCAAATTGAGTTATCTAAGCAATTTGACAATCAAATGGAGTTAACACGGCCCCAGCGTTAGGGATTTAGTGACATCAGCAGTATGCCAGCCGGCTTCCTCAATAGAAGGGACAGACCCAGTGCTAGAAGCAGAACAAGAACGTTGATACACAAGATAAGCACAAGCCCTTGAGAGCAGTCTGCTTGGCAGAACAATTAATTAACCTCTAGAAGCAGAAGAAGCACGTTGATAGACAAGTTATTATGAAGAACCAACCTTGAGAGCGGTCTGCTTGCGCAAGATATCATTGGACTTGTGGACAAGAAAACAGTATAATCCTAGGTTGTGTCAGGTAACAACAATGTGGAGCAAGGTATCATGGTCATAAACAGCTAGGCTGACATGGTTATGAACAACTAGACTAGAACAATAAGAGGGCAATGAGGATTGACGAATCATCATCATTAAATAAAGAAGAAAAAAAGAACATCCTTGGTTGCAGGTGGTAATAAAAGAGCTAGACTGGAGCAGGACAGTGGTGTGTGACAAGTTAGAGAAGAAAATAGCATAATCTTGGGCTAAAAGGCAACAATTTAGACATCTAGGGCAAGGCAGCAGGGTTTCGCTAGAGGAAGTTGGCACATTTCCTGCATCCGGTCAGTCCACTGTGAACCCCCGAAGGGGCCAAGAACAGGAGCGATAACTAGTGCTTGCTGTGATGCGAGTTGACCGCGAATCTAGACTAGCAGAGTAGAGCAGAATGGCGATGGAAACAAGGAAACAAAGATGGGGGGTGAACAGAGCAGGGGACCTTCTGTGGCGCGTCATCGTGGTCGGGGTGGACGCCGCCGTCATGGTCGAGCTCGAGGTCGGACTCGACGATGTCCTCGTTGAGCTCGTCGGGCTCGGGGGTAGGGTCACGCATGTCCTGGTCGTCCTCCCCCTCCTCCTTGTCCTCATCATCGTCGTCGTCGATGTCATCCATGGACCTCGCCTGCGCTTCCAAATCCAACATAAAAAAGGAGATC
Organism: Triticum aestivum; assembly: GCF_018294505.1. Lineage (NCBI taxonomy): Eukaryota > Viridiplantae > Streptophyta > Magnoliopsida > Poales > Poaceae > Triticum > Triticum aestivum. The sequence continues at coordinate 466,793,573 of NC_057796.1, forward strand.
AGACAAGAAAAGAAAAGAAACAGAGGATCGGGGCCGGGGAAGGAAGGGGAAGGGACGCGGAAGATCGGACCTTGGGGGCGGCGGGCTTGGCGGAGGAGGCGGCGGCGGCGGATCTGAGCGAGGGAGACAAGGGTGAGGGGAAATGGTGAGGTGGCAGCGTGCACCGGCGGGCGGAAGCGAGGTGGCGCAGCGGCGCGGGGTCGGGAGGCTCTCGGCTGTGGGGCGGGCGTCATCGAATCCCGCCGGAGCTCACCGCAATCGGCCGGCGTAGCTTCTCGCGGGAGGGAGAGGGAGAGATGAGCGGGAGAGAGAGGGGTGGGGCGGAGAGAGAGGGGATAGGGATAGAGGAGGTGGGGCAACGGCGGGTTGGGGCTCGGCCGTTAGTTAGGTCACATCTTTGTCGTCCGCCCACCCTTTGTCGTCCGCTTTGTTTCCTCTTTGTCGTCTGCTAGCAGACGGCAAAGAGGGGGGCCGTTAAGTTTTTTCCAATTAGCTCGTGGGGCCAGCTCTCTCTTTACCGTCAGCCAGCGGACGACAAAGAACAGGCTGATGGCAAAGAAGGTCTTTGCCATCAGCCAGTTCTTTGCCGTCCGTTTTCCTGAAGCGGACGGCAAAGACCTTCTTTGCCGTCAGCCAGCAGACGGCAAAGAACTGGCAGACGGCAAATAAGCTAATTCCAGTAGTGTATGCTCCATGACGTTCAAAACGCCGTTGAAGTCCTGGTTCTAAGCCGTAAAGCATGGCACACTGAACTATCGAGTAGTCATCAGCTTTGCTCTGCCAGACGTTCATAACATCTGGTGTTGCTCCTGTAGCAGGTTTGGCACCTAGCGGTGCTTCCAGGACGTAATTCTTCTGTGCAGCAATGAGGATAATCCTCAAGTTACGGACCCAGTCCGTGTAATTGCTACCATCATCTTTCAACTTTGCTTTCTCAAGGAACGCATTAAAATTCAACGGAACAACAACACGGGCCATCTATCTACAATCAACATAGACAAGCAAAATACTATCAGGTACTAAGTTCATGATAAATTTAAGTTCAATTAATCATATTACTTAAGAACTCCCACTTAGATATACATCCCTCTAATCCTCTAAGTGATCACGTGATCCAAATCAACTAAACCATAACCGATTATCACGTGAAATGGAGTAGCTTTCAATGGTAAACATCACTATGTTGATCATATCTACTATATGATTCACGCTCGACCTTTCGGTCTCAGTGTTCCGAGGCCATATCTGCATATGCTAGGCTCGTCAAGTTTAACCTAAGTATTTTGCGTGTGCAAAACTGGCTTGCACCCGTTGTAGATGGACGTAGAGCTTATCACACCCGATCATCACATGGTGTCTGGGCACGACGAACTTTGGCAACGGTGCATACTCAGGGAGAACACTTTTATCTTGAAATTTAGTGAGAGATCATCTTATAATGCTACCGTCAATCAAAGCAAGATAAGATGCATAAAAGATAAACATCACATGCAATCAATATAAGTGATATGATATGGCCATCATCATCTTGTGCTTGTGATCTCCATCTCCGAAGCACCGTCATGATCACCATCGTCACTGGCGCGACACCTTGATCTCCATCGTAGCATCGTTGTCGTCTCGCCAATCTTATGCTTCTACGACTATCGCTACCGCTTAGTGATAAAGTAAAGCATTACAGGGCGATTGCATTGCATACAACAAAGCGACAACCATATGGCTCCTGCCAGTTGCCGATAACTCGGTTACAAAACATGATCATCTCATACAATAAAATTTAGCATCACGTCTTGACCATATCACATCACAACATGCCCTGCAAAAACAAGTTAGACGTCCTCTACTTTGTTGTTGCAAGTTTTACGTCGCTGCTACTGGGCTTAGCAAGAACCGTTCTTACCTACGCATCAAAACCACAACGATAGTTTGTCAAGTTGGTGATGTTTTAACCTTCGCAAGGACCGGGCGTAGCCACACTCGGTTCAACTAAAGTTGGAGAAACTGACACCCGCCAGCCACCTGTGTGCAAAGCACGTCGGTAGAACCAGTCTCGCGTAAGCGTACGCGTAATGTCGGTCCGGGCCGCTTCATCCAACAATACCGCCGAACCAAAGTATGACATGCTGGTAAGCAGTATGACTTATATCGCCCACAACTCACTTATGTTCTACTCGTGCATATGACATCTACGCATAAAACCAGGCTCGGATGCCACTGTTGGGGAACGTAGTAATTTCAAAAAATTTCCTACGCACACGCAAGATCATGGTGATGCATAGCAACGAGAAGGGAGAGTGTTGTCCACGTACCCTCGTAGACCGAAAGCGGAAGCGTTAGCACAACGCGGTTGATGTAGTCGTACGTCTTCACGATCCGACCGATCAAGTACCGAACGCACGACACCTCCGAGTTCAGCACGCGTTCAGCCCGATGACGTCCCTCGAACTCCGATCCAGCCGAGTGTTAAGGGAGAGTTTCGTCAGCACGACGGCGTGGTGACGATGATGATGTTCTACCGACGCAGGGCTTCGCCTAAGCACCGCTACAGTATTATCGACGTGGACTATGGTGGAGGGGGGCACCGCACACGGCTAAAAGATCAAACGATCAATTGTTGTGTCTTTGGGGTGCCCCCTGCCCCCGTATATAAAGGAGCAAGGGGGGAGGTGCGGCCGGCCAGGAGGAGGCGCTCTAGGAGGAGTCCTACTCCCACCGGGAGTAGGACTCCCTCCCTTCCTTGTTGGATTAGGAGAAGGGGGGGAAAGAGGAGGGAGAGAGGAAGGAAAGGGGGGGCGCCGCCCCCCTCTCCTTGTCCTATTCGGACTAGGGGGGAGGGGGGGGCGGCCCTGCCCTGGCCGCCTCTCCTCTTCTCCACTAAGGCCCACTATGGCCCATTAAGCCCCCGGGGGGTTCCGGTAACCCCTCGGTACTCCGGTAAAATCCCGATTTCACCCGGAACACTTCCGATATCCAAATATAGGCTTCCAATATATCAATCTTCATGTCTCGACCATTTCGAGACTCCTCGTCATGTCCGTGATCACATTCGGGACTCCGAACAACCTTCGGTACATCAAAACTCATAAACTCATAATATAACCGTCATCGAAACTTTAAGCGTGTGGACCGTACGGGTTCGAGAACTATGTAGACATGACCGAGACATGTCTCCGGTCAATAACCAATAGCGGAACCTGGATGCTCATATTGGCTCCCACATATTCTACGAAGATCTTTATCGGTCAGACCGCATAACAACATACGTTGTTCCCTTTGTCATCGGTTTGTTACTTGCCCGAGATTCGATCGTCGGTATCCAATACCTAGTTCAATCTCGTTACTGGCAAGTCTCTTTACTCGTTCTGTAATACATCATCCCGCAACTAACTCATTAGTTGCAATGCTTGCAAGGCTTAAGTGATGTGCATTACCGAGTGGGCCCAGAGATACCTCTCCGACAATCGGAGTGACAAATCCTAATCTCGAAATACGCCAACCCAACAAATACCTTCGGAGACACCTGTAGAGCACCTTTATAATCACCCAGTTACGTTGTGACGTTTGGTAGCACACAAAGTGTTCCTCCGGTAAACGGGAGTTGCATAATCTCATAGTCATAGGAACATGTATAAGTCATGAAGAAAGCAATAGCAACATACTAAACGATCGAGTGCTAAGCTAACGGAATGGGTCAAGTCAATCACATCATTCTCCTAATGATGTGATCCCGTTAATCAAATGACATCTCATGTCAATGGCTAGGAAACATAACCATCTTTGATCAACGAGCTAGTCAAGTAGAGGCATACTAGTGACACTCTGTTTGTCTATGTATTCACACAAGTATTATGTTTCCGGTTAATACAATTCTAGCATGAATAATAAACATTTATCATGATATAAGGAAATAAATAATAACTTTATTATTGCCTCTAGGGCATATTTCCTTCACGTTCCCTCATCTCTAATGCCCCTGGTGTAGGTTGTGGCTAGTAGCAAAGTGCAGGAGCGGTTTCCCTCTGCACTAGGTTTTGCTTTGGTTTCATGGCTATTCATGTAGGTAATGGGTTTTTATCCCTTTTGTGTATTTGGGGTTTTTATGTCTCATTTCTTTCTTTTATTTCTTTAATCTGTTCAGTTTTAATGTACTCCCTCCGATCCAAAAATAGTGTCATGGCTTTAGTTCAATTTTATAGTTTTATTAGATCAGAGTGAGTATTTTGTTTCATTTTTCTTACCTTTAATTTTTTTGCTTCTTCTTAATTTGTTTTTCAATTCATGTTTCTTATCCCTTTCCAAAAAATCATGATATTTTGTAAAAAAATCTTGAGTGAACATTGTTTTTATATGCCATGAATATTTCTTATAACTTGCATAAAGAAGTTTTTGTAATTTATGAAGATTTTTAAAATGTGTTGACATTTTTTTAAATGGTATGTACATTTATATATCATGCACATTTTTTAAATGGGACGAACATTTTATATACCATGAACATGTTTTAAAAATTAGGCGAACACATTTTTATATCTCATGAAGATTTTTCTAAATGTGATGGAGCAAGTTTTTGAACATTTGAATATATTTCGAACAAAAATCACTATAAGAGAGCAGGGGCGGAGTTTAACATACTTTGGTCTCAACTGTAACCTCTCCAAATGCATAGCCGACTAACAAGGCGAACACTGAGGGAACTTCCTCACCGTTGGATTCGGGCCAGAAGCGATCTGAGTTGTCGTTACAGGCGTGTAAGGCCGGACCATCCAATTAGGGCTGGAAGTCATCTGAGTCGTCGGTCCAAGACGTGTGTGTTCTCTCTCCACTATTGCCACTCGACCCTGCTTGATCTTCTTGGGCCAGTGGAGCAGCCATCAGGTGTATTCTTCAAAGGGGAAACATTTATCACTGGCCGACCGGTCACACCGACGCGCTCCGATCCAGCGACCTACCCTTCGATCTCGCGTGCGTCACACAACATGTTTACTACGCAGCCTGTTCGGGGCCACGTGACTCCCTTGTCTGTTCACGCGGGTGGTTCTCCTCTCGTTCTCCTGAACTCCTTCCCCATTTTTCTTCTCCGAGCACACCGAGCAACAATTCATACCGCCGCCGCCCATTCATGCCCCCGCACTACCGCCGCAAGTTGTCTCAGCAGCCACTGCTGCGAGCCGCCGTGAGTTGTCCTAGCTGCAACATCAGCCCCTGCGCCCATCAGAAAAAGAGCTGCAACTAGCCGTCGCGGATACTGGAAACTGCTACCACAAGTGTTGGCAATGGCGACGCTCAGCGTTGGGTCTCGTCAGGGAAAAACTACAATCAGCAAGACGGCGAGCACCGGTGTTGTGTCAGACGGCCGCCATTTTTTGGGTGTGATTGTTTTGCTACAACCGGTCCGAATTTTTGCTATCATCATTTTTGTTTTTTTGCTATCACCGTTTGTTTTGATTTTTGCACCCCGTCTTCGATTTTTTCGCTGGATGCATATGAGACCACTCCAACTTTTTTGTTACCACTGTCTTCGATTTGTGCTACCACCGTTTTTGATTCTTGCTACCATCCCAGCCTTTGATTTTTTTTTCTGGATCCACCTTTTTTGCTCGGAATCATTCAGAATTTGCAACCACTGCCTTTGTTTTTTGCTACCATTACATTTGATTTTTTTTTTCACCACCCCGTCTTTTGATTTTTTTTGCTGGATCCATTTTTTCCCGGAAGCAACGAATTTGTTGCTACCACCTTGTCTGCAAACGGCTAGAGCGACGACTTTCAGCGAAAGAGCTGCAAACCGAAGGCTGATCTTTTGCTGGAACCGGCACTACAATTTACCGCGTCGGGCGAACCAGTGAGCACCGGTGTTGCAACCGGCAAGCGGCGCCGATGAGCGGCTCCGGCGAGCTGCCAGCGGGAGGCGGTGGAAGGTCATGGAGTCGTGCGCGCGAGCGAAGAGGGGATTTTTTTTCCTCTGAATCTGACGGTTACATGTGCCTGTATCCAACGCTATAGCGCTCACAGACCGGCCCTAGCTCCGAGTGCCGCTCCAACAACGGAGACCCATACCCTCCTCTCCGTTACCCGTGCGTCCCCCCTAGCTCCGAGTGCCGCTCCATGCCCGTCCCCAATCCGCCGGCCACGCTGCGCTGCTCCACGCCCCCGACCTCCGACCCGACCGGGCACTCCCGGCTCGACCACGTCGTTCATCGCCCGACAAATGGCCTGCTGCGTGCGTCTCTGCACCGGATCTCGTAAACAAACCATGCATGCATGCACTGATCTGAACAAGTGGAGTACACGTGCACGCACGCACGTACTCAAACACTGGGAGCGAGCGAGGGAACACGGGCACAGACGCCACAGTTTTTTGGCCAGGCTAGGAACCTGAAAACAATGATAGATTTTCAAAATGGCCTCGGGGGTCTCGATCGGCCACCCCCACGGGGCCCGACCGCCCGCGACACCGCCTCGGCGAGCCGCCCCACCCGCGCAGCCACGTCCGGCGGCAGCGCCACCGCCGCCCGCCGCGCCTTCCTGCTCGGTCCCAGCAGCGGCCCCAGCATCTCCACCACCTCCTCCGCGCCCCACCGTCCCCTCCTCAGCTCCCCGCAGCACCGGTCCACCGTCAGCGTCAATGCCACATCCACGTTCGCCTCGCCGTTGGGACCCGTCATCTCCTCGACGTCGCCGGCTTCCCACCCGCCGCGTGTCAGCGCGGAGCTTGCCTGCTCCAGGCTGCGCCGCAGCCACTCTGGTCCCGGCCCCGCGGTGGTGTTCGTGGTCGTGGCGCCCGTGGGGACGACCTCCAGGAAACGGTCCCCGGCCGCGGCGGCGTCGCTCCAGAACTCGATCCAGCGCGGAGCCCTGCCGGTGACTGAGTCCAGGCTCCGGCGCGCCGTGTTCGAGGGCGTCGCGGGGGACGGCGTCACCGGCGCGGACAGCTGGCGCCGGAGCGGCGGCGGCTCGGCCTCGGCGGCGAAGGCGCGCAGGAGGAAGTCGGCCACGTTGGCGCCCGCGAACGTCACGCCGGAGTCGGACACGTGGAACACCGGGTTTCCCACGAGGCAGGGCGTCGCTGGCACGTAATGCCGGCCGCAGAGCGGGACGAGGGGAGGCGGAGGCCGCCCCGCGCGCCGGCCGGGGGCGAGGGGCAGCGTCGCGGCGACGGCGGAGGGGACCTCTTGCGCGGCGAAGCGGAGGAGGCGGAGCCCCGCGGAGGACCGGTAGCACGGGAAGTCGTCCCCCGAGGGCACGCCCAGCGCCAGGAGCTCGCGGAGGTCGGGCGGGAGCTGGACGCCGCCGAGAGCGGCCTCCACGAGGGCAAGCTCGGTTGCGGAGAGGCCCGGGAGGACGGGAACCCCGGCCGCAGCGAGGTGAGCGAGAACCGCCGCGGCGGAGGGCGCCGCTGCGGAGGGAGATGGAGGAGCCGGGGTACTGGGTGCCGAGGCGCGGGTGGAGAGGCGGCGAAGGCCGGCGGCGTGGTAAGGATGGGGCGGGAGGCCGTGCGGGAGCGTCGGCCGGTGGTAAACGTCGACCATTGTTAGGTCGCCGGCGAAGTCGGCGGGGAGCAGGAAGTGCCGAAGTGGTGTTTGGAACTTGGATGCGGAAGGCTGTGGCGGCTTTGGTGTGTGTTTGGTAGGAGTAGAAGAAAGATCGTCGAAGAAACAATATAAGTAGTGAGAAAAAACTAGTACTATATACAATGTCAATATATGGACTTTAGTTTGCACTTGGTATGAATAAGGAAGTAAATAATGTTGTCGCTAAATGAAAAATAATAATTAGAAAAGAATAATTAGGCAATTATGCCATTCCAATTCCAGAATTTTGCATGCCCGGTTACTTTTTAGGGAACCATGCTTAGTTACTACTAGAGGGTGATACATGCTTTGCCGCCCGTGTCATGAGATAAGTTTGCGGGCTCTTATGGTTAGAGGTGAGCACTTTTGCATCGAAAATCAAAGAATCGAACCAAACTGAGTCGATCGATATTCATGTTTTATTCGGTTTATAGTGTTCAGTTTGATATTTCCATCGCTAATTGTTTGTGTTTGGGCGTATGGCTTGCTTTCATTTTCATCCTACATAAACCAAATTAACCATCCATATACACCGAAATGGATCTCCATTTTCTCCAACTTCCCTACTTTGGTTGCACTGGTATGCATGACCTTAGAGCATCTACATTAAGACATAGCAAATCCAAGTCCTCAAACTCCCGCAGACGTGCGCGGGCGCGTCCGAGGACACTGACCGGGCACGCCTTGTATGTTGGCTTCCACCACACACGCGTCCCTCATACTTGAAACCTCAAAACCATGCAACATACGTAAAACATGATCAACACGCAGTTCACCCGATCAATATTTCATCGCCGGACAGAAGGATCATAGTTCATCGGAGTTCAATGGTGGACATTGCAAATCCATAGTTCCATACTACAAACTACTTAAAACAAAGATAAAATATAATTAGAACGGGGAAGGGCAGAGGAAATCACCATTTCCTCGTCGGCACCTTCCTCTTCCGGTCGTCGGCGCGGCTGTGCCGCTCCTCCATGTAGGCATCGGCGTGCAGAGGTGTGTCATCATCGGAGCTGGAGGTGGCTAGCTCGGAGTCGGAGCTGCACCTTTTGCTCGGCAGCCTGCGGAGCAGGAGGCCCCGCTCCTTCGCATGGCGGGCCTCCTTCGCCTTCGCCGCAGCCTCTTTGTTTGCCTCGCGCTCCAACATCTCGAGGAACCAGCGGTGGTCGGGTACCACTTTCGGAGCAGAGGGTGGTGGTGGTGGGTGGCGTACCTGAAGGAGAAGAGCAGAGCAACCGGAGCTGCGCGCCGAGCGGGAAGGGCCGGTGACGTCGCCGGTGCTGTGTTGAGGGCGACGAGCGCTAACGAAGTAGGTCCGCCGTTGCCGGATCCACCTTGGTCGAGCTTCGAATGCCTCAACACGCCATGGAGGGCGACCTCCTCCACATCATCGAGCTCCGCTTCGCGCAGTAGGCTCGCCCAGTCATCGTCGGAGCAGGATTCCCCATCGGAGGCAGCACTACTTCGGGCCGGCCATCAAATGGGTTCGGAGGGGATCGGAAGTGGAGTGGGCGGAGAGGGGATTGAAGTGGAGTTCGGATTGACTACGGTCTAGGGTTTTTCGTATGGGGATATCTATGGGGCACACGTGGGCTAGGCTGGGCCAAGCCGACATGGCGGATGCGCCCGAGCTACCCCATATCCACCCCATATTTTGGCTGGAAATGAGGGGCGCCGGGCAGCCCGGGCATTTGAGAACGGTTTAAGGCACCCGTCTGGGTCTTTGTTGACTACCGACCAGTGACCGGGCCGTTCGCCCGGGCGTTTGGAGATGGTTTGGGGTGCCCGGCTGTAGATGCTCTTAGGCCTATGTATGATGCACCACCCCACACACAAAACCCAATTCATTCGTGCCACTGCCTCTCAAAATCAGTCTTCTTGCACTGGTTTTCGTCCCAAAATGACTCCAATCTCTCAACCTAGTTGCGTCCCAACCTTGAGGTTAGATCTACTACTACAAGACCTAGCTACAACAGCTCTCCGACAAGTGCTCATGTTGGCTTTGATCTCCAGCTCCTGGTCTTTCCGTTCTAGCTCTCCCCCAGCGGTAACACGTCGCTGGTCTTCCATTGCAAACCCACCGCTCGAGGAACACACCACTCGACATAGAACCAACAAGCTATGGCGCTAACCCCTCACAAGCAAAAACCCAGTTTGCCCCTCTAATGGTAGTGAAATAACCCACAACCGAGGGAGGTACTCTTTTTATGCAACACATCGAATGACGACCAAACACACACAACCCAAGACGCTTGCTTCGGTTGCCTGGCTAGTCGCCCTATTGGGCCTCAACCCATCCACGAGACCAAAGTAGAGAGAATATTTAAAAAATATTCCAAAAAAATGTTCACGAATTTTAAAAACATTGTAATAAATATAAAATGTTCTTGAATTTAATTTTTTTATGAATTTAAAAAGATGTCCATGAATTTTAAAAATGTTCACAAATTTAGAAATGTTTGTGAATTTCAAAATATGTTTGCAATTTTAAAAATGTTAAAGCATTTAGAAAATGTTCCCAAATTTAAAAAAAGTTCCCTGTTCAGAAATGTTCATAGATTAAAAATTTGTGTATTGATGATCGTAGGAGCGCTAGGTTCAAATGCGAATAGGTGTATCCCACAACGAATGCACTCCCCGGCATGTGGGACTACGAATGCAAAAACTATTTCGATGTACATGGAGGCTTCATTTATAGGGAGCTTAGTAACTTAAGAGATGCCTCCAAAAATCTAACAATTATCCAAAGCACATTCATTTAGATTTTGCAGCAGGGTTGTCAGATAAGTCGTGTTCTTCAAGGCGCTAGCAACACGAGACTAAGACCCATATTTTGGGGGTTTCCTTCAACTGGTATGGAAGGTTGTTAGATGATTTTTTTACACATTCAAAACTGTTATGAAATCAAAATAATAGGAAAATTTATTTGAATATTTGAATGGTATCAAATTTGTGTCAAAATAATGTTATGTGATATTTATCAAAAATTTGGATAGTAAAAATACGCCTTGCATTTGGTAAAGGAAGTAGTGACACACAACATGTCAAATGAATATTACACATTCAGTGTTACTCATTCTTTTAGAATCTTACATAAAAAAGTAAAGTAAATCAATATATCAAGAAAACGAAATAAGAAGCTCCATAAGATTTTTTCGAAGTTAAGGCTTATGCATCTTCCCTACAAAAATGCATCTGCATGTCTCCGGTGAGGAAATTGTCACCAAACAACACACAAGCGATCGGGCTGCTCTTTCTTTTATTTTGAGGGGCCTCTAGCATTTACTTTCTTACATTGATCAAGATACTACTACATGATCTTGGATTTAACAAGAGCCTCTGGCATTTATTTTTCTGCATTTATCAATATATTATGTGATCTTCGATTTAACAAGAGCCTCTATCATTTCTATTCTTAGGTCTATCAAGATGATACACGATCTTAGGTTCGAAAAGATGCCATATGGTCTTAGCATTGTGATGCCAACATTAATCTGAGAGAGGAACACACGATTACAAGATCATGTATAATTGGGTTAATAAAATGCCCTACAGAGAAATGCAAGATCTACACATTTATATAATGTATATGGTATATAGCTTAAGATCACTGGGAGTGCCCTTAACAATGTGATAGAAGCATCAATCTGGGAGGGCAATGCATAAATGAAATATATTATGGCATTTTTTCTAAAGGGTTCTTTTATTAATTTTAAAAGTAGCATTAAGATCTTAAATCTTATAGAATCAATCGCTCGAATTGCAAGATTGGGTCGCACCTTAATATAAACCCACTGCAGGGAAAGAGATCTGCAACCATTGTACTGAAACAGTAGCACGAGGACAGCCGAAGGAAACTGAAGCTACCTCCTCTTTTCTCCTGCCCATGGCGCTCGCCGGTAGCAATGCACACCCCACGGTTCTTGTCCTCTTCCTGGTTCTCACGATGATGATGCCCTCCTCGCCACCGTCACGCTGCCATGCACGTACGTATGGATTTCTCCTTGATTTTATTCTGCATTTTCGGTTTGATCAACTTATGAGGTAGTACGTGGTAACCTTGAGTTGTTTTGATTCATGCAGTTAGGATATGGTCGTGCATCAATGCTGCGGTGCAGCCCTGCCGTGTAGTGACGTGCATGGCTGAGTGCGAAGCCAGGGGAGCTGCAGGACCTATTTCTCTTTCCCGCTGCAACCACACTGTCCACCCCGAGCAGTGCTGCTGCAGGAACGTCTAGCTCAACTCAGTGTGACAGCCATGACGGCTAAGCACCCCTTTGAGCCGCTTTTCATTCTGGCATAGCCTGGTTCTGTTGCTTATTCCAATGAGCTTGTTGCTTATCGTCTACAATAAACCAATATTTTTGGGGTTTCCTTCAACTATGTACTTTCTGACATGATTTTTCTATATAATCAAAACTGTTATGAAATCAAAATAATAAGAAAATAATGTTGAAGATTCAAATGGCATCAAATTTGTGTCAAAATAATGTTATGTGTTATTTATCAAAGCTTGAATTTGGGTAGTCAAAATACGCCTTGCATTTGGTAAGGGAGATTGTGCCACACAACAACATGTCAAATGAATATTACACATGCAACATTACTCATTCTTTTAGAATCTTACATTAAAAAAGTAATGTAAATCAATATATCAAAAACAAAATGCAATAAAACTATTCGTTCCATAAAAGTTTTCCGAAGTCAAGGTTTACGCATCTGCCCTACGCATATGTATTTGCATGTATCATGTGAGGAAATCGTCACCAAACAAAGTGCAAAGCACCTGAGCTGCTCTTTCTTTTATTTTGAGCGGCCTCTAGCATTTAGTTTCTTGCGTTTATCAAGATACTACTACACGATCTTGAATTTAATAAGAACCTTTGCCATTTACTTTCTTTCATTTATCAAGATATTACATGATCTTCAATTTAACAAGAGCCTCTAGAATTTCTTTTCTTAGATCTATGAAGATGATACACGATCTTAGATTTGACAAGATACCATATGCAAGGTTTTTGGAATCGTGATTCTGAATCGTTTCGGAGCTCTGGTAGGATCGCAAATCATAGAATCTTAGTACTAGGATTATAAAAACGTAGATTCTATGAACCCAAATCATAGAACCATAGGGGTTTTTCGATCATAAGGTCGTAGAATTGTACAACAAAATCGTGATTCTGAAAACCTTGACCATATAGTAATAGCATTGTGATGCCGACATGAATCTCATAGAGGAACACATGATTGCAAGATCGTGTAGAATTTGGTTAATAAAATGCCCTACAAAGAAATGCAATATCTACACCTTTATATAACGTATACGATATATAGCTTAAGATCACCGGGAGTTCCCTTAACATTGTGATCGAAGCATTAATATGAGAGGGACAAATACATAAATGAAAGATATTATATCATTATTTTTAATGGGTGTTTTCATTAATTTAAAATGTAGCATCAGGATCTTATATCTTATAGAATCAATGTTCGAGATGCTTTGTACTTTCGCTGAACTTTGATAATAGATTTGGGCCATTTTTGAAAAAAAAGGATCTTATATCTTATAGAATCAATCGCTCACGTTGCAAGATTGGGTTGCACCTTAATATAAACTCACTGCATGGGAAAGAGATCAGTAGCACGAGGACAACCGAAGGAAACTGAAGCTACCTCCTCTTTTCTTCTACCCATTGCGTTCGTCGGTACAAATGCACACTCCGCGGTTGTTCTCTTCCTGGTTCTCACGATGATGATGCCCTCCTCGCCACCGTCACACTGCCATGCACATACGGATCTCTCCATGATTTTACTCTGCATTTTTGGTTTGATCAACTTATGAGGTACGTGGTAACCTTGAGTTGTTTTGATTCATGCAGTTGCGCTATGGTCGTGCGCCAATTCTGCGGCGCAGCCCTGCAGTACAGTCAGGGGCGGACCCAGGATGAAAATGTCCCAGTGTCCATGCCTAAATTACACATATGTGGACACCAAGCTATGTTATGCTTATGCATAAAACTAACATATGTTATGCATAAAACTAACGTACTCAACCATTGTAGATATCCAGTAGTAAAAATGCTTATCAAAATACTGGTCTACTTGTAACCGTAGTTGACTATATGAAGTTTTTTGCCCAAGTTGAACAATAACGCATAAAAACTTTGAAGACAAATTTAATCAGCTAAGGCTACACTATTTATGTTTGAACAGGCTAACATCGAAACATAAAATAAAACATATTGATTGAATTTATAATTATGAAGATGCACTTACTTACTTACATTATGTTGTAGGAATACCGAGTTGTGCATTCAAAGGTCGAGGAATAATCCATATAAATGAGAACCACTTGAACTTGATTCTTACTTACCAACACGAGCAAATGGTAGTAATTCAATTCTTAACTGTGGCATCCTTGAAACCTAGAAAAAAGGTTGTATAGGTACGCACTTGGACTTGATTGTGCTCCCTCCGTAAAGAAATTTAAAGGCGTTTAGATCACTAAGGCTCTTATATTTCTTTACAAAAGGAATAGCGACTTGCGGTACTTCTATCATCAATTCACTAGTAGAAAACAGGGCATTGGTTCGGCCCTCGTAATACCATTAATCCCGGTTCGCTCACGAACCGGGACCAAAGGAGGCAACTGTCCCGGTTCGTGAGCCCAGGGGGCCGGCCGGGCCACGTGGGCCATTGGTCCCGGTTCATCTGGACCTTTTGGTCCCGGTTCCACGCACGAACCGAGACCAATGCGCCTCGCCCCTGGCCCATGACCATTAGTCTCGGTTTGTGCCACAAACCAGGACTAAAGGGTTGGTCCTCGTTGCGGTCAGAGTTCAGTCCCACCTCGCCAACCGAAGGGCGCTCACACCGGTTTATAAGCCCGTCCCTCTCTGCCTTGTTGAGCTCCTCTCAAAGTGAAAATAGATGCCCTTATACAGGGATTTTGACCTAAATTCAGAGTGAATTTCTTTGAAATTCATAAAAATTTATTATGAATTTAGGTTGAATTCTCTCTATAGGCGCATCTATGCTCATTTTTTTATGTTGGGGTTGGCGATCTTTACAGACTTTTTGTGTGTTGAATATGCACCATTCAAAATCAGTCTCTGCTTTGAATGGTTCATTTTGAACACACAAAAAAGTCTGGAGTTCAAATAAGTTCAAGAAAATGAAATCCCTTTGTAACAGATGAGTTTTCGTCCGAAACCCTCATACTTCGAAAGAGATTGTCCATTTTGTTCACGAAGTGCATCCAGCTTTTGCCGTAACCCTCTCAACTTTTTAGCACATGCTATGTGGGTGAAATGATGATACCATGCCAACTTTCAACCTTTTCAGAGCTCATTTGTAGGGCTTTTTAATTTCAGGGTCATTTAGCTCAAAACAATCCGTCACTGCATGAAAAATAACAAATGAAGTCAGAAAGGGTTGAAAATTGATGATGTGGCTTTGAATGGTGCATTTTGAACACACAAAAAGTCTGGAGTTCAAATAAGTTCAAGAAAATGAAATCCCTTTGTAACAGATGAGTTTTCCTCCGAAACCCTGATACTTCGAAAGAGATTGTCCATTTTGTTCACGAAGTGCATCCAGCTTTTGCCGTGACCCTCTCAACTTTTTAGCACATGCTATGTGGGTGAAATGATGATACCATGCCAACTTTCAACCTTTTAAGAGTTCATTTGTAGGGTTTTTCAATTTCAGGGTCATTTAGCTCAAAACAATCAGTCACTACATGAAAAATAACAAATGAAGTCAGAAAGGGTTGAAAATTGATGATGTGGCTTTGAATGGTTCATTTCGAACACACAAAAAGTCTGGAGTTCAAATAAGTTCAAGAAAATGAAATCCCTTTGTAACAGATGAGTTTTCGTCCGAAACCCTGATACTTCGAAAGAGATTGTCCATTTTGTTCACGAAGTGCATCCAGCTTTTGCCGTAACCCTCTCAACTTTTTAGCACATGCTATGTGGGTGAAATGATGACACCATGCCAACTTTCAACCTTTTCAGAGCTCATTTGTAGGGCTTTTCAATTCAGGGTCATTTAGCTCAAAACAATCCGTCACTGCATGAAAAATAACAAATGAAGTCAGAAAGGGTTGAAAATTGATGATGTGGCTTTGAATGGTGCATTTTGAACACACAAAAAGTCTGGAGTTCAAATAAGTTCAAGAAAATGAAATCCCTTTGTAACAGATGAGTTTTCCTCCGAAACCCTGATACTTCGAAATAGATTGTCCATTTTGTTCACGAAGTGCATCCAGCTTTTGCCGTGACCCTCTCAACTTTTTAGCACATGCTATGTGGGTGAAATGATGATACCATGCCAACTTTCAACCTTTTCAGAGCTCATTTGTACGGCTTTTCAATTCATGGTCATTTAGCTCAAAACAATCAGTCACTACATGAAAAATAACAAATGAAGTCAGAAAGGGTTGAAAATTGATGATGTGGCTTTGAATGGTGCATTTTGAACACACAAAAAGTCTGGAGTTCAAATAAGTTCAAGAAAATGAAATCCCTTTGTAACAGATGAGTTTTCCTCCGAAACCCTGATACTTCAAAAGAGATTGTCCATTTTTTTCACGAAGTGCATCCAGCTTTTGCCGGGACCCTCTCAACTTTTTAGCACATGCTATGTGGGTGAAATGATGATACCATGCCAACTTTCAACCTTTTCAGAGTTCATTTGTAGGGTTTTTCAATTTCAGGTTCATTTGAAATGCTTTTCAATTTTAGGGTCTTATAGCTCAAAATAATTAGTAAATGCATGAAAAATAACAAATGAAGTCAGAAAGGATTGAAAAATGATGATGTGGCTTTGAATGGTGCATTTTGAACACACAAAAAGTCAGGAGTTCAAATAAGTTTTAAAAATGAAATCCCTTTGTAACAGACGAGTTTCCGTATGAAATCCTGATACTTTGAAAGAGATTGTCCGTTTTGTACACGAATTGTATCCAGTTTTTGCCGTAACCCTCTCAACTTTTTGCACATGCTATGTAGATGAAATGATGATACCATGCCAACTTTCAACCTTTTCAGAGTTCATTTGAAATGCTTTTCAATTTTAGGGTCTTATAGCTCAAAATAATTAGTAAATGCATGAAAAATAACAAATGAAGTCAGAAAGGATTGAAAATTGATTATGTGGCTTTGAATGATGCATTTTGAACACACAAAAAGTTAGGAGTTCAAATAAGTTAAAAAAAATGAAATCCCATTGTAACAGACGAGTTTCCGTATGAAATCCTGATACTTTGAAAGAGATTGTCCGTTTTGTACACGAAGTGCATCCAGTTTTTGCCGTAACCCTCTCAACTTTCTTGCACATGCTATGTGGATGAAATGATGATACCATGCCAACTTTCAACCTTTTCAGAGTTCATTTGAAATGCTTTTCAATTTTAGGGTCGTATAGCTCAAAATAATTAGTAAATGCATGAAAAATAACAAATGAAGTCAGAAAGGATTGAAAATTGATGATGTGGCTTTGAATGGTGCATTTTGAACACACAAAAAGTCAGGAGTTCAAATAAGTTTTAAAAAATGAAATCCCTTTGTAACAGACGAGTTTCCGTATGAAATCCTGATACTTTGAAAGAGATTGTCCGTTTTGTACACGAAGTGCATCCAGTTTTTGCCGTAACCCTCTCAACTTTCTTGCACATGCTATGTGGATGAAATGATGATACCATGCCAACTTTCAACCTTTTCAGAGTTCATTTGAAATGCTTTTCAATTTTAGGGTCTTATAGCTCAAAATAATCAGTAAATGCATGAAAAATGGTGCATGAAAAATAACAAATAAAATAAATAAGTAATTAGAAACAAAATAATACAAACTTTATTAAAATATATAAGTAGAAACAAAATAAAATAAACTTTAGTAAAATTTATGAAACTAAAATTAACAAAGTATTTTCTGTTCAAAACATTATAAGAAAACTCTAGTATTATTGAAACTAAAATTATATAAAATTGATGCAACTAAAATTATCGAAGTATTTTCTGTTCAAAATCATTAAAAGCAAAAAGAATTTTCATAAAGAACTTTTTTTGTTAGAAACTTTAATAGCAAAAAGAATTATCATAAAGTAAAATAAATAAGTAATTAGAAACAAAATAAAATAAAATAAATAAGTTTTTTGTTGTAAGTAGAAACAAAACAAAATAAATAAAGCAAAAAAGAAAACAGGCAAAAAAATAAAAAATATGCCACCTACTGGGCCACCACGGCGTGAATACGACTAGAAACCCATCGATGGGCTACGATTCAGGCCCGCAGAAGGCCCAGTAAGCCCATCAGGCATAGCAGTGACAATTAGGCCCGTAAGCCTGCAATGGAGAGGAGCTCGAGAGGGGTGCGACAGTGGGGCTTATAAACCACTGCGCGCCCCTCTCAACTAGCGGGGTGGGACTAAACTTTCGACGCGGGAGCAGCAGCACAAGGCCTTTGGTCCCGGTTGGTGGCACCAACCGAGACTAAAGGTGTGCATTGGTACCGGTTCGTGGCACTAACCGGTACCAATGCCCCCCCTTTAGTCCCGGTTGGTGCCACCAACCGGGACCGAAGGCCGCCGCTTCCCGCTGCTGAAAAGCGGCGGCCTTTGGTCCCGGTTGGTGGCACCAACCGGGACTAAAAGTCGCATTCGTCCCGGTTGCTATCACGAACCGGGACCAATGCTTCGTCTATATAACTAGCACTTGTGAATTTTTTCATTCAGTTCGTCTTCCCCGCCCCGACGACGCCGCCAGGCTGCCCCTCTGCGCCTCGCCGTCGCCGTCGTCGCCCTGCCTCCGACGCCGTCCCGCGCCGCCCAGACGCCGTCGCCGCCCCGCGCCCCCTGCCTCCTCGTCGCCCGTCGCCGCGCCACTCACCTCCGCCCCCTGCCTCATCGTCGCCCGTTGCCGCGCCCCTCACCGTCGCCGTCGCCGCCCCCTGCCTCCTTGTTGCCCGTGGCCGCGCCCCTCACCGTCGCCCCCGTGCCCTGCCTCCTCGTCGATCGCCGCCCCCTTAGTGAGCTCATATGAATTTTCCTAATTTAGATGTGTAGTTAATTGAGTTGTTGTAATTTATTCATAAATGAACATGCAAAAGTTAGAATTTTTTTCTGTTCATAGATTTTTTTGTGATATTATTGTTGAATATGCAAATATTTGTGTGTTCATATATATGCAAAGAATATGTCAATTTTTTCATAGAATTTTTATAATTTGTTTGTTTTAATTTTGTTCATAGAATTTTTATGATTTTTTTCTGTTGTAATTTTGTTCATAGAATAAGAAGAGAAAGTGTTTAATAGAATTAGTTAGAAAAATAATAGAACTAGTTAAACTAGTTTATTTTTAGTAAGTACTACTTTATTCTATTTATAGTAAGTGCTTAGTAGTTGAACTAGTTGATTTAATAAAACTAGTTTATTTTACTATAGAAGTAGTTTATTTTTAGCAAGAAAATTAATAGAACTAGTTTATTTTTTTATATAAAGCAATTATTCCCGCATCGACGTCGACGATGCCAATCCCGCATCCTCGTCGTCGACTCGGCGGAGGAGGCCGGCTTGATCAGAGGGTCCATGTCCGGGACTGGGCTCCGCCGGGCTGGTTTTGGGAGGTGCTACCTTCCGGGGGGCGTAGGTTGGTGAGGAGCCAGCCCGTCATTGACCCGATCCTTGTTTGGTGGCGGTCGCGTGGGCCAGTGATGGTGCCGAGGCTTCCGGACACCGCGGAGGTGGTACGTCACCGTGTCAGCGAGGAGGACGAGCACGTCCGTCGCTACATGGTTGCGTTGGAGTGCAGGTTCGACAATACCTGGCAGGTTCTTCAGGGATCTCACTGGAGCTATGATCCTGTGATGGTTCCTTCTCTTTGGGTATCCACCGCCCGCGCCGATACCCGTCGGGCGCTACGGTTCTAGCATTACTAGCGATGCTATATGTATGATAGTATTCGAGGTGTATTAGTGATAATATTCGACGATGTACGGACGCATGGAGATGATGTAGTTTTGCTTATAATTGAATGCATCCTAATTTGAATACTACTTTATTTTGTGATTTGATTTTGCTTATTGAATGCTCAAATTGGAAAACTACTCCTACTTTGAATGCTAAAATTGGAGAGCACTATGCAAGGCGTATGCATATGATTAGTTGATAGCTTATAGGGTTTTTGTTTTCCCAGAAATCTAGGAGCCCCCTCCATCATCCCCGCCGTCGTCCCCGTCACCGACCCCCTCCCACCTCGAGGTGAGACCAGCCACGAACCGGTTTTAGAAAGATAATTAAACGATATTTTGGGTTGACTTTAAGTCTATTGAGTCTCCACCATATATGAGAGGACGAAGAATCCCGACTGTTATCGTGGGGGTAGCTTCTCCTTCGTTCCCGTGTGCTAGACAATTTGGTGTAATGCACTCGGGAACGAAAGGAAGGAGCTACCATCACCGACGGTCGCAAATGTCTGAGAGGAATCAGTGAGGGAGAGTTCCACCATATATATATGAGAGGACGAAGAATCCCGACTGTTGTCGTGGGGGTCGCTTCTCCTTCATTCCCGTGTGCTAGACATTTTGGTGTAATGCACTCGGGGATGAAAGGAGGAGCGACCATCACCAACGGTCGAATGTATACACCACGTGAGCTGAGAGTTTTCAAGAAAAGACTCGACAAAGCGATAGTCAACCCATGATGAATAATAATGATCTAACTTAGGTTTTTAGTACATATATTTAATTGTAGACGTTTAATATTTGAATTATGAACATAGGAAATGTCGTACTCGGACGACGAAAGTCTCCTGGGGGAGTGCGACTGGTGCCACGACGACCGAGGTTTGTGCGACAGGCCTCACCTGGACGAAGATCGGCGCTTCAGTATTAAGCTGGAGGAGACCTTCGATGTTGAAACGGTACGCAATGACGACAAGTGTTATTTTTTCGTAATTAAGCACGACTTCAACTATTTCAACGTGTACTTTTCATCTTTTACAATTCGACTAGCTTATCCCATGCCATGCAAGATGCTACGTCTTGGATAGGATGGGTTTTGAAGACCATGAAAGTATGGAAACAAAGAAAATTCACCTAAGGGCCCATCATGATATATATTTTGAAGTACATCTGTATAATTCTGAGAGCGTAACCCATTTTGGTTGCAAAAATTGGGAAGCATTTTGCAAGATGTATGGTTTTGATGAGGGTATGCTTGTCACCATGGATCTTGGTGATCCTGACATCGAGCAAGACAATATGGACATTTGGGTCCTTGTTGATACGCCTCCAATTCTACCGCTATGTGAGTTTCTCAAACATAGTTATTAGCTAATTTATATTGTTCATTTCAAAATAGTTGACAGCTTATTTTTGACAGCTTATTTTGATTGTTCAAACAATGTGCGGAACATGGTAGACAGAACCTACTACACCGATGGCTCTGAGTTAACTTATAAGGAGAAAACTCATCTGGTCGGATTTTGTACTGATCTTGAGAATTACAATATCTATTGTAAAACTCCTCCACATTATGGTCAATACGTGCCACTAGTGCACGTGTTGAACTACGGTAACTACTATGGAGATACCCTGGTAAGATTTCTTACTATTACGACATCCGTGCATCTTTTGCATACTTCTAAAACTAGTACATCATTGCTAACTATGAAGTTATTACTATGTTTTTCAACAGATAATCCCAGAGGATTGTTGGAAATATGCCCTAGAGGCAATAATAAAATGGTTATTATTATATTTCCTTGTTCATGATAATTGTCTATTGTTCATGCTATAATTGTGTTATCCGGAAATCGTAATACATGTGTGAATACATAGACCACAACATGTCCCTAGTGAGCCTCTAGTTGACTAGCTCGTTGATCAACAGATAGTCATGGTTTCCTGACTATGGACATTGGATGTCATTGATAACGGGATCACATCATTAGGAGAATGATGTGATGGACAAGACCCAATCCTAAGCATAGCACAAAAGATCGTGTAGTTCGTTTGCTAGAGCTTTTCCAATGTCAAGTATCAATTCCTTAGACCATGAGATCGTGCAACTCCCGGATACCGTAGGAGTGCTTTGGGTGTACCAAACGTCACAACGTAACTGGGTGACTATAAAGGTGCACTACGGGTATCTCCGAAAGTGTTTGTTGGGTTGGCACGGATCGAGACTGGGATTTGTCACTCCGTATGACGGAGAGGTATCTCTGGGCCCACTCGGTAATGCATCATCATAATGAGCTCAAAGTGACCAAGTGGTTGGTCACGGGATCATGCATTACGGTACGAGTAAAGTGACTTGCCGGTAACGAGATTGAACAAGGTATTGGGATACCGACGATCGAATCTCGGGCAAGTAACGTACCGATTGACAAAGGGAATTGTATACGGGATTGATTGAATCCTCGACATCGTGGTTCATCCGATGAGATCATCGTGGAACATGTGGGAGCCAACATGGGTATCCAGATCCCGCTGTTGGTTATTGACCGGAGAGTCGTCTCGGTCATGTCTGCATGTCTCCCGAACCCGTAGGGTCTACACACTTAAGGTTCGGTGACGCTAGGGTTGTAGAGATATTAGTATGCGGAAACCTGAAAGTTGTTCGGAGTCCCGGATGAGATCCCGGACGTCACGAGGAGTTCCGGAATGGTCCGGAGGTGAAGAATTATATATAGGAAGTCCAGTTTCGGCCACCGGGAAAGTTTCGGGGGTTATCGGTATTGTACCGGGACCACCGGAAGGGTCCCGGGGGTCCACCGGGTGGGGCCACCTGTCCCGGAGGGCCCCATGGGCTGAATTGGGGACGGGAACCAGCCACTGGTGGGCTGGTGCGCCCCCTTGGGCCTCCCCTGTGCCTAGGGTTGGAAACCCTGGGGGTGGGGGGCGCCCCACTTGGCTTGGGGGGCAAGCCACCCCCTTGGCCGCCGCCCCCCCTCCTCAGATGGGATCTCCAGGGGGCCGGCGCCCCCCAGGATACCTATATATAGTGGGGGGGGGGAGGGAGGGCAGCAGTACCCTAGCCCCTGGCGCCTCCCTCTCCCTCCCGTGACACCTCTCTCTCCCGCTTGCGCTTGGCGAAGCCCTGCCGGGATCCCCGCTACTTCCACCACCACGCCGTCGTGCTGCTGGATCTCCATCAACCTCTCCTTCCCCCTTGCTGGATCAAGAAGGAGGAGACGTCGCTGCTCCGTACGTGTGTTGAACGCGGAGGTGCCGTCCGTTCGGCGCTCGGTCATCGGTGATTTGGATCACGACGAGTACGACTCCATCAACCCCATTCACTTGAACGCTTCCGCTCGCGATCTACAAGGGTATGTAGATGCACTTCTTCCTTCTCATTGCTACTAAACTCCATAGATGGATTTTGGTGATGCGTAGAAAATTTTAAAATTCTGCTATGATCCCCATCAGTGGCATCATGAGCCAGGCCTATGCGTAGTTTCTATGCACGAGTAGAACACAAAGCAGTTGTGGGCGTAGATGTTGTCAATTTTTCTTGCCACTACTAGTCTTATCTTGTTTCGGCGGTATTGTGGGATGAAGCGGCCCGGACCGACCTTACACGTACGCTTACGTGAGACAGGTTCCACCGACTGACATGCACTAGTTGCATAAGGTGGCTAGCGGGTGTCTGTCTCTCCCACTTTAGTCGGAACGGATTCGATGAAAAGGGTCCTTATGAAGGGTAAATAGAAATTGGCATATCACATTGTGGTTTTGCGTAGGTAAGAAACGTTCTTGCTAGAAACCTATAGAAGCCACGTAAAAACTTGCAACAACAATTAGAGGACGTCTAACTTGTTTTTGCAGCATGTGCCTTGTGATGTGATATGGCCAGAAGATGTGATGAATGATATATGTGATGTATGAGATTGATCATGTTCTTGTAATAGGAATCACGACTTGCATGTCGATGAGTATGACAACCGGCAGGAGCCATAGGAGTTGTCTTTATTTTTTGTATGACCTGCGTGTCATTGAATAACGCCATGTAAATTACTTTACTTTATTGCTAAACACGTTAGCCATAGAAGTAGAAGTAATCGTTGGCGTGACAACTTCATGAAGACACGATGATGGAGATCATGGTGTCATGCCGGTGACGAAGATGATCATGGCGCCCCGAAGATGGAGATCAAAGGAGCAAAATGATATTGGCCATATCATGTCACTATTTGATTGCATGTGATGTTTATCATGTTTTACATCTTATTTGCTTAGAACGACGGTAGTAAGTAAGATGATCCCTTATAATAATTTCAAGAAAGTGTTCCCCCTAACTGTGCACCGTTGCGAAGGTTCGTTGTTTCGAAGCACCACGTGATGATCGGGTGTGATAGATTCTAACGTTCGCATACAACGGGTGTTGACGAGCCTAGCATGTACAGACATGGCCTCGGAACACACGCAATACACTTAGGTTGACTTGACGAGCCTAGCATGTACAGACATGGCCTCGGAACACGGAAGACCGAAAGGTCGAGCATGAGTCGTATAGAAGATACGATCAACATGAAGATGTTCACCGATCTTGACTAGTCCGTCTCACGTGATGATCGGACACGGCCTAGTTGACTCGGATCATGTTTCACTTAGATGACTAGAGGGATGTCTATCTGAGTGGGAGTTCATTGAATAATTTGATTAGATGAACTTAATTATCATGAACTTAGTCTAAAATCTTTACAATATGTCTTGTAGATCAAATGGCCCACGTTGCCCTCAACTTCAACGCGTTCCTAGAGAAAACCAAGCTGAAAGATGATGGCAGCAACTATACGGACTGGGTCCGGAACCTGAGGATCATCCTCATAGCTGCCAAGAAAGATTATGTCCTAGAAGCACCGCTAGGTGAAGCACCCATCCCAGAGAACCAAGACGTTATGAACGCTTGGCAATCACGTGCTGATGATTACTCCCTCGTTCAGTGCGGCATGCTTTACAGCTTAGAACCGGGGCTCCAAAAGCGTTTTGAGAAACATGGAGCATATGAGATGTTCGAAGAGCTGAAAATGGTTTTCCAAGCTCATGCCCGGGTCGAGAGATATGAAGTCTCCGACAAGTTCTTCAGTTGTAAAATGGAGGAAAATAGTTCTGTCAGTGAGCACATACTCAAAATGTCTGGGTTACACAACCGCTTGTCTCAGCTGGGAGTTAATCTCCCGGATGACGCGGTCATTGACAGAATCCTTCAGTCGCTTCCACCAAGCTACAAGAGCTTTGTGATGAACTTCAATATGCAGGGGATGGAAAAGACCATTCCTGAGGTATATTCAATGCTGAAATCAGCGGAGGTGGAGATCAAAAAGGAACATCAAGTGTTGATGGTGAATAAAACCACTAAGTTCAAGAAAGGCAAGGGTAAGAAGAACTTCAAGAAGGACGGCAAGGGAGTTGCCGCGCCCGGTAAGCCAGTTGCCGGGAAGAAGTCAAAGAATGGACCCAAGCCTGAGACTGAGTGCTTTTATTGCAAGGGAAGTGGTCACTGGAAGCGGAACTGCCCCAAATACTTAGCGGACAAGAAGGCCGGCAACACCAAAGGTATATGTGATATACATGTAATTGATGTGTACCTTACCAGTACTCGTAGTAGCTCCTGGGTATTTGATACCGGTGCGGTTGCTCATATTTGTAACTCAAAACAGGAGCTGCGGAATAAGCGGAGACTGGCGAAGGACGAGGTGACGATGCGCGTCGGGAATGGTTCCAAGGTCGATGTGATCGCCGTCGGCACGCTGCCTCTACATTTACCTACGGGATTAGTTTTAAACCTCAATAATTGTTATTTAGTGCCAGCTTTGAGCATGAACATTGTATCAGGATCTCGTTTAATTCGAGATGGCTACTCATTTAAATCCGAGAATAATGGTTGTTCTATTTATATGAGAGATATGTTTTATGGTCATGCCCCGCTGGTCAATGGTTTATTCTTAATGAATCTCGAACGTGATGTTACACATATTCATAGTGTGAATACCAAAAGATGTAAAGTTGATAACGATAGTCCCACATACTTGTGGCACTGCCGCCTTGGTCACATTGGTGTCAAACGCATGAAGAAGCTCCATGCAGATGGACTTTTGGAGTCTCTTGATTACGAATCATTTGACACGTGCGAACCATGCCTCATGGGTAAGATGACCAAGACTCCGTTCTCCGGAACAATGGAGCGAGCAACCAACTTATTGGAAATCATACATACTGATGTGTGCGGTCCAATGAGTGTTGAGGCTCGCGGTGGCTATCGTTATGTTCTCACTCTCACTGATGACTTAAGTAGATATGGGTATGTCTACCTAATGAAACACAAGTCTGAAACCTTTGAAAAGTTCAAGGAATTTCAGAGTGAGGTTGAGAATCAACGTGACAGGAAAATAAAGTTCTTACGATCAGATCGTGGGGGAGAATATTTAAGTCACGAATTTGGTACGCACTTAAGGAAATGTGGAATCGTTTCACAACTCACGCCGCCTGGAACACCTCAGCGAAATGGTGTGTCCGAACGTCGTAATCGCACTCTATTGGATATGGTGCGATCTATGATGTCTCTTACCGATCTACCGCTCTCATTTTGGGGCTATGCTTTAGAGACTGCCGCATTCACTTTAAATAGGGCTCCGTCGAAATCCGTTGAGACGACACCGTATGAATTATGGTTTGGGAAGAAACCTAAGCTGTCGTTTCTAAAAGTTTGGGGATGCGATGCTTATGTCAAGAAACTTCAACCTGAAAAGCTCGAACCCAAGTCGGAAAAATGCGTCTTCATAGGATACCCTAAGGAAACCATTGGGTATACCTTCTACCTCAGATCCGAAGGCAAGATCTTTGTTGCCAAGAACGGGTCCTTTCTGGAGAAAGAGTTTCTCTCGAAAGAAGTGAGTGGGAGGAAAGTGGAACTTGATGAGGTGATAGTCACCCCTTCCGAACCGGAAAGTAGCGCAGCGCGGGAAGATGTTCCTGTGGTGCCTACACCGACTGGGGAGGAAGTTAATGATGATGATCATGAAGCTTCGGATCAAGTTACTGCTGAACTTCGTAGGTCCACAAGGACACGTTCCGCACCAGAGTGGTACGGCAACCCTGTCCTGGAAATCATGTTGTTAGACAACGGTGAACCTTCGAACTATGAAGAAGCGATGGCGGGCCCGGATTCCAACAAATGGCTTGAAGCCATGCAATCCGAGATAGGATCCATGTATGAAAACGAAGTATGGACTTTGACTGACTTGCCCGATGATCGGCGAGCCATAGAAAATAAATGGATCTTTAAGAAGAAGACAGACGCGGATGGTAACGTGACCATCTATAAGGCTCGACTTGTCGCTAAGGGTTATCGACAAGTTCAAGGGGTTGACTACGATGAGACTTTCTCACCCGTAGCGAAGCTGAAGTCCGTCCGAATCATGTTAGCAATTGCCGCATTCTATGATTATGAGATATGGCAAATGGACGTCAAAACGGCATTCCTTAACGGCTTTCTTAAGGAAGAATTGTATATGATGCAGCCGGAAGGTTTTGTCGATCCTAAGAATGCTAACAAGGTATGCAAGCTCCAGCGCTCCATCTATGGGCTGGTGCAAGCATCTCGGAGTTGGAACATTCGATTTGATGAGATGATCAAAGCGTTTGGGTTTACACAGACTTATGGAGAAGCCTGTGTTTACAAGAAAGTGAGTGGGAGCTCTGTAGCATTTCTCTTATTATATGTGGATGACATACTATTGATGGGAAATGATATAGAATTCTTGGAAAGTATAAAGGCCTACTTGAATAAGTGTTTTTCAATGAAGGACCTTGGAGAAGCTGCTTATATATTAGGCATCAAGATCTATAGAGATAGATCAAGACGCCTCATTGGTCTTTCACAGAGTACGTACCTTGACAAGATATTGAAGAAGTTCAATATGGATCAGTCCAAGAAGGGGTTCTTGCCTGTATTGCAAGGTGTGCAATTGAGCACGGCTCAATGCCCGACCACGGCAGAAGATAGAGAAAAGATGAGTGTCATCCCCTATGCCTCGGCCATAGGGTCTATTATGTATGCCATGCTGTGTACCAGACCTGATGTAAACCTTGCCGTAAGTTTGGTAGGAAGGTACCAAAGTAATCCCGGCATGGAACACTGGACAGCGGTCAAGAATATCCTGAAGTACCTGAAAGGACTAAGGATATGTTTCTCGTTTATGGAGGTGACGAAGAGCTCGTCGTAAAGGGTTACGTCGACGCTAGCTTCGACACAGATCTGGATGACTCTAAGTCACAAACCGGATACGTGTATATTTTGAATGGAGGGGCAGTAAGCTGGTGCAGTTGCAAGCAAAGCGTCGTGGCGGGATCTACATGTGAAGCGGAGTACATGGCGGCCTCAGAGGCAGCGCAAGAAGCAATCTGGATGAAGGAGTTCATTACCGACCTAGGGGTGATTCCCAATGCGTCGGGCCCGATGACTCTCTTCTGTGACAACACTGGAGCTATTGCCCTTGCCAAGGAGCCCAGGTTTCACAGGAAGACCAGGCATATCAAGCGTCGCTTCAACTCCATTCGTGAAAGTGTTCAAAATGGAGACATAGATATTTGTAAAGTACATACGGACCTGAATGTAGCAGATCCGTTGACTAAACCTCTCCCTAGAGCAAAACATGATCAACACCAGAACTCTATGGGTGTTCGATTCATCACAATGTAACTAGATTATTGACTCTAGTGCAAGTGGGAGACTGTTGGAAATATGCCCTAGAGGCAATAATAAAATGGTTATTATTATATTTCCTTGTTCATGATAATTGTCTATTGTTCATGCTATAATTGTGTTATCCGGAAATCGTAATACATGTGTGAATACATAGACCACAACATGTCCCTAGTGAGCCTCTAGTTGACTAGCTCGTTGATCAACAGATAGTCATGGTTTCCTGACTATGGACATTGGATGTCATTGATAACGGGATCACATCATTAGGAGAATGATGTGATGGACAAGACCCAATCCTAAGCATAGCACAAAGATCGTGTAGTTCGTTTGCTAGAGCTTTTCCAATGTCAAGTATCATTTCCTTAGACCATGAGATCGTGCAACTCCCGGATGCCGTAGGAGTGCTTTGGGTGTACCAAACGTCACAACGTAACTGGGTGACTATAAAGGTGCACTACGGGTATCTCCGAAAGTGTCTGTTGGGTTGGCACGGATCGAGACTGGGATTTGTCACTCCGTATGACGGAGAGGTATCTCTGGGCCCACTCGGTAATGCATCATCATAATGAGCTCAATGTGACCAAGTGGTTGGTCACGGGATCATGCATTACGGTACGAGTAAAGTGACTTGCCGGTAACGAGATTGAACAAGGTATTGGGATACCGACGATCGAATCTCGGGCAAGTAACGTACCGATTGACAAAGGGAATTGTATACGGGATTGATTGAATCCTCGACATCGTGGTTCATCCGATGAGATCATCGTGGAACATGTGGGAGCCAACATGGGTATCCAGATCCCGCTGTTGGTTATTGACCGGAGAGTCGTCTCGGTCATGTCTGCATGTCTCCCGAACCCGTAGGGTCTACACACTTAAGGTTCGGTGACGCTAGGGTTGTAGAGATATTAGTATGCGGAAACCCGAAAGTTGTTCGGAGTCCCGGATGAGATCCCGGACGTCACGAGGAGTTCCGGAATGGTCCGGAGGTGAAGAATTATATATAGGAAGTCCAGTTTCGGCCACCGGGAAAGTTTCGGGGGTTATCGGTATTGTACCGGGACCACCGGAAGGGTCCCGGGGGTCCACCGGGTGGGGCCACCTGTCCCGGAGGGCCCCATGGGCTGAAGTGGGGAGGGGAACCAGCCACTGGTGGGCTGGTGCGCCCCCCTTGGGCCTCCCCTGCGCCTAGGGTTGGAAACCCTGGGGTTGGGTGGGGGGGCGCCCCACTTGGCTTGGGGGGCAAGCCACCCCCTTGGCCGCCGCCCCCCCTCAGATGGGATCTCCAGGGGGCCGGCGCCCCCCCAGGACCCCTATATATAGTGGGGGGGAGGGAGGGCAGCAGTACCCTAGCCCCTGGCGCCTCCCTCTCCCTCCCGTGACACCTCTCCCTCCCGCTTGCGCTTGGCGAAGCCCTGCCGGGATCCCCGCTACTTCCACCACCACGCCGTCGTGCTGCTGGATCTCCATCAACCTCTCCTCCCCCCTTGCTGGATCAAGAAGGAGGAGACGTCGCTGCTCCGTACGTGTGTTGAACGGGGAGGTGCCGTCCGTTCGGCGCTCGGTCATCGGTGATTTGGATCACGACGAGTACGACTCCATCAACCCCGTTCACTTGAACGCTTCTGCTTGCGATCTACAAGGGTATGTAGATGCACTCCTTCCTTCTCGTTGCTAGTAAACTCCATAGATGGATTTTGGTGATGCGTAGAAAATTTTAAAATTCTGCTACGATCCCCAACAAGGATTGTGTGCCTCATTTGATGTATCAGAATGGTAGCCTTGATGTTTTGAACATACAACCAGGTCATCCTACGAATCTCAACTGTCCATACCGGATTTCTAAAAGAAGTGGAGACATGAAAATCAAAGAATGGAAAAAATGTATGGACAGTCGCAAGGAGGTTCTTGGAAGCAAAAGGAAGCGAAGCGCAAAAATTGGAGACATGATGATCTCCATTCTCCATAATGGAGAGTCGGGGTCTATATTGTTTTATGCTATTTTACCTTAAAGAGGGTATTTAGGTCCTACCTAATACTGATGATCATGTGCTAAGAACAATTAAGTAGGTTTCGTTCGATGACTATGAGGATGATGATCGTATGACTTGTTATTAATAACGAGTAGAAGTTGTATGATGATGATTGGTAGGACTTGTTATTATGATGATGCATGATGCGGGCATCAAGAGTTATTATATATCAGTGGGTGAAATGAACATGGATTGGAATGAAGTGAAGGCAACAAGCATGTGGTGCATGTCGAAAGTAGTACTAATCCAAACTTGATCAAGTTAGGATTAATATTACTTTCGACATGCACCACATGTTGCCTTCACTTTAATCTAAGCCATGTTTAGGCATAGCAGTAGCGTTGGTACATCAAGCATGGAAATAAGAGAGCACAGTTCTCTCTGTTAGCTAGCTTACACACCCTAAATTACCCCCTAAACCCTCCCCCTTTCAAAAAAAAACAAAAACCCCAGCCACTGAAATGCTGACGCGTGGATGCCTTTTGGTCCCGGTTGGTGTCACCAACCGGGACCAAAGGCCCTCCTGCCTGGGCTGGCCGCAGCGGCCACATGGAGGCCCATCTGTCCCGGTTCATGTAAGAACCGGGACTAAAGGGCTAGGGCATTAGTAACGACCCTTTAGTCCCGGTTCAACAACCGGGACAAAAGGCCCTTACCAACCGGGACAGATGACCCTTTTTCTACTACTGATTGTCCAGCGATTAGGTGAATAGGCCATGGCAGCACCGACGCTTCGATGGCGATTGGGCGGGTGGATGAGGCGATGCCATGATGAATCTTTGCAGGGGGAGGCAAGAAGCCATGAGTAGGCGCAGGTACCCTATCAAAAAAAAGAGTAGGCGCAGCTTTTTTAGGGTTGCCGGCCTAAATAAAAGCGATCAAATTAGTTGATGACAATCTTATCCTTCCTTATCTTTTCGATACAGTATATCACAACGTTGTTGCTGCTAACAGCACTTCCTGAATCATAGGCACGCATGCCATGGAGAGTGCGCCAGATCCTAAAGACTAGGACTTTCTATACAAGACGTTTACAGAATGCGAATATGACTATACAAATATTATAGTACAGTTTAACAAAATTGATCGATAGCCTGGGTGCCTCAATCGCCAATAGATGGGCCAGGCCTGTGCACCCTCTCGCTTCAGCTGGTTTAGCCTGTCTAAAAAAAGCTGGTTCAGCCGGTGTCCACGTATGAATTTTACGGTGTCCCACACAATATATCAGCGATCGCTTAAGATAATCGGAGTACTTACCCGGTGTCCTGTGACACCGGGTGTGTCTACGTGGGTCCGCCCCTGAGTACGGTGGCATGCATGGCTGAGTGCGGAGCCAGGGGAGCTGCAGGACCCATTTCTCTTTCCCGCTGCAACCACACCGTCCACCCCGAGCAGTGCTGCTGCAGGAACATCTAGCCGAACTCGGTGTGACAGCCATGACTCCTAAGCACCATACATGAGTGGCACCTGGTCTAGATTCAATAAACATCTTATGTTTCTCTCAAAAAATTAATTAGTCGCGCCAACCATGAATCTTTTTCGAGTGAGTAAAAAAATAAGATTAATTGACATGTCTGAGATGCATACTGAATTAATCATAAGAGAAATGGTAAGGAGGCTGAAAGGCTGAAAATGCAGGAACCCCAGAAGTAGTGGTGTGGCATCATGTAGACCATACACTATAGGAAAAACACACGTCGCCGGGTATCAGAAAGTATGCCGAGTTTTAAATCACGTGCTCACGACTTACGTCAATATACACCGAGTGACTGTCAAAATATACACGGCAAACAGTAGAAACATGGCTTACATCACAGTAAGCCGTGAGGGCAAACATAATGTATTAGGCTTACTCCAAATACTCGGCTTACTGGAAAGTAAGCCGTAAGGCTCTTGAAAACATACTCAGCATACAAAAAGACACCGGTAAAGTCTGTTGCCATGTGTCCGCCGTCGGCGCACTTAACAGCTAGCCTGACGACCATTGATGTAAATCGAGTATGTTCCCATAACACTCAGCTTATATTCTCGATTTTCTTTTTCAAAACAAAAAATAAACTTAGCTTCACTTTGAACCTTATCGATCGTTAGCATTTTAAGCTCGAAAACCCATACTTGTGGTAACAAACTTATAGGTTTGCAAAGAGGATGCCATCGATGGTGGACTCATGGTTGTGAACGAGCTCATGGTTGTGAACTAGTTGGATATGCTTATGTTTCACTTATGAACAATATGCTTATCTTTGGTGTGAATTTGTTGGGTATGTGCAACTTTGTTGGATATGTATGAATGTTGAACTTTGTGCAACCAACAATATATATTGTTGGATATGTATGGATGTTGCACTTTGTTTGTGGAGATACTATATATATATATATTGTTGGATATATATATGTATGGATGTTGCACTTTGTTTGTGGAGATAGTATATATTATTGGATGTATGCATATTGAGGTTGGTGGAGCCATTTCATATACTGTTACTCAAATTGCAGGGCTCGCACAGCTAATAAAAAAAGCAGATTGGCATCTAAGCCGAGTGCAATACTCGACTTACTGTCAGTAAGCCGTGACGCCCAGGGTAAAGCACTCGGCTTACTGTCAGTAAGTCATACTGCCCAGCCAAAGCACTTGGCTTATACGGAGTAAGTCGTGCCACCGAGTTAAAAGCACTCGGATTGTAGGTAAAGCAGCGAACCAAATGGTCTCTTTCATTGTATGTATAAGCCGAGTGTGGCCCAGAAACACTTGTCTTACAGAGGACACGTGGCAGTATACGGGAGCTCTCACCTTGCCCGAGAAAGCCATGGAAAACACTCGGCTTACATGTACACCATAAAGAATGAGTGGCACACGACGTTCACACTAAACTCGGCTTAGGTCTAAGCCGTGAAGCAGGGCGGGTGTCGGTGTCAAAACCGGCAGATCTCGGGTAGGGGGTCCCAAGCTGTGTGTCGTGGATCGATGGGTAACAGGAGACAGGGGACACGATGTTTACCCAGGTTCGGGCCCTCTCTATCGAGATAATACCCTACTTCCTGCTTGATTGATCTTGATGAATATAGGGTTACAAGAGTTGATCTACCTCGAGATCATATGTTGTGGTCTAAGACCTAAGGGTATGATGAGTAATGTCCTAATCCTGTAGCGACTAGCCTGGCCTCGGCTTATATAATGTATCGGAGGCCTAGGATAACAAGAGTCCTAGCCGAATACGTCGGTGGAGAGGAGTCCTTGTCTTGATCACCAAGTCTTGTGGAATACTCCTTGTATGCGGCATGGGCTGCCCGAAGTGGCCCATGAGTGAACCGCCATGGGGGTCCTCGGCCCGATCCACCTAGTCGGGAGACGATGTGGTGAGTACCCCCTAGTCCAGGACACCGTCAGTAGCCCCCTGAACCGGTCTTCAAGTTGGGGACGCTCCTTGATCCTTCCGAACTATTCTTCATCTTCAGTCCTCGGTCTTGAAAACCAGTTCAACAAATCTTCTCATCTTTGATCTTGAGGATCGCCGAAGTAAATCCAAAGAGTTTACACGTCGGGTATCCGAGGAGCCCCTTTAAGTTATCGGCCTTTATCAATGCCTTGTTATTTTTATGCCACACCTCGGGTTTGAAGTTGTTCCCGGGCGGCAGTGTCCTCTTGCGTCCGAGCTCCAACACCGGACTGTATTTTGAGGTATCTTTTGCAGCCGAGCACCAATGCCGGACCGCTTCCGAGCTCCAACGCCGGAATGTATCTGAGCTCCAACGCCGTACTGTATCCGAAGAGTATTGTTACAGCCGAGCTCCAACGCCGGACTATGTCCAAGCTCCAACGCCGGACTATATCCGAGGTGTCATAGATCACCTTGGTTCAAAAAAGTTGAAGGAGTTTAGCCGAGCTTAATGCTGGAAATGCCCTCTATGGAACCAGCCACTGGCGCCCGAGCTTTATGCCGGACTGCTTCCGAGGTGGTGCACCACCCCGACTGCGGGCCGATTTTTTGTCAATATTTTTGATTGGTGCAATTTATTCTCTGCCGAGATATATAGCCAGTAGCCCTCAAGGTGTGTATCAGTCGAAAACCCGAGATGCACCTGAAGGATGACATAAGACCGCTGATCCCAGTAGCCCCTGAGACTCAGGTTGATTCGCAAAATCGGCCTGAGGATCAACTCCTAGCTCGGCAGAATACTTCGGGACACAAAAAGTGGCGTGCAAAGTCCTGGAGACTTAGGTTGGGTGCGGCCGACCAACCCGAGGATCATAATCTCCTCGAAAACTATATTGCACTTAAATTTTCTGCATTGGATTGCCAATGCAGTAGCCCCCGAGACACTGGTCGGGTGGCAACACCAGATCAGGGGATCAATGTGCCCCTTTAATATTTATAAATAATGAGCGTGAAGCCCAGTAGCCCCCGAGCCTTAATGTGGGCACGGGTGTCCGAATTAAGGATCGATATCCGGAGTAAAATCACAAATTATGTGTAATGATTCTATGTATCCAAGTACTTGACATCATTAATGCTCGGATCCACATTGTCCAAAACTTTGTTGACCGACCATCGGCTTCAACCTCCTCGGCCAGCAGCTGGGGAGTGTTTGTCCTACTTTATTAAGCCTTTAAGGGCAAAGGTTTACGGCAAACAAGGCAATCCGGTCATACGGTTTTATAAACAAAGGTACGCGGAGAGATATGTTATATTACTTTTTTAATGTAAGAAACATAAGGAAAATAGTCCCGCTATCGGTTCCTTTCCTTGGGTTGTCATGCTGACCATGATCATGAAACCTCACCTCCGATCAATGTGGGAGGAAAATATTGAGGATTTAGTTCGGAGAAAGTTTCCGAACTCTATGGTATTAATGAACCGAAATTTTCACTTCCATCGTTGCCGACCAATTATATCCTTTAAGATTGCTAGCTTTCGGCTTCACCCAGTCTGAGGTACTAACTCGGATGACCCGGTAGTAACAATCAAAGAGGTGCTCCCTTTACCGCCTAGCCGAACAATCGGGAACGTAGGGGTAAGCACAGGAGCCAGGCAACCCAGCTTGGCCAAAATCTTAAGTCAAATTGATGCATATTTATGGCTTTATAACGATGATTGCGGAAGGCAGCCCTCGTATATTAAATACAAACGCCGATGATATGTTTATTTTGACTCCATTGCGACCGTTTATCTGTTGAAAAGTGGCCCATCGTCGGCTTCCACCCCCTTGTAGATGCTACGCAGGATATTTTCGCAATAACAAAACAACCCTTAGCCGACGCCTCGGTGCCAGAAGGCGGTTGTGTTAGCGGAAACAAGGCAATCAGATATGCGGGCTTTATAACTTTCACTTAGTCATAGGAGCTTAAAGTTGGGAGGCCAGTTACTAGCCCCCGGTTAGTGTTCGGCGATAGTCGAGGTCAAGCAGTAAACACTTCAGCCAATGTTATGGGCGGACCATCACTTAACATGGGGTGACCTCCATTGATCTTATAATTTAGTACAATCATCGGATTGCTGACCAGTTTACGCTTATTGTGACAGTCAGTTTTCGGCTTTCTCCATTGAGGCGCTTAACCATGCAAGCTCGAAGCACAATCATAGTAGTTCTCCCTTGGCACACCTAGCCGAACAAAGCGGAACGTAGGATGCAAGCACGGGAGCCGGGCAACCCAACTATTTGACCGAAGACACAATTCGAAACCGATGCATATATAGCAATATCCGAGAATGTTTTTGCCGAATCTCTAAAGGTGTCCGGCGTTGCACTGCGCGACTAACGCTGGAAACACACAAATAGTTTAAAAGTGCCCTAGGCTCGAAAAGCCAAAAAAAACTGATTCCAAAGTTTAATGTCCGAACTAGATCAAGTGTTCGGTGCCAATCCGAAAATTGGTCTTAGACAAAGAAAATTGTGCTTCTGTCGTGCTTTAACATGACACATCCTATCTCAAGACTTCAAGCGGGTCAGCCTACGGTTTCAACCTCCTATCCCGAAGGTGGAGTACTTCTTGTTAGGCTAGTTTAGCAAACTAAACTCTAGCGGCTTTGAGAGAGAAATTAGGCTCCTCGGCTATTGACCACACACTCGCGTCGAAAAAAGGAGTGATAGAAAAAGACTTTGCAACGACTAAGAAGAAGAACACTTATTATAAACAGCTCATACTAATTTAAGAGCCCCCAAGTGACTTGGGTAAAAGAATTTTATGTATAATGATTGTATGTACCGAAGTACTTATATCATATCTGTGTTCACCCGAACTTTAAACGCGTCTTAACCGACCGTCGGCTTCTCCCTCTTCGGTCAAGGGCCGAAAAGTGTTATGTACTCCACCTGTCGAGAATATCGACGGTGTTTCCGATAACCAGGCAATCAGGCCATAAGGCTGTAACAGACAAAGCGCGCTCAGGGAACTTATGCTATATTACTGACGAAGTGTAAGAAGCATCTTCGAAGAAAATAGTACCTCCACCGATACCTTTCTTCGGTTGCTCATTGTTACTATGAGACTTGTGCAATAGATTTTTTGTACTCATGAGTTCCGTTGTGTGCCGACCATGATTGAAAACAATAAGAGCGCTAGCTTTCGGCTTCACCCAGTCTGAGGTCCGAGCTCGGATGACCCGATCGTGACAATCGCAGAGGTGCTCCCTTTACTCCCTAGCCGAACAATCGGGAACGTAGGGGTAAACACAGGAGCAAGGCAACCCAGCTTGCGGAACACTTAAGTCAACATGGTGCATATTGTGGCGTAATACACGAACAAGGAACGAAGCCATACAAGTATAATCATATGCAAGAGGAAAGGCTTCATAAAGGAAGCCCCCAAGTAAACGGGGTATTTGAATTTGTGTGTCACAAACAAAGTTTTGACAAGGAAGTTTTTCACATACAACTTTTTGCCAAAAAAGTATGATGCTTGGTCGAACTGAACAAAATTTAAAACTGAAAGTTTTTGAGCATGAAAGCGACTTAGCTGGTTAATGTGTTCGGCATTGATGACGTGGTCCGAGCTTGATGCGGGACAAGGTACCAGCCCTCAAGCCGGTCTCGAAGTGGCGGAGCGAAGAGCTCGGCACTCCGAAGTGGCGATGTAGCACGACCAATGTGGCGAGGTATAACCCCCAGTCCGATTGAGGCGACGGAGCAGGCCGACAATATGACGCCGAAGTCCCCGGTGTGGGTTAATGAAGTGATGACGAAGCCCCGGTCCAGCCGAGGTGATAGTGCTGCCCGACTCGGGTCATTTACCTGTGCATAGAAAATAGTGCAAGCCGGAGATAATAATAATATGAATAAAAAAAGTTGCATAATTAATAATTTATGCAAAGTGAGTAATAAAAGAAATATGGCCCGTGTGCCGAACACACGATGAGGTAGAGCTCTCTCAACGATGCCGAAGTCCCCGAGGCAACCGAACACGTCGGTATGGCAACACGACCAACGAGGTGATCACGCGAGCCGATTTACGCCGATTGGGACGACGGCGTCGGCTTGCCGAAGAGACCACGTGACGTAGTCGAAGTCCATTACCTGCACATGTAAAATAGTGCAGGCGAACAACAATAATATAAATATATAAAAATCCTCGCGTACTTAATTTACGCAAGGTAATTCATTTAAAGATATGTGGCCTAGCGCCGAAGTCAATGTCGATGCAAGGTGTCAGCGTGATGCACAACCTGACTTCACAGGTCGGTCCGAGTTCTGGATGCGGCGTTCGCCGGACTATGTACGGAAACTGACCGAACCACCATGTGACCGTCGTTAATGCAGCCACCATTTGACAGACCTGTGTACAGATGATGGAACAAACCAGAGTAATAATTCCTTGGGAAAAATAAATCCAAACAAGCAAAAATTAGTAGGATAAATAGCACCTGATTTATTTGTTGTAGCAATCCGAAGAAAGGTGACTGCCAAAATTGGGACTCGATCCGCACACCCATTGCCTGATGGGCGATAAAGCAAGGGCATGGCGATGCTGGCAAAGGTGGCTTGCCGAGACAAAGCCCTCGGTCTAGCTAACGTGACGAAGCTGGTCGGCTGGTGACGCCGAAGTCACCGGAGTATGTTGATGAAGAAATAGCCAAGTCCCCGGTCCAGCCGAGGTGACGGAGCAGGTCGGTGAGGAGATGTTGCAGCTGCCATGTCAACCGAGGTGCCGAAGCAGTTCGGCGTGATGGACATCGGCTTGAAGAAGCAATAGTGCGGCCATGCTGACGCAGGTCGTGACTTGTGATGCGGTCAATGCCGGCTTGATGAAATGACCATGCGGCGATGCCGGTGTGCCCGCTCCGTGTAATCCGTGGGGCAGCGATGTTGGTGATGATTTATCCTTCGGGATGTCGAACTCTTGTTCGGCTTGCCGAGATGATGATCCGAAGAAGTTGAGCTCGGCTCAACAAAGCGGCGACGTGTCTAGCGCAGGTCGACAGCCGTGGAGCAATATTGCCGGACTGGTTTGACACCAGCGTGATGGTGAAGATTACCTCGGAGGAGGGTTAAAATTTTATGGGTACGTGTTTAAAAACAAAGCACAATAGCCTAGAAAAAAATTCCTTCAAAAGGGTTGTCCAATATCCCGTTCATGAAGAAACATGAACTCGGGCCGGATTTGTATTCGCGCAGAAAACAGATCCGAAAATTGGTCCACTCATCGGAAGGTTCCCGGAGTTTGAACCGTCGGATCGAGATGAAATTTGGAGGGGTGGTAGATATGGTAATTCCACAGCAGATAAACGGTTGGATCTTCCAAAGGACCTCCGAGCTGGGCTCTGTAGACCACACCCTAAACTCGTGCAGATTCCCGTCCAGATTTGACAGGGCTCCGGTATATCGTAGATTGCCAGAGATTCCTCCATCGGAACTCGATGAAATTTGACATGGTTGTTGTAGACTTAATTCCGCACAATTCCACCGAATGAATCGTCAGAGCGATGCTCGAGGAGGTGGTGGCAGCGGATACAAGTTTTTTGTTCGGAAAAAACAGCACGGTCGCCCGAGGGCAATGTTGACGTTGAACCCCCGAGCTCCATGGATGATTCTTCCATGATCATGATAGAGATCGGAGTTGATGTTGATGGAGGTCATTGTCCGAACATGACGATCCGGCGTGGAGTGTTGTCCTCGGTCGAGCCAAGGCGACCAGTCGAGCCGGTGACGAAGATGCCGACGTCGCAGTTAATCTGCAGACGAGCCAGTGATCCTTTGCCGATCACACAGCGGAACTCTCAATGGAAGCACCATTGTCGGTGTCAAAACCTGCAGATCTCGGGTAGGGGGTCTCAAGCTGTGTGTCGTGGATCGATGGGTAACAGGAGACAGGGGACACGATGTTTACCCAGGTTCGGGCCCTCTCTATCGAGGTAATACCCTACTTCCTGCTTGATTGATCTTGATGAATATAGGGTTACAAGAGTTGATCTACCTCGAGATCATATATTGTGGTCTAAGACCTAAGGGTATGATGAGTAATGTCCTAATCCTCTAGCGACTAGCCTGGCCTCGGCTTATATAATGTACCGGAGGCCTAGGATAACAAGAGTCCTAGCCGAATACGTCGGTGGAGAGGAGTCCTTGTCTTGATCACCAAGTCTTGTGGAATACTCCTTGTATGCGGCATGGGCTGACCGAAGTGGCCCATGAGTGAACCGCCATGGGGGTCCTCGGCCCGATCCACCTAGTCGGGAGACGATGTGGTGAGTACCCCCTAGTCCAGGACACCGTCAGCGGGCACATGACGATCTTGCTGTACATGCTTAGGTATAACCCGTGAAGCTTTCTGGGCACACGGCATACCGGAGAACTCCAGTTTACTTGTAAACCGTGAACCCTCCAAGCACATGGCTTACACAAAACATACACGACTTATAGACTCACCACGTGGCGTCGCCGTTAGTGTCGCCATTAGTGGTCTCACTTCTTTTGCTATGTGCCTCTACTTTATACTCGGCTTATAGATAAGACGTATGCCCGGTAACTAACACTCATAACCCATAAGCCGAAACATTTCTAAGCCGTGAGTGCGACACCGAGTGCAACACTCGGCTTTCAATTTTCCGTGGTTAAAATGGCCTTTGCCGTGTATGAAACATACATGGCTTTGTTTCTTTTTCCTGTAGTGATACTGCCCTGGCCCGGGTTTATCTTTGACAGAATCTTGGACAATACATACTTCTGCCATCCCTAAGATCCATACTTCAAGATGTTACAATTATCATTACCATATTCAACATGTTAGTTCTGTTGTGTTCTTGAGAATATAGGAGAAAGCTAGTTGTCAAGTGTATATATATTTGCACTAAATATTGTTGTTTGATCATGTTGTAATGCAATTCTCTAGTGATGTTTGATATGTCTCCAACGTATCTATAATTTTTTATTGTTTCATGCTGTTATATTATCATTCTTAGATGTTTTACACTCATTTTATATCATTTTTTGGTACTAACCGATTGACATAGTGCCAAGTGCGAATTGCTGTTTTCTGCATGTTTTTTACATCGCAGGAAATCAATACCAAACGGAGTCCACACGCAGCGAAACTTTTTGTGGATTTTTTATGGACCAGAAGACATCCAGTGGGCCGGAGAAGCACCTGGGGCTGCTCCGAGGGGAGCACAACCCACCAGGGTGCACCTGGGGGCCCAGGCGCGCCCAGGTGGGTTGTGCCCACC
Source organism: Triticum aestivum (assembly GCF_018294505.1). NCBI lineage: Eukaryota > Viridiplantae > Streptophyta > Magnoliopsida > Poales > Poaceae > Triticum > Triticum aestivum. The sequence continues at coordinate 466,834,548 of NC_057796.1, forward strand.
TCGGGTGCCCCCTGAACCGCCTCTTTGCTCTATAAATACCCCAATATTCCAGAAACCCTAGGGGAGTCGACGAAAATCAATTCCAGCGACCACAAGTTCCAGCACCACAAGATCCAATCTAGACACCATCACGGAGGGGTGCATCATGTCCATTGGTGCCTCTCCAATGATGCGTGAGTAGTTCTTTGTAGACCTATGGGTCCGTAGTTAGTAGCTAGATGGCTTCCTCTCTCTCTTTTGATTCTCAATACAATGGTCTCTTGGAGATCCATATGATGTAACTCTTTTTGCGGTGTGTTTGTTGGATCGGATGAACTTTGAGTTTATGATCAGATCTATCTTTTTATCCATGAAAGTTATTTGAGTCTTCTTTGATCTCTTATATGCTTGATTGCTTATAGCCACGTATTTCTTCTCTGATATTTGGGTTTTGTTTGGCCAACTTGATCTATTTATCTTGCAATGGGAAGAGGTGCTTTGTAGTGGGTTCGATCTTACAGTGCTTGATCCCAGCGACAGAAGGGGAACCGACACGTATGTATCATTGCTACTAAGGATGAAACGATGGGGGTCTATTTCTACATAAATAGATCTTGTCTACATCATGTCATCATTCTTATTGCATTACTCTGTTTCTCCACGAACTTAATACACTAGATGCATGCTGGATAGCGGTCGATGTGTGGAGTAATAGTAGTAGATGCAGGCAGGAGTCGGTCTACTAATCTTGGACGTGATGCCTATATAATGATCATTTCCTGGATATCGTCATGATTATTTGAAGTTCTGTCAATTGCCCAACAGTAATTTGTTCACCCACTGTTGCTATTTTCTCGAGAGAGCCCACTAGCGAAACCTACGGCCCCCGGGTCTCTTCTTTATTATATTTGCCTTTGCGATCTATTTTCCTTTGCTTTTATTTTTAGATCTATTAAACCAAAAATACAAAAATACCTTGCTGCATTTTATTTTATTTGGCGTTTGATCTATCAATATTTACAACCCTCTCACGTCCGTTTGCCAATTTCTGGCGCCGTTGCCCGAGAAGGATTGACAACCCCTTTAACACGTTGGGTTGCGAGTATTTGTTATTTGTGTGCAAGTGCTGTTTATGTAGTGTTGCTTGGTTCTCCTACTGGTGCGATAACCTTGGTCTCATCACTGAGGGAAATACCTACCGTTGCTGTGCTGCATCATGCCTTCCTCTTTGGGGAAATATCGACGTAGTTCTAGCAGACATCAAAACAAATTTCTGGCGCCGTTGCCGTGGAGGATCTACAACATCTACCAGGTTCCTACTCACAAATCTCATCTCCTCGCAATTTACATTATTTTCCATTTGTCTCTCGTTTTCCTCTCCCCCACTTCACAAAAAAATTGCCGTTTTATTCGCCCCTCTTTTTCGTTCGTCGATTTCTTGCCGGATCTGTTTTTTGAGTGCAATCTTGTTGCGTAGTCACAATGACTCAAGAGAACACCAAGCTGTGTGATTTCTCAAATACCAACAATAATGATTTTATTGGCACTCCGATTGCTCCTCCCGCCACTAGTGCGGAGTCTTGTGATATTAATAGTTTAATACTGCTTTGCTGAATCTTGTTATGAAAGATCAGTTTTCTGGTACTCCTAATGAGGATGCCGCGTCCCATCTTAAAACATTCGTGGAATTATGCGATTATTTCAAAGAAAAAGGATGTGGACAATGATGTTGTGAAGTTGAAATTATTTCTATTTTCTTTGCGAGATCATGCAAAAATTTGGGTTTCTTCGTTACCTCGCCATAGTATCGATTCTTGGAATAAGTGCAAAGATGCTTTTATCACTAAGTATTTTCTGCTCGCAAAATTATTTCCCTTAGAACCCAGATCATGAATTTCAAGCAACTTGAACATGAGCATGTTGCACAATCTTGGGAAAGGATGAAAATGAAGCTAAGGAATTGCCCAACTCATGGGTTAAATCTTTGGATGATCATATAAATTTTTTATGCGGGGTTGAATTTTGTTTATCGTAATCTTTTAGGTTCCGCCGCGGGCGGTACTTTTATGGAAATTACTTTGGGTGAAGCCACCAAATTTCTTGATAATATTATGGCAAATTATTCACAATGGCATACCGAAAGAGCTCCTACTAGTAAAAAAGTTAATTCAGTTGAAGAAATTTCTTCTTTGAGTGAAAAAGTTGATGCTCTTATGAAATTGGTTGCTAGTAAAAGTGCTCCTATTGATTTTAATGATGTGCCTTTGTCTACTTTGATTGAGAAAAATAGTGATGCCATAGATGTGAATTTTATCTCTCGAAATAATTTCAATAACAATGCTTATAGAGGTAATTTTAATCCTAGGCCTTTTCCTAGTAATTCCTCTAATAATTATGGTAATTCCTATGGTAATCAATCTTATAATAATAATAGGAACACCTCTGATCTTGAGAATAATATTAAAGAATTAATCAACACCCAAAAAGTTTTCAACACTACAATGGAAGAAAAGTTGAATTAGATTGATGGTTTGTCTAGAAGTGTTGATAGAATTCCTCATGATGTGGAAAATCTCAAGATGAAAATTTTTGTGCCTACGGTAGAGGAATCGATTAAAGCTCTTTATGTTTGTATGGATGAAAGTAAGAAAAGAACCGCTATGCTTAGAGCTAGAAGAGAATTTTTGGAAAAAGCGTTTTCTAGTGATTGCTTTCATAAAAGTGATGAAGATCTTAAATGATTGGTGTTTCTTCTATTGATTCCTTGTTTAGTAAAATTAAGATTGATGAAAAAGGTACTGGAGAAGAGTCAACTTTAGCTAGAAGGCGTCCCGATAATTCGGAGAGTGAAAATCTTGTTGAGAAAATTGATAAAAGTGGGTTTGAAGAGGTCAAGACTTTAACTAGTAATGTGCCCACTCTTTTGGATTAAAAAGACTTTAATTATGATAGTTGCTCTTTGATTGATTGTATTTCTTTGTTGTAATCACGATTAATTCACCCCATGCGTATGAACAAAATAAAGCTTGTACTAAACATATTGTTGATGCTATGATGAAAGCTTTGCAAGAAAAGTTGGAATTAGAAGTTTCAATTTGTAGAAAATTACATGATGAGTGGGAACCTACTATCAAAGTCAAGATTAAAAATTATGAATGTTTTCCTTTATGTGAATTGGGTGCTAGTGTTCCTACAATTCCGAAATCTTTATGTGATGTGCTTGGTCTTACCGATATTGAAGAATGTTCTTTAAATTTGCACTTGGCGGATTCTAGTATGAAAAAGCCTATGAGAAGAATTAATGATGTTCTTATTCTTGCAAATAGGAATTATGTGCCCATAGATTTTATTGTTCTTGATATTGATTGCAATCCGTCTTGTCGAATTATTCTTGGTAGACCGCTTTTACGCACTATTGGTGCCGTGATTGATATGAAAGAAGGCAATATTAAGTTTCAATTTCCACTAAGGAAGGGTATGGAACACTTGCCTAGAACAATAATTAGGCCACCATATGAATCAATCATGAGGGCATCTTATGGATCCAGAAACAAAGATGACAACACTTAGATCCTTGCTTTATGCCTAGCTAGGGGCGTGAAACGATAGCGCTTGTTGGGAGGCAACCCGATGAATAAAATTTATTTTTGCTTTTTGCTTTCTGTTCTTGAGTGTTACCACAATTATGCTACTCTTATGATTGTGTTTTTTATGTTTAATTTAGTGTTTGTGCCAAGAAAAGCCTTTAGGATCTTCTTGGGTGATACTTGATTTGATCTTGCTGAAAAACAGAAACTTTCGTGCCCAGAAAAACAATTGTTAAAAGTCACAAAAGCGTGATAAAATTCTGAATTTTTCACAGCAGATTTATATGCAAATTTCCTACGTTTTCAAAAATTTTCAGAATTTTTGGAGTTACAGAACTATTCAAAATATCCAGATTGCTATAGACTTCTGTTTTTGACAGATTCTGTTTTCTTTGCGTTGTGTGCTTGTTTTGATGATTCTATGGTTTTCTTTGATGAGTTTTTGCCATAGAAAAGTTGGAATACAGTAGATATAATGGAATAATAAAATATGAATTGGTTTGCTACAGTACTTATAGTAGTGATTTTCTTTCTTATACTAATGGATCTCACGAAGGTTTAGTTTAGTTTTGTGTGATTGAAGTTTTCAAGTTTTGGGTGATGTTACGATAGAAGAAGGAATAAGGAGTAAGAAGAGCCTAAGCTTGGGGATGCCCATGGCACCCCAAGCTATTATCCGAAGAGAAGCAATCAACTAAGCTTGGGGATGCCCCGAGTGGCATCCCCTCTTTCTTAACAACCATCGGTATTTACTCGAAGCTATATTTTTATTCGTCACATACTATGAGTTTTGCTTGGAGCACCTTGTATGATATGAGTCTTTCCTTGTTTTTTGTTTCCTTTTTAAGTCTTAGATCCTTGCTGGACACACCTATTGGAGAGAGCCAAAATTATGCCATGACTTGTTAGGATTGCTCTCTATGCTTCACTTAAATTTTTATGAGCTATGGAATCGCTCTAGTGCTTCACTTATATCTTTTTAAGCATGGTGTGCTTTAGTATTTTTGAAGAAATGCTCTCTTGCTTCACTTAGATTTATTTGAGAGTTAGTAAATTTTTTAAGAAATTCTCTCTTGCTTCACTTAAATTAATTTGATAGAAAGAAATATTATGCTCATGATCTTCACTTATATTTGTTTGAGCTTATCAAAAGCAACACATGAAATTAGTTCCAAAGTGATAGATATCCAAGAAGGATATAATGAAAACTTTCATGAAGATCATTGGACAAAATAAATTTGATTCCTTATAATAGTTTGAGATATGATGATGTGATACGTAAGTCATGTTGGTGAGTAATTATGCTTTAGTAAGAATATTGGTGTTAAGGTTTGTGATTCCCTATGCAAGCACGGAAGTCAATAGTTATGCAATGAAATTATATCCTACTTGTGGTGCATTATTCGGTGTTTTATGCTTAATGCTCGCTTATGAGATTATTCGTTTCTTGGTTGGTCGCTTCTCATTCTTTTGCTAGCCTTCATTTTGCACTAAGTATGATCACTACTTGTGCATCCAAAATGCTTTAAACCAGTTTTGCCACATGAGTCCACTATATCTACCTATGTGTGGTATTCTTTTTCCGTTCTAATCAAATTTGTATGTGACATCTCTAATATTCAAAATAAACTTCTCTTTTGTGTTCTCATACCGCTCGCGAGGCGGTGAGGGGTGGCTAATATTTTCCATGCTAGATGTGTTATTCTCACAATGAGTGTTTATTCACTTGTCATTGCATGATAGTAAGGCAAAGGTATTAGGGATGCCCAGTCCTGAAACAAAAATGAATTTACTTTATGTTGTCAAATAATAAATTCCTTGGAAAGTGTTGGTATGATGGACACCCGTGGATACGGTTAGCCATGGAAAGTGAAAGTATGGTTGAAAAAGGAATAAACTTTAATTTCTGTTTGGGAACCACCTATGATATATCTAGCATGGAAAGTGTTGGGAACTCTAAGTCGTTTTCGTTAGTGGGAAAGGCACACCTCCGAAAATGTTTTTATCTCGAAGTTTTTCGCTTTGAGCTCTGGCACCTATACAAATCCCTACTTCCCTCCGCGAAGGGCCTTTCTTTTTTACTTTATGCAATTTTTATTTTGAGTCTCCATCTTCTCTCATAAAGCACCAACTAGGAGGCACTATGATCGTACTTGAGCATTGGGTGTAGCTAATATGCGAATGTGTTTCATGAATGGATCAATGTTTGAGCATGATGGGCTAGGGATAACTTATTTTAGCGTTGATATTTTGATAGACATGGTTTCTTGTTGATATGCTTGAGTATTTAAGTCTCATGTCAAAATTAGACTATTGCTTTGAACCATATAAAAGTCCAAATGTCCATGCTACAAAGAAAAGAATATGAGATGACATGTTAGGCAACATTCCACATAAAAAATTCTGTTTTTATCATTTACCTACTCGAGGACGAGCAAGAATTAAGCTTGGGGATGCTGATACGTCTCCAACGTATCTATAATTTTTTATTGTTCCATGCTGTTATATTATCATTCTTGGATGTTTTATAATCATTTTATATCATTTTTGGTACTAACCTATTGACATAGTGCCAAGTGCCAGTTGCTCTTTTCTGCATGTTTTTTACATCGCAGGAAATCAATACCAAACCGAGTCCAAACACAGCGAAACTTTTTGTGGATTTTTTATGGACCAGAAGACATCCAGTTGGCCGGAGAAGCACCTGGGGGGGTGCTCCGAGGGGAGCACAACCCACCAGGGCGCGCCTGGGTATTTATAGAGCAAAGAGACGGTTCAGGGGGCACCCGAGGTGGGCACAACCCACCTGGGCGCGCCTGGGGGCCCAGGCGCGCCCAGGTGGGTTGTGCCCACCTCGGGTTCCCCCTTAACCGTCTCTTTGCTCTATAAATACCCCAATATTCCAGAAACCCTAGGGAGTCGACAAAAATCAATTCCAGCCGCCACAAGTTCCACAACCACCAGATCCAATCTAGACACCATCACGGAGGGGTGCATCATGTCCATTGGTGCCTCTCCGATAATGCGTGAGTAGTTCTTTGTAGACCTATGAGTCCGTAGTTAGTAGCTTGATGGCTTCTTCTCTCTCTTTTGATTTTCTCGAGAGAAGCCACTAGTATAACCTACGGCCCCCGGGTCTCTTCTTTATTATATTTGCCTTTGCGATCTATTTTCCTTTGCTTTTATTTTCATATCTATTAAACCAAAAATACAAAAATACCTTGCTGCACTTTATTTTATTTGGCGTTCGATCTATCAATATTTACAACTCTCTCACGTCCGTTTTCCAATTTCTGGCGTCGTTGCCCGAGAGGGATTGACAACCCCTTTAACACGTCGGGTTGCGAGTATTTGTTATTTGTGTGCAGGTGTTGCTTACGTAGTGTTGATTGGTTCTCCTACTGGTTCGATGACCTTGGTCTCATCATTGAGGGAAATACCTATCGTCGTTGTGCTGCATCATCCTTTCCTCTTTGGGGAAATAGCGACGTATTTCTAGCAGACATCAATGTTATGCAAATGTCAACTGCATGGCATTCCACGTATTTATGCCTAAAGGAGAGCATTGTGTTATAATAAGTTATGATGGGAGGCCGTAGTGACAGGAATGACTGTTCCCTAAGTTTACAAATTATGACATGAGGGGTGAATAGGGACCCCAATGAAGTTATGGCCATGGGCGGGCTATATTCCTTAATAAACTTAGTAGTTGTGGATGCTTACTAGGAGCATAACCATAAGTATGTGTGAGTCATTGTTTTTTAGCACATAGCATGAGGCTCTATCCCTACAATTGCGTCTAGGCAACATTAATCAATGCAAGTCATTATGGAATTGAAAACTATGCAATTATCATGTCGTCCTCAAGAATGTTTGATCATCCTAAGCAACACAATCAGCTTGTCCTTAGCATTACTAGGGATTGGGCAACTTGTACGCCCTTTTACTTTTCATTGTTATTCACATTTTATTACCACATCACCCTCACAAACCAAAACACCGTTACACCTTTTAGAAGTGATTCCTTGCTATTTTCGCACTTATCATCTCCTTCAGCTCCTCATGGATCGATACTTTTGCTTATCAAAAATATCTATTGACCCCCTACACTATGGGACATCGGTTATCGCCTTGTTGATCTCATGGATCGTGAGATCCCATTCATTGCATCCATGCACATTAAAAACTAGGGTTTTCTATTTCTATGCCTTCTATTGCTCCTCAGTTTTACCCCACACAACTAACATCCCTCACTCTCCCCCTCAACCACTCGCCCCACACTCAAAAATGCCCAAAAGGGAGGATTTCCGTCGGGTCAATGCAGTTGACCGCTACATGGTGCATATACTGATGCGTGGGACACCCAGGACCCACATGTCCGTGTCAAGTATATTAGTGAAAAAATAGTGAAATATACATATGCCCGGGACACCATAGGACCCACATGTCAGTGTCCGGTTTATTTGCAAAAGAAGGATGGAATATAATGTCGCCCGTGGGGGTCGAACTCGGGACCACCGCTTGATTATGCATCGTGCGAGCCATTTCAGCTGTGTGCATCTGTTTGCTTATGGGCATAGCCGAGGCTTTTTGACCTGACATTTTCTATGTTACACAAGGGCCCACGAGCGTGTGACACTGGAAAGATATGGTTTAGGTTTCCCGGTTCAGGAGCCGAGCAATAGAGATGAACGCGGCGGTGTTTATGTTACAGAAGGACCCACAAATCAGTGACACTAGAAAGATAGAACACGATGGTGTACAACACAACAGATTCAGAGATTCGGATAAACTTAATAACTACATTCTTAGATTTGTTCAATGCTTAAAAGAGCGAACTGACATAGTGACATGACACTAATATGATACTTTAATAGGGCGACATAAGATGGCCGGCCGGCGGCGACAACGACAGCAGATGGATGGCTACTTGTCTTCATTATCCAAAAGGACGATGGTGTTGTCATTGTCATTGGGGTCTTCGTCATCAGAGAAGGATAGGAAAACAACGTCTGGTCCCTCCCCTTCCACCTCGACGGCGGCCACTGCACGTAGAGTCACCGCCCTCCTCTGCTCTCAAGTTGTGGCCTCTTCTTTAGCCGCCCAGAGCCTGACAGCCTCTGCCTACGCTGTGGACAGAGACGCGGCTACCACCGCCTGGTCGAGAAGTTGTTGCGCCGCACGCAGGGCCTTCCCGGCCTGGGCAGTGAGCACGACAACATTGTATGCAGGAGCCAATACGTCTTCCTCGGCCTCATCTTCGACGCCATGGATGTCGAGGTACGCCTGCATCGCCACAAAGGCCACCTCCACTTCTGCGTCCTCCTCCTCGAGCTCCCTGCGGTTACGAGACAACTGCTACCTCTTGAGCATGTGTTGGTTTTCCCTTGAAGAGGAAAGGGTGATGCAGCAAAGTAGCGTAAGTATTTCCCTCAGTTTTTGAGAACCAAGGTATCAATCCAGTAGAAGATAACACGCAAGTCACCTAGTACCCGCACAAACAATCAAGAACCTCACAACCAATGCGATAAAGGGGTTGTCAATCCCTTCACGGTCATTCGCAAAAGTGAGATCTGATAAAGATAATAAGATAAATATTTTTAGTATTTTTGTTGTATAGATTGGAAAGTAAAGACTACAAAATAGTAAACGAGATGTGATGTAAATAAAACAGATGCAATATAATAAGAAAGAGACCCGGGGGCCATAGGTTTCACTAGTGGCTTCTCTCGAGATAGCATATATTACGGTGGGTGAACAAATTACTGCCGAGCAATTGATAGAAAAGCACATAATTATGAGAATATCTAGGCATGATCATGTATATAGTGAAGGAAATATGCCCTAGAGGCAATAATAAAGTTATTATTTATTTCCTTATATCATGATAAATGTCTATTCATGCAAGAATTGTATTAACCAGAAACGTAATACATGTGTGAATACATAGACAAACATAGTGTCACTAGTATGTCTCTACTTGACTAGCTCGTTGATCAAAGATGGTTATGTTTCCTAGCCATAGACATGAGTTGTCATTTGATTAATGGGATCACATCATTAGGAGAATGATGTGATTGACTTGACCCATTCCGTTAGCTTAGCACTTGATCGTTTAGTATTCTGCTATTGCTTTCTTCATGACTTATACATGTTCCTATGACTATGAGATTATGCAACTCCCGTTTACCGGAGGAACACTTTGTGTGCTACCAAACGTCACAACGTAACTGGGTGATTATAAAGGTGCTCTACAGGTGTCTCCGAAGGTACTTGTTGGGTTGGCGTATATCGAGATTAGGATTTGTCACTCCAATTGTCGGAGAGGTATCTCTGGGCCCACTCGGTAATGCACATCACTATAAGCCTTGCAAGCATTGTCACTAATGAGTTAGTTACGGGATGATGTGTTACGGAACGAGTAAAGAGACTTGCCGGTAACGAGATTGAAATAGGTATTGAGATACCGACGATCGAATCTCGGGCAAGTAACATACCGATGACAAAGGGAACAACGTATGTTGTTATGCGGTTTGACCGATAAAGATCTTCGTAGAATATGTGGGAACCAATATGAGCATCCAGGTTCCGCTTAAAGTTAGATGACGATCGGTATTATGAGTTTTGTGTTTTGATCTACCGAAGGTAGTTCGGAGTCCCGGATATGATCACGGACATGATGAGGAGTCTTGAAATGGTCGAGACATAAAGATTGATATATTGGAAGCCTATATTTGGATATCGGAAGTGTTCCGAGTGAAATCGGGATTTTACCAGAGTACCGGGGGTTAGCGGAACCCCCCCGGGGAAGTAATGGGCCTATTGGGCCTTAGTGGAGAAGAGAGAGGGCAGCCAGGAGGTGGCGCGCGGCCCCCCTTGCCCCAGTCCGAATTGGACAAGGGAAGGGGGCGGCGGCCCCCCTCTCCTTCCTTCTCTCCACCTCCTCCTCCCCCCTTCTCCTACTCCTACTAGGAAAGGAGGAGTCCTACTCCCGGTGGGAGTAGGACTCCCCCCTTGGCGCGCCCTCCCTGGCCGGCCGCCTCTCCCCCCTTGCTCCTTTATATACGGGGGCAGGGGGCACCTCTAGACACAACAATTGATCTCTTGATCTCTTAGCCGTGTGCGGTGCCCCCCTCAACCATATTCCACCTCGGTCATATCGTAGCGGTGCTTCGGCGAAGCCCTGCATCGGTAGCAACATCATCACTGTCACCACGCCGTTGTGCTGACGGAACTCTCCCGTGAAGCTCTGCTGGATCGGAGTTCGAGGGACGTCATCGAGCTGAACGTGTGCTGAACTCGGAGGTGCCGTACGTTCGGTACTTGGATCGGTCGGATCATGAAGACGTACGACTACATCAACCGCGTTGTGCTAACGCTTCCGCTTTTGGTCTACGAGGGTACGTGGACACACTCTTCCCTCTCGTTGCTATGCATCACCATGATCCTGTGTGTGCGTAGAATTTTTTTTGAAATTACTACGTTCCCCAACAGTGGTATCAGAGACAGATTTTATGCGTAGATGTTATATGCACGAGTAGAACACAAGTGAGTTGTGGGCGATACAAGTCATACTGCTTACCAGCATGTCATACTTTGGTTCCGCGGTATTGTTGGATGAAGCGGCCCGGACCGACATTACGCGTACGCTTACGCGAGATTGGTTCTACCAACGTGCTTTGCACACAGGTGGTTGGCGGGTGTTAGTTTCTCCAACTTTAGTTGAACCAAGTGTGGCTACGCCCGGTCCTTGAGAAGGTTAAAGCAGCACTAACTTGACGAACTATCGTTGTGGTTTTGATGCATAGGTAAGAACAGTTCTTGCTCAGCCCGTAGCAGCCATGTAAAACTTGCAACAACAAAGTAGAGGACGTCTAACTTGTTTTTGCAGGGCATGTTGTGATGTGATATGGTCAAGGCATGATGCTAAATTTTATTGTATGGGATGATCATGTTTTCTAACCGAGTTATCGGCAACTGGCAGGAGCCATATGGTTGTCGCTTTATTGTATGCAATGCAATCGCCCTGTAATTGCTTTACTTTATCACTAAGCAGTAGCGATAGTCGTAGAAGCAATAGTAGACGAGACGACAACAATGCTACGATGGAGATCAAGGTGTCGCGCTGGTGACGATGGTGATCATGACGGTGCTTCGGAGATGGAGATCACAAGCACAAGATGATGATAGCCATATCATATCACTTATATTGATTGCATGTGATGTTTATCCTTTATGCATCTTATTCTGCTTTGATTGACGGTAGCATTATAAGATGATCTCTCACTAAATTTCAAGATAAAAGTGTTCTCCCTGAGTATGCACCGTTGCCAAAGTTTGTCGTGCCGAGACACCACATGATGATCGGGTGTGATAAGCTCTACGTTCATCTACAACGGGTGCAAGCCATTTTTGCACACACGGAATACTCGGGTTAAACTTGATGAGCCTAGCATATGCAGATATGGCCTTGGAACACTGAGACCGAAAGGTCGAGCGTGAATCATATAGTAGATATGATCAACATAGTGATGTTCACCATTGAAAACTACTCCATCTCACGTGATGATCGGACATGGTTTAGTTGATTTGGATCACGTGATCACTTATATGATTAGAGGGATATCTATCTAAGTGGGAGTTCTTAAGTAATATGATTAATTGAACTTAAATTTATCATGAACTTAGTACCTGATAGTATTTTTCTTGCCTATGTTGTTTGTAGATAGATGGCCCGTGCTGTTGTTCCGTTAAATTTTAATGCGTTCCTTGAGAAAGCAAAGTTGAAAGATGATGGTAGCAATTACACGGACTGGGTCCGTAACTTGAGGATTATCCTCATTGCTGCACAGAAGAATTACGTCCTGGAAGCACCGCTGGGTGCCAGGCCTGCTGCAGATGCAACTGATGGCGTTAAGAACGTCTGGCAGAGCAAAGCTGATGACTACTTGATAGTTCAGTGTGCCATGCTTTACGGCTTAGAACCGGGGCTTCAACGACGTTTTGAATGTCATGGAGCATATGAGATGTTCCAGGAGTTGAAGTTAATATTTCAAGCAAATGCCCGGATTGAGAGATATGAAGTCTCCAATAAGTTCTACAGCTGCAAGATGGAGGAGAATAGTTCTGTCAGTGAACATATACTCAAAATGTCTGGGTATAACAATCACTTGATTCAACTGGGAGTTAATATTCCGGATGATAGTGTCATTGACAGAATTCTTCAATCACTGCCACCAAGCTACAAGAGCTTCGTGATGAACTATAATATGCAAGGGATGGATAAGACTATTCTCGAGCTCTTCGCAATGCTAAAGGCTGCAGAGGTAGAAATCAAGAAGGAGCATGAAGTGTTGATGGTCAATAAGACCACCAGTTTCAAGAAAAAGGGTAAAGGGAAGAAGAAGGGGAACTTCAAGAAGAACAGCAAACGAGTTGCTGCTCAAGAGAAGAAACCCAAGTCTGGACCTAAACCTGAGACTGAGTGCTTCTACTACAAGCACACTGGTCACTGGAAACGGAACTGCCCCAAGTATTTGGCGGATAAGAAGGATGGCAAGGTGAACAAAGGTATATGTGATATACATGTTATTGATGTGTACCTTACCAGAGCTCGCAGTAGCACCTGGGTATTTGATACTGGTTTTGTTGCTAATATTTGCAACTTGAAACAGGGACTATGGATTAAGCGAAGACTGGATAAGGACGAGGTGACGATGCGCGTGGGAAATGGTTCCAAAGTCGATGTGATCGCCGTCGGCACGCTACCTCTACATCTACCTTCGGGATTAATTTTAGACCTGAATAATTGTTATTTGGTGCTAGCGTTGAGCATGAACATTATATCTGGATTTTGTTTGATGCGAGACGGTTATTCATTTAAATATGAGAATAATGGTTGTTCTATTTATGCGAGTAATATCTTTTATGGTCATGCACCCTTGAATGGTCTATTTTTTTAAATCTCGAAAGTAGTGATACACATATTCATAATGTTGAAGCCAAAAGATGCAGAGTTGATAATGATAGTGCAACTTATTTGTGGCACTGTCGTTTGGGTCATATTGGTATAAAGCGCATGAAGAAACTCCATACCGATGGACTTTTGGAATCACTTGGTACTTGTGAACCGTGCCACATGGGCAAGATGACTAAAACGCCGTTCTCTGGAACTATGGAGCGAGCAACTGATTTGTTGGAAATCATACATACTGATGTATGTGGTCCAATGAATGTTGAGGCTCGCGGCGGGTATCGTTATTTCCTCACCTTCACAGATGATTTAAGAAGATATGGGTATATCTACTTAATGAAACATAAGTCTGAAACATTTGAAAAGTTCAAAGAATTTCAGAGTGAAGTTGAAAATCATCGTAACAAGAAAATAAAGTTTCTACAATCTGATCGTGGAGGAGAATATTTGAGTTACGAGTTTGATCTACATTTGAAACAATGCGGAATAGCTTCGCAACTCACGCCACCTGGAACACCACAGTGTAATGGTGTGTCCGAACGTCGTAATCGTACTTTACTAGATATGGTGCGGTCTATGATGTCTCTTACTGATTTACCGCTATCGTTTTGGGGTTATGCTCTAGAGACAGCTGCATTCACGTTAAATAGGGCACCATCAAAATCCGTTGAGATGACACCTTATGAACTGTGGTTTGGCAAGAAACCAAAGTTGTCGTTTCTTAAAGTTTGGGGTTGCGATGCTTATGTGAAAAAGCTTCAACCTGATAACCTCGAACCCAAATCGGAGAAATGTGTCATCATAGGATACCCAAAGGAAACTGTTGGGTACACCTTCTATCACAGATCCGAAGGCAAAACATTCGTTGCCAAGAATGGATCCTTTCTAGAGAAGGAGTTTCTCTCGAAAGAAGTGAGTGGGAGGAAAGTAGAACTTGATGAGGTAACTGTACCTGCTCCCTCATTGGAAAGTAGTTCATCACAGAAACCGGTTCCTGTGACACCTACACCAATTAGTGAGGAAGCTAATGATGATGATCATGAAGCTTCAGATCAAGTTACTACCGAACCTCGTAGGTCAACCAGAGTGAGATCCGCACCAGAGTGGTACGGTAATCTTATTCTGGAGGTCATGTTACTAGACCATGACGAACCTACGAACTATGAAGAAGCGATGGTGAGCCCAGATTCCGCAAAATGGCTTGAGGCCATGAAATCTAAGATGGGATCCATGTATGAGAACAAAGTGTGGACTTTGGTTGACTTGCCCGATGATCGACAAGCAATTCAGAATAAATGGATCTTCAAGAAGAAGACAGACGCTGACGGTAATGTTACTGTCTATAAAGCTCGACTTGTTGCGAAAGGTTTTCGACAAGTTCAAGGGATTGACTATGATGATACCTTCTCACCCGTAGCGATGCTTAAGTCCGTCCGAATCATGTTAGCAATTGCCGCATTTTATGATTATGAAATTTGGCAAGTGGATGTAAAGACTGCATTCCTGAATGGATTTCTGGAAGAAGAGTTGTATATGATGCAACCTGAAGGTTTTATCGATCCAAAGGGAGCTAACAAAGTGTGCAAGCTCCAGCGATCCATTTATGGACTGGTGCAAGCCTCTCGGAGTTGGAATGAACGCTTTGATAGTGTGATCAAAGCATATGGTTTTATACAGACTTTTGGAGAAGCCTATATTTACAAGAAAGTGAGTGGGAGCTCTGTAGCATTTCTAATCTTATATGTGGATGACATATTGTTGATTGGAAATGATATAGAATTTCTGGATAGCATAAAAGGATACTTGAATAAGAGTTTTTCAATGAAGGACCTCGGTGAAGCTGCTTACATATTGGGCATCAAGATCTATAGAGATAGATCAAGATGCTTAATTGGATTTTCACAAAGCACATACCTTGACAAATTTTTGAAGAAGTTCAAACTGGATCAAGCAAAGAAAGGGTTCTTGCCTGTGTTACAAGGTGTGAAATTGAGTAAGACTCAATGCCCGACCACTGCAGAAGATAGAGATAAAATGAAAGATGTTCCCTATGCTTCAACCATAAGCTCTATCATGTATGCAATGCTGTGTACCAGACCTGATGTGTGCCTTGCTATTAGTTTAGCAGGGAGGTACCAAAGTAATCCAGGAGTGGATCACTGGACAGCGGTCAAGAACATCTTGAAATACCTGAAAAGGACTAAGGATATGTTTCTCATTTATGGAGGTGACAAAGAGCTCATCGTAAATGGTTACGTTGATGCAAGCTTTGACACTGATCCGGACGATTCTAAATCGCAAACCGGATACATGTTTATATTGAACGGTGGAGCTGTCAGTTGGTGCAGTTCTAAACAAAGCATCGTGGCGGGATCTACGTGTGAAGCGGAGTACATTGCTGCTTCGGAAGCACCAAATGAAGGAGTTCATATCTGATCTAGGTGTCATACCTAGTGCATCGGGTCCAATGAAAATCTTCTGTGACAACTGGTGCAATTGCCTTGGCAAAGGAATCCAGATTTCACAAGAGGACCAAGCACATCAAGAGATGCTTCAATTCCATCCGGGACCAAGTCCAGGTGGGAGACATAGAGATTTGCAAGATACATACGGATCTGAATGTTGCAGACCCGTTGACTAAGCCTCTTCCACGAGCAAAACATGATCAGCACCAAGGCTCCATGGGTGTTAGAATCATTACTGTGTAATCTAGATTATTGACTCTAGTGCAAGTGCGAGACTGAAGGAAATATGCCCTAGAGGCAATAATAAAGTTATTATTTATTTCCTTATATCATGATAAATGTTTATTATTCATGCTAGAATTGTATTAACCGGAAACGTAATACATGTGTGAATACATAGACAAACATAGTGTCACTAGTATGCCTCTACTTGACTAGCTCGTTGATCAAAGATGGTTATGTTTCCTAGCCATAGACATGAGTTTTCATTTGATTAACGGGATCACATCATTAGGAGAATGATGTGATTGACTTGACCCATTCCGTTAGCTTAGCACTTGATCGTTTAGTATTATGCTATTGCTTTCTTCGTGACTTATACATGTTCCTATGACTATGAGATTATGCAACTCCCGTTTACCGGAGGAACACTTTGTGTGCTACCAAACATCACAACGTAACTGGGTGATTATAAAGGTGCTCTACAGGTGTCTCCGAAGGTACTTGTTGGGTTGGCGTATTTCGAGATTAGGATTTGTCACTCCAATTGTCGAAGAGGTATCTCTGGTCCCACTCGGTAATGCACATCACTATAAGCCTTGCAAGCATTGTAACTAATGAGTTAGTTACGGGATGATGTGTTACAGAACGAGTAAAGAGACTTGCCGGTAACGAGATTGAACTAGGTATTGAGATACCGACGATCGAATCTCGGGCAAGTAACATACCGATGACAAAGGGAACAACGTATGTTGTTATGCGGTTTGACCGATAAAGATCTTCATAGAATATGTGGGAAACAATATGAGCATCCAGGTTCCGCTATTGGTTATTGACCGGAGACGTGTCTCGGTCATGTCTACATAGTTCTCGAACCCGTAGGGTCCGCATGCTTAAAGTTGGATGACGATCGGTATTATGAGTTTTGTGTTTTGATGTACCGAAGGTAGTTCGGAGTCCCGGATATGATCACGGACATGACGATGAGTCTCGAAATGGTCAAGACATAAAGATTGATATATTGGAAGCCTATATTTGGATATCGGAAGTGTTCCCGGTAAAATCGGGATTTTACCGGAGTACTGGGGGTTACCGGAACCCCCCCCCCCAGGGAAGTAATGGGCCTATTGGGTCTTAGTGGAGAAGAGAGAGGGCAGCCAGGAGGTGGCGCGCGGACCCCCTTGCCCCAGTCTGTATTGGACAAGGGAAGGGGGCGGCGGCCCCCCCTCTGCTTCCTTCTCTCCACCTCCTACTTCCCCCCTTCTCCTACTCCTACTAGGAAAGGAGGAGTCCTACTCCCGGTGGAAGTAGGACTCCCCCCTTGGCGCGCCCTCCCTGGACGGCCACCTCTCCCCCTTGCTCCTTTATATACGGGGGCAGGGGCACCTCTAGACACAACAATTGATCTCTTGATCTCTTAGCCGTGTGCGGTGCCCCCCTCCACCACATTCCACCTCGGTCATATTGTAGCGGTGCTTAGGCGAAGCCCTGCGTCGGTAGCAACATCATCACCGTCACCATGCCGTCATGCTGACGGAACTCTCCCGTGAAGCTCTGCTGGATCGGAGTTCGCGGGACGTCATCGAGCTGATCGTGTGCTGAACTCGGAGGTGCCGTACGTTCGGTACTTGGATCGGTCGGATCATGAAGACGTACGACTACATCAACCGCGTTGTGCTAACGCTTCCACTTTCGGTCTACGAGGGTACGTGGACACACTCTTCCCTCTCGTTGCTATGCATCACCATGATCCCGTGTATGCATCGGAATATTTTTGAAATTACTACGTTCCCCAACATATAGGCATCACGTTCGTGTCAAGTAGACCGAAACGATTCTGCATCTACTACTATTACTCCACACATCGACCGCTATCCAGCATGCACCTAGAGTATTAAGTTCATAAGAACAGAGTAATGCATTAAGCAAGATGACATGATGTAGAGGGATAAACTCAAGCAATATGATATAAACTCCATCTTTTTATCCTCGATGGCAACAATACAATATGTGCCTTGTTGCCCCTACTGTCACTGGGAAAGGACACCGCAAGATTGAACCCAAAGCTACACACTTCTCCCATTACAAGAAAGATCAATCTAGTAGGCCAAACTAAACCGATAATTCAAAGAGACTTGCGAAGATATCAAATCATGCATATAAGAATTCAGAGAAGAACCAAATATTATTCATAGATAAACTTGATCATAAATCCACAATTCATCGGATCTTGGCAAACACACCGCGAAAGAGTATTACATCGAATAGATCTCCAAGAACATCGAGGAGAACTTTGTATTGAGAACCAAAGAGAGAGAAGAAGCCATCTAGCTAATAACTATGGACCCGAAGGTCTGTGGTAAACTACTCACACATCATCGGAGAGGCTATGGTGTTGATGTAGAAGCCCTCCGTGATCGATTCCCCCTCCGGCAGATTGCCGAAAAAGGCCCCAGGATGGGATCTCATGGGTACAGAAGGTTGTGGCGGTGGAAAAGTGGTTTCGTCGCTCCCTCTGATATTTTTAGGGTATAAGAGTATATATAGGCGAAAGAAGTACGTCGGTGGAGCTCTGTGGGGCCCACGAGGGTGGGGGT
Source organism: Triticum aestivum (assembly GCF_018294505.1). Lineage (NCBI taxonomy): Eukaryota > Viridiplantae > Streptophyta > Magnoliopsida > Poales > Poaceae > Triticum > Triticum aestivum. Next base: position 466,853,368 of record NC_057796.1, read on the forward strand.
GAGGGAGTCCTGGATTAGGGGGTCCTCGGACAGCCGGACTATATCCTTTGGCCGGACTGTTGGACTATGAAGATACAAGATTGAAGACTTCGTCCTGTGTCCGGATGGGACTCTCCTTGGCGTGGAAGGCAAGCTTGGCAAAATGGATATGTAGATCTCCTCCCTTGTAACCGACTCTGTGTAACCCTAGCCCCCTCCAGCGTCTATATAAACCGGAGGGTTTAGTCCGTATTACAAGAACAATCATACCATAGGCTAGCTTCTAGGGTTTTGCCTCTTCGATCTCGTGGTAGATCAACTCTTGTAATACTCATATCATCAAGATCAATCAAGAAAGAAGTAGGGTATTACCTCCATCGAGAGGGCCCGAACCTGGGTAAACATCGTGTCCCCCGCCTCCTGTTACCATCCGCCTTAGACGCACAGTTCGGGACCCCCTACCCGAGATCCGCCTGTTTTGACACCGACATTGGTGCTTTCATTGAGAGTTCCACTGTGTCGTCACCGTAAGGCTAGATGGCTCCTTCGATCATCGGCAACGATGCGATCCAGGGTGAGGTTTTCCTCCCCGGACAGATCTTCGTATTCGGCGGCTTCGTACTGCGGGCCAACTCGCTTGGCCATCTGGAGCAGATCGAGAGCTACGCCCCTGGCCATCAGGTCAGGTTTGGAAACTTGAACTATACTGCCGACATCCGCGGAGACTTGATCTTCGACGGATTCGGGCCCATGTCAGGTGCGCCGCACAATCACGACGAGCATGACTTAGCTCTGCCGTCGAACAGTGTTCGGGAGATCACACCTGCAACTACTCCGGCCCTCAATCCGGAACAAATTGCGCCATCTGAGGACGGGTGGATGGACCCTACCACGGAGGCCGCGCACTCAGTGGCGATAGAGCCGAATACTGACTTCACCTCCTACGAGACTCGTGTTGCCGAACCGTTGGATTCGTCCCCGGCCATGGGCTCCGAGCCGCCTGCATCCGTGCCGATCGAATCCGATTGGGCACCGATCATGGAGTTTACCTCCGCGGATATCTTTCAGCACTCGCCCTTTGGCGACGTGCTAAACTCGTTAAGGTCTCTCTCTCTGTCAGGAGACCCTTGGCCGAACTATGTCCGGCTAGAATGGGATGCGGACGACGAAGAAATTCGCTCCCCACCCACCACCCACTTAGTAGCCACTGTCGACGATTTAACCGACATGCTCGACTTCGGTTCCGAAGACATTGACGGTATGGACGACGATGCAGGAGACGAACAAGAACCACCGCCCACAGGGCGCTGGACTGCCACCTCATCATATGACATATACATGGTGGGCACCCCCAAAGAAGGGGATGGCGATAAGACAACGGAGGATAACCCCTCCAAGAAGCAATCCAGGCACCGACGTCAGCGGCGCCACTCTAAGTCTCGCCATAGCAAAAGCAGCGATACCGGCACAAGAGACAATAATGCTCCGGATAGTGCCGAAGACAACGATAATCCCCTCGAACCAGACCTCGAGCGGGAGGATGAACAAGCTAGGCCTCCGGAACAGGCAGCAGACGGAGAATCAGAGGATGACAGTTACATGCCTCTCTCCGAAGACGAGGCGAGCCTCGGCGACGAAGAATTTATCGTGCCTGAGGATCCCGTCGAGCAGGAGCGCTTCAAGCGCCGGCTTATAGCCACAGCAAACAGCCTGAAGAAAAAGCAACAACAACTTCGAGCTGATCAAGATCTGCTAGCGGATAGATGGACTGAAGTCCTGGCGGCCGAGGAATACGAACTCGAGCGCCCAACCAAGAGTTACCCAAAGCGCAGGTTGCTACCCCAACTCGAGGAGGAAGCATTGAAACCTACATCACCAGCGTACGATGCGGCTGATCGGCCACCTCGTGGCCGAGACAGAGAGGCATATCAGCCCGAAGTCCAGCCCGCACCCCGCCGCCATTCAACCAAAAATACCAAGGCCCAGGGTAACACGCGGGACATGCGAGACGTATTGGAAAACAAAGCAAAACATGCAAGATCGATCTACGGATCACGGGGGCGCGCCCCAACGCGGGACGATGACCGTCACGCCGGATATACTAAAAGCAAATCCGGCCGGGCCGAATACAGCAGACAAGACTCGTATGAACTGCGTCGTGATATAGCCCGGCACAGAGGCGCCGCACACCCCTATGCTTCACTGATGAAGTAATGGATCACGAATTCCCAGAGGGCTTTAAACCCGTAAACATTGAATCATATGATGGTACAATAGATCCCGCGGTATGGATCGAGGATTTCCTCCTACACATCCACATGGCTCGCGGTGATGATCTACATGCCATCAAGTACCTCCCACTAAAACTCAAAGGACCAGCTCGGCATTGGCTGAATAGCTTGCCAGCAGACTCCATTGGCAGTTGGGAGGATTTGGAAGATGCATTCCTTGAAAACTTCCAGGGCACTTACGTGCGACCACCGGATGCTGATGACTTGAGCCATATAACTCAACAGCCCGGGGAATCGGCTAGAAAATTTTGGACCAGGTTCCTAACTAAGAAAAACCAAATTGTCGACTGTCCGGATGCAGAGGCCTTAGTGGCATTTAAGCATAACATCCGTAACGAGTGGCTCGCCCGGCACCTCGGCCAGGACAAGCCGAAGTCTATGGCAGCCCTCACGACGCTCATGACCCGCTTTTGCGCGGGTGAGGACAGCTGGCTGGCTCGCAGCAACAACACATCAAGAAGTCATGGCAATTCAGATGCCAAAGATAGTAACGGCAGACCACGTCGCAACAGACACAAGCGCCGCAACAACGGTGACAACGCCGAAGACACGGCAGTCAATGCCGGATTCAGTGGCTCTAAATCCGGTCAGCCGAAGAAGCCGTTCAAAAGAAGCAACCCGGGCCCGTCCAGTTTGGACCGCATACTCGATCGCTCGTGTCAAATTCACGGCACCCCCGATAAGCCATCCAATCACACCAACAGGGAATGCTGGGTGTTCAAGCAGGCCGACAAGTTGAATACCGAAAACAAGGAAAAGGGGCTGCATAGCGACGATGAAGAGGAGTCCCGGTCACCGAACACAGGAGGACAAAAGAAATTTCCTCCCCAAGTGAAAACGGTGAACATGATATACGCAACCCATATTCCCAAGAAGGAACAGAAGCGTGCACTAAGGGACGTCTATGCGATGGAGCCAGTCGCCCCAAAGTTCAACCCATGGTCTTCTTGTCCGATCACTTTCGATCGTAGGGACCACCCCACTAGTACCCGTCATGGCGGTTCTGCCGCATTGGTCCTTGACCCCATCATTGACGGATTTCACCTCACCCGAGTCCTTATGGACGGCGGCAGCAGCCTGAACCTGCTTTATCAGGATACAGTGCACAAAATGGGTATTGACCCCTCAAGGATCAAACCCACTAAAACCACTTTTAAAGGTGTCATCCCAGGTGTAGAGGCCCGTTGCACGGGCTCAATCACACTGGAAGTGGTCTTCGGATCTCCGGACAACTTCCGAAGCGAGGAGTTAATCTCGATATCGTCCCGTTCCGTAGTGGCTATCACACACTGCTCGGACGAACCGCATTTGCCAGATTAATGCGGGTGCCGCATTATGCATACCACAAGCTCAAGATGCAGGGACGGCTCAGGGGGTTATAACAGTCAATGGGAAACACAGAACGCTCCGCCTCCGCACGGAGGAGCACACTGCGGGCGCCTCGCAGCAGAAGCACCAAAGCAGCCTTTCAAGGCAAACGCCAATTCGGCGATAAAAGCCCCCGGAAACCTTCAAACGAAGTCCGGAGTAACCTGCAACAGGTCGCCTGGCACGTTCAGAGCTCGCCTAGCAATTCGGCCTCCGTCCTAGTCCGGTCAAGCGACGAAATCTGTGCCGCGCGTACATAATTACGCACTAAAAATACCATGGGCATATGCGGGGGCACGGCCAGGACACGCCCCACAATGCGGCTCAACCGCCCCAGGGGATGTATACCTTTATAATTTTCTCTCTTTCAGGACCTTACTCTCTGGAAGCCCTTTTCGGCAGTCTGATTGCTGGACGCATTACGGGAAGGAAATACCAAGGAGGCAAGAAGCTAAGACGTACAAAGGAATCCCCAGGTGGTCTCTGATAACGATCGAAATACCTGTTATAAATACCCATACGCAGCTTGCCCTTGGATAGGACATGTCAAATAGTCCTATTTTTTGCTTATTGCACTACTTGTACCCGTACGCTTTGACGTATTATTTAATAACAATGCATAGCGTTAGTCTATTATTGCATTACCTTTTCTTTTTTCCTTGTCTGCTTGTTTACGACAAATTGCACCCGTACATTCTAGTATGACCAGTACGCCAGGGGCTTCGGTATACCCCATAAATACGGCGTGAGAAGTCTGAACACTTTCGACAGTGCGGCACCCCAAACTTATAGCACTATATGCATCAGCTCCGAATCATGTCTTGGGTTAATAGTTGGGTTTGCCCGGCTCCCATGTTTTGGTACCTTACGTTCCGCAATATCGGCTAAGGTAGCACTGAGAGAACTACTGCGATTGTGTCCCGGTTCTTTCGGATGAGCACCTCAGTAGAGAAAGCCAAAAACTGACTGTCATGATAAGGCGAGAGCTGGTCGCTGTTCGAGAGGTCTCAAGTCCTTAAAGACTTTTTTCCGCTTCGGGCGAGGAGTCGGCCTTGCCCGACTTAGGCGTATATAGCGCCCCAAATTCGGCCTTCCGAATACTAGGGGCTTCACCAAAATTTAAAATTGTAGACTTCTATGGCTAAGTGAGAGTGATAAAGCCTTATAGTCCGATTGCCTGGTTCGTTGTGCTGAACACCTCCTTCGACGGACCCAAAATTGGGATAAAGAGTGCTCAGGTTTATCCCAAACACCTCAGTACTAGTTACATGGGGGCAGAAGCCAACAACTGGCCAACTCTCAGATTTTATAAACGGCCGCACAGAAGGTAATATTTTAAATTCACAAGCGTTGCATAGCGCAAATGAACTCGTTTCACATTACAGGATCACATGAGTACATTTATTCAAATATTACATCCTTAGCACATTCCTCCGCCATAAGGCGAGCACCCTTCAGGACACTTTCATAATACTTTTCGGGGTGGCGATGCTCCTTGCCCTCCGGCGGCCCCTCCTTCACCAGCTTTTCGGCGTCTAGCTTCGCCCAGTGCACCTTCGCCCGGGTAAAAGCCCTGCGCGCACCCTCGATGCAGACGGGCCGCTTTATAACTTCAAGCCGGGGGCAGGCATTCGCAAGCCGCCTCACCAGACCGAAGTAGCTACCAGGCAGGGGCTCGCCAGGCCACATCCGGACTATAAGACCCCTCATGGCCTGTTCGGCCGCCTTGTGAAGCTCGACCAGTTGCTTCAACTGGTCGCTTAAGGGCATTGGGTGTTCGGTCCCAGTATACTGAGACCAGAACAACTTCTCCGTCGAGCTCCCCTCCTTGGCCCGGTAGAACTCTGCGGCATCTGACACACTGCTGGGTAAATCTGCGAACGCTCCTGGCGAGCTCCAAACTCGGGTAAGTAAAAAGAAAGTTTCCTTCACATGCTTGCTTTGCATAATGAATGCCTTACCTGCCGCTATCTTCTTAACCACCTCAATTTCCTGGAGGGCCTTTTGGGCTTCAGCCTTGGCATGTTGTGCACTTTCGAGGGCCTTCGCAAGCTTGGACCCTTGCGTCTTAGAGTCAAGCTCCAAGGACTCGTGCTTTTTGACGAGAGCCTGGAGCTCTTGCTGCACCTCGCCTACTCGGGCCTCTTGTTTCTCTCGCTCGATGCGCTCCTTGGCCGCTTTGTCTTCGGCCTCGGATAGCGCCTTCTGTAGGGCCGCCACTTTGGTCGTGGCCCCTAGCAAAATTCATGATGATCCTGTTATTCCAAAACCAAATTTTTCTTTATCAATATTCGGACGGGGTATCACTTACCCTTGTTCTCTTTGAGCTGCCTCTTGGTAAGGTCGAGCTCTTCCTTGGACCGCTCAAGGTCCCGCTTCAGTGCGGCGACCTCCGCAGTACGTGCGGCAGCGGCCGGCAGTGAAGCCTGCATAGGCACATAGACATATTCTGATTAGGCTCATGCGATTATTATTTGATCCTCTATTTGGCCTTCCTTCGCGAACGCCAAACAGAGCATCAGGGGCTACTGTCCATGCTGGAATATTTTCTTATAATTTGATTACTTACCTCAAAGCCTGTTAGGAGGATGGCACAGGCTTCAGTCAATTCGCTTTTGGCAGACTGAACCTTCTTGACCACCGCACTGATGATAGTGCGGTGCTCTTCATCAATGGAAGCGCTGCGAAGCGCTTCCAGCAAGTTGTCCGATGCCTCTGGATGGACAGAGACCATTGGCACAGATGGCTCGCCCCCCTTAGTGAGGGGTCGCCTGACAGAGTCCGGAACCACTGGCGGGTCCGGCGCCGTATTCGGCTGGGGGCCAAGCTTGCCGCCCCCGTCATGTAGGCCCGTGGGAGTCTTGCTCCCCACGCGCCCAGTGTCCGGAATGTCGCCTTGGGGCGCTTTCGGGACTATCTCCCCTTGGTTCGGTGCCCTTTGAGACAACACCTCGACGTTGTCCGTAGGACGGGGGGAGGAGGTGGTCGGGAGCGAATCGTTGTTCATCTCCGACTCGCCCAAAGACTCCTCCGAAGAGGATACGTCGATATGAGCTTTGGAAGGGTTGTATGATCATGTTCGGCATGATAAGAACCAACAAAACGAAACATACCAGAATTACTATGGTATCCGGATACCTACGACTTCGCCAGGGGCTTATCCCTGGGCAGCCACTCGTCGTCGCTATAGGCGGCGGTTATAGAGTTGTCCAGAAGGAGGGTCCTTCCCTTCTTGGACCCTTCGGCCGCCCCAGCCGGGGCGGCCTTCCTTTTCTTGTCTCCCCCGGCTGGGGGGAGAACTTTCCTCTTCTTCCTCCTTGTTTTTGTGGGAGGAGTGCGCGTCGGTGTTTTCGGACGATGAGTCCGATATAACCTTGCGCCGGAGACCCTTCCTGGTCCCCGTGGCCTTCTTCTCCGGCCCCTCATAAGGCGCCGGAACCAGCATTTCCGTTAGGAGAGCATCTGCCAGATCTTCGGGCAGGGGAGCTGGACAATTGATTTGCTCCGCTATCGCTACCCAGTCCTGTTAAATGGCGTGGAGGCTTAGATCCCGCACGTGGTTATACTAGGGAAAAGAACATCTTATGAGATGTAAAAGACTTACCGGATTGGCAGGGCGCTTTGCGCTGAGTCCGCGGTCCTCGGTGAGGGGAGGAGGTACCTCGGTGCCCTTGAATAGCACCTTCCAGACGTCCTTGTGCATCGCGTCGAAGAGCTCTTGCAGCGTCTGGTGCTCGGCCGGGTCGAACTCCCACAAATTGAATGCCCGTCTTTGACACGGGAGGATCCGGCGGAAGAGCATGACTTGGACCATGTTGACGAGCTTGATTTTCTCGCTCATCATGTTTTTGATGCATGTCTGGAGTCCGGTCAGCTCTATCGAGGAACCCCAGGACAGGCCCTTCTCTTTCCAGGAGGTGAGCCGCATGGGGATCCCGGATCGAAATTTGGGGGCCGCCACCCAGTTGGTGTCGCGCGGCTCGGTGATGTAGAACCACCCCGATTGCCACCCCTTTATGGTCTCCACATAGGAGCCTTCGAGCCAGGTGACGTTGGGCATTTTGCCCACCATGGCGCCTCCGCACTCCGCTTGCTGGCCGACCACCACCTTCGGTCTAACATTGAAGGTCTTCAGCCACATGCCGAAGTGGGGCTTGATGCGGAGGAAGGCCTCGCACACGACGATAAACGCCGAGATGTTAAGGATGAAATTGGGGGCCAGATCGTGAAAGTCCAGCCCGTAGTAGAACATGAGCCCGCGGACAAACAGGTGGAGGGGAAATCCCAGTCCGCGAACGAAGTGGGTAAGAAAAACCACCCTCTCACGGGGTTCTGGAGTAGGGATGATCTGCCCCGCATCTGGCAGCCGGTGTGCGATATCCGCGGCCAGATATCTGGCTCCCCACAGCTTTGTGATGTCCTCCTCCGTAACGGAGGAGACCATCCACTTGCCTCCCACTCCCGACATGCTTGGAGTGGTTTGAGGAGAAAAACGCGAACTTGGGTGCTGGAGCTCGAGTGCGCAGGAATGGATGAGCAAGGAGGAAGAAGGCGTGGGTGAAAAAGGTGAATCCTTGTCCCTTTATAAGGGCGGAAGAAACTATGCGCCTCCCACCTACCTGGTAAACTCGCTTATTCCCCAAGCGCCGTAATTGATGGCGCGGTTGGGCTACCCACGCCCGTATTGATGAGAATCCCGTGATAAGGGGACACAATCTCTGCTTCGACAAGACGTGCCAAGAAAATCGCCTCGCAATATGTGCAGTGGCTGGTTGAGAAAAAGGTTCGAATAATGACCGGGCCATAGTATGATGTCATGCTACAAAATGTGTCAGCAGATTAGATTTGTGGAAATATTATTCTCTCTACGGTGGTATGTGGAATTTGTTTTGCAGAGCCGGACACTATCCTTGTGTTCAAAATCTTCTATGGAGTATTCGGAGGAGGAACCCGCCTTGCAATGCTGAAGACAATCTGCGCGCCGGACTCATCGTCATTGAAGCCTGGTTCAGGGACTACTGAGGTAGTCCTGGATTAGGGGGTCCTCGGACAGCCGGACTGTTGGACTATGAAGATACAAGATTGAAGACTTCGTCCTGTGTCCGGATGGGACTCACCTTGGCGTGGAAGGCAAGCTTGGCAATATGGATATGTAGATCTCCTCCCTTGTAACCGACTCTGTGTAACCCTAGCCCCCTTCGATGTCTATATAAACCGGAGGGTTTAGTGCGTAGGACAAGAACAATCATACCATAGGCTAGCTTCTAGGGTTTAGCCTCTTCGATCTCGTGGTAGATCAACTCTTGTAATACTCATATCATCAAGATCAATCAAGCAGGAAGTAGGGTATTACCTCCATCGAGAGGGCCCGAACCTGGGTAAACATCGTGTCCCCCGCCTCCTGTTACCATCCGCCTTAGACGCACAGTTCGGGACCCCCTACCCGAGATCCGCCGGTTTTGACACCGACAGGGGGCGCGCCTACCCCCTGGATGCGCCCTCCTGCCTCGTGGCCGCCTCGCGGAGTTCCAGACTTCAACTCCAAGTCTTCTGGATTGCTTTCGTTCCAAGAAAGATCATCGCGAAGGTTTCATTCCGTTTGGATTCCGTTTGGTATTCCTTTTCCGCAAAACACTAAAATAGGCAAAAAAAACAAAAATTGGCACTAGGCATTCGGTTAATAGGTTAGTCCCAAAAATAATATAAAAGAGGATATTAAATCCCATTAAACATCCAAAACAGATAATATAATTGCATGAAACAATCAAAAATTATAGATACGTTGGAGACGTATCAAGCATCCCCAAGCTTAACTCATGCTCGTCCTCGAGTAGATAAATGATAAAAACAGAGTTTTTGATGTGGAATGCTACCTAACATAATTTTCAATGTAATTTTCTTTATCGTGGCATGAATTTTCAGATCTGAAAGATTCAAGACAAATGTTTAAGATTGACATAAAAATAATAATACTTCAAGCATACTAACAAAGCAATTATGTCTTCTCAAAATAACATGGCCAAAGAAAGTTCATCCCTACAAAATCATATAGTTTGGCTATGCTCCATCTTCGTCACACAAAATGCTCAAATCATGCACAACCCCGATGACAAGCCAAGCAATTGTTTCATACTTTAGTATTCTCAAAAAAATTCACCTTTCACGCAATACATGAGCGTGAGCCATGGACATAGCACAATAGGTGGAATAGAATGGTGGTTGTGGAGAAGACAAAAAAGAGGAAGATGGTCTCACATCAACTAGGCGTATTAATGGGCTATGGAGATGACCATCAATAGATATCAATGTGAGTGAGTAGGGATTGCCATGCAACGGATGCACTAGAGCCATAAATGTACGAAAGCTCAACAACAGAAACTAAGTGGGTGTGCATCCAACTTGCTTTCTCACGAAGACCTAGGGCATTTGAGGAAGCCCATTGTTGGAATATACAAGCCAAGTTTTATAATGAAAGTTCCCACTAGTATATGAAAGTGACAAAATAAGAGACTCTCTATCATGAAGATCATGGTGCTACTTTGAAGCACAAGTGTGGAAAAAGGATAGTAACATTGCCCCTTCTCTTTTTTTTTGGGCCATCTCTTTTTTTATTTGGCCTTTCTCCTTTTTTATTTGCCCTTTCTTCTTTTCCTCACATGGGACAATGCTATAATAATGATGATCATCACACTTCTATTTATTTACAACTCAAGTATTACAACTCGATACTAGAAGAAAATATGACTCTATATGAGTGCCTCCGGCGGTGTACCGGCATGTGCAATGAATCAAGAGTGACATGTATGAAAGAATTATGAATGGTGGCTTTGCCACAAATACGATGTCAACTACATGATCATGCAAAGCAATATGACAATGATGGAGCGTGTCATAGTAAAGGGAATGGTGGTAAGTTGCATGGCAATATATCTCGGAATGGCTATGGAAATGCCATAATAGGTAGGTATGATGGCTGTTTTGAGGAAGGTATATGGTGGGTGTATGATACCGGCGACAGGTGCGCGGTATTAGAGAGGCTAGCAATGGTGGAAGGGTGAGAGTGCGTATAATCCATGGGCTCAACATTAGTCATAAAGAACTCACATACTTATTGCAAAAATCTATTAGTTATCGAAACGAAGTACTATGCGCATGCTCCTAGGGGGATAGATTGGTAGGAAAAGACCATCGCTCGTCCCCGACCACCACTCATAAGGAAGACAATCAATAAATAAATCATGCTCCGACTTCATCACATAACGGTTCACCATACGTGCATGCTACGGGAATCACAAACTTTAACACAAGTATTTCTCAAATTCACAACTTCTCCACTAGCATGACTCTAATATCACCATCTTCATATCTCAAAACAATTATCAAGTATCAAACTTCTCTTAGTATTCAATGCACTTTATATGAAAGTTTTTATTATACCTATCTTGGATGCTCATCACATTAGGACTAAATTCATAACCAAAGAAAACTACCATGCTATTTAAGACTCTAAAAATAATATAAGTGAAGCATGAGAGTTCGTCTATTTCTTCAAAATAAAACCACTGCCGTGCTCTAAAAGGATGTAAGTGAAGCACTAGAGCAAATGACAAACTACTCCGAAAGATATAAGTGAAGATCAAAGAGTAGTTGAATAATTATGTAACTATGTGAAGACTCTCTAACATTTAAGAATTTCAGATCCTGGTATTTTATTCAAACAGCAAGCAAATCTAAAGAAAATAAAATGACACTCCAAGCAAAACACATATCATGTGGTGAATAAAAATATAGCCTCAAGTAAAGTTACCAATAGATGAAGACGAAAGAGGGGATGCCTTCCGGGGCATCCCCAAGCTTAGGCTTTTCGTTGTCCTTGAATTTTACCTTGTGGTGCCTTGGGCATCCCCAAGCTTAGGCTCTTGCCACTCCTTATTCCAAAATCCATCAAATCTTTACCCAAAAACTTGAAAACTTCACAACACAAAACTTAACAGAAAATCTCATGAGCTCCGTTAGTATAAGAAAACAAACCACCACTTTAAGGTACTGTAATGAACTCATTATTTATTTATATTGGTGTTAAACCTACTGTATTCCAACTTCTCTATGGTTCATACCCCCCGATACTACCCATAGATTCATTAAAATAAGCAAACAACACACGAAAAACAGAATCTGTCAAAACAGAACAGTCTGTAGCAATCTGATTCATACGCATACCTCTGTAACTCCAAAAATTCTGAAAAATTAGGAGGACTTAGATAATTTGTCTATTGATCTACTGCAATTGGAATCAGTATTTTATCATTTTCTGGTGATTTTTAACAATTGTTTTCGTGAGCAGAAAGTTTCTGTCTTTTTTCAGCAAGATCAAATAATTATCAGCCAAGAAGATCCTATAGGTTTTACTTGGCACAAACACTAATTAAAACATAAAACCACATCTAACCAGAGGCTAGATGAATTATTTACTACTAAACAGGAACAAAAAGAAAGAAACAAAAATAAAATTGGGTTGCCTCCCAACAAGCGCTATCGTTTAACGCCCCTAGCTAGGCATAAAGCAAGAATAGATCTAGGTATTATCATCTTTGGTATGCAATTCTTCAATTGAACACATATGACCCTTAGGATTGGTTAATGTGGTTGTGGATCTTTTTATCCAAATTTTCGATTGACTCTACAGTGGCAATTTTATTTTCAATAATATCAAGCCTTTGCATCACATGTTCCAAAGTTAAAATAGTTCCATTGACCATAAGAGGCGGTGGGCCTAATAAATTTATCATAGCATTATAAGAATCAAAAGTATGGCTTCCCAAAAAATTCCCCCCGGTGATGGTGTCAAGAACATATCTATTCCAAGGAGTGATGCCTACATAAAAATTGCGGAGAAGAACGGAGGTGGATTGCTTTTTAGTAGATCTATTTTGAGCATTGCAAATTCTATACCAAGCATCTTTTAGATTTTCTCCCTCCCTTTGTTTAAAATTGGGATTTCATTATTGGGAGTATTAACAATGATAGGAGGGCTATCCATGACGGCGAAACAAACGATCTAACACACGTACACACAAGAGGCAAGCAAAAAGAGGCGAATGGGAAAGAGGCGAAGAAAAGGCAAAAGTTTTTGAAAATCGTTTTAGAAGTGGGGGAGAGGAAAACGAGAGGCGAATGGCAAACAATGTAATGCGAGGGAGAAGAGTTTATGATGGGTACTTGGTATGTCTTGACTTGAGCGTAGATCTCCCCGGCAACGGCGCCAGAAATCCTTCTTGCTACCTCTTGAGCATGCGTTGGTTTTCCCTTGAAGAGGAAAGGGTGATGCAGCAAAGTAGCGTAAGTATTTCCCTCAATTTTTGAGAACCAAGGTATCAATCCAGTAGGAGATAACACGCAAGTCACCAAGTACCTGCACAAACAATCAAGAACCTCGCAACCAACGCGATAAAGGGGTTGTCAATCCCTTCACGGTCACTCGCGAAAGTGAGATCTGATAAAGATAATAAGATAAATATTTTTGGTATTTTTGTTGTATAGATTGGAAAGTAAAGATTGCAAAATAGTAAACGAGATGTGATGTAAATAAAAGAGATGCAATATAATAAGAAGGAGACCCGGGGGCCATAGGTTTCACTAGTGGCTTCTCTCGAGATAGCATATATTACGGTGGGTGAACAAATTACTGCCGAGCAATTGATAGAGAAGTGCATAATTATGAGAATATCTAGGCATGATCATGTATATAGGCATCACGTCAGTGTCAAGTAGACCGAAACAATTCTGCATCTACTACTATTACTCCACACATCGACCGCTATCCAGCATGCATCTAGAGTATTAAGTTCATAAGAACAGAGTAACACATTAAGCAAGATGACATGATGTAGAGGGATAAACTCAAGCAATATGATATAAACCCCATATTTTTATCCTCAATGGCAACAATACAATACGTGCCTTGCTGCCCCTACTGTCACTGGGAAAGGACATCGCAAGATTGAACCCAAAGCTACGCACTTCTCCCATTGCAAGAAAGATCAATCTAGTAGGCCAAACTAAACCGATAATTCGAAGAGACTTGCGAAGATATCAAATCATGCATATAAGAATTCAAAGAAGAACCAAATATTATTCATAGATAAACTTGATCATAAATCCACAATTCATCGGATCTCGGCAAACAGACCGCAAAAAAGTATTACATCGAATAGATCTCCAAGAACATCAAGGAGAACTTTGTATTGAGAACCAAAGAGAGAGAAGAAGCCATCTAGCTAATAACTATGGACCCGAAGGTCTGTGGTAAACTACTCACACATTATCGGAGAGGCTATGGTGTTGATGTAGAAGCCCTACGTGATCGATTCCCCCTCTAGTAGATCACCGGAAAAGGCCCCAAGATGGGATCTCACGGGTACAGAAGGTTGCGGCGGTGGAAAAGTGGTTTCGTGGCTCCCTCTGATGTTTTTAGGGTATAATAGTACATATAGGTGAAAGAAGTACGTCGATGGAGCTCCGTGGGCCCCACGAGGGTGGGGGCGCGCCTACTCCCCTGGGTGCGCCCTCCTGCCTCGTGGCTGCCTCACGGAGTTCCATACTTCAACTCCAAGTCTTCTGGATTGCTGTCGTTCCAAGAAAGATCATCGCGAAGGTTTCATTCCGTTCGGTATTCCTTTTCTGCAAAACACTAAAATAGGCAAAAAAAACAGAAACTGGCACTGGGCCTTCGGTTAATAGGTTAGTCCCAAAAATAATATAAAAGAGCATATTAAAGCCCATTAAACATCCAAAACAGATAATATAATAGCATGGAATAATAAAAAATTATAGATACGTTGGAGACGTATCAACAACTCAGAAGGTATGGGCTTGAGTTCGGAGTAGTTGGAGCAGGAGCCCGAGTCCACCCAGGAAGCGCCGTCTTAGAACCTAGCGCTAGGGTTGGCCCCCGCACCGGAGTTGGAGCCCAAGCCGGAGTTGGAGCCTGGCACCGCTCCGGTGCTAGAGCCACCCATAGAGATCCTTGCGATATGTCGCTGCCTCACCATGGAGGCTAAACTAGATTTGGATTGCGCTCGCGTGGAAGCAATGGAGTGAAGCATCGGTGGAACGATGCCGGACGCCGATATTTAATCAGGGGAGTGCTTGGAGTGGACCGTCGGTGGCGGGAGATTGTTTTCACGGCACCTAGAATTGGCGGGACTGCATGGTGGCGGGAAAGGCGGCGGTGGTGGCAATGGGGCACCGCCGCGTGGCTCTGCCCCTCTTGATGGCACGCGGCAGGCGTACGGGCGGCAGCGGAGCAGAGAGAGTTGTAACTTTTGAAAAAGACCCCTTCACTACAATAAAAACACTTCCGTGATGATACATGTTTGTCACAGTAGGTCATGTTTTCTGTCATGCTTGTACATCGACGACGATTTTATGACAGAACGAAGATAGTAATATCTAAGCTCTCTCAGAAGTGTTCGATGACAATACTCAAATTATCATCACGAAAGTGTCCACTTGCATGACGATAATGGCACGTCATGGATGTGTTTTCGTCAAGGGTAACCGACACGTGGCATCCATCGTAATGGGTTGCCGTTAAGCTATCGGCTTACAGTTTGGATCCGATAACCCGCTAACAGACCGGACCAATGGGGATTTTCCACATATAAAATTCCCATTGTCTAGAGGAACCGTGTGTGGGCTCAGCGTTGGGACAGATGTCATCCGTTCAATGGACGGGAGGCATATATGATACGTCAACACTTGGCACAGCCCAACAGTGGCCCATTTAGGATAAAAAGGTCAGCCCAGTCAAAATTAGCATGCCAGCCCATTTAGGGCCTACTTGTGTCAGGCCCATTTAGGGCCACGACCCATATGAGTTGTACCAATTCGGTCCGTCAACGGCCTGTTAACTATTTTACACCATTGCAGCCCATCGTCAGTTCGAGCCCGTTAACCTAAATGCAAACTGGTGTTTGCTATGCTATTAGTATTCCATCTTATGAATACAGTATGGTAGCAACAATCATTTACATTCATGTCAGGATGGATGATCTACACAAGCGTAGTCACCATGTTTGTTACTCTCTGTTACCAGCTTAATTTCTGTTTATAAACAGTGGTAATAGCTGCTATAGATGATGCTCACTGGCCATGCTCGCCGCCATAGCCACCTCCATTGCCATAGCCATAGCCTCCGCCGCTTCCATGCCCAAAACCACCGCTGCCACCTCCGTCACATCCCCCTCCACCGCTGCCTCCTCCATCGCCTCCATTCATGCCACCTCCTGGCCCATAGCCTTCTCGATACCCAGACCCATAGCCACTGCCATTGTCGTAGCCGGATCCACCGCCGCCTCCTCCTCCACTACCTCCCTCACCACCTTGACTACCAGAACCGTAACTAGAGCCATAACCACTTCCGTAACCAGAGCCGTAACCTGAGCCCATGTCACCGCTACCTCCACCACCACCAGTGTTGCCGCCATGGACATAACCGTCTCTTTAGCCTGAACCGTAGCCATAACCGTGACCGATGCTTCCACCACCTTCTCCTCCGCCTCCACCACCGCCGTAGCCGCCTCCACCAGCTCCAATGCCGGTTACAGTGACCGGGGTTCTTGCGGTGGCAATGAGGTGGATGCCGGTGAGCAGGATCAGGAGAGCAACAAGAGCTAGAGCCTGCTTGCTGGTGGTGGCCATTGTGACCATGTTTTGGTGTTGTGACCGGCTTGAGATCGATGTTGAAACAATTTATAGGCAAGGCAACGGGTGGTCACATCCATTTGCATTTAACACGATTGATATTAGAGATCATCGGTGCATATCATCTCACCTAATTAACACCACTAGCTAAGCTCTCGTTCACAACAAAAAAGAGCCACTAGATAAGCCAATAGTAGAACAGATGTATGAATGAGGTTGGGTAACAGATGTGTGTGTAGTGTAGTATAGTGGGGTGGTTGGTCATCTCAATATAAAACCCAACCACATCCATGCATAATGGAGCACTCATTGTTGACTAGTTTTGTCAATGATGCTTTTTGACAAAATACACACATTGCTTTCGCTTCCAACCATCTCAAACCAAACACATGCACAACAATATAGCAAGCAGAACACATTTACTTGGATCTTTTTGTTACATTTTTTCTTGCTGGGGAGAAGAAAGGAAAGACGAACTATTGGTTGGGCGAGTTCTCCGGGAAGATAATGTGGATGAACTTGAGGAAGCGCTCTGAATAGAAGTGGGGCTCGATGACCGATATCGTCAAGGGTTATACTTGATGGACTTGCAGGCACGCTCGATGTTCTTCCTCATGTTGTACTCCTGTAGGATATCGATGATCCCTATGTAAAGCACCACAATACACCTGGCAAAGTGATTTTCAGCCATCTTCTTGTTACTCTTCTTTCTCTGCTCTTGCTAGCATGTCATCCCCAGCTGGATCTGAAGCCTATCCAATTTGACAACAAATCCAGTCATGTCAAATCATACATTAGCATTGTAAGAACATGAGAATTGACCAACAGTAACTAAATTGATTGATCAAACTTGTTGTGCCTGGAAGCAGGAGATCGACTTCCTCGAAACAGCCAGACAACGTCCGCGGGCTGCTCCCTCTTACGTGAGGGCCAACTGCGACTTTACCATGTTGGTTGCTACCTCGCTGCACCAAAACCAGCCCTTCTCGGTAGTTACAGGCGGAATTATCCTTCATGGCATCTACATTACCATTGTTACCTGGCAAAAAGTTGGCACTGCAAATGGGTTAATTGGGCAACTTACTCAAAATGAAGATATAGTGCTTTAACTTGTTCCAAAAGAACAGTTAGTTTATTATGTTGCAAAATGCTTGCAGGACATGATCCTCCTCTTAGTAGGCTCCGACGAGCCCGATAATGGAAACCAAGAAGCAAACAGTAATCCATTATATCCTGATTCTTTAGAAATTTGTTGTCGATCTCAATCTGCCTACACATAATAAGAATAGAACATGGGTGTTACACAGAAAACTGGTCATGAGGATAAGTTGCTTTTCGGGGGGAACATGCTTACTTAAGCAAAGCATCCTGCCAAGAAGGCTCAAGATAAAATGAATAATTCAGATCCAAGTCTTTCAGTGTCGTGTTCTCATCGATTTTCACTTTGTCAGTAGAATGGCCTAAGGATGAACCTTTCAAGTCAAATCTTTGATGAATTCTAAGTTCTGTGGAGAACATGTTTCCCATGACTACAAACCTGAACTGCGGATGCAAACAATCAAAATCAACAATTATATCAACTGGAGTAGAATATAATTACGAGATATGAAAACTAAAATCCTTTTAGGACTGAAGCTTTGCACAATATCTGTAACTTTGACCATCAACTGTAGCCGTGACAGATTAGCAGAAAGTGTCGATAAAAATATTATCAGAATACTTCCTTGAAAAATCCAATAGTATTGTTTTGACATGATCAATCTACATAGTGCTGGATGTATTACTGGTCGAAGTAGAAAAGGTTTCACAATTATTTTTTTCATATTTTTGAAATGAGAGAGTAGTAAGGAAACACAAACAACATTTGTACTGTCATTAACTTTTGATCGCTGGAAGGTTTCACTCGGTGGAGGCCAAAAAATTTAGTCACGAGTGTGTTGTCATAAGTATGGAAATGGTGATAATAGTCTCGAAGCATACGCAAAAGAACCTGCATGAAAATATCATGTCAGGAAAAACAAGTTGCACATATAAAGAACTAAAGGATAGGTATGATTTAGTATGAATTAATAAGTGAACTAGGAAACTAGTTCAGAAATATAATTTCCCGTAGGAGAACAAGTCGAACATCATAAAAGTCAGACTAAGCTAAAAGACGAGGATGTAGATCCAAGAGAAATTCTGAACCTAGTTGCCGAGCGTGTCAACAATAACATGAATGAAGATTTGACAAAGTCGTTCTCTACGGTGGAAATCAGCGATGCGTTCTTCCAGATTGGCCCTCTTAAATCCCCAGGCCCCGATGGCTTTCCGACACGGTTTTCCAGAGGAACTGGGATGTCATGAAAGGGGATGTTGTGAAGGCAGTTATGGAGTTCTTTGAGAAGGGTATCATCCCGGAAGGAATTAACGATACGGTGATAGTCCTCATTCCCAAAGGAAATGGCCCGCAGTCCCTAAAGGATTATAGACCAATTAGCCTCTGCAACATCATCTACAAAGTGATCTCTGAGTGCCTAGTGAACCGGCTACGACCCATGTTGGACGAGATCATTTTAGAAACACAGAGTGCTTTTATCCCTGGCGGAATGATCACAAACAATGCTATCATTGTGTTCGAATGTTTCCACAAGATTTAACATTGCAAGAATGCAAATGCTAACTATTGTGCGTACAAATTAGACCTTGCAAAGGCCTATGATAGAGTTGATTGGAGATTCCTGGAAGGGGTGTTGCGGAAAGTTGGGTTCTATTGCAAGTGGACTAATTGGGTAATGCAGTGTGTCGGGTCAGTAACGTACTCGGTCAAGTGTAACGGAGAATTGCTAGAACCTTTCAACCCATCCCGCAGTTTGGCAAGGGGACCCCCTCAACCCATACCTTTCCATATTCATAGCGGACGGGCTCGTCCATCTCTTGAGGAAGGAAATGATAGAGAACAAGCATACACCCATCAAAATTGCAAGAAACAACCCCAGTATCTCAAATTTGTTGTTTGCTAATGATAGTTTGATCTTCTTCAAGGCTGTCTCGTAGCAAGCGGAAACCATAAAAAGGATTTCGCTCAATATCCAGAAGTGCACAAGCCAGCTACTAAGTGCTAGTAAACGTTCGGTCCTTTTCAGTGAAGTGTGCCTAGTGGAAACAAGAGAACAAATCAAATCCATTCTTGGGGTGACGACGGACACGGTTGAGACACTACTGCAGGTTGCTGCTAACGCGACACTACAACCAGAGATCCCTCGACGAAACTGTGTGCGATGCATTAATCGCAAACGCTGGTGTAAAAAACCCGTCAAAAAGGTGCAAAACATTTGCGATGGCGGATGCATCAAACACGGTTCAAATTTTAGTTGCGTGTGCGATGCTGGGCATACGGTTCAGTTCAATTAACTGTTTGCGATGTGGTAGAACAAAAGAAACGGGCAGCTAGATGAAGGCGTGTGCGATATACGGCTTACGGTTCACTCGGATGAACTATTTGTGATTAGGCAACATAAAAGAAACGGTTAGCCAGAACAAGGTGTGTGATATATACGGCATGCGGTTCACTCGGATGAACTGTTTGTGTTGAGACAAGAGAACAGAAACGGTTCAATATATCAAGATGTGTGTGATACGCGGCAAACAAGTCTGTAATCATAAATGTGCGCGAAGACCGATAATTACATAGACGATTGCTTCTAATAAGACGTATGTGATATGCTCTGTCTACACAAGATCTATTGGCCATTGGGCGACGGGCGGTCATTCGGGTACGCCATAAGGATGCGAAGAGGGCATCCTATATCAGCAAGGACTAGCTGTTCCACCAATAGCTCATCTAAGAGAACTCTCAAGTTAACTGTGCTCGGGCTGGAGTAGGCATGAGATGGGTGACTGGATGGGAAGTTCTCTTGATGTTAATCCCACTGATGGGATGTATCTTAAAGGTCCATTAAGGACATTTATGACACATCCCATCACTGGAATTAACCTCAAGGTCCTTGTTTTGAATTTTTTTTGTTTAACACATGTTAAAGAAGGTCTACTGCATTACTTTTTGACAATGTGCGATTGAGGGCATACGCTTCAGAAGGATTAACTGTTTGCGATTAGGCAACAAAACAGAAATGCCACGTACGCAACCGAGAAAGCGTGCCCACGTTACGCCGTCCGGGAATAGTGCCGCACTTAGAAATTATAGAACCGTCAACAAATTTTGAGCCTGCGTCCCGTCACATTCCAAATTGCAAACCTGTTCACACTGATCAAAACCTAAACGGTTTCCCACTTAGGAGCGTATTAGTACTCGGTTATAAATACTACTACTCCAAGATGACTGCACATTCCTCCTCAACTCCACATCCACAAAAACAAAAAAGTCATTCATCATCGTTCCCTTGCGTCTGCCATGACCAGCATGAGTTCTGGGTCGAGAGATTGCCACCAGCGAGAGGCAAGCATGGAAGCAGAAGCACGAGAAATGTCCCGCCTCTTCGCGAAAGCAGCAGACATGTCCCGTCGCGCGGCCGTAGCAGCAGAGAGGTCCCACCGCGCCTGCGAAGCAGCACGAAGGTCCTGTCGCGCCGTCGATACAGCAGACAGGTCCGGCCGCGCCACGGAAGCAGAAGAGATGTCCCGCAGCGCTGCGAATGCAGGAGAGATGTCCTCCCACGCCGCGGCGGCCTGGGAAAATGTCTCCCGGATAGGCGAGGACTCTTACAGGCGCATGCATGCATGCCATCGTCCTTAGCCAGATGGATCAGATCTCTGGCTGGGCGAGGTTGCGGGATGACATGAAAGCCTTGTTTGAACAGGCTACCGGCATCATCCAGCAACTAAATGAGAGAAATGCAAAGCTCCGGGCCGAGCGCGACCTGCTAAGGGCGAAGATCATCGGAAGTGCGGAGCAGCAGGAGGAGACCACTGCCTTGTTGAAAAGGACCGGCGTCATTGTCGAGAAACTTATGGACGAGAACGCCATGCTGCGCATAGAGCACAGAATACTAGTGGAGGAATCCGTGGATGCTCTTAAGCAGTATCTTGAGGACAAGAAAGAGCTCATCGCCGCTCGCCGCGGAGGCTAGTTCCCGCGGCCTGCAGCAACGCATCAAGAAAGTAGAGATCAGCGAGCCAGATCGTTGTCTTCCTTCTTCTTTTACCCTTGTGTATTTCGGGCGTTGCCGCATGTGGCTTTTTTGAATTATGTTCCTAAATATGTAAGACAATTATTATCCACTGTCATCGTCCTTATATTCATCATGCTTGCTATAAGTCGCAGTCGATGCTATATAGGTCCGTCGGATCTTACATCAAGATCCGTGCAAAACTTTCTTTTCAGATTTTCATTTTTCTCTCTTAAATCTCAGTCCAGTTAGACATAGCCACACCGTGAAACAGGGGCTCGGGCGCCATTAATGGAGACGTTGGGAGGGAGGTGCGTGGCGGATAGAGGTCAAAGGGCTCTCCTCCTGATGAGCACATGCAGGGGTCTGATCGCACGCCATAGCTACCCCGCACGGCACCTCCTAGCAAATAAAAAAAGGGGACGCGTGGCGCCACGTAATTGGTAAGTAGAACGCCCACGGTTTCAATAATAGTTGTGCTTCCGATTTGTAATGTGACGACACTTGTTCCAAAATGACTTTGTTGATTGTTAATGTGTGCGCCTTCGCAAATCGGACAGAAAAATTACCACAGCATGTTGGTGCCATGTCATGACACCATGCCAAGTTTCATGATTTTCAGGCGTGCTTTGGATTTATAGGAATTAAAAAACCAAGTTTCTCAATCTTTCCGGTCGAGCCACGACGCCCAGATGTTTGAATTTCATTCCCATTTCTTGCATGGGACCTAAGCATGCACCCAAGGACACATATTTGATTTTTTTCAACCAATTTATATGCACTGGAGCATGTGCATGTATTTCAAATTTGAATTATGCACATAAAATACCTAGAAAACCCAGTTAATGTATAAAAATGTCCAAACGAACCCTGAAAAATTCCAAAACTTAACACAACACTCCTGTTGTTCTATGTTGACACTAGGAAAAAAAATGAAATCAAGAAGAGGCAACGGATATCGTGTCGTCCATAAAGGTGAAACGTTCCCTACCGAAACCATCACACTTGTTATGAGAATCTCTGCTTTGTGAGAAGCTTATACCCAAACCTGCCCCAAATAGGACAAAATCTTTACCACGGCACGTTGATGCCGCTCCATGATATCATGCCAAGTTTCATGAATTTCGGACGACTTTTAGATTTACTAGATTTATAAAAGCAAGTACGTCGATGTTTGCCGGAGAGCCACGGTGCCGTGGTGTTCGAAATTCATCCCCATTTCTTGCATGGGACCTAAGCATGCAACCAAGGACACATATTTGAATTTTCAACCAATTTAGATCCATTAGAGCATGTGCATGTAGTTCAAATTTGAATTGTGCATATAAATACATTGAAAACTCAATTAATGTATAAAAATGTCCAAACGAACCCCGAAAAATTCCAAAAATTAACACAACACTCCTGTTGTTCTATGTTGACACTAGGAAAAAATTGAAATCAAGAAGAGGCAACGGATATCGTTTCGTCCATAAAGGTGAAACGTTCCCTATCGAAACCATCACACTTGTTGTAGAAGCTCTGGTTTGTAAGAAGCATATACTCAAACCTGCCCCAAATGAGACAAAAAATTTATCACGGCATGTGGATGCCGCTCCATGATAGCATGCCAAGTTTCATGAATTTCAGACGACTTCTGGATTTACTAGAATTATAAAAGTAAGTACGCCAACGTTTGCCGGAGAACCATGGTGCCGTGATGTTCGAAGTTCATCCACATTTCTTGCATGGGACCTAAGCATGCAACCAAGGACTTGTATTTGAATTTTCAACCAATTTAGATGCATTAGAGCATGTGCATGTAGTTCAAATTTAAATTATACACATAAATGCATTAAAAACTCAATTAATGTATAAAAATGTCCAAACGAACCGCAAAAATTCCAAAAATTAACATAACACTCCTGTTGTTATATGTTGACACTAGGAAAAAAATTGAAATCAAGAAGAGGCAATGGATATCGTTTCGTCCATAAAGGTGAAACATTCCCTACTGAAACCATCACACTTGTTGTGAGAAGCTCTGGTTTGTGAGAAGCTTGTACCCAAACCTGCCCTGGTATTTGAAATTCATTCTCATTTCTTGCATGGGACCTAAGCATGCACCCAAGGACACAGATTTAATTTTTCAACCAATTTATATGCACCGGAGCATGTGCATATAGTCTAATTTTGAATTATGCACCTGAAATGGCTAGAAAACAAGTTTAATGTATAAAATGTCCAAACGAACCCTGAATAATTCCAATTCTTTTACAACACACATATAGTTGCATGTTCACTGCAGATAAAAGGTCTAGCAATTCTAACAACGTCCATTGCCGCTGTGACCCCATTATGTAATTCAAATCAAGATGAAAAATCAAGTAGATCCCATACAGTTTATTATCACCAACCGTGTGAGATGTAGTACAAAATATCTTGGAGCACCGTCAGTGTATAGTACGCCTATGGCTTACGCGAGACGGTGCGTCGGCCACAGTCCACAGCCGGCGTGTCAAGCACACTAGCTCGCTCCCCAAATACACCCGCCTCTGCATCCCTCGCAATCTCAAAAATATTACTGCCTCGTAATCTCGAAAATATCTATCGCATGGAAGGTTTTAATGTTTGATAGCACACGATTAGTATGTGCGGGCCGTGTGCGATGTCTGTTACTCCCGCTCTGTTTCAGTCCCTTGATTCAAATTTTCAACAGCCCCGACATTTTACTCCCGCCTCTGCATCCCTCGCAATCTCAAAAATATCTACTCGCCCTTGATCCAAATTTTCAGTAGCCCCGCCTTGTTACTCGCGCCTAGTAAAAATTTTAGTTGCCGCAATATTTTCTCAAACACCACCTTGCCCCCCCTGCCCCCCTCCACACACACCACACACTCCCAAAACCTCCGCTTACACAGACACACACAATCCTCGAAACCATTGGTAGGTCGCCGCCATCGCCGGCGCCTTCATCCTCAGCCTCTGCCTGTGTGCCGGGTAGCTCGAGGAGCCAATGGCCAAAAGAGGTTTATCGCGGCCTTTTCGCCCGATGTCGGCGAGGTGGCCGCCGAGGTGTCCCCGTCGTCGTCCGCAGTCTCGATCCGCCATCGCCGGTCCCCCGATCCGCCCGTTGCCGCACCCCTATGCCGGTTCGAGGACTTCCCCATCGCCCCTTGGACCCGGCAGCCGACGAGGTCCTACCTCGGGTCCGGCAGCGGGCAGTGGGGGACGTGGGTCGCCGAGATTATAGATCGGGAGACCCACACCCGCCGGTGGCTCGGTAGCTTCCACACGGCCGAGTTCGCGGCCATGGAGTACTACCGCTGGCAGGTCCGCTACCATGGCGCGGCGGCTAGGCTCAATTTCCCCTTCGGCACACGTCCGGTCCACCTTGTTCCGCCGGAGCCAGGGGTGGTGAGCTCGGCTATGGCACAGGAGGACCGCGAGGCCGAGGCCGCCGACGAGGCCTACATGCAAGAGCTCCACCGGCAGCACCCGGAGCTCGTGGAGGCGGAGCGGGCGATCTTTGCCGGCGCGGAGGGCGACGATGTTATCGCGCTCTCCTCCGATGACGAGGTCGAAGGCGGCGAGGACGGCGGATCGGAGGGCGGCGAGGTTTTCGCACTCTCCTCCGATGACGAGGTCGAAGGCGGCGGTGACGGCGGCGCGGAGGGCGTCGAGATGGGCCCCAAGGATGAGGAGATCGACGTCGACGAGTGGAGGAGTGCCTTCCCCAACGACCCCGACGACGGCACCAGCCCGGACCCGGCTCGCGGCACATCGTACATGACGAGGAAGGATTGGCTTGACCTCTACTTCACTGAAAGTAGTTTAGCTTAGTTTAAATTTATGCTTATGTTTGGTTATGCAAAACTATCTATGTTTATGTTTGAATGCATGCTACTTTCGGTTGAACCTACTTTGAACTTGATCAAATTGAAGCTTACAACGTTAAGTTTAGGGGATCGAATAGAAAAGGCCAAACATTGCTGGAGTATATATATATATATATCCACCACTAAGGTTTTAGTCCTTTAACTTTTAAAGGATCGGCTAGAGATGGCCTTATGACTTGTTTATTTCAGTTCTTCAC
Source organism: Triticum aestivum (assembly GCF_018294505.1). Classification (NCBI taxonomy): domain Eukaryota; kingdom Viridiplantae; phylum Streptophyta; class Magnoliopsida; order Poales; family Poaceae; genus Triticum; species Triticum aestivum. Next base: position 466,878,894 of record NC_057796.1, read on the forward strand.
AATGTGGTACTCTATATGTGCAACTATTTGCCATGCAGTTCAATTTCATCAATAACAGTTTCAACAATACCACTATGAATTATGATATTTGGTTGCTGTTAAGGATATTGCAGTTAACATGCCTTTTCGTTTTTTTAACAATAACCAGTGTACTTTAGACCTGCACAATAACAGTTTGAATGACTATTTGCTTGTTTTTAAATGTTATGCCTGATGCAGTTAACAGACCTTTCCACTTCTTGTTTTGCTTAACTAGCATGCTTAAGCCTGCACACCGAAGCTATCATTTGTAGATGGATATATTTGGTTGATATTTACCCTGTTGTGCTTAACATGCCTTTATATGTACTCATGCAGGACAATATTGAGAACAGTGTTGTTTTCCATCGAGGTTAGTTTCATCGCATTGCTTATATGTACTCACTGTTCAGGACATCGTAGCTGGTACCACATAGCCTGGGGCTGATAAGGGATTAATCGTCGAATCGAACATTTCACTGAATATATATGTAACCCATTTATCAGTAGGTTAACTAGGGCCATATTTAATATATCTGAGGCTACATAGCAACATGCATTGTACTGAATGACTAAATATGCAATCCCAGGCTACATAGCAACAAGGAAGAATGTTACCTTAATGTTCTGATGATGTCTAGATATACATGTAATAAAATCTTATATAATGGGATGGAGGGAGTGTTGTACTACATCATTTTTCAATTGTTGCTTAGCTTCTAATATTAACTTGTTGCTTTTAGGTACATATATCATTGCCAAAGTTCCACACTTCGACCCTTTCTGGGGCAATGAGATATTCATGAACCAGAATCAAGTGAGGAAACTGATAAAGATTGTTATTAAAATGGGTCCAAAGACGTCAATCGAACTATTTGTTTACACTTTATGCAAGACTACAGTGAACTGCAGGATGGTAAGTAAGAACCCTGTAGCCTTCTTTTTACTGCCCGTAATGAGTTATGTTAGATGACAATGTCTGAATCTTTTTTCTTTTGCAGTGGATCCTAAAGCAGTTTACTCAAGATTACCTCTCAAACTACATGATTGGCGGCCGACCATCACAAGGGGTTGGACTAGAGTCCTGCATGCCTTCTTCATCCAGGAGAGCACAATAGGGCCATTCCGCTTCACCTTGTTCAGCAACCGGAATGTCTGTCGCCTCTTTCTTTACCATCTGTAATAGTACAAATATAGAATCCTGGTTCATCATTCTTTATTTGGTGCTTATGTAATTCTTAAACATATGTACCTGTGGATCGAATAATGCATTGGTTGTTTGAACCTGATGGATATGAATAAAGCTATAGCCTACTTTCAAGTTTAAATTAGGTACAATTTTAAATAGCAGCAATTAAATTAGGGCGAAATTACGGTGTGCAGGTCATTATGGCACACACGGTTAATAAAACACAGCGTGTGCGATATACATCATAATCTGACACGGTTCACCGAGAGGAAACGTGTGTAACAATGCACACAGTTGCCGTTTGCAAAGCGTGTGTGATGTCAGACACTATCACATACGGTGCGGGAAAACTAAATGTGTGTGATTATCTACCTATCATACACGGTTTATTATCATGAACTGTTTGTGATGTGCCAGGCATCGTAAAACTTCCGTGCCTGGAATCTGCGTGGAAAACTCCCGTGCCTGGAATCTGCGTGGAAAACTCCCGTGCCTGGAATCTGCCTGGTTTTAGGTAAAACCACAAAACTCCGACTGCGATGGAAATGCGAGCACAAACGAGTAGCAATGATGAAGCGTTTGGGACATTCGAGATATCGGAAACGGTTATATAGGGACAACTGTATGCATCAAGGCTCCCTATCCCCAACGGTTTCTGGGTCGTCTGGGAAGGACCCCCTATCGCCGTCACTCACTAGGCGATGGTTCCAAATGCCGTCTCAGAAAGGGGTTAAAAACCGTTTGTATAGCACCGACGCGTACCGGTGAGAGTAAGTACCTGGGTTTGCCTACCCCGGAGGGATGGATGAAAGATGACCAATTCCAACTAATCATGGACAGATTCCGGAAAAGATGCAGTGACTGGTCAGAAAAATTCATGTCGTATGCTGCTAAGGAGGTTCGTATAAAATCAGTGGTGCAAGCCCTTCCAACTTTTGTGATGAGTGTTTTATGCTCTCTAAGGGTTTTGTGAGAAGTACGAATGAATGATCAGAGACTTCTGGTGGGGAGATGAGGATGGCCACCGGAAGGTGCATTGGATGTCATGGGAACAAATGACTAGACCAAAAAGAGCATGAGGTATTGGCTTCAGAGAGAGTAGAATGAGGCTTTAATTAGACAACTTTTCTACTCATTCGATGCGGATGAAATTTGCAAACTAAAGATTCCGGAGTGGGAAGTGAATTGCATGGCACTATGAGAAGAACGGAGAATTTCCGGTGAGCAGGTGTTGGATTTCAAGCTGGTGTTAAAGTTGACTTACTACACCCCAGAGTATGAAACTAAGGATACTGATATCTTGGCAGCATTCCGAGTAAGCCCTCAGCCTGGGGGCGCCTATAAACTTGTTGCGACAAACCTCCCCCAAATGGCCCAAAACCCATCAAGTTCTTCCAAAGAACCAAACGACCGAAACATCCGGGACCTCATTTGGAAGGTGAAAGTCCCTAGAAAAGTGCGCATCTTTGGCTAGAGCATGGCTACTAAAACCCTAGCCACAAAGGAAAACAAGTTGAGAAGAACAATTGAACTGGATGCAACTTGTAGTATGTGTGGAAATGGGAAGGAAAATGAGCACCATGCGGTTGTCATGTGCACAAAAAGTAAGGCTCTCAGATCAGCCATGACAGAGGTGTGGAATTTACTAGCGGAAAGCAAGTTTTGGTACACCGGAGATGACTGGTAGGAAACCCTGCTGGACACAGAAAGCGAGGATGGGCTCAGCAAAATCCTGTTAACCCTCTGGCGGAGCTGGCATCTCAGGCCTTGTACAATGCTAGGTGCTTGGAAAAATAAACCGGATTTTTCTAAAGCACCGGTGCCTATTTCTACAGAAAAAACGCCTAATTAAGCATCTATCATGTATAAATAAGCACCGATGCTTAAGGAAATCTGATTTATTTCTCTAAGCACCTTCTCTAAGCATCTTGCATTGTACCAGACCTCGGAGAAGATTGCCTGCGGTATAATGGGAGAGAAACAATTGGAAATTCGGTGCAATTCTTGAAGAGATACGAGGAAGAGCTAATAAATGCAGGGGAACCTCGGGATGGGACTCGAGGGAAGGACAAGGAAATAGGAGTGGGCGCCTGCGTCCGGAGTTTTGAAAACAAGGTCGATCAGTGGATGCCGCCATTACGAGGTACAGTCAAAATCAACACTCACGCTGCCTTTTTGCTGAGACTGGAGAAGGTGCTGCGGGTGCTGTCGGACGGGATTACCGAGGCTTTGTCTTACAAGCTGTCTGCAAAAAACTGGCACGATGCCCAAGTGCGGAGGAAGCGGAGGCCCGAGCTGCCCTTGTTGGCCTTCAAGCAACGGCAGAAGTGTTTAATGGCCAGGTGGTACTTGAGTTGGACAATCAAGCCATTCCCAACGAACTGACGTCCCTCGGCCCGACGCGGTCTCCTCATTATGGCCTAATCATGGATATAGAGAAAACCATGGCTGGATTTGATGCATGCAGCATTCGGTGTGCGAAACGACAGTGCAATTCGCTGGCACACGGCCTCGCAGCACTTACAAGGAGCTTAGGCGAGCAAGTGGTGATCGCAAGTGTTCTGACTAATCTTCGGCCGTTGATGCTCTCTGAGTGTACTGTCCTTTCTGAGTAGTTTTACTGCTCTAGATCTAAAAAAAAAAAAATCACCAACAGGCAGTGGCGGAGCCAGAACTTTGGTGGAGCCTGGGCAAGCTTAAGCCTAAGTATCTAATCTTGAAATCAAAATCGAATGTTCAGATACATACAACATACAGTATAAAATAGTCCCAAACTTCCGAAGCACAGATCCACATTCATAACGAAGTGAAAAACAAAGTCATACAAACGTAATTTTGAAGTGAACTAATATGTAATATATTGATATTCAGTTTCAAAATAAATATGAGACTTGACAATAGAAGTTATAGAATCAGGTCATCCACGGAATCAAACTCTCCTTGTTTCAAGCAAAAGTATTGCTATCCAAATTACCATCCAAATGTCCTAATACAATACTAATGATAAAAAAACAGATTTGCAATTCACATAAACTGAGTGTTGTGATTTGTGAACAGCTTAAAAAAATGAAAATAGGAGTAGTATGGAACATACGAATAGCGTGCTAAAGAAAATCATGAAGAATGTCGTTTCTGATACTTGATTGCGATAAAAGTTCAATTAGAATTCTTATCATCAACGGACTTGAATAATTTCAACCGGCCTGGCATCAAAATTTAAGCCCCAAGTCTATCTATCCCCAGATCTGAATGGCCACATCAGTTAGCAATCTTACCTAATCTCGTTAGGAAGGAAGGAACAAGTAGGCGAGGATGCAAAGACGTTCCTGCCTATCCGGCGATGGATCCGCTCATCCCGCCACCGGCCGCGCGCCCAGGCGAAGGCCAGCCTCCGCTGGCCGCTGCTAGCCTGTTTCCGCGCAATACGCAGCCGAACAGATTTAAGCGAGCACAGGGGCAAGCCAGCCCAGATGGGCCGGCCCAGCAGCACGGGAGGCCGCGGCCTTTAGTTTTCCTTTTTTTTCTTCTTGTTTTTTGCTTTATTTTTGTACTTTTATTTACACTTAAAAATATTTTACACACACACAAAATATATATAAACACAAAAAAAAACTCTTCAATTTTTTTTTTGAAAATTGTAGAAAAGTATATGAAAAATGTTAAATAAGTATTAATTGTTTTGAACAAGTATTATAAATTTTTGAATAAGTATTAAAAATGTTGAAAAAGTATCTAACAAATGTTGAATAAGTATCAAAATTTGTTGAGTGAGTATTCGAAAAATATTGAACAAATATTTGAAAATGTTGAATAAGTATTCAAAATGTTGAACAAGTATTTCAAAATATTGAATAAGTATTAACAAATGTTGAATGGGTATTTAAAAAATGTTAACGGGTATTCGAAAAATGTTGGATAGGTGTTTGAAATAGTTGAATAAGTATTCAAAATGTTGAACATGTATTTCAAAATGTTGAATAAGTATTAAAAAATGTTGAATGGGTATTTGAAAAATGTTGAACGGGTATTTAAAAAATGTTGAATAAGTATTAAAATGTTGAACAAGTATTAGAAAAATGGTGAATAAGCGTTCAAACAATGTTGAACATGTGTACGAAAAAAATTGTTCACTTACTAAAAAATGTTTTTGACACATACGAAAATGTAGAGTGAAAACGAAAACAAATATAAGAAAAAACGAAAGAAAAACAAAAAATGGAGGAAAAAAATTAGAAAACCAAACATAAAATGGAGAAGAAACAAAAGGCAAAAACCAAAGAAGGGAAAAATGCAATAAAGAATCAAAAAAATGGAGAAGAAAAAACTAAAAGAAACAAAAGGGAAAACAGAAGAAAAAAAGGGCTTGAAAAAGCCTCAAGTAGGACGCACCATACAAACTTACAACGTGAGGGTCCTGGGCGGAGTGGATAGCAGCACCGATTGAACTGCCTGTAGACCAGGGATCCCCGACACAGGTGGAGGAAAACCTTCAGCGACCTAATTGGGGCAGATCCTATTTGACGCCCGCGGGTTACACCCTGCCATGGCAAACGGTAGACCAGACACAACTTGTTGTCTATTACCAGGAAACTGTACTATTTAACCCTTTAAATACTGCACATGACATATATTATCTACGCTGTATAGTTTTTTTTTGAAATGTAAATTTGGAACATAACTCATAAAAATAAAGAAAAACCAAGAACTAAAAAAAGTTCATCCATATAAGAAACAGTTCACAAATTGAAAAAAAGATCATTGATTTTGAGAAACATTCATCAAATTTGAAACCAAGTCATCGAATTTGAAAAAAGTCATCAAATTTAAAGAAAAAGTTCATTGAATTTGAAAAAAGTTCGCCGAATTTGAAAAAAGTTCATCAAAATTGAAAAGAGTTCACCGATTGTGAAAAAAGTTCACAAATTAAAAAAAAAGTTCATTAATTTGGAAAAAAAGTTGATTAATTTTAAAAAAGTTTATCAAATTTTGAAAAGAGTTCAACGATTTTCAAAAAAAGTTCTTCGGATTTCCAATAGTTCATGAATTCAAAAAAGGTTCACGAAAAAATGTTAGTGAACTTGAGAAAAGTTCACGAAATTGAAAAACAAAAACTGGTCAAAAAGAAAAAACAAAAAGATTCACGTCAGTTCTTTGAAGAATTATAAAAGATGCAATCACAAAAGTGACGCCGTCCCTGGTGGTTACCGCGGGCGAACTGTCGTACATAACCTGTTGGGTGGAGTGTTCAAATCTCCCCGTTGTGTAAGGCGGGCCGGCCCAGGTGCGGAACAAGGGTGTGCGCCCGATTGCACAGACAACTATAACGGGCGCATAGGGCACCGTTTTGGAAATGCCGTCGCGTCAAGCGACAAATAGTCGCTGCGCAGAAACAGCGATTAACGAACAGTCGACTGCTTGCGAGGCCTACTAACTCTTACAAAGCCCATTACCAAAGGAAGCCGGCCCAAGACAATTTTGCCGGGAAACAACGTTGCATATGTGGATTTTTGCAGTTGCGACAAGACATTGTACAACATAAGCGTAAGCTTTTTTTTTTAAACTCACTACTAAGCTTTATTTAAGTCTCCCAACTAGGGATTTCATCTGACAGAACCTACAGAATGCAGTCCGATGGTTCATGCAACTAAACCTTACATAAATTATTCACCACACCATGCCTAGCTAACAAATGAGCTGCACTATTAGCAGATCGTCTAACCCAAGTGATCTTCCATCGCTCCCTCGAGGCCATGAGTTGTTTAACCTCTTCTATGATCGGTCCCAGCAGCGAGAGGTCCTTCTCACTGCTCTTCATCTTGCACACAATCTCACTGCAATCCATCTCGATATGTAGATTTTGTTCCACTGCGAGTTGTGCTGCTCTTCTACATGCATATAGCTCCACCCTCGCCGGGTCCTTGCACCGAGGAAAAGCATGGCAAGATCCTCCCATGAACGCCCCATCCTGGTTCCTGAAAACAACACCTGCACCTCCCTTCTCCCCAACTTTAGACATTGCACCGTCCACGTTTGCCTTAACCCACCCCTCGTCTGGTGGTTGCCATTTCTCTCTCGGAGCAGGGATATTTTGCCTACTCTTTCGCCCATGGATTGACTGCCATTCTTCCATTAAGTGACCAACTCTTCTCGCAATTGCTTCCGCTTCTTCAATCCTCTGCCCTTCTCTTGCATTATTCCGGGCTAACCACAATGCATACACTCCTTGGACCAGGACTGCCTTTTCATCATCGGATGCCTCCGCAAACCATGTCAAAAGCCACTTCGATAATGCACCCTGGGGGCGTACCGACTCCAGTGGGATCGCCACCGGCACCCCCATCTCCGACTGCATAATCTTCCAAAACTTCGCTGAGTGAAAACAACCCCAAAATCTGTGGTAGTTTGTCTCTTCCCTCCCACACGCCACACAGAACACTCCATCCTTGATCTTCCTCCTCTGCAGTTCGGTGCCCACGGCAAGCCCATTCCGAATGAGTCGCCACATGTGTGTTTTTACCGTCCCCGGAGCTACGGTGTCCCATAAGCTCAACCAAGATTTGTGGTCCGCCACCGTAGAAGATGTTTCCGGTCTGCCCGTTTTGAGGCGTTTCTGAGACATCCGCAGGTGGTATGCCGACCGCACCGTGAAGTCACCATCTTTGGTGAAGTTCCATGCCAGGTAGTCCTCCATCGTCGGCCCCCCAATCGTGATCTGCATAATCTCATCCACTTCATCCGGAGCAAACATAGATTGCACCTTTGTATGGTCCCATGCATTGCCGGGTGCATTGAGTAGATCACTGACACGAGTTATCCCATGTATATAGCTTTGGCCCAGTGGCCTTAAGCTTCCTTTCCGCGGTATCCAGTTGTCATGGTGTATTTTAACACTTGTACCATCTCCAATCCTCCATATGAGCCCGTCCAACAAGAGGTTCCTGCCATGGATGATGCTTCTGAAGGTAAAAGAGCCTTCGTCCGGACACGTTGCATTAAGGATTGACCCGTCCACAAAATACCGAGCCTTCAGGACCCATGCACACAAAGAGTTCGGTACCTGAAGTATCCTCCACGCTTGCTTGGCGAGCATAGCTTGGTTAAACGCTTCAGGATCGCGAAAGCCAAGTCCCCCCTCATGTTTCCTCGTGCACATCTTATCCCAGGCGATCCAATGCGCCTTTTTTTGACCATTCGCTTCACCCCACCAGAAGTTTGAAGAGATAGATGACAGATTCCCGCACATTTTCTTTGTGAGTTGGAAACAGCTCATGGTAAGCGTAAGCTGCAGCCCTGGCAAGTGCGCAGGGTGGCCGGGCGCTGGCTCCGCTGGCAACAGGATTGGAATGGCACAAGTCCCTCTCCATGTTCTTATACAGGTGTCTTGATTCACATGTTTCTTGAACCAACATATTTTTCTTTTATATTGTGATTTTGTAAATTCCTGAGATTACATAAGATAGAATTTGGTCTTTCTCGCACTTAAGATGGCAAAGTTTGTTGTGGTGGAACCTACCTACCTTTTTTTGTTGATGTGGAACCTACCTACCTGGGTTCAAGTCCTAAACTTGTTAGGAGTGTTCGCAATTTTCTGAATTTATTATGAGCATTCCATTGTTATTATTTTAATGGTATGACGTGTACATCGACTATCTGGTGTGTGGTGATTTTGTCAATCTCAAAATTTGTCGACTCAGTTTTATAATGATACTCATAATTAAGGGTAGAGTATGTGTGCCCGCGTTTCATTGAACTGAGTGTGTGTATATGAGCGTCCACATATATACTTAGTACAAAGTTAAGACACTTATTTTGGGACGGAGGAAGTACTATGTTTTAGAAAGAAAGAAAAAGGTCAGGCATTGCCCAAAACCGCAATGCTAATCGGCTTTAACGCTCATGGTCCTTATGTGGTACGCCCATTTCCTGAACTATCTCTAGTCGTATGGACACTTGTAGAAGGCTGTGTTGCCCTCGAGTATATTTCATCGCCAGAGAGGGAAAGGAAGTCACTTATAGAAGCTTGTCTGGTAGATTGTTACTGTTGAAACACTACTGAGACTCCATAAACAAAATGAGCTTGCTGCTTACCGTCTACAATAAGGCTCGAACGATGAAGTCCCTCTACCTATTTCCACGGTATGCTTTGGAAACAGAGCAAGGGATAGAGAGACAGAGTTTGCCGGTGTTATGGTATAGCTCTCTGTGGTTTACTGACCCAAGAGAATTCCGTGACCTTTGTGCTCCGGATGACAGACAAGAATCGCACTTTTGAGCGAAAGTACCTTTCTACACCTGAGCTCATATGCTCCTGGTGTGAACAGTAAACTAAATAAAATAAAAGAACATTTCAAAAAATTCAGAATTTTTTTATGGCATACTTTAAGAAATGTTTGTTGTGCATGCAAAATTTTATCACGAAATCACATTGGTGGAAGTCGTGACAAAAAAACAAAATCAGAGTTCCAAAATGCGTTTGAAAGTAACATTTTCAGAGTTTTAATTTTGTTTTTTTACCATGCCTTCCACCAATGTCATCTCGTGATGAAATTTTGCATGCACAACAAACATCTCTTAAAGTATGCCGCAATTTTTTTTCAGAATTTTTCTAAATATTTTCTATTTTATTTAGTTTACTGTTCACACCAGGAGCATATGAGCTCATGTATAGAAACTCCACGTCCTGAGCTGCTTTTCATTTTGGCATAGCCTGGTTCTGTTGATTATACCAATGAGCTTTTCTTTAACACAGTCTACAATAAACCAATATTTTTGGGATTTCCTTCAACTATGTACTTTTTGACATGATTTTTTTATACATTCAAAACTGTTATGAAATCAAAATAATAATAAAATAATGTTGAAGATTCAAATGGCATCGAAGTTGTGTCAAAATAATGTTATGTGTTATTTATCAAAGCTTGAATGTGGATAGTCAAAACACGCCTTGCATTTCGTAAGTGAGATTGTGCCACACAACAAAATGTCAAATGAATATTACACAGGCAATGTTACTTACACCTTTTAAAATGTTACATTAAAGAAAGTAATGTAAATCCATCAATATACCAAAACAATATAAAATTGTCACCAAACAACGCGCAAGTGGCCGAGCTCTTTTATTTGAATGGCCTCTAACATTTAGTTTTCTTGCATTTATCAAGATACTACTACTCGATCTTGAATTGAATAAGAACCTTTGGCATTTATTTTCTTTCATTTATCAAGATATTACATGATCTTCGATTTAACAAGAGCCTCTAACATTTCTTTTCTTAGATCTATGAAGATGATACACAATCTTTGATTTGACAAGATACCATATGCAAGGTTGTCGGAATCGTGATTTTGAATCGGATCGAAGCTCTATTGGTAGGATAGAAATCATAGAATCTTAACTACCAGGATCATAGAAACGTAGATTCTATGAACCCAAATCATAGAACCATAGAGGGTAGTTTGGATCGTAAGGTCGTGTAATCGTACAACAAAGTCGCAATTCTCACAACCTTGACCATATGGTCATAGCATTGTGATGCCAACATGAATCTCATAGAGGAACACACAATTGCAAGATCTTGTCGAATTTGGTTAATAAAATGCCCTACTGAGAAATGCAAGATCTACACATTTATATAATGTATACGATATATAGCTTAAGATCACAGGGAGTGCCCTTAACATTGTGATAGAAGCATTAATATGGGGAAATGCATAAATGGAAGATATTATAGCATTATTTATAAAGGGTGCTTTCATTAATTTAAAATGTAGCATCAAGATCTTATATCTTATAGAATCAAGGTTCGAGATGCTTTGTACTTCCGCTGAACTTTGATAATAGATCATTAGACCTGGATCATTTTTGCAAAAAAAAGGATCTTATATCTTATAGAATCAATCGCTCACGTTGCAAGATTGGGTCGCACCTTAATATAAACCCACTGCAGGGGAAAGAGATTGACAGCCACTGTACTGAAACATTAGCACGAGGACAACAGAAGGAAACTGAAGCTACCTCCTCTTTTCTTCTACCCATGGCGCTCGTCGGTAGCAATGCACACTCCACGATTCTTGTCCTCTTCCTGGTTCTCACGATGATGATGTCCTCCTCGCCACCGTCACACTGCCATGCACGTACGGATCTCTCCATGGGTTTACTCTGCATTTTCGGTTTGATCAACTTATAAGGTATGTGGTAACCTTGAGTTGTTTTGATTCATGCAGTTAGGATATGGTCGTGCGCCAATTCTGCGCACCAGCCCTGCAGTAAGGTGATGTGCATGTATGAGTGCGAAGAGAGGGGAGCTGCAGGACCTATTTATCTTTCCCGCTGCAACCACACCGTCCACCCCGAGCAGTGCTGCTGCAGGAATGTCTAGCCGAACTCGGTGTGACAGCCATGACGGCTAAGCACTGTACATGGCTGGCACCTGGTCTAGATTCAATAAACATCTTATGTTTCCCTAAAAAAAAAATTAGTCATGCCAACCATGAATCTTCTTCGAGTGAGTAGAAAAGTAAGAATGATTGACATGTCTAAGATGCATACTGAATTAATCATGAGAGGAGAAATGCTCAGGATGGCAGACATGAAGTGCCCCTTCGAGCCGCTTTTCATTCTAGCGGAGCCTGGGTTTGCTGTTTAGGCTAGTCACGATGAAAGTATGGGTCTGCTGATTTATGTGCTTAGGATGACAGACATGAAGTGCCCTTTGATCCGCTTTTCATTCTGGCAGAGCCCAGGTCTGCTGATTAGGCTGGTCACAATGAAAGTATTATAGCTAGTCTCATGCATGTCAATTAGGCATATTTGCATAAGTGACACACAATTAAATGAGAAAAATAAATAAATACCATAATACGATACCGTATCAAATTAAATGATGTACTACTGTGTGTCATGCGTGACAATAGATATTTTCACTATGATACAACCTGTAATAATATATCCCTACTATTAAAAGAGGATCGAACGTCCTGATGGTTCGACCTTCTTCGATCCCACCTCCCCGCACCCTTCTGTTGGAAATATGCCCTAGAGGCAATAATAAATGGTTATTATTATATTTCTTTGTTCATGGTAATTGTCTATTATTCATGCTATAATTATATTGTCCGGAAATCGTGATACATGTGTGAATACATAGACCACAACCTGTCCCTAGTAAGCCTCTAGTTGACTAGCTCGTTGATCAACAGATAGTCATGGTTTCCTGACTATGGACATTGGATGTCATTGATAACGGGATCACATCATTAGGAGAATGATGTGATGGACAAGACCCAATCCTAAGCATAGCATAAAAGATCGTGTAGTTTCGTTTGCTAGAGCTTTTTCAATGTCAAGTATCTTTTCCTTGGACCATGAGATCGTGCAACTCCCGGATACCGTAGGAGTGCTTTGGGTGTGCCAAACGTCACAACGTAACTGGGTGACTATAAAGGTGCATTACGGGTATCTCCGAAAGTGTCTGTTGGGTTGGCACGGATCGAGACTGGGATTTGTCACTCCGTGTGACGGAGAGGTATCTCTGGGCCCACTCGGTAATGCATCATCATAATGAGCTCAATATGACTAAGGCGTTAGTCACGGGATCATGCATTGCGGTACGAGTAAAGAGACTTGCCGGTAACGAGATTGAACAAGGTATTGGGATACCGACGATCGAATCTCGGGCAAGTAACATACCGATTGACAAAGGGAATTGCATACGGATTGATTGAATCTTCGACACCGTGGTTCATCCGATGATATCATCGTGGAACATGTGGGATCCAACATGGGTATCCAGATCCCGCTGTTGGTTATTGACCGGAGAGGCGTCTCGGTCATGTCTGCATGTCTCCCGAACCCGTAGGGTCTACACACTTAAGGTCCGGTGACGCTAGGGTTGTAGAGATATATGTATGCGGAAACCCGAAAGTTGTTCGGAGTCCCGGATGAGATCCCGGACGTCACGAGAGGTTCCGGAATGGTCCGGAGGTAAAGATTTATATATGGGAAGTCTTATTTTGGTCGCCGGAAAAGTTTCGCGCTTTATCGGTATTGTACCGGGAGTGCCGAAAGGGGTCCGGGGGTCCACCAAGGGGGTCCACCAGCCCCGGGGGGCCACATGGGCTGTAAGGGGTGCGCCTTGGCCTATATGGGCCAAGGGCACCAGCCCCAAGAGGCCCATGCGCAAGAGATAAGAAAGAAGGGAGAGTCCTAAAGGGGGAAGGCACCTCCGAGGTGCCTTGGGGGGGAAGGACTCCCCCCTGGCCGCACCCTTCCTTGAAGGAAGGGGCAAGGCTGCGCCCCCCCCTCTCCCTTGGCCCTATATATAGTGGGGGGAAGGGAGGGCAGCAACATCTAAGCCTTGGGCGCCTCCCTCCTCCCCTGCAACACCTCTCTCTCTCTCGCAGAAGCTCGGCGAAGCCCTGCCGGAGACCCGCTACATCCACCACCACGCCGTCGTGCTGTTGGATCTCCATCAACCTCTCCTTCCCCCTTGCTGGATCAAGAAGGAGGAGACGTCGCTGCACCGTACGTGTGTTGAACGCGGAGGTGCCGTCCGTTCGGCACTCGGTCATCGGTGATTTGGATCACGGCGAGTACGACTCCGTCATCCACGTTCATTGGAACGCTTCCGCTTGCGATCTACAAGGGTATGTAGATCCACTCCTTTCCCCTCGTTGCTAGTAGACTCCATAGATGCATCTTGGTGAGCGTAGGAAAATTTTAAATTATGCTACGATTCCCAACAGTGGCATCATGAGCCAGGCCTATGCGTAGTTACTATGCACGAGTAGAACACAAAGAAGTTGTGGGCGTTGATGTTGCCAATTCTTCTTGCCGCTACTAGTCGTTTCTTGTTTCGGCGGCATTGTAGGATGAAGCGGCCCGGACCGACCTTACACGTACGCTTACGTGAGACAGGTTCCACCGATTGACATGCACTAGTTGCATAAGGTGGCTAGCGGGTGTCTGTCTCTCCTACTTTAGTCGGAACGGATTCGATGAAAAGGGTCCTTATGAAGGGTAAATAGAAATTGGCAAATCACGTTGTGGTCATACGTAGGTAAGAAAACGTTCTTGTTAGAAACCTACAAACCACGTAAAACTTGCAACAACAATTAGAGGACGTCTAACTTGTTTTTGCAGCAAGTGATATATGTGATATGATATGGCCAGAAGATGTGATGAATGATATATGTGATGTATGAGATTGATCATATTCTTGTAATAGGAATCACGACTTGCATGTCGATGAGTATGACAACCGGCAGGAGCCATAGGAGTTGTCTTTATTATTTTGCATGACCTGCGTGTCATTGAATAACGCCATGTAATTTACTTTACTTTGTTGCTAAACGCGTTAGCCATACAAGTAGAAGTAATCATTGGCGTGACGACTTCATGAAGACACAATGATGGAGATCATGATGATGGAGATCATGGTGTCATGCCGGTGAAGAAGATGATCATGGTGCCCCGAAGATGGAGATCAAAGGAGCATGATGATATTGGCCATATCATGTCACTATATGATTGCATGTGATGTTTATCATGTTTTTGCATCTTATTTGCTTAGAACGACGGTAGTAAGTAAGATGATCCCTTATAATAATTTCAAGAAAGTGTTCACCCTAACTGTGCACCGTTGCGAAGGTTCGTTGTTTCGAAGCACCACGTGATGATCGGGTGTGATAGATCCTAACGTTCGAATACAACGGGTGTTGACGAGCCTAGCATGTACAGACATGGCCTCGGAACACACGCAATACACTTAGGTTGACTTGACGAGCCTAGCATGTACAGACATGGCCTCGGAACACGGAGGACCGAAAGGTCGAGCATGAGTCGTATAGAAGATACGATCAACATGGAGATGTTCACCGATCTTGACTAGTCCGTCTCACGTGATGATCGGACACGGCCTAGTTGAACTCGGATCATGTTTCACTTAGATGACGAGAGGGATGTCTATCTGAGTGGGAGTTCATTAAATAATTTGATTATATGAACTTAATTATCATGAACTTAGTCTAAAATCTTTACACTATGTCTTGTAGATCAAATGGCCAACGTTGTCCTCAATTTCAACGCGTTCCTAGAGAAAACCAAGCTGAAAGATGATGGCAGCAATTATACGGACTGGGTCCGGAACCTGAGGCTCATCCTCATAGTAGCCAAGAAAGATTATGTCTTAGAAGCACCGCTAGGTGATGCACCAATCCCACAGAACCAAGACGTTATGAACGCTTGGCAATCACGTGCTGATGATTACTCCCTTGTTCAGTGCGGCATGCTTTACAGCTTAGAACCGGGTCTCCAAAAGCGTTTTGAGAAACATGGAGCATATGAGATGTTCGAGGAGCTGAAACTGGTTTTTCAAGCTCATGCCCGAGTCGAGAGATATGATGTCTCCGACAAGTTCTTCAGCTGTAAAATGGAGGAGAACAGTTCTGTTAGTGAGCACATACTCAGAATGTCTGGGTTGCACAACCGCTTGTCTCAGCTGGGAGTTAATCTCCCGGATGACGCGGTCATTGACAGAATCCTCCAGTCGCTTCCACCAAGCTACAAGAGCTTTGTGATGAACTATAATATGCAGGGGATGGAAAAGACCATTCCCGAGGTATATTCAATGCTGAAATCAGCGGAAGGGGAGATCAGAAAAGAACATCAAGTGTTGATGGTGAATAAAACCACTAAGTTCAAGAAGGGCAAGGGTAAGAAGAACTTCAAGAAGGACGGCAAGGGAGTTGCCCCGCCCGGTAAGCCAGTTACCGGGAAGAAGTCAAAGAATGGACCCAAGCCCGAGACTGAGTGCTTTTACTGCAAGGGAAGTGGTCACTGGAAGCGGAACTGCCCCAAATATTTAGCGGACAAGAAGAAGGCCGGCAACACCCAAGGTATATGTGATATACAAGTAATTGATGTGTACCTTACCAGTACTCGTAGTAGCTCCTGGGTATTTGATACCGGCGCGGTTGCTCATATTTGTAACTCAAAACAGGAACTACGGAATAAACGGAGACTGGCAAAGGACGAGGTGACGATGCGCGTCGGGAATGGTTCCAAGGTCGATGTGATCGCCGTCGGCACGCTACCTCTGCATCTACCCACGGGATTAGTTTTAAACCTCAATAATTGTTATTTAGTGCCAGCTTTGAGCATGAACATTGTATCTGGATCTCGTTTAATTCGAGATGGCTACTCATTTAAATCTGAGAATAATGGTTGTTCTATTTATTTGAGAGATATGTTTTATGGTCATGCCCCGCTGGTCAATGGTTTATTTTTGATAAATCTCGAACGTGATGTTACACATGTTCATAGTGTGAATACCAAAAGATGTAAAGTTGATAACGATAGTCCCACATACTTGTGGCACTGCCGCCTTGGTCACATTGGTGTCAAGCGCATGAAGAAGCTCCATGCAGATGGACTTTTGGAGTCTCTTGATTACGAATCATTTGACACGTGCGAACCATGCCTCATGGGTAAGATGACCAAGACTCCGTTCTCCGGAACAATGGAGTGAGCAACCAACTTATTGGAAATCATACATACCGATGTGTGTGGTCCAATGAGTGTTGAGGCTCGCGGAGGATATCGTTATGTTCTCACTCTCACTGATGATTTAAGTAGATATGGGTATGTCTACCTAATAAAACACAAGTCTGAAACCTTTGAAAAGTTCAAGGAATTTCAGAGTGAGGTTGAGAATCAACGTGACAGGAAAATAAAATTCTTACGATCAGATCGTGGTGGAGAATATTTAAGTCACGAATTTGGTACACACTTAAGGAAATGTGGAATAGTTTCACAACTCACGCCGCCTGGAACACCTCAGAGAAATGGTGTGTCCGAACGTCGTAATCGCACTCTATTGGATATGGTGCGATCTATGATGTCTCTTACCGATTTACCGCTCTCATTTTGGGGTTATGCTTTAGAGACTGCCGCATTCACTTTAAATAGGGCACCGTCTAAATCCGTTGAGACGACACCGTATGAATTATGGTTTGGGAAGAAACCTAAGCTGTCGTTTCTAAAAGTTTGGGGATGCGATGCTTATGTCAAGAAACTTCAACCTGAAAAGCTCGAACCCAAATCGGAAAAATGCGTCTTCATAGGATACCCTAAGGAAACTATTGGGTACACCTTCTACCTCAGATCCGAAGGCAAGATCTTCGTTGCCAAGAACGGGTCCTTTCTAGAGAAGGAGTTTCTCTCGAAAGAATTGAGTGGGAGGAAAGTGGAACTTGATGAGGTGATAGTCACCCCTTCCGAGTCGGAAAATAGCGCAGCGCGGGAAAATGTTCCTGTGGTGCCTACACCGACGGGGGAGGAAGTTAATGATGATGATCATGAAGCTTCGGATCAAGTTGCCACTGAACTTCGTAGGTCCACAAGGACACGTTCCGCACCAGAGTGGTATGGCAACCCTGTCCTGGAAATCATGTTGTTAGACAACGGTGAACCTTCGAACTATGAAGAAGCGATGGCGGGCCCGGATTCCGACAAATGGCTAGAAGCCATGAAATCCGAGATAGAATCCATGTATGAAAACAAAGTATGGACTTTGACTGACTTGCCCGATGAGCGGCGAGCCATAGAAAACAAATGGATCTTTAAGAAGAAGACGGATGCAGATGGTAATGTGACCATCTACAAAGCTCGACTTGTCGCTAAGGGTTATCGACAAGTTCAAGGGGTTGACTACGATGAGACTTTCTCACCCGTAGCGAAGCTGAAGTCCGTCCGAATCATGTTAGCAATTGCCGCATACTATGATTATGAGATATGGCAGATGGACGTCAAAACGGCATTCCTTAACGGCTTCCTTAAGGAAGAGTTGTATATGATGTAGCCGGAAGGTTTTGTCGATCCTAAGAATGCTAACAAAGTATGCAAGCTCCAACGCTCAATCTATGGGCTGGTGCAAGCATCTCGGAGTTGGAACATTCGCTTTGATGAGATGATCAAAGCGTTTGGGTTTACACAGACTTATGGAGAAGCCTGTGTTTACAAGAAAGTGAGTGGGAGCTCTGTAGCATTTCTCATATTATATGTGGATGACATATTATTGATGGCAAATGATGTAGAATTATTGGAAAGTATAAAGGCCTATTTGAATAAGTGTTTTTCAATGAAGGACCTTGGAGAAGCTGCTTATATATTAGGCATCAAAATCTATAGAGATAGATCAAGACGCCTCATTGGTCTTTCACAGAGTACATACCTTGACAAGATATTGAAGAAGTTCAGTATGGATCAGTCCAAGAAGGGGTTCTTGCCTGTATTGCAAGGTGTGCAATTGAGCACGGCTCAATGCCCGACCACGGCAGAAGATATAGAACAGATGAGTGTCATCCCCTGTGCCTCGGCCATAGGGTCTATTATGTATGCCATGCTGTGTACCAGACCTGATGTAAACCTTGCCGTAAGTTTGGTAGGAAGGTACCAAAGTAATCCCGGCAAGGAACACTGGACAGCGGTCAAGAATATCCTGAAGTACCTGAAGAGGACTAAGGATATGTTTCTCGTTTATGGAGGTGACGAAGAGCTCGTCGTAAAGGGTTACGTCGACGCTAGCTTCGACACAGATCTGGATGACTCGAAGTCACAGACCGGATACGTGTATATATTGAATAGAGGAGCAGTAAGCTGGTGCAGTTGCAAGCAAAGCGTCGTGGCGGGATCTACATGTGAAGCGGAGTACATGGCAGCCTCGGAGGCAGCACAGGAAGCAGTCTGGATGAAGGAGTTCATTACCGACCTAGGGGTGATTCCCAATGCGTCGGGCCCAATGACTCTCTTTTGTGACAACACTGGAGCTATTGCCCTTGCGAAGGAGCCCAGGTTTCACAGGAAGACCAGACATATCAAGCGTCGCTTCAACTCCATTCGTGAAAGTGTTCAAAATGGAGACATAGATATTTGTAAAGTGCACACGGACCTGAATGTAGCAGATCCGTTGACTAAACCTCTCCCTAGGGCAAAACATGATCAACACCAGGACGCAATGGGTGTTCGATTCATCACAATGTAACTAGATTATTGACTCTAGTGCAAGTGGGAGACTGTTGGAAATATGCCCTAGAGGCAATAATAAATGGTTATTATTATATTTCTTTGTTCATGGTAATTGTCTATTATTCATGCTATAATTGTATTGTCCGGAAATCGTGATACATGTGTGAATACATAGACCACAACCTGTCCCTAGTAAGCCTCTAGTTGACTAGCTCGTTGATCAACAGATAGTCATGGTTTCCTGACTATGGACATTGGATGTCATTGATAACGGGATCACATCATTAGGAGAATGATGTGATGGACAAGACCCAATCCTAAGCATAGCATAAAAGATCGTGTAGTTTCGTTTGCTAGAGCTTTTCCAATGTCAAGTATCTTTTCCTTGGACCATGAGATCGTGCAACTCCCGGATACCATAGGAGTGCTTTGGGTGTGCCAAACGTCACAACGTAACTGGGTGACTATAAAGGTGCATTACGGGTATCTCCGAAAGTGTCTGTTGGGTTGGCACGGATCGAGACTGGGATTTGTCACTCCGTGTGACGGAGAGGTATCTCTGGGCCCACTCGGTAATGCATCATCATAATGAGCTCAATATGACTAAGGCGTTAGTCACGGGATCATGCATTGCGGTACGAGTAAAGAGACTTGCCGGTAACGAGATTGAACAAGGTATTGGGATACCGACGATCGAATCTCGGGCAAGTAACATACCGATTGACAAAGGGAATTGCATACGGATTGATTGAATCTTCGACACCGTGGTTCATCCGATGATATCATCGTGGAACATGTGGGATCCAACATGGGTATCCAGATCCCGCTGTTGGTTATTGACCGGAGAGGCGTCTCGGTCATGTCTGCATGTCTCCCGAACCCGTAGGGTCTACACACTTAAGGTCCGGTGACGCTAGGGTTGTAGAGATATATGTATGCGGAAACCCGAAAGTTGTTCGGAGTCCCGGATGAGATCCCGGACGTCACGAGAGGTTCCGGAATGGTCCGGAGGTAAAGATTTATATATGGGAAGTCTTATTTTGGTCGCCGGAAAAGTTTCGCGCTTTATCGGTATTGTACCGGGAGTGCCGAAAGGGGTCCGGGGGTCCACCAAGGGGGTCCACCAGCCCCGGGGGGCCACATGGGCTGTAAGGGGTGCGCCTTGGCCTATATGGGCCAAGGGCACCAGCCCCAAGAGGCCCATGCGCAAGAGATAAGAAAGAAGGGAGAGTCCTAAAGGGGGAAGGCACCTCCGAGGTGCCTTGGGGGGGAAGGACTCCCCCCTGGCCGCACCCTTCCTTGAAGGAAGGGGCAAGGCTGCGCCCCCCCTCTCCCTTGGCCCTATATATAGTGGGGGGAAGGGAGGGCAGCAACATCTAAGCCTTGGGCGCCTCCCTCCTCCCCTGCAACACCTCTCTCTCTCTCGCAGAAGCTCGGCGAAGCCCTGCCGGAGACCCGCTACATCCACCACCACGCCGTCGTGCTGTTGGATCTCCATCAACCTCTCCTTCCCCCTTGCTGGATCAAGAAGGAGGAGACGTCGCTGCACCGTACGTGTGTTGAACGCGGAGGTGCCGTCCGTTCGGCACTCGGTCATCGGTGATTTGGATCACGGCGAGTACGACTCCGTCATCCACGTTCATTGGAACGCTTCCGCTCGCGATCTACAAGGGTATGTAGATCCACTCCTTTCCCCTCGTTGCTAGTAGACTCCATAGATGCATCTTGGTGAGCGTAGGAAAATTTTAAATTATGCTACGATTCCCAACACCTTCACCCACAATTCCCATCCTTGCTCGAGAAAACAGCCCAAAGAAAAGAAAAAAAACCACGACCCACGAACACACGTCCCTTCGTGATTTTTATTATAGAAATGGAGGAGGACCCCCGGCCTCTGCATCTGGACGATGCATGCAGCCACTTTATTAATTATTCACACAAGACCTTACAAAGTCATACAACAGTAAGACTGAAGTCACCGTCTAGGCAACAAAAGTGTCGCTACTCCTATCCAAGTGATGAAGGGATGCTGATAGTCTGGGCCTAGTACCAAACAGACCTCGCAGCCAAACCTAACATCTAAGACCTGAGGTCCCAACCAGGACGCCTGCCGGGTATGGGTCACCTACCAGTCCGGCGCACTCCTCAACCAGGACGCCTGCCGGGTCTGAGGCCGCCGCAGCCACCTGTCACCAATCCATCTTCAGAGTTGTACTGCTGCATCTACCTTGCCCGGTCTAGCTGCCGTCGACGCCACCACGACGCCAGACCCCGTCACCCTCCTGCGCGAGTCCATCTCCGCGCATCGGACGCAGAGTCACCACAGCGCCATGCCGCCGAGACCCGCCGCCATCAATGAGTGAGATGCCGCACCGCTCCACCAAAGAATCCGTCCTCTGGTCTTGCATCCAGCTGCTGCTCAAAAAACGATGCCCCCATGAGGGAAAACGACGCTAAAAGCACCGCCATCGTCCGATCCGGAAACTCCGGATCTAGGTTTTCACCCAGAGCAGCGCAAGCAAGTTGACAGAAGCTGCAGAGGCGATGTCTTCCACAAGATAACGACGCAAAAATGCCGCCATCTCCCGCCATGACCCGAGTCATAGCACAGTTTCACCGGCAGCCTCGTCTCCCCACTCAACGCCGGGACTGGATGCGAGAATCCACAACCATCTAGCCGACCACCTCCGGCGAAGAAGATGGCCACCACCTCCACGCCCAGGGCCGGAGCCCCCGACGTCCTCGTGTCGCGTGCCTAGTCCAGAGGCCGCTTGCCATGCTGGAACAAAGGATGCGCACGATGGCTTGAGGAACCACCATCCAGATCCGAAAGGGATCCAGATCGGACACCATAGCCGCCGCCGTGATCTCTTCGTCGCTGCCGCCAGCACGACAACCCTGGTCGCCACCGGCCTGCGCCACCGCCCTTGAATCGGCCGGAGTGGGTCGCCGCCACCCAGATCCGATCGCCGGCCGATGAAGATTGCTGCCGCCGCCGCTGCGGCCCGCGGGCTTAGCCTGCGATGCCCTCGGCGGCGGCGGCGGGAGGAGAGGAGGCCCCATTAAATGGGGGAGAATTTCACTTTCCCGGCCTCTGCACCAACTAGGGATGCATACAACCATTTTAGTACGAGTACCAAGTTAAACATGGTATCAAGATATTTTTTGATGAGTGGTCCCACCACACACCAAACTTGATCCTCAATAAATGAGGGAAAACCCCTGTGCATCACCTGTCAATTCTAGGAATTGAACTCGGGTCGTTAGGCTGCACAACCGCATGCCCAACCACTGAGCCAAGGCTCGTGATTGAAGGAAAGTTCTTGATTTTTTCCAACTGAACCCACCTCCTTTTTTGCCTATCCCACTCCCACCCACGCCGTAGCCCTCTCTCCGCACGCGCGCCGCTCATCCTAGAAGAGATCACGCCGGTCAAGGCCCTGCCACAGGCCACGGTTGGGTGCCGCCATCCACTCATCTCCTCCTGCACGGCCCCGTCTCTCTCAGATCCAGGCTGGCCTCCGGTGTCGAGCCCCAAGCGGAGCAGCCCTCACCTTCATTTCCTCGTGCGTCGCGGCGCCGTTTCCCAGTGCCCTTCGCAAGGTACACGTCGTAGCCCAGGCCGCACGGGCCGACAACGTCCGCCGCCGAGCCAGGTCCAAGGTTGGCACTCCGTCACACCGTGTGCTGCTGCATCAAGCTGGTAGCCACCATCACCGCCCATTCCATCCACCAGTGAGCCGCGAGATCCATCCACCCAGTTCTGCATCCATCAGGCCCCGAACCACCAGGTATAGGCCACTGCTTTTATTATATTTCTCCTCTGATTTGGTCGGAGATGTTGTTGTTGTGTTTACAGCGTGAGAGAGCAGAAATGACTGAGAGAGTACAGGGGTGGTATGACCAGGCCCAATGTCATGGCAGTAGAGGCGGCGACAGATGTCAAGGAGGAGGAGAGGTATGTGCTTGGCGGCAACCAGATCACCGAGGTTCCGAGCACAACCGGATCAATAACAGTCTCGCGCTCTTTCTGGTGTGATAGACGTAACCTGCATATAGGATATATATTTCTTCGAAGATTCATTTTTTCTAGCACTAATTGGAATTAGCCAAAATAAATACCGATCATGACTGATTAGTCTGAATAATTAATTTGCATTAGCTTATTTGTAAGCAGCGTTACTAGGAATGTTCATGTGCTAAATAGTTCACTCTTGGTAAATGCATGCAAACTGAATTATGAATTAGTTTCCCCGCCAGCAGCATCACTAAAACGGCAGATCTTCTCTATACAAGTTCAACGGATTGCTTGGGACAAGATTTTATTAGCCCAATATCAGTGGTTGCTATCAACCAGAAGAGTTAGTCATAGGCTTAGTGCGATCGAGAAGAGAATGCATTTTTTCTGGTACTAGTACCATGATTTCAACGGATTTTTAGTAGGCAGAGGTGAGATTCGTACAAACCAGAGTTGTAATCCGGGAGTGGAGATGATTGGTTCAGCTTGTTATGCCATAAATTTGGCTACATGTAACTTTAAGATCTGTAGCCCCCATATCATAGTACTAATGCTGTGTGTTGTGTTCTTCTGCCATCAGGTGATTGAGAAGATGGCTGTGACCAATTTCAGAGGTGCAAAGCCATTGAACATTGTTGGTAGGAATTGGGCTTGGAAGATACTCGATTGAGAAACTCCTTTGTTCTTTGATTATAGGTATACTCCTATCTTTGTGGAAAGTACAAGAAGAATAACAATTATTAATGATAATTGTTCTCTAGGTGTTTTAGTGAGATAATAGAAACAAGCTTCCAGAAGGAGGAGATAGGCAACACCACTAATTCTCATGTCACTATATGCTCTCATATTGTAGATTACAAGGAGCCTACAACCTACAGAAAGTGACGGATTATGAGATGAAGCAAATTAAAAGAAAAATTGTGTTGCCTTGCCAAATGTGTGCAGCGCGCCACCATGGGGATGTC
Source organism: Triticum aestivum (assembly GCF_018294505.1). NCBI lineage: Eukaryota > Viridiplantae > Streptophyta > Magnoliopsida > Poales > Poaceae > Triticum > Triticum aestivum. Next base: position 466,903,109 of record NC_057796.1, read on the forward strand.
CTCGGCATTGATTCAACAGCATGGACCTAGCAGCAGTGTGGCGGTGGGCAATAATAACCTTTGGCCTTTGCGGTGAGTCACGACAGCAGACTGTTTCACGACAAAATTAGTGGTACTGCGTTTCTATTTTTCTGCGGCTGTTCATGGATCTATTGTTCTCCCTCTTAACTGTGAATAACATGCCAAATTCGCCTTTAGTAATTGAGATGTAGATACCTTGGTGTACAAGGACCCATTGTACTCCTTTTTTGCAGCCTCATAATCTGTGCATATACATCTTGTAGACCGTACAAACTAGCACGGTGGTACTGAGAGCACAGTTCTATGATACCTTTGGGTCACCACACCGGACCAAAAATATGGTGTTGGTTTTTTATTGTCGATGTGTAATAGAAGTGAGCTGTTTTGTTGCTGCTGAGTATCTCTGTGCTTTGTTGCCTGACAATGATGACATGTGTGTTCAATTTATGATTTAATCTTTAAACACGAGGTGAAAATTGATCTTAGATTCAGGATTATGCATCTGACTATTTATACCTGTCCCATCATTCATCCTCGTGTATACCCACATTTTGTTCTATATCAGATTATCCCTATGGGTTTGAGTAATATTTATCTCATTGGAGAACTACTTTATTTCTTAGAATTGTAGATCTGGTTTTGTTATTGACTCGTCGGTTGTGTACATGAGCAAGCTCAAGTTGCAGTGACTTAACGCATGTAAGAAACTATCAAACATTTTCTCTTCCATTCACATTTATTATAAGGGGCGCTTACGGAAGTGAATACAATAATTATATCTTCAGCGTAGAAACATTCCCACTAATTATATGTTGTCCTATGGAAGTGTATACAATCATTATATCTCCAGTCTAGGAATACGACATACAATGTATTCCTAGGCATTAATACATGACATCTCCAGTCTAGGAACATGGCGTACAAAGTATTCCTAGGCATTAATACATGACATTTGATAGATGAGTCATTTTGTTTTAGCGTATTTATCATTGTTGCATGTGCCATTTTTATCCGAGGACAATTTAGGTGTAAAGAAAAGAAAGTGAGTTACTAGCTCGTTACTTATTTTAGGTATCAAATTTTCCATCACTGCTGGTGCTGCCCTGTAGTAATTTAGCTAAAAGGTTCCAAAATTGGCATGTAGGAATCAGGCTGCCTCTCTAACATGTTTAAAACTTTTTGTTAATAAGCCTGTTTGTAACTTTGTCCTGAAATTTCGTAGCATGGTCGATATACTTATGTTTACATTCTAATTTTTTTCCTAAACCCTTCACCCTCGCCGAGGCATTGGTTGATGTGAAGCATGAGGCAAATTCGATTGCACATTTGTTCAAAGTACTTAGTGTGGAGTGCAGGGATATAGCGATTGTCACAAGCCCTTGATTACCTATATTGATGTTTGCCCGTCATGTGTGCCATTTCTCGTAGCAAACAACGAGAGCTCTGCAACAATTCTTTGCAGTTGGAAGAAATGCACACATAAGAAAGAAGATATTGCGAGTCAGATGCACATATGAAGACCGAACAGAGAAGTAGTGAAGGAAGATGAAGACCATTTTTTCCTCAAAAAAGAAGAAGATGGAGACCATCATCAAACTTTACCTATTTGTGTTTCGGGTGGGACTTACATGCGGAGAAACGGACATGATGGTCTCCAATAATGGAGCGAAGTGGGAGAAATACATCGGAGTTTGTGAACGAATTTTAGATTTTTGATAGAAAGACCAATTGGTTCAACACTTGGTCCTGAAACTTCACTATATGATTTTGTAAATAAATGATGTGGCATCCAATATGCACTCAGATTATTTTTCACATGTCTTTGTGGTTCAAATTCCATTTGGTAGGCAAGCATGTACTGATGGAACGATCTTCAGTTTCTATGTATCATCAACAGATTTCGGTAAGAGTTCGAGCATCTTTTGTTTTCATCTTCCATAACCAGTATGTTTTGATACACGTGCTTTGACAAGACGATGTCAATAAGTTCAGCTTAAGAAAATCACACGAACCATTTCTTTGAATAGCCTGGTAGTCTGAAATCCAAATAGTTGAGAAACCCACACCTATATATGAGTGTTACCAATCCATAAAAACGATGAATGACAAGCATAGTAAGAGCTAGCTTATCATGTCATAGTGAAAATGTATTGAAGTAGAGTGATGACACCAAAGCTAGAGGAAGGAGTGGACCGAGATTAAAGAGGGCGAAGGAAGCGCAAAGTTATTCTTGTTGGTTAGCTGCCAGGACAAATACAACCAAAGTAACATTGTTATGTTGTCTCGTGGCAACGCATGGGCATTTAACTAGTCTACTATTAAAGGGGATGGAACATCGTTTTCGTTCGACCTCCCCCTCTTATTGATACATCTTCCCACCCCCTCTTTTCTCATCGCGATACCCTGGCGCCTTTGTTTTTCTCTCGTTCCATACATGCATCCCCTCCCACGATCCCCAACCCACATCGTCTCCCTCTCGCCACGTTCCTCACAAAGGGAGGCCTTCTAGGCGCAGGGGAGGGCGGCCAACGAGTGCAAGCGGAGATGAGATGCGCTCGTGGGTCGTGGTAGAGTACTTCAGATCTTCGACATGAATAAACTTCTGGTTGGTGTATTTTCTACCTGTTGTAACGATCATTTTATGTAATTTAAGCAAATATGAGGGATCAAAACGAAGACCAGGCGCGTCCGTGAACGTTTGAGGGGCCATATTAGCTATGTGTGGCTGTAGATGCTCTAAATATGCAAGGGAGCGGACTGCGTCGAGGAACGGGGGCTTGGTCGTGGACGCGAGGAAGGTCGGGAGGGGTTTGCCGGACACTTCGAAGTCGATGATGAGGAAGCGCTCGTGCAGCGTGCCGATGAGCTCGTCCTTGGCACCTCGCTAGCTGCCCTGTCTACCATGGCGCCCTCCGTGAGGCCCTGGCCGGCGACGAGCATGACGAGGTCTCACTGGCGATGAGGGGCGAGATGAGGTGGAACCTCGTGTCCTCCTTGACGACCACGCCAAGGTAGGAACCTGCTCTGGAGCTCGTCGGTGTCTACCTCCGCCAGCAGCTTCTCCTCCACGCGCGGGTGGCACCACACCGTGAAGCGTGAACGCCCTCGTCTTAGTCCCGGCAATCAGGTGCACGTCCGAAACAATAAGTTAGTCGCGCGCATAGTTGTTGGACCGGGAAACGGCATATGATCGGGCTCTTCGGACGTGGCAACTTCATGCCCGTCTCGAGCTCTGGGTGGCACCAGAACGTCGGCCGCTGCAACGGACAACTTGGCGCCATGGATCGCGGGAATCGCTGGAATGTGTAGCTCGGCCTCAATGCTCGGCTCCGGCACACTGGACGGCGTCACTTCACGCCCGGCTCGAGCTCAGGCTAAGCCGTGCTCCCGGGTCTGCGCCGCCTGGACGAGATCGCGTCCATCGGAGTTCTCGGCGTCGCTGGCCGTGGCGGCGCATGGCCCAGTCTCACCGGGCGAGGGGGCACCCGACTTGCACGACCCGGTCACGGAGGCGATGTAGTCGCCGTGGGAGTCGCGGCCCAAGCCGGCGAGCACAGCCATGCAGACGAGGAACACACGCGGGCTACGACGAGTCGACGACCATGTCGTGGAGGAGCACCGTGCCGAACAACAGGGTGAACAACACGATAGGCACGCCACGGTCATGTCGAGAATCAGGACGATCAGCTGAGACCAATAAGAGTCAGGCACAAACACATCAGTCGCCCAAAGAGTCGCGCACCATCTTCTGCAAAACACCCACCCTCAGATGGCATTTGATCAAACACCTGGCATGCCTTTGTTGCAGGACTTCCTGGCGGACCCTGCCGTCAACAAGCTACTAGAAAGACACGCTCAAGAAGAGGTTCCCTAGCCCACATGCCAAGGAGCAACGGGCACCATTCCGCTGTTAGCACGTAGCCCGACGGCGTGAGCGGTGAGCCAGACCTCGCGCAGATCAAATGCCGGCCACGCGCAGCGATAGCTGACAGGAGGGGATGCAATGCAATCTTGGCCTGTCAGGCGGCGACTCTGTCCATCGGCATGTCGATGTAGGACTGCATCATGGGGACGAGTTCTAGGTTTTACGAGTCACGGCGTTCCTCATCGTCGACCACGTGAAGCACCCGGGGAGGAAGATCGCTCCTAGTGCAGCGACGTCGACCTTGCCATGCGCGCGCGGCGTGGTGCTCACCGCAGCTTGTCAAGCGCAGCCTGGTCATGCGCTTAACGTGTTCGAGGAAATGCCTCAATAAAGGTAACTCTGTTGGCCCATAGTCTCGCAAAAGACACGTCCAAAACAAGCCAGGCCGAGCGTTTCGGCCGGTCCAGCCTAGGCCATCGGATGTGAGCCACGCAGCCGTTGGATCCAGGCAAAAAAAAAAACCAGATCGCCCCCAACTTCTTCTTCCTTGGGCAGTCGGTCTGGATCCGCATCTCCCGCTCGGGGAGCACGGCACCGCGCCTCCTGTCCCCTCCGGTGGTCGTCCCGTCGTCAGTCCCCACCCTCGTCGGTCTTCCTCGTCGTCGGCCGGACCCGCCCTCGCCGGCCATCCTCGTCGCCGGTCCCCCACCCTCCCGGCCTCGTTGTCGCCTCGACCCATGCAACAGCTCCACCTGCGGTTGCAGCTCTTGACGACGACGGTTGTAGCTCCGCCGCCCTCGCCATTGATGCTCGCTGCAGGAAAATACGTCGACGCCGGCCGCGAGTCAATCAACGCCATTTGAATGGATGTAGCAAAAAAAATTCACCGGTAGTAGCAAAATCAAACTACGGGTGCAGCAAAAACGCCGTCGTCGCCTTCGCGAGGTCGCAGCTCCGCCTTACACGGATGTATCAAAAAACTCCAACGGTAGTAGCAAAATCCTGCTGCGGTTGCAGCAAAAACATCATTGTCGTCCTCACGAGGTCGCAGCTCTGCCTGATGGATGTAGCAAAAAGCTTTGCCGGTGGTAGCAAAAATCGGCTACGGTTGAAGCTTTTTGCGACACCTTGAAGCTTTTTCCCTGTTGGCAATAGCCAGCCCGTAGCATTGGCATTCAGTGTTTGAAGCTTTTTCCAACGCCGGTTGAAGCTTTGTGCGATACCGGATGTAGCATTTTGTCGTGGTAGTGGTTGGTTCCAGCATATGTCGCCGCTGGTTGAAGCTTTTCGCCGCATCGGTTGTAACTTTCCAGAACGCCGGCTGTAGCAAAAATGCGATGCAGTTGTAGCAAAAACCAGCTGTGGTTCCAGCTCGCTTGTTGGTTGAAGCAAAAACCAACTGCGGTTCCAGCTTTTGCTTTGGTCGATTGTATCAAAAAAGTGGCTGGTTCCAGCTTCGGCGTCTGCTCCTCGGGGATGCAACCATAGGACTAGGAGGAGGGCAGTTCCAGCATAGGGGGAGGGTGGCGCTCGCCGGAGTAGGGCCGACGGAGCCAGCCTGGGGCATCTTGGGGTGGTTGCTGGCCATGGCGATGACGACGCAAGCAGCCTCGCCGGTCTAGCTTGGTTGCAGTGGCTGCGGAGGTCGCCGTCGTCGGAGTGGAGCCAGATGGGATGGACGGAACGGATGCCACGGCGGTGTTGCGGGGACGCGCGGCCGGCTTGCCAGCGTCGAGCTGAAAATTGGACGAAGGGAGCGGACTCGCCGGTGTGGAAGAGAGAGAACATATAAGAAAGGAACGAGCGGTTGAGAAGATGAAAGAGAAGATAAGGCAACGATTGGGGTGTGGGCCCTATACATACGTGTCGCTCGGGGGTAGGAGGACCGCTTGCTCGCGTGGCCGCGACCGGCCGAGCGTTCGGCCGGTGCGCCGTCCCCAAACAGTTCCCTTTATTTTTTGGCAAAAACAAATAAAAAATAACAGCCTAATCAGCATCTCGAACTGGTGTGTGACATGTTTTCTCATGAAATAGAGTGTTATGTCCGGTTCCTCATATTTTAGAAGAAGAATGACCATTCCCGCAAAAAAAAAAAGAATGACAAATTGCTCATCTCGTGAATATTTTGTGACTTCGAGTGCATTTATAGCAAAATAATAATAGAGTTGAATAGACCATAAGGTCCTAGAGTTGGCACTAATATAGCAAAATTAAGTTACAAGCACGTTCTTCCCATCAAGATAGGAAAATGCAATCAAGTAGTCGGCGACCTGGTCGGGAGATGCAATGGCCATTGCCTCCAACCGCGTCATTGCCGACAACGGGCAAAGAGAAAGGAGCCTCGCCGTGATGGTTGAAGATGGCCGAGGGTAGGCTGATTCACAACTAAAGATCAACGCTACCGAGCCAAGAAGCGCACTGGAGACCAGTACCTTCTAATATGCAACTCCGATGACTGAGGTCGGTGCAACGGTAGAAGTTGAACGAGGAACTTGCATGCCAACATAATTCTCCACTCGCCCTCCGAATCAAATGAGCCAGATCTCGGATCCACTCCCCTTCCTTCATGCATCTCTTTCATAGTGAAGATGAGGGGGAAGGGGAGGGGAGAATCACCAATCCGACTGGATCCGTCGGGAAAACGAGCTTATTGGTGGAGCTTGAGCCAGGCCCATCTCCATCGGCTCATGTCCACCATGGAGAGCCACCGGAAGATGAAGTTGGACGGGGACTAGTGCCGCTCACCAACGCTGAGACATTAGTTCCAACTCGGCATGACGTGAGACGCCTTTAAAACATAGCCCTAGGCCTAAACCTACCTACCCCTAGTATATACATCTTCAGTCCGGCCACCTCTTACATACGACCATCCCTGCTCTAACCTTAGACGCCGTCCAAGGTGTATGAGAGAGGGTTCGAGAGCTCGCAACTCTCAAAGGAGAACACATCGTCTCATGTGTGGCATAATAATATTTCGCATATAATAATTAAAAAGGCATCCTCAAGGCAAGTAAGCTCATGACTGATTTATCGGCTAACACAATGAATAGTCTAGTTAACACACTGAAAGCATTAGCAATTCAAGTCGGAAGATACCAACAACCGGGCGAAATTGGTTCTACTTACTCACCTTTATTTTCAAGTGGACTGGCCTAGCTAAGAGCAAATAAGCTCTCGAAATTCAACACGGTTCTTACTGTCTCTAACCTACCCAAGGACATGCAAGCATAACAAATTTATCATTTGTTTTAATATCTCATAGGCCCTTACCTACCGGAGGACGAACAAGCTCAGCAAATTCATCATTTGTTTACAGTTTGCACTGCCTCTGACCTAGTCGAGGAGAAACAGGCACAATAAATCCATCGCCTTTTATAAATCTCATAGGCTCTTTACCTACCTGAGTACCAACTCATAACCAAATTTCTTTTAGCTATTAACCCAAAGGAGAACCTATTACTTTATCTCACTACTTCTATCATTCACCAAGTGTTTTATAAGGAACGAGTCTTCCCCGAGACAAACATGAATACCTTGTTCCTCATCATATTTGTGTGTAGCTGAAATGTTCATCCTATTTCGTGCATTATCTGTCTAGTATCTATACACTAGGGATTTGAATATCATAGTCGTAGGCATAGGAAACATCAGGAACAACAGATTATGAATGGATATCCTGATTTGTTACAGGACAATCCTGCTGTATAGAAAGGACTAGGTTGATAGCAGGCACATTGATGAGCTGTGTATCCGGTTTTTACTTTGATAGCAAGAATGCCAGTTTCTTGGATTGAAGTATATATAGCATAATACTACCACTTGTGAGGCTAGGATTCCAAATATCTATCATTCAAGAAAATTGATACCACAAGCTTGGTTTGCTATTTCAAAAAACTACCATGTTGCACTGATGATTGTGTTGGTTAAATTTAAGCATGATTTTAACAAAACGGCTCCCTAATCAGGTCTGACATAGCATAAAGTCAACACCGTTAGGTTTGACTGTTAGTTTGGGCGTTTGGCAGGTGGGTCCACTTATCTTTTTTACAAAAAAAGGAGGGAGAGAAAACCCCATGCCTCGTTCCTCCCAGCCTGATGCGCTGCCCCGCACAGGGGCATTCAGCCGCCCACCGGCGAGGAGAACCTCCGCCACCGACTATGCACCTCTGCCTCCTCTCCCCTTCGTGGCCTCCTCTCCTTCATGGCCTCTCTCTCTCTCTCTCTCTCTCTCCCCCTCTCTCTCTCTCCCTCCCTCTCCCCCTCTCTCTCTCTCTCTCTCTCTGAATAGCATCAATTTTGTGTTGTGTTTCATCGTCACAACTCGAATCTGGTTATTCAAAATATGACATACATCTGATAGCACTGGTAGTATCACACAACAAAATATTATATGATAACTAGTTTAGATGCAAGTGGTACGGTTGGTCCGACCGACCCCTTTATAGTGTTATGGATGTGTTGATTCATTAGCGGAAGTAAAGCATGTTCACATGTATGAAGCGAGCACTAACAACAAAAGCTTCCAGTAAAACTGATAGCTCGATGAAGGTATTCCAACATATAGCATCCATCCAATGGAAGCAAGTTTTTGGTCATTTTTTCGAAAAGGGGGATTTCCCCGGCCTCTGCATCAGAGTGATGCATACGGCCATCTTATTAAAGAAATTAAAGGTTCCAACAAGGTTTCAAAGTCTCCAACTGAAAAGAAATAAAAAACCAGCTCACACAGAGCTACAGAGGCTGGACACACAGACTAGCCAAGGTAAGACGCCACAACCGGCTGGCTAAAAAAAGATAGGTAAACTAATTGTCTATCCTATTACATGACCGCCATCCAAACCGGTTGAAGATATCCCGAGCTACCATCTCCCAGCGGATAGATCCAGTAACCAAATGCTCCCTGGCCTCCATCGGAGTGAGTAGCGACCACGAACGGATCACAGCCGTGGCTCGGAAAATAACCTGCAAAAAGTGAATACGTGATGTTCTATTAAAAACCAAATCATTTCTGCAAGTCCAGATAGTCCACAACAAAGCGCAAACTCCAACACGAATATGTCTCGCTAAGTCAGGCTCAATCCCAGTGAGCCATGTCCCAAATAACGTAGTGACAGAATTCGGTGGAGTAATATTAAAAGCAATGTGAACCGTCCGCCAAAGTACTCGGGCAAACGGGCAATCAAAAAAGAGATGCTTGATCGTCTCGTCCCGATCACAGAAGCTACACCTCGTAGGTCCTGTCCAATTACGCTTAATCAAGTTATCCTTGGTTAAAATAACCTGTTTATGGACAAACCACATAAACACTTTTATCTTCAAGGGAACTTTGACAGCCCAAACATGTTTGGAGGTAGGAATGGAGCTCGAGTTAATTACATCAATATACATTGATTTAACCGTGAATACTCCAGACCTAGTCAGTTTCCAGCGTAATTCATCGGGTTGTTGAGAAAGATGGACATCCATTAGTCTCCGAACTAGACGGAGCCAATCTTCCCAGCGATTGCCCACTAACGACCGTCTGAACTGAATATTAAGGGGGATGGATTGGAACACCGTAGCAACGAAAACCTCACGTCGTTGAACAATGTGATATAAAGACGGATATTGAATGGCCAAGGGTGTCTCGCCGAGCCAAGTATCCTCCCAGAAGCGTGTACTAACGCCGTTGCCAATGACAACCTTTGTCCTATTAAACAAAGATTGTTTAACTTTCATCAGGCCTTTCCAGAAAGGCGAGTCAGTTGGCCTGACTGTGACCTGGGACAAGGACTTAGTCTGGAGGTACTTGCTGCGAAGGATTTGTGCCCACATGGCATCAGTCTCAAAAGAAAGCTTCCACAGCCACTTGCTGAGAAGACATTTGTTCTTAACTTCAAGATTCTCAATACCAAGACCCCCTTGGTCTTTCGGTCTACAGATGATATCCCATTTTGCAAGTCTGTATTTTCTTTTTAGATCATCACCCTGCCAGAAGAAACGCGATCGATAAAAGTCCAGTCTTTTCCTAACACCTACTGGGACTAGAAAGAACGATAAGAGAAACATAGGCATACTTGTGAGCACCGAATTAATCAGAATTAATCGGCCTCCATATGACATGAGCTTGCCTTTTCAACAACTCAGTTTCTTCTCAAACCGGTCTTCGATGCACTTCCATTCTCTATTCGTCAGCTTTCTATGGTGGATTGGAATACCTAGGTAAGAGAAAGGTAATTCCCCCAAATCGCACCCAAACAATTGCCTATAAGCCTCCTGTTCGTCTTTGGCTCTACCAAAGCAGAACAGCTCGCTCTTATGAAAGTTAATTTTTAACCCGGTCAATTGTTCGAAAAGGCATAACACCAGCTTCATATTTCTCGCCTTGGCCAGGTCATGCTCCATAAAGATGATTGTATCATCAGTGTACTGAAGGATGGATACACCTCCATCAACCAGATGAGGTACCAAGCCACCCACTTGACCATTCTCCTTAGCCCTTCCTATCAAGATGGCTAACATATCAACCACAATGTTAAACAAGATAGGGGACATCGGATCTCCTTGTCTAAGGCCTTTATGTGTCTGGAAGTAATGACCAATATCGTCATTCACTTTAATTCCCACACTCCCTTTTTGCGTAAATGATTCAACCTGGCGTCGCCAGGCTTCATCAAAACCTTTCATACGCAGTGCCTGCTGGAGAAATGGCCATTTAACCTTATCATACGCTTTCTCGAAATCCACCTTAAAAATGACACCATCTAACTTCTTGGAGTGGATTTCATGGAGCGTTTCATGGAGGACAACCACCCCTTCAAGGATGTTCCTGTCCGGCATGAAGGCAGTTTGGGAGTGCTGCACCACAGAATGCGCAATCTGTGTGAGCCTATTAGTCCCGACCTTGGTGAATATTTTAAAACTAACATTGAGTAGGCAGATCGGCCTGAACTGCTCAATTCTCACAGCATCCGTCTTCTTAGGAAGCAGTGTGATAGTTCCAGAATTCAAGTGAAATAATTGAAGCTGTCCCGAGAACAGATCATGAAACATAGGTAGCAAATCCCCCTTAATAATATGCCAGCACTTTTTGTAGAACTCTACCGGAAATCCATCTGGTCCGGGAGCCTTATTATTTTTCAACTGTGCTATAGCATCAAACACCTCCTTCTCCGAAAACGGGGCAACCAGAATATCGTTGTCAGCAGCCGAGAGTTGAGGCACATCCTCAGTTCTGGACTCATCGAGAGAGACACAACTATCCTCCGGAGGTCCAAATAGCTGCCTATAATACTCGGTTATATAAGCTTTTAGGTTATCCTGTCCTAAAATAGTGCCCTCATCTTGTTCAAGCTGAAATATTCTCTTCTTTCTGTGCTTACCATTAGCAATCAGATGAAAGAATTGAGTATTTGTGTCCCCTTGGACCACTTTGCGAACCTTAGCCCGCAAAGCCCACTTCAATTCTTCTTCACGGAGAAGTTCTTTCAACCTCTTCTCTGCTTCAGTTTTAACCTGGAGCTCAGCAGGCATCAAAATCGTGGATTCGGCCTTGACGTCCAGATTCTGAATAAGAGAGAGAAGCCTGTCCTTCTCAATCTTATATACCCCACTAAGGTGCTTAGCCCAACCCCGTAAGAAGCTTCTCAAACTCCTAATCTTATTTTGCCAACGCTCGACCGCGGTCCTACCGCCTACACCCTTCGCCCATTCCCGAGCGATCAGGTCTAGGAACCCTTCGCGTTCGAACCAGGCCATCTCAAAAGAGAAGGTGTTTTTATTTCCCACGTGGTTCGGCTCCCCTGAGTCAACGAACAGGGGTGTGTGATCGGAAAAACCCCGGGAAAGAGCTTGAACCGTCACAAGCGGGAACTTCTGTTCCCACTCCACACTCGCAAGAACACGATCAAGCTTTTCGTACGTCGGGTTGGGCAAGGAGTTAGCCCAGGTGAACTTTCTACCAGAAAGCTGTATCTCCCTCAGATCCAGGCTCTCAATAATAGTATTGAACATGAACGACCATCTGCCGTCAAAGTTATCATTATTCTTCTCCTCTCTCCTCCTAATGATGTTGAAATCTCCCCCAACTAAGATTGGAAGCTGCTCGGACCCACAAATCCGAACAAGATCCGCTAAAAAATCCGGTTTAAGCTCGGGCTGTGCGGCACCATAAACCGCCACCAACGCCCAGTTGAAACCATCAACCTTAGACCTGACTCGAAACTTAACCGCGAAGTCGCCCATGACTACGCTCCGGACTTGAAGCGAATCGCATCTCACACCCAGCAAGATACCACCCGATCTTCCTCGCGGAGGGAGACAATGCCAATCAAAATCAACACCACCGGCAAGAGAGGAAAGGAACTGGGGCGCAAAGTTATCTCTACCAGTTTTCGATAGAGCAATAAAATCTAAACGATGCTCCAGAGATGCCTCAGCAAGAAACCTTCCTTTAGCCAAGTCTTTCAGACCTCTGCTATTCCAAAAAATTCCTTTCATCACTCATCATGAAATTTTTTAGTAATCCGAGTCTAGCACTCCTACGAACTGCAAAATCGGGGTAAATTTTCCGTTTCCACTTACGCTTGGGTTTGCTAGGTCCTGACTCCCGATCCTCATAACCGGGCTCAGCGGCACAAACAACTGCATTCTCAATAGGCATATCATCGTCCTCCGTCTCATGATTGGATGGTGCTAAATCCACACACATATTGTGGAGCACGCTAACCCCTAATGCACCAATTTCATTGTCATTCATGGGTTTAACTGCTGCAAGATTACTGATAGTTTCTAATGCACGTTCCGCCTCCAAATCTAACAAATCATTCACCGAACTGGAAATCTCACTATCTGTAGCCCCGAGAGAAACTCCCAATTGGTTTGCATTATTTATAATCTCCTCATTAGAAAAATGCAATAAAGAGTTAGATATGTTGACGGACATACCAGTAGATATTGCAGCATCCTGAAGCTTAGCCACCCTCATGGCACATCGCTGCTGAATATCGTCCACTGCCGGCTGTGTCTGGAGACGGGCACTCATCCGTCGTCCCTCAGACATCGGATCCGGTATCCCACCGAACGCAATCACCTCCTCCCGAGAGATCATGGTCGGAGTAAGGCCTCCTGCCCCACTCCAACCGTCAGGCCGGTCCGTCAGGACGGACTGGCTCTCCCCATGGGACTGCACCGGTGGCGAACAGGGGGACGGGAGTACCAGGGCCGCCTGCCCTAACCCCCCCAGGACCGCAGAAGTCACCAGCATAGGCGCCTTAGGAGAAGGAGGCCCCGAGGCCACCTGCCCCGAGCCCCCCCCCCCCAAAGGCACCGACGCCATCAGCATAGAGGAGCAAGCGACGGGAAGGGATGCATCCGTGGCCACCTGCCTCAGATCCCCTCCCAACGCAGAGAGGGTCACGGGAGCCACCTGCCCCGCGTCCCCTACCTCAGCCGGAAAAGAGCCACCGGAGACCGCCTGCCCCGGGGTCCCTCCCGACAACCCATCCACAACCACTGGCGTCTCGTCCTGAGAATGGACACCATGCTGAGCAGGAGAGAGAGTGGCCACCTGCCGACTCACCTCTACCCCTCCGCTGCCCGAGATTGACGACACCTCAGTAACCACAGGCAGAGAACAGACCGTATCCTCAAACCCCAAAGCAGGCAACGCAAGTTCAAAAGCCTCGTCAGACTCGACCCGATCACTCCAGAGCCTCGGGGGTGCAGAAGCGGGCTCAAAAGACCCAAATCCCAGTGATGTCACAGGCAGCGAGGAGGGTGGCTCCGCTCCCTTCTCGGTCATCGCAGTGTCGGGCCCCGGTCCCTTGGACATCTGTCGTCCAGACTCCTCGACCGGCGGCTCCCTCGCTCCTGCGCTGCCGTCACCCTCGTGCATATCCACATCGGACCCGTGAGTCGCCGCAACCAAAAGGCTCTCATCCTCAAACTCAATAACCAAATCATAGATCCTGCCTTGGTAAGCCCACTTAACCACCTCCGGCACATACTCAACGTTCAGAATACTAACCAAAACCCGAGCAATCCCATGAGCTCTGGTGAACGCCATATCCACTCGCTCAGGCTTCCCAATCAAAATACTCAAGCTGGCCACAACGCGAGCATCCTGCAAAGGCTTGGATGGGGCCCCGGAAAAACGCAACCACGCCTGAGTAAGCGGCGCACCCTGAGGCTCCACCAGCTTCCATTCGTGGAACTCAAGGATGCCATTAGTTCCCGGAACATTACACATCCCAAAACTCAGCAACCTCTGCAGGTCCTCAACCGAGGGAAACTCAACTCTGAACATCTTATCATTGAGACTGACGAGGTCCCACTGGAAGTCCCCAGGGACAAGCTCCCGAAGCCTCTGCACGATCTGCGTCTCAGAGACCTCCCCTCTGGCGACCTTAACAATCCCCGTAGTCATGTTCGGAGACTCATCAGTAACCTCTCGCTCATATGGAGACTCAAAAAAATAATTGATATGGTGGATTTTTACCAACAATCCAAACATTATGCAAATTCACACCAACAGTAAGTACAAGAGCTTGGTAGCTTCTGAAACAGCCTAATTAACACGCTGGAAGATACTAACAACTAGGCAAATCAACAGCCTGAAACGGTAAACTTGTGAGCGATTTATCCTGACGAGACGATGAACGTCTTATTTAACATGCTGGAAGCATTCCCGATTGAAGTCGGAACATACTAACTAGGATAATGTGGTTCTACTTACTTAGCTCGCCTTTCCTCGTCGGGAATGGGATGTCTAGCTCTTTTTCCCATGCTAGTGCATCATCTTGGTGAAGAAATGGCAGATCAATATACTTCACAAGAAAATCTCATGAAATTTATCGTTTTCTTAAAGCTCTTGTAGCCTAATAGACTGGCCTAGCTGAGGACAAGACAAACAAGCTAGAACATCCATGTTTTGTTTAAAGTTCTCGTTGTATCTCACCTACCCGAGGAGAAATCGACAACAAGTTCATCATTTGTTTAATGATTTCACAGGCGCTTGCCTACCCGAGGACCGAGCACGTGACCAAGAAATTCTTAGCTATTGACTGTACGAAAAACTAATGATTTTGTGTCACTATCTTCATGCAAACCAATGACTTCATGTCACTACCTCTACAGCTCACTAAGTCCTTTATATTGGGTGAGCCTTCCCAAAGCCAAAGATGAATAGCTTACTCCTCATCTTATTTCTCTATAGCGGAATTATTCATTCCTACTCCATGCACCATTTGTTTCATATCTGCACAGGAGGGACTGGAATTTTGTAGGTTTAGGCATAGGAGGTACGTACCAGGAACTATCGATGGTCAACGGATAATCCAAACAGATGCGGGACAAAGAAGCTTTGCACCTTCCTCCTACCCTACCACATTAGCTATTTCTGAGCGGGTCACTGAGTGGTAATAAGTTTACTCGCTGGATCCACCTAATGCACCATTTGTTGATTATCAGTCTAACCAAGGATCTAATCAAGTTTCGGTCGAATTTCCATGCTACTGGATACATTATATTGGTGAAATTAGAGATAAACCGACTTTGTGAATGTTAAATATACTTTGGCGTGAAATTTATTTGAAGGCTCAAGTCTCCCATTGAAATCAGTATATTTATTTATTTTTGAAACAGAGAAATCAATATATTTATTTGGTATCTGCGTCGAGGGGCGGCTTCAACAAAAGATAATTTGGACAAGCTAAAACTGGGGTGGTTGTAAGGTAGAACTATTAGGCATTTGTCTTTATCTTGCATGTTTGCAAGCTTTTTTATTAAGATAGAACTGACATTTTCAAAGTTCATAAATACATATGTAGAGTTGGTTACGTTGAACTATCTAAAACCGTTGTAATGACATTATCCACTAATGCATATGTAGAGCTAAATTAATAGGAATCTCACATGGACCAACGAGTCAAGAAACCATGGGTGAATAGGAAAATAGTAAACATGCAGATAGGTCTCAAATGCGTACACTACACAGCAAACACCGCGGGATCACAGAAAGAGCACATACAGATTAATTTCAAGGAATTCACAACAGAGGTCCACTTGGGCCCTGGCTGAATAACAGAATAACAGGGAGGGTGAACGATAAACGGAACGGTAAAGGGTGCTGGCCCTTGCTGCTAGACCAAGGGAGCCTGTCTAGGAGCCTTGTTTGCTGCTGTAGTCGCAGTGCTAGCCGCGATCTGTTCTCTACTGCTCTTTTCCTCTTTCTACTTTCACCTTGCAGTTTGTTCCAGCCAAGTGCTAGAACTGCCTGTACTTCTTCCTTCACGCAATGAAAGCAGTGCCTAACTGCATTTCGTCAAAATAAACCAAACAATAGCATAGGAAAATGACTGCGAATCAAGAACCCAACCTTGCCTGATCTAGTTTCCTTCTTTCCTATACTATATACACGCATGTATAACTTTTCACCGCAAACAAGCGCAAATGTGGGGTAAATATGGAGGGCTCAATAATTCCCCGCTCCCCTCTCCCTCTCGCGTCACCCCCGCGGGCGGCCGAGCGGGGCAACCCTAGCCGCCGGCCTCCCTCTTCCCCTCCTGTCTCCCTCCCCCCGCCGCCGCTGGGCAAAGCCCTGGTGGCGCCGGTGCCGGCGGGAAGCTTTCCCCCCTTTTTTTGCTCAGCCTAGGGTTGGCGCGGGACAATCTGGCCGGGCGGGGGCGCCGCGCTCGCAAGGGGCCGGCGGCGCGGGAGCAGATGCGGGTGGTGACGGCGTGCGTGGCGGCACGGGCGGCGGGGCCAAGCGCGTGTGCGGGTTGTGCGGCGGCTTCGTGCGACCGCTCTCTGGCGGATGTGGGCGTCGTCGGGTAGCCCGTTCTGGCGGCCTGGCGGGCGGTGCGGGCAGCGGGCCGTGGCGGCCCGGTCCAGGGCGCCATGGGGAGCAGCTGCTCGCTTTTCGGGCGGGCGGCATGGTGGGCGGCGGACTCGAGCCAGCGACCTGGATCTGGGCCAGATGTGGCAGGGCGGCGCGTGTCCGGCGAGGTGGTGCTGCTTGGGATCCCTCGGGTGGCAGTGGGGCAGCCTGCTGCTCCTTGGCAGCGGTGGTCCATGCTTTAGGAGGTCGGTGCTGACGGTTTGTCTCTCCGGCGTGTCGTGACGGTGCGGATCTGGTATGCGGTGGTGGATGTCGTTCGTCGGCGCGCGGGTGTAGGGAGCCGACTTGGTCCGTACGTGTGCAAGCTTATGCGTTAGTGCTCTTCTCTCTTGTTGCGTTGTGGTGGCGTCGGTCCGAGGTTGCTCGTCGGGAATCGCCGTGCCGTCGGACAGATCGACACCATTGACCACGGACATGGCGTCGTTCGAGCGTGCTCGCGGTGGCTGTCGGTAGTCACCGGGTTGTCTCCCCCCTGGTCCATCGGGACCGGATGGGGATACAGGCGTGGGCGCCACCCAAACCCACTGGCTCATGCTGGGCTAGGGGTGAAAGGTGGTCCCTTTCACTCTTACTACTGTGGTCGGGTGCTCGTGACCGAGATGGTCGGCGGTTCCTAGGGGCATGGGTGCCGGGGCGGTGGCCCCGGACGGCGAGTCTCACGGTTGGCTTTCTGGCAGGCTCCGTGGTGGCGGTGGTGGCTCCATCTTTAGGTCGTGAGGGCGACTAGGGATGTAGTGGCGGGAGGCCCAGGACTGCTCTGGCAGTGCCCAAATCTGGGGTGGGCAAGCTTGACCCTCGTTGTGGTAGTGGTCTGGTCTCCTCGTGGTGGTGCAGGAGAGTGACCGAGCGACGCCGGCGACGGCGACGCCTCTGTGGGTGTCGCTTGCATCTTGAAGACGGCGTTGTCGATCCAGTACCTGTGCCAGGGCTCACGGTGAAAATAGTTGTCTGCTCTCAGACTCGGCAGCGGCGATGCTTCACGCCGTAACCCTCCTGGGGCGTTGTCTTTGAGCTTAGGGGTCCCTGTCCTTGCCTCAGCGAGGTGTTAGGCTTGTTCTAGGCTTATGTTTTATCTGTTGATCTGCTGTGTAAGGGGGCCTCCCCATCATATTGTATCGTTCGGCCATGTACTCTGGTTTGTTGCTTTATTTATAAAGCGGGGCAAAAACCTATTTCGAGAACCGTGGGGTAAATATTCATCCATCAGGAAACAGAAAAAACTATCTCTCAGTCTATATGTAAAACCCTCCTCTACATTCACTTATCTCGCGACGAAGCTGTAGAAACCTGCTAAGAGCTGTAGAAACCATTTCGTATTCGCTCGATGGCTTCCCGCCCATGAAGCAGAGGAAGAAGGCGCTCCCGAGCCACTGCTGAAAGAACACGAGCACTGCCATCTACCACAGATTCCCCTTTTTTGTTTAGGAGATTTGAATTATTATTTTGCAGCTATCAAAACAAATAAGTGGAGGTAAAAAATGTATAATTCTGACGCTGAACAAGAAAGCTCATCATTCCTGATATGACATTGATTATTCATAGGCTGGCGATGTTCCGTGATCTGTTTTCTCTCATTCATATGTATCATGCCTACTAATTTCAGAGCATAGTTTGCAGAGCTACATCTTTTTACTGAATATTGCACAACATTTCAGGATGGTGCGTTGCGGGGTCACCTGGAATTGTCACGCTAACACTAGTAGCAAATGTTCCCGATAAAAATGAAAGCTCACGCAAGGTTGCATTACGAAGGAGTTAAAAGGGACAATCTGATATGTGCCCCGCGACCTAGCTCCCGCGACTCCGCCGCCGCCGCCGCCGCGGCGGCTTAGCTCGCCTCCCGTCCTCCACCCCTAACCATGGCCTCCTCTCCCACCACCAACCACACCCCCTCTGATCCCTCCCCAGCCACCAACCCCCCCACCCCTCCCCACCGTCCTAGCTCCCTTGCCGATCCAGATCGTGAGCTGCTGACTGCCGGTGCTGAGGATGAAGACGGGGACTCTCGCGCGCACTCCGAGGGTTGCCCTGGGATCCTCCCTCCGCTCAAGCTGCCACCACCTCCAGATCGGCTCCCCCCGAACTTCACACCGCCGGTGGTGACCGACGCATCGCAGGCATCTACGGAGAAGGGGTGGGTGGAGGTCGGGGGCCAGCATCGCCGGAGGTTGGAGAGGCTATCTGCCCCGCCCCGCAAGAAGGAGACCGACCGCGCCCTCGCTTTCAAGCGGAGAGCTTATGGGCTCTGCTTCCGTTGCTTGGCAGAGGACCACTTCGTCGCCGACTGTCGTGGGCCTGTCACCTGCCTGGGCTGCGGCCGCTCTGGGCATCGCGAGCGTGGCTGTCCGGACCACCTCCCTGCCAGCTATGGTCATCTCCGCAGCGCCCTGTTGCCGCCGGCTGCTCCTCACCTCCCCACACACCCGCCCCAAGCTCCTTCACTGCGGTTGCAGAAGCGTTCGTGGGCCTCTGTTGTTGCTGCTCCGACTGGGCTCGTCCAAGGGGTCCCTTGTGGCAATTCCGGCGCCCCTTGTTCAGGTCTGTCCGACCCCGATGAGTCGACCTTGGCTGCTGATTTGGGGCTGCTGAAACCCCTCTTTGCAGCTCAGACCGAGGCGCTACGCGCCGAGTTGCAGGCTTTAGTTACCGCTCGTGCGGAGGAGGTCGTTCAACCCCTCCGCGACATGGCCGTTGCTTTGCAGGGTTGGGCGGCCCAGGTCTCGGGCCTCTTGGAGCGGCTGGAGGCTATCAGTTGCAAATTTGTTGATTTGCCGGCCTTCAATCAGTCTCTTGAGGTGCGAGAGGGAGGGAATATGGGGAACGGTGGGGGATCTCCCTCCTTGGCGCCTTTGGATTTGCCTCCTCCCTGGTGCGAGCATGATGAGACGGCGCCCTTTGTTGTTGCCGATGGTAAGGATGTCAGTGACGCGGGAGTGGCTGGCTGCTCAGCTGAGTTGAGTGAGAAGGCTCAGTCCGTTGATGATCCGCCTGCCTTGGAAAAGGTCATGCTCGAGGATGATCCTCCTGACTTGGCTTCTGTCCTACCCGGGATGTCGACACTGGAGGAGCCGAAGGTTTCCAATGCTCCTTGCACCGGGAAGCCTTCAAAGGAGCTGATCCAGATGGGTGCAGATGAGCCTCTTGGGAGAGCCTCCTCTCCGTGGGGGGAGTTCCTCGAAGAGCTTGCTCTCACTGTGTCGAGCTCGCTGCAAGTTTTGCAGGTGGGAGAGGCTGCCCCTTCTCTCTTTGAGCGACGAAGCTGCCGTTTGGACAAGAAAAACAAAGATTGCGACATTCCTGTAGCCAAGCGCGCGGAGTATAGGCGGGCGGAGGCCTTTGGAGAGGTTCCAACACTCAAGAGCAAAGGAAAAGCATCTGAGGAAGACCTGAATGAGAAGATGTAACACTATCTGCAGATGTACAAGAAGGAACACACGCCCAAGGTGATCGAGGCGGTGCGCGCATTAGTTCAGGCCAATGCTTGACCACTTCTGTTGTCAGGGTGCACTTCGGTGTGCTGCCATTGTAGAGAGTTTGTGGGTGTTTGCGGAGTTCGTCTTTGTTGGATACAAAGCATGGCCTCCGTTCCTAGGTCTGGGGGCTCTTGTTTCCGGCACAAATGATGTGCCATGAGTTGTTGGGTGTGGTTTTTTACCGGTTTCCCATATTAATCGCGCGTTGTATGGTTTTCGGGTCCGGTTTCCCTATTAACTGGACCATTTTCCCTCTTTTGTAATGCAAAGGCAGAGCACCTGCCGTTCACGCTCAAAAAAAGTCAAAATCTCTACATTCACCCTACGCATATGCAACGCATGTCACTTGTGGGAAAAGTTTGAACGACCAAATGGTGCACAGGCTATGGTGGCACAATGGGCTGGCCTGCTCGCATCCCTAGTAAACAGATTATACAATAGCTGCCAGCACTTACTTAACAGGATACTAAATTATGCTGGATTACAGGATACTAACCCATCTTAACATTGTAATAACAACATTAATATGGGAAATGCAAGATCTTATAGAATCTGGTTAAATCTAAATAGTACTGCTTTTCTAGTGTGTCGGATATCTTTGCTCGCCCCTCTACTGCCCGGCACCACCAGCGATAGCTGCTGTCGTGCCAAGGTACCGCCTTTCATCATCCAAGCAGAGCATAGGTAGGGCTAAGGCTTGCACGGTGTGCCCCGATCCTGATTGATCAAGCCACTTGTGGTAGATTGTTCTGTCGATGTATGAGCATTAGCTCTTTGTGGTGCGAATTGAGACGGAGGAATAGAGCTCCTGCCATGGCACGCAGATGATTCACTATTTTGGGATGCTCTTCGCAGAAATGGAATGGCTTCAGTCTGTGTACTATGAAATGTGGCCGTGGCACGGTTTGAACTGTCCACAAGTTTGAACAACGAAAACTTCTTCTAAGATTATCCCTCAAGTCTTAATGACGATATGTTTATGCATATTTTTTCACATATAACAATTAAGAAAACGTCTTCAAGGCAAGTAAACTTGTGACTGGTTTATCTGGCCAAGGGAATGGAGTGCCGAGTTAACATGTTGAAAGCATTGTCAATTTGAGTAGGAAGGTGATGACAGTTGTGTGAATTTGATTCTACTTAGCTCGCTAGCCCTTCTATGTTGGCTACCTGTGTTTTCTTAGTGTAGATATTAAAGATCAAAACTTTAGAAAAAATCTTACAAATATACTGCTTATTTAATGCTCTCGTGGCCTAATAGGCCGGCCTAGCGAAGGACAAACAAGCTCAGAAAGTTCACTATTTGTTTCAAGTTCTCGGTGTATTTGACCTACCCAATGCAAGGAAAAACAAGCACAACAGATTCATCATCTGTTTGAAGATGTCATAGTCTCTTATCTACCTACCCCAAGACAAACAAGGTTAGGAAATTCATCATTTGTAAATTTCTCATTGCCTCTAACCTACATGATGGGAAACCAACACAAACAGGTTCATCGTTTGTATAAGATCTCATAGGCTCTTACCTACTCAGAGGACCAAGCTTATAACGAAGGAATCGTTAGTTATTGACCTAACAGAGAACCAAAGACTTCATGTCATTACCTCTACCATGAACCCAAGTCTTCTATAAAGAGTGGGCCTTCCCTAAGTCAAACATGAATAACTTACTCTTCATCTGATTTCTCTGTGCTGGAATTAGTTCTTTGGTTTATGCACACTACAAATTTGACTCTAATTGGGAGTCACGGCTCAGGCTGTGCTGTGCTCCTGGGTCAGCGCCGCCTTGACGAGATCGCGTCCATCGCGAGTTCTCGGCGTCACTGGCCGCGGCGACGCATGGCCCGGTCTCACTGGCCGAGGGGGCACCCGTCTCGGACGAGCCGGTCACGGACGCGGTGTAGTCGGCTAGTTGCCATGGGAGTCACGGCCCAAGCTGACGAACACAGCCATGCGGACAAGGAGCACACGGTGGCTACGACGACCATGTCATGGAGGAGATCTGCGCTGAGCAACATGGTGAGCACCATGATCGGCACGCCACAGCCATGTCGAGAATCAGGACGAGCAGCATGGTGGCGAGCAGCTGAGACCAATAAGAGCCAGGCACAAACACATCAGTTGCCCAAAGTGTCGGGCACCATCTTCTGCAAAAAACCCACCCTCGGTTGGCATTGGATCAAACACCTGATCTACCATTGTTGTAGAGCTTCCTGGATGGACCTCACCGTCGCGAGCTACTGGAACGGCACGCTCAAGAATGACCAAATTGCTCATCTCGTGAAAATTTTGTGACTTCCAGTGCGTATATCTAAAAAAAATAAAAAAAATGAATAGACCTTAAGGTCCTAGAATTGGCACTAATATAACAAAGTTAAGTTACAAACATGTTTTTCGCATCAAGATAGAAAAATGTAATCAAGTCCTAAAGCAGTCGGCGACCTTGTCGGGAGATGCAATGGCCACCGCCTCCAACCGTGTCATTGCCGACAACAGGCAAGGAGAAAGGAGCCTCGTCGTGGTGGTTGAAGTTGGCCAAGGGTAGGCTGATTCATAGCTAAAGATCTAACCTGCCAAGCCTACCATCAACTCTGGTCGCTGAGGTCGGTGCAACGGTATAAGTTGAACGAGGAACTTACATGCCATCATAATTCTCCCTCGCCCTCCAAAATTGAGGAGCTAGATCTCGAATCCACCCCCTTTTCCTTCCTCTATCTCCTTCACAGTGAAGAAAAAGGGGGAGGGGGAGAGTCCGACTGGATCCGTTGGGAAAACGAGCTTATTGGTGGAGCTTGAGCCAGACATATCTCGATTGGCTCCTGTCCACCATGGAGAGCCATCGGAAGATGAAGTTGGACGTCGAGTATTGCTGCTCACCAACGTCGAGACATAGTTCCAACTCAGCATGACACGAGACGCCCTTAAGGCAACCATAAACATAGACCTAGACCTAAACCTGCCCCTAGTATATACATCTACGGTCCGGCCACCTCTCCCATCCGACCATCCATGCTCCAACTTGCGACGCCATCGGAGGTGTAGGAGAGAGGGTTCCATAGCTCAGGGCAACTCTCAAAGGAGAACACATCATCCCATGTATGGTATAATAATATTTCACATATACTAATTTAAAGGCATCGTCGAGGCAAGTAAGCTTAAGATAGATTTATCGGCTAAGACAATGAATAGTCTAATTAACACATAGAAAGCATTATCGATTCAAGTCAGAAGATACTAACGATCGGGCGAATTTGGTTCTACTTACTCACCTTGTTTTTCTAGTTGTTAACGGAATGTTAGCCCTTTTGTATTGCCTAGCTACATATTATTGGTGCGGGGACCAAAGATCGATACTTAAGCAGGCTTAGGCAATTTATCTTTCATTTAAAGCTCTCAAAGCCTAATGGACTGACCTAGCCAAGGGCAAATAAGCTCTTGAAATTCAGCACGGTTCTCATTGTCTCTAACCTACCCGAGGAAATGCAAGCACAATAAATTCTTCATTTGTTTTAATATCTCATAGGCTCTGACCTACCGGAGGACAAACAAGCTCGGTAAGTTCATCATGTTTTTAGAGTCTGCACTGCCTCTGACCTAGTTGAGGAGAAACAGGCACAAGAAATCCATCGTTCTTTCTCTAAATCTCATAACCAAAGAACTTTTAGCTATAAACCTAACAGAGGACATATGACTTTATCTCACTACTATCATTCACCAAGTCTTCTATAAGGAGCGAGTCTTTCCTAAGACAAACATGAATGTCTTATTCCTCATCATATTTCTATGTAGCTGAAATGTTCATCCTATTTCGTTCATTATTTATCTGGTTATGTACACACTTGGGATTTAAATATCAGAGTCGTAGGCATAGGATACATCAAGAAACTACAGATCATGAATGGATACCTGAATTGTTACAAGACATCACCCTGCTGCTTAGAAAGGACTAGATGTTTTATATGGAATAAACAAGGAGTACATGCTGCTCAAACAAACACACTTGAATTTTTGTATATAGGTATATAGTAGGCACGTTGATGAGCTGCGCGACCAGGTTTAACTTTTAGCAAGAATGCTAGTTTCTCGGATTGAGGAACCCGATGGTATCGATCGTTTATCAAAAGCTGATATGGTTGAGATTTGTGGTTGCGGCCGGTGCCTTCTTCGTTTGCAAGGTCGCTATTTTTTCTATCTTGAAGGGATTTAAGAAATTTGATATGGTTTATTGGTTCGCAACACTGCGCCATCAGAGTAACATGGGTTGCACTAGCAAAAAATATTTCTTCTTGCTGATACTTAGAGTGTTCAGCTAAATCTTGTGTATGTTTCAAAAATTATTACGAAATCACAACAAGATAATACAGTTGAAACTTTGAATTGTATCAGTTTTGTGCCAGAAAATAATAGTTGAGCTCATCAATAATGCCCCAACATGAAACAAAATAGTTGAGCTCATAATAGTTGAGCTCGTTGAACCATCAACAAAATCACGGTTACCAAATAATAATCACGGGCATTCAACTATCAAAGCTCGTATCAGTTGTCGACATTTGGTAACTATGGTAGTATCACACAACAAAATGTTATATAAAAACTAGTTTAGATACAAGTGGGTTGGGTTCGGCCGATCGCCCCCTTTTACAGTGTTATGGATGTATTGAGTCATTAGCGAAAGTAAAGTGTGTTAACATGTATGAAACGAGAGCTTGGCAGCTCCTGAAACTGCAGAAGGAAGGACTAAAGAAAGCAGAAGTGACCTAGTCGAACTGACAACAGTGACAACGACACATATGGTTTTACTATCACGAGTAAAGCCAAATTGCTAATACTCAAGTTGTTGTAGTCAGAGATGTTTAACAGACCAGCTCATAGTATGTCGATCTATCTACTTGATCCAGATTTAATAAACACGTTTCTATGTATCTCTGGAAGAACTTTTAATTAGCTGTTGCCATCAGTCAAGGCAGGAGCAACACACATGACCCGACCGAATCGGGATAGGTGTATTGTTAAAGGTGATCGTGGCGGTGGCTGTTCGAATAGCCACTTAAGTTTGAACAGTGGTGAGAATCGAAGGTGAAATCAAGAAAACATCTTCAACGCAACTTATGATCGATTTATTCAGATGAGACGATGAATGGTCTAATTAACACGCTGGAAGCATTCCCAATTCGAGTCAGTTCTACTTACTTAGGTCGCTTATCCTCGTCGAGGACGGAATGTATAGCCCCTTTTCCTTGCTAGTTGCATCATCTTGGTGGAGAGACCGGAAGATCAATACTTTACAAGAAAAACTCATGAAATCTATTGTTTCCTTAAAGCTCTTATTGCCTAATAGACTGGCCTACGAGGACAGGGAAGTTCTAACTTCTAACTCTTCTTTTTGTAAATGTAAAAATGTTCGCAGGTGTTGCAGGTGGTACGAGTGCTTGCAATCGTACCGATGGCCGTCGGTCGGTCTGTTTCATTCGGCTTGAAGCAACAAAGGCAGTACGAGCGCACACGCTCGTATCAGACACCGCCGATCTTGATTTGGTTCCAATTCAAGACAAACAGGCACTGGGTATTCATATTTTGTTTAAAGTTCTTATTGTATCTGACCTACCCGGGGAGAAACCGTACAACAAATTCATTGTTTTTTAATGATTTCACGGGCTATTACTTGGCTGAGGACCGAGCACATGACCTAGGAATTTTTAGCTAATGACCTGACGGAAAACCAACGACTTTCTGTCACTACCTTCATGAAAACAAATGAACATGTCACTACCTCTACAGCTCACTAAGTCCTTTATATCGAGTGAGCCTTCCCAAAGTGAAAGATGAATAGCTTATCCCTCATCTTATTTCTCTGTAGTGGAATTATTCATTCCTACTACATGCATTGTTTGTTTCATATCTGCATGATATGGACTGGAGTATTGTAGGTCTAGGCATAGGAGGCACCAGGAACTATCGATGAACAATGTATAATCCATAGAGGAATTGCGGGAGAGAGAACCGCCACATCTTCCTCCTACCCTACCACATCAGCTATTTCCTAGCCAGTCACTGAGTGGTTAAAAGTGTACTGGCTAGATCCACCTAGTGCAGCCTTTTGGTGATTTCCAGTCTAACCAAGGATCAAAGCAAGTTTCGGTCAAATCTCCACACTTCTGGGATTCCTTGTACTAGTGATTTCCAGTGGTGGTAATAAGTTTTGGTGATTTCCAGTCTAACCAAGGATCTAAGATAAAACTGGGATGGTTGTAAGAAAATGCAGGTTCCGTGATCAAGATAGAACTATTATGCATTTGTTTTTATCTTGCATATCTGCACGCTTTTTATTGAGGTATCTCGAATATGTTTGAAGTGATATTATCCACGTCCACCAATACATATGTAGAGTTTTATATGTTGAACTATCTAAAACCATCGCAATGACATTATCCACTAATGCATACATAGAGGTAGAGCTGAATTAATAGGAATATTACATGGACCAACGAGTCAAGAAATTATGGGTGAGTATGAAAGCAGTAGACATGCAGATAGGTCTCAGATGCGTACACTACACAGCAAACACAAAATTGCAGGGCTCACAGAAGAGCAGATACAAATTAATTTCAAGGAATTCACAACAGAGATCCACTTGGGCCCTGGCTGAATACCAGAATAACAGAATAACAGGGAGGGTAAACCATAAACCGAACGATAGAGGGTGCATGTTGGCCCTTGCTGCTAGACCAATGGAGCCTGTCTAGGAGCCTTGTGTACTGCTGTAGTCGCGGTGCTAGGCCGTGTTCTGTTCTCTACTACTCTTTTTCTTTTTCTACTTTCACCTTGCAGTTTGTTCCAGCCGTGTACTCCTTCCTTCACGCAATGAAAGCAGTGCCTAACTGCATTTCGTCAAAGTAAACCGAACGATAGCATAGGAAAATGACTGAATTAAGCACCCAACCTTGCCAGACCTGGCTTCCTTCTTTCATATACTGTATACACACACGTATAACTTTTTTCCACAAACAAGCACAAATGTGGGGTAAATATTCATCCATCGGGTAACAGAAAAAACTATCTCTCAGTTTATATGTAAAACTCTCCTCTACACTCACTTATCTCGCAACGAAGTTGTAGAAACTTGCTAAGAGCTGACTGTGGAAACCATTTCATATTCACTAATGGCTTCCCGTTCATCAAGCAGAGGAAGAAGGCGCCCCCGAGCCACCGCAGAAAAAACACGAGCGCTGCCACCTACCAAATACACCTATGATTCCCCTTCTTTGTTAAGGAGATTTGAATTATTATTCTGTAGCTTTCAAAACAAATAAGTGGAGAGCAAAAATGTATAATTCTGAACGCTGAACAAGGAAGCTCCTCATTCCTGATATGACACTGATTATTCATGGGCTGATGTTCCATGATCTGTTTTCTCTTATTCATCATTTGTAAAGTTCGTATTGCCTACCTACACGAGGACAAACCAGCACAAAAAGTTCATATTTTGTTTAAGATCTCATATGCTCTTACCTACTCAAGGACCAAGCGTGTAACAAGGAATTCTAGTTATTGGCCTAATGGAGAACCAACGATATGATGTCATTACCTCTACCATGTAACCAATTCTGCTCTTCTTCTATAAAGAGCAGGCCTTCCCTAAGCCAAACATGAATAGCTCTTCATCTGATTTCTCTAGTGAAATTGGTTATTCCTATTTCATGCATTATTTATTTGGTATCTGCACACTACGGATTAGAATCTGATAGGTGTAGGCATGGGAGGCACCAGGAGCTATAGATGATCGATGGGTAACAATAATTGCTACAGTACACAGCCCTTATGCCTCTCACCCGGACTTCACCACACGGCCCTCACGTCTCCCACTTCTACCCCACCACATCTGAACTATTTTTCACGTGGTCATTGACTGGTGATATGTGGACCGGCTAGGTGAAAAGTTAATTCAGGTAAAATCTATGTATTCCGGGGTGGCGGCGCGGCACGGGGCATCTGGAACTGGAATGATGGCAGCGGGCGACGAGGCAGCTGCGAGGTGAAGGTTCATTGTGTTGCGTTCGCATGGCAGCCATAGTCAGAGGAGATGTATATCTATATCATCTGTGGCAAAAAAAATGCCACAAACAAGCGCAAATGTAAGGTAAATATCAATCAGTCTGCCTGTGCTTGCTATCACCCTGAGTTTTTGTCATCTATCACCAAAGCTACTTGTCAAAGAAAATGCAGTTTCAGTTACCGCTCCCAGATGATGCAAAGTACTCCCTCCGCCCTACAATATAAGAGCGTTTTTGACACTACACTAGTATAAAAAAAAGCTCGTATATTATGGGACAGAGGGAGTAGGTGCGTGCGTAGTGCCACGGACGTCGGCATTCTGTATGAAGTTGCCCATGACCATGCGCATGTCGTGCCTGGCGTCATCGACCGATAGCCAGCTAGCCCGCCCCCAATGACTTTGTTGTTGCGTCTGCACGCGTCGGCGATCGCCTTGTCATCATCAGAGGTTCCAAGTCTGTCTCTGAAAGAATTCCAAGGTGCAGCAGTGTTCCTGCCATCTTCAGATTTCAAGGATGGAATGTAGTTTTGTTTATAGTTTTGAGATGCCACTGCATGGATTTTCTTTGTATTTTCATCCCATACATTAGCCAATCTCATATCAACTATTTTTCTCTGGTACAACCGCTTGGCTTCAAGCAGTTTACTAGTGTGGCAGGTAAGTGCTTTCTTTTGATCTTCAAGCTACATTGATCAATTGATTTACTGATCTGAGAAAGGTTCTTGCTCCATCTTTTGAGCCATCTTCTGGTGGCCTTATACGTGGCAACAATGTCCTGGGCAGGATGGCTATACAAGGCGGCATTGTTCGTTCCAGTTAGTTTCGTCATCAATGTCAAGGAAACCAATTGCAGCCACACAGTCATGCAGAATGGGTAGAGTAATTGAGATGCTCGTGGTAGTTATTAGTAGTAAAATTTGCAAAGCTTGTTTTTCATGTCTCTCCCTATCACACTTTTTTCTCTTTTCTTTTTATTTAGTTTTCTTCTTCTTTTTTGTATCATTTTTCTCATGTGTGTATCTAGTCTGCTTTTGCTTTACTGTGTGTTATTAGTAGTAAAATGTGTCAATTCTACTCTACTGGGAACGAGAAGTAGCACGCAAGGCCGAGTCAGGTGGGCCTCGGCCTAAGATGTCGACGTCGTGGACAATCATGGCGTCGACAATGAGGGATCGGACGAGAACTTGCCGGATGCGAGGCACGGGAGATAGGGGAGAGAAATCAGGTTGGGTGCAATCTCCTAAATAAATGATGAGGCAAATTTTATGCCTCCGTTTTGAAAAAAAAAAGATGGTTGGATGCAATCGACTCAAACTGTGCTCTGTTCGTTCTAATCCTAAAAACGGTTGGAGGAAGAAGAAACATATCTGGTCATTGTTTTCTGATCCAATGATTAAAATGCAATTGATAGAAATTGGAAAACAATTAAGTCGCATCAGGTTTAGGCGGTCCTTTTTAATTAGCCGTTGCACATCATAAAATTCTAGAATAATTGTGAAAGGTGGTCGTGACTATGCTAGTTTAAACAATTATTCAAATTTAGACAATGAGGAGAAGGGGAATCTTTTGAGATTTTTCATGAAGTTCAGTCTAGAAAATAATAATGAAGAGGACGTCCTCGAGGTGAAACTTATGACCGATTTATCTCCCCAAGAGACATGAATGGTATAATTAACACATTGAGTTAGAAAATACTAGTATCAATTAGGCGAATTTGTACCTCTTTTCTCTTGGCTAATTGCATCATCTTAGTGTAGAGACCGGGGATCAATACTTCCAAAATAAACTTATGAAATGTAGTGTTTGTTTAAAGCTTTTGTAACCAACTAGACTGACCTAGCCGATGACAAACAAGCGCAGGGCATTGATCTTTTGTTTCAAGTTCTCATTGTATCTGACATACCCGGGGAGAAACAAACACAACAAATTTGGTTCTTACCTACTCAAGGACCGAGCTCATAACTAAGGAATTCCTAGCTATTAAAGTGATGGAAACCCAATGACTTCATGTCACTACCTCTACCATGCATCCAAGTCTTTTATA
This sequence comes from Triticum aestivum, assembly GCF_018294505.1. Classification (NCBI taxonomy): domain Eukaryota; kingdom Viridiplantae; phylum Streptophyta; class Magnoliopsida; order Poales; family Poaceae; genus Triticum; species Triticum aestivum. Next base: position 466,933,442 of record NC_057796.1, read on the forward strand.
TGGAGTGAGCCTTCCCAAAGCCGAAGATGAATAGCCTATTCCTCGTCTTATTTCTTTATAGTGGAATTACTGATTCCTATTTCGTGCATTATTTGTGTCATATTTGTACGCTAGGGACTGGAATAATGTGGGTATAGGCATAGGAGCCACCAGGAACTATCGATGATCAGCGGAATATGAAAACAACAACTCAACAAAGCCCCGCTGCATCTTCCTCCAACTCTACCATACCAGCTATTTCCCAACCGGTCACTGACTGATGACAAGTGTACTGCCTGGATCCACCTAGTGCAGATTCTTGATGATTATTTGACAAAGGATCTTCTAAGCAAGTCTCGGTTGAATCTTCATTCTTCTGGTCTTTTTTTTTTCTTTTGAGACCTATATATACTGACGCATTTTCTTTTGAGACAAAAATGCGTTAGTCGATTCTTCTAGGAACGAGAAGTGGTAGACAAGGTCGAGTCGGGTGTGTCTGGGCCTGAGATGTGGACATTGTGGACTGTCACGGTGTCGCCATTGAGGGATCAGACGGGAACTTGTCAGAGGCGAGGCACGGGAGATTGGGTAGAGAAATCAGGTTGGATGCAATCGACTCAAACTGTGCTCTGTTTGCTCTAATCCAGAAAAGGTTGGAGGAACAAGAAACATATCAGGTCGTTTGTTTTCTGATCAAACAGCTTGAATGCAATCGATTGAAATTGGAAAAAAATTAAGTCGCCTCAGGCTTATGCAATCCTTTTTTGTTAGCCCTTGCTCATCCGATAATCCTAGAGCAATCATGAAAGGTGGTGCAGGCGGGGCAGTTCAAACAATTATTCAAATTTGGACAATGAGGAGAAGGGGAATATTTTGAGATTTTTCCTAAAGTTCAATCTGCAAAATAATAATCAAGAAGATGTCCTCGAGGTGAAACTTATGGCTGATTTATCTGGCCAAGAGACATGGACGGTCAAGTTAACACATTGAGTAAGAAAATACTATCAATTAGGCGACTTTGTACCTCTTTTCTCTTGACTAATTGCATCATATTGGTGTAGAGACTGAAGATCAATACTTATAAAATAAACTTATGAAACGTAGTGTTTGTCTAAAGCTCTTGTACCCTAATAGACTGACCTGACAAACAAGTTCAGGGCATTGATCTTTTGTTTGAAGTTCTCATTGTATCTGACCTACCCGGGGAGAAACAAATACAAGAAATTTGGTTCGTACCTACTCCGGGATCAAGCTTATAACCAAGGAATTCTTAGCTATTAAAGTGACGGAAAACCAATGACTTCATGTCAGTACCTCTACCATGCACCCAACTCTCTTATATACAGTGAGCCTTCCGAAAGCCAAAGATGAATAGCTTATTCCTTGTCTTATTTCTCGGTAGTGGAATTATTCCGTGCATTATTTGTTTCATATATCTGCACGCTAGGGACTGGAATATTGTGGGTGTAGGCATAGTAGGCACCAGGAACTATCGATGATCAACGGATAATCAAAACAGCAACACGACACAGCCCCTCTGCATCTTCCTCCTACTCTACCATACCAGCTATTCCCCCAACCGGTCACTAACTGATGACAAGTGTACTGCCTGGATCCACCTAGTGCAGTTGAATCTTCATTCTTCTGGTCTTTTTTCTTTTCTTTTCAAAACCTATATATCCGACTTAGTGAATGTTAAATGTAACTTTTGCACTAAATTTATTTGAAAGCTCAACATTCCCTTTAAAAATCTGTATACCGTATCTACGTCGAGGAGTGGCTTTAACAAATAGGACAAGCTAAAATTACAATGGTAGTAAGATAATGCAGGTTTGGCGATCAAGATGGAAATACTATACATTTGTTTTTATCTTCCCATTTGCACGCTTTTTACGTTGGACTATTTAAAACCGTCGCAATGACATTATCCAAACCAATGCATATGTAGAGCTGAATAGGCATCCCAGATGGACCAACGAGTCAGAAACTATGGATGGGTAGGAAAACAGTAGACAGACAGACAGTTCTCAGGTGCATACACTACACAAACACACGACGCGGAGCTCATAGCAAGAACAGGTTCCAACTAATTCGCAGGCAGAAATCCACCTGGGCTAGCTAGCCCTGACTGAATACCAGAATAACAAGGAGGGTAAACCATAGACCGAATTATGGCAATAGGAAAAGGAATCAACGATTCCACAAACTATGGATGGGTAGGAAAACAGTAAACAGAGAGACAGGTCTCGGATGCATACGCTACACAGCAAACACACGAAAACACAGAGCTCACATAAAGAGCGGATGCACAGATTAATTCCAACGAATTCGCAGACAGAAATCCACCTTTTTTTTTGAAACGAAGACGCTAGACGCGTCCGGCTTTAAATTAATAAAGCCCTCAGGCACCAGTTCAGCAGGATTCAACCCATAGAAACAGAAAACAAGTTCAGTCCACGAGGACGACGAAACGACATAAAGGTTCCACGCGAAGGCAACTGAACAACATACAGCTCATCCAACGCAAAGACCTAACTAGCATGAAACCATCTCCGAAGGCACCAAAAGGATCATCGAGTCGTCGTGTCTTGTCTAGCCATCACCTGGATAGTCTTGATACGCGCCATGGCCTCCGACATACGCTCAGCATCGCGCTCCTTCCCCAGCGGAGTCCATGTCTGTAAGAAAAGGTGACATTTGAAGATCACATCCGCAGGGTGGTTAGGGAATATTTTCTCAATCGTAAATTTATTGCGCGTCGTCCAAATAGCCCAAAGAAGCGCCCCTACGCAACGCCAAGCGATTCTACTACTGGTCCCTCTCGTGGTTTTAAGGATGGCAATCAAGTCGTTCCCCGAGGCTGGGTTCCAGTTCGAGTGGAAGGCTTCCCTAACTGCGCTCCACGCGAACCTGGCTAGGTGACATCTAAAAAAGACGTGATTAGCATCTTCACCTAGACCGCAGACAGTGCAGGTACCGTCCGCCGGACCGTTACGTTTTGCCACATTGTCCGACGTGGGCAGCCTATTCCTGAGCATTTGCCACATGAAGATTTTAATTTTCAAGGGCAGGCCTGCCTTCCACAGCCCCCTAGCTATATCAAGTGCTGTCCCTTCAGTAAGCTTGTTGTATAAGGATTTAACCGAGAATTTCCGGGACGCTGTCAAGCTCCATTCGACTAAATCGTCGCCCAGCCCTATCCGGTTGACACCCATTTGATGTACGAGGTCGTCCCATGCCTCCCGTTCGGCATTGGAAAGGGCCCTCATAAAATGTATCGCTGGAGGGTCAGAACAGGCTGCCTCTCCCACTAGGATGTTGCTGTCTGTGGCGATCCGAAAGAGATTGGGGTGACTTTGCCAAAGGGGAGAGGCTCCCAGCCAATGGTCCAGCCAAAAGCGAGTGGATTGACCATTCTGGATGTGGAATTTGGCCCCGATAGCAAAAGCTGGACGGACCGCTTGGATCCCTTTCCAAAACACGGATCCGCTAGCCGGGGCACTGAAAGGATTCCCATTTGGGAAATACTTAGCCTTTAGCAGCTGAGCCCAAAGACTCGACTCGTTTTGGGCGAGCCGCCACCACCATTTGGACAGTAGGGCTACGTTCATAAGTTTGGAGTTTAGGATCCCTAAACCTCCAAAATTTTTTGGCCTACAGACAGCCGCCCACTTTACCAGGTGGTATTTCCGCTTGATACCAGTTCCTTCCCAAAAGAACCGGGAGCGCGGTGTATCTAGCTTAGCGTGCACTCCATCAGCTAATAAGAACATCCCCATAGTGAATAGGGGTAAGGAGGAGAGGCTCGAGTTAGTCAAAATGAGCCTAGCCGCAGAAGACATAAAACGCCCTCGCCACGGGCTAACCCTATTGGCCACCTTCCCATACAGCGGCTCCCACTCAGAAATCGATAATTTGCGATGGGATATAGGGAGCCCCAAATACTTAATTGGAAAGCTCCCAAGCTTGCAATTAAGTAGATTTGCGGCACGCCGACTTTGCTGGTCGTCCATCCCCATGGTGATGACCTCGCTTTTGAGAAAATTTATTTTGAGTCCGGACAGGATCTCAAAGGCTAATAACAAGAGCTTAATCGAGGCGATACTATGATCGTCGGGTTTAAACAGAAGCAAGGTATCGTCTGCATATTGTAAATGGGTCACACCGCCCGGGATGAGGTGAGGAACGAGTCCCTTAACGTGACCAGCCACGCTGGCCTTGGACAACATTGCTGCCAAAGCGTCTGCTACAAAATTGAAGACGAGTGGGGAGATGGGATCGCCCTGTCTTAACCCTTTCCTATTACGGAAAAACTTCCCCATCTCGCCATTGACAATAACCGAGGTGTTGCCACTAGTGATCAGATGCATGATCCTGTGAACGAAACCCGCCTCAAATCCCTTTTTGAGGAGGACTTCCCGCACAAACTCCCAGTTTACGCGGTCGTACGCTTTCTCAAAATCGAGCTTGAGGATAACGCCCTGTCCACGAGTACGTTTTAACTCATGGATTATCTCCATTAGCGCGATAGGCCCTTCTAGAATGTTTCTACCCTTAAGGAAAGCGGTCTGGCTCTTATGGATAACTCGTTGGGCCACCGGCGCTAACCTAGAGGCATAGGCTTTGGCACATAACTTGAAGGGAACATTTAGGAGCGTGATCGGACGGAACAGCTTGATTGTATCCGCCCCTTTGACCTTGGGAATCAAACAGATCGCCCCATAGTTAAGTCTCGAGAGGTCAACCGTACCTAGGGCGAAACCATTAATAATGGCTTGGAAGAGGTTTCTAAGTAAAGGCCAGAACTTTTTGAAGAACTCTACCGGCCAGCCATCCGGACCTGGAGCCGTGTCGTTCTTCATGCCTGCTAGCGCTAGGTCAATCTCTTGTGGCGAGAAGGACAACATGAGTGCATCGTTTTCCTGCTGAGACACCCTCTCCCCCGGGCCCCATAAGTCTTCCCTAAGACTTAAGACTTTCTCTTCGGCTGTTCCCAACAGCTCGACAAAGAAATCGAAGATGTGTTTAACTATTTCAGAATGGGCCACCAGGGTTCCATGCTCCGACTGAAGTCTTAGGATGGTACTCTTGCGTTTACGGCCATTGGCGAAAGCGTGGAAGTAGCCAGTGTTGGCATCACCTTTCACGACCCACTTGACGCCGCCCCTGCGTCGCCAGTATTCCTCCTCTGCTCTAAGGATAGCCAAGACCTGGTTTTCAAGAGAGTAGCGGTGCTCCCATTCGTCGCCAGAGAAGGGTCTGGCATCCGCCTGCGCGTCTAAGCTCGCGATTTCTTCCACGATGCGTTCCCTTTCCCTTTTGGACTCGCTGCCATGGTTGGCCCCCCATCCCCTGAGGAAAGCCCGCAGAGCCGCAGCCGCAGAGGACCAGAACTCTACTGGTCCTCTTTGACATCCCACCCGGTCTCCAATCAAGGCCCAGCGAGTCGTGACCAACTGACAGAAGCCCTCGTGTTCAAACCACGCCGTCTCGAAGAAAAATCTACGGCTACGACGCCTACTGTCCTCCCCTGACGAAAGAATAAGAGGTACATGGTCTGAACCAATACGCGTCTCGGCCACTAAGGTACAAAGGGGGAACAGGGCCTCCCAATCGCTAGAACAAAAGACACGGTCGAGAACACAACGCACTGGAACCCGCTGTTTGTTAGTCCAAGTGTATCTTGCACCTGTCCGCGCAATTTCCCTAAGAGCCGCGGCTGCTATCGCATTGTTGAAAAGGAACACCCTAGCCCAGTCAATGTTGCTGTTACTCTTGTCCGCCCCCGAGCGAATCAAGTTGAAATCCCCGCCCACAACGACGGGCAAGTTGGCCGCACGCTTGGCCCCGACCAAGGTTGTGATTTCCCCCAAGAAATCTGCCGACCTCGCGTGGTCCGCCGGCCCGTAGACGCTGACAATTACCCAAGTAGCCATGGAAACCCGGTGACGAACAGTAGCTGCAATAAAGAAAAGACCCGGTTCCCACGCAATAACATCACAAATATCTCTATTACAACCCATCAGCTGGCCTCCAGAATGCCCCATGGAAGGGGTCCAGAACCAATCAAAACGCTGCAAAGGATCAAACGCCACTAAATCCCTAAACGAGAAATCAGCCTTAATAGTCTCTTGGAGCGCAACAAAATCAATGAGTTATTTAGACATATACTCTCTGAGCTGCGTACGCCGCCCCCCATGGCCGCATCCGCGAATGTTCCAGAATATGTATCTCATCAGATAACCCTATTATGCAGGCGAACTCCTCGGGAGCTCACCGCCTTGGCCACACGCTTCCTTGCCGGCGCTCGGCTGGAAGAAGGCAAGTCCGAGGCCACCCCGGCCTCGTCTTCCTCGGTGGGCAAAACTACTGCACCAGCCCCTACTGGTATCGCAGCTTGACCGTCCGCGGGCTGCACAGCCACACAACGGGCGGCAGCAGCCGCCAGAGCGGCCTGACCATCCTCACGCGCGCGAACTAAGGGAATGATATCCAAAGGCGAGGAATCTAGTGCAACGCCACTATCGTGAAGAATCTCAGCTAGATGAACATCAGAAAAGGCATTTAAGATCTTATAAGAGGGGGGAGGGTTACCTGTCACGTCCATGTTCTTGTCAGCAGCACGGAGCTTGGCGCTTTCCAATGAGGACAAGTCCCCGAGCTTGGCCTTGGCGCGCACGCTAGGAGCCCGGGTCGCCACCGGAGTCGCCCTCGAACGCTTGGCCTTGGTCGCCGGCCCTGGCGCCTCCAGAGCCGCACCCAGCTCTCCTCCCAGCGCATCAGTCGCCCCCACCGCCTCCTTGCCTACCGTCTTGATCCCTGGCTTCCTCCCTGCTGTCTTCTTGTTCTGCCGCCCGGAGCCGCTCGACATCCTCTTGCCCGAGGCCGGGGTAAGGTCAGAAACCTCGCATCCTGACCCCGAGCCCCCAACGCGCGCTGGAGAGGCAGTCAAAGGGTCTGACTCCTTCGACACCAGCGGCAAGGGCACCGGCTTGATAGGGACTTGCAGGTTGGAGCCGTATTGGTCGAAGGACTGATCGAGTGAACGGGCAAGGGGGGGAAAACTCACAGCAGTGTCTTGAGTAGCTAGCACACCCAACTTTTCCCAAGTTTCCGTGTCAATGGAAGTATCTGGAATGCTCTCTTCGGGCTCCTCATGCAGCTCGCCCATCTCCACATCTTGGCCAACCGGGGTCACCCCCGCGCCCGGTGCCACCTGCTGGTGCCCCCAGCCACAGCGTTGTCCGTTGTCGCATCCTTAACAACTTGCTTGGAGGGAATCTTCGCGGCTGGCCCGGGTTTGAGCTTGAGCTGCCCGCCCGCACCAAGCTGGCTTACAGAGAGGGGAGCGGATGGGCCCGCCCCAGACGCACCACTCCCGTCCCCCAGCCTCCGCGGCAGCCGCTCCACCTCCACCTTGATCTGGTACCCTTCTTGGTTAAACCACACCTCGACCGTGCCGTTAAGCCTAGCCGGCGACTTGCAAGCCAGTTTCATCCTCACAGGCCCCAACTTTATGAGGGAAAGCTCGTCAACCACGATCGGACGTCCCAGCATCTTAAAAGCCTCCTTGATACGCTCAATCTTGCGATGTTTCTCAGGGATCCCGTAGAGCCGCACCCAAGCTTCTGGCATCACCATCAGGGGGATCACCTCTTGCTCCACATCACGCACCCTAGCAATGATATCGTTGATAGAAAGGAAGAGCTTGCCACTAGTCCGGGCCATATGCAGGAGATCCGCTGAAGGGAACACGACCATGAAATCGTCCTCACCTACTTGGGTGACTTGCCAGTCCCAGTCCCCCGTGACCATGTGGTTGAGCTCCTGAATAAGGATCCGCAGGCTCAGGCGTCCTGGCTCAGCCGAGAGGATGGCGGCGTTGCCAACAGAGAGCTGCCGAGGACCCTCGGATTCCTCCTCCTCTTCGAACTGCAGACAGAAGAAGCCTTCCCCAGCAATAGCGCTACCCATGATCTGCAAACAAGGTTGCCGACCCCTCGTCGGGCAGTGCGCAGACGCGTGTCCCTCCTCCTTGCACAACACACACAAAGGCTTGAACTTACACTGCGACTGGAAATGGCCAAGTCTCCCGCACTTGAAGCATTCCACCTCCGGGGCCTTCGGCACATCCTCCACTGGAATGGGTTCATCCGCTGTACCCTTCGATCCAGGGAGGAGCGGCACCGACAGGGGGGCGGAAGCCGCCCTGGGCCTCTTGGCCAGTGGATCCCCGTGGCCACCACCACAGTTAGGGTGATCCATTGGCTTCCGCTCCAACTCCCGCCGCCGCGCCTGCTCCTTCTTCTTCTTCTTTCTCTCCTGCTGCTGGATCCACCAGGGGGGAGGAGGACCCCAATCCCCCTCGCGCCCCACTTGCTCTTGGTAGCGGTCGAATCTACCAATTTGCCTCGCGCGCGTCTCCTTCGACGCCTTCTCCCGCAGGTCTCTCTCCCGCTTCCGCTCCCCATCCAGGTCCTGGACCTCCATCGGCCTCTTCTCCATGCGCCGATCGCTCATCACCGCCGCTGCGAACGAAATGGGAAGCGAAGGAGGGGGGGTGGGGCGAATGGATCTGGCGAGGTGTGCAAGACGCCGCACCTCGTTTCTGATTGCGGGAAACCCTAGCGAGGGGGTGAGGCAGCCGCGCCGCAGCCATATATATGAGCCGTGGCTGGGCCAAGACCTAGACAGCGCTGGCGCGGGCCTGATCGGGCCAGACGGCCTAGTAGAATCCAAGCCACCGCCCGCAGGCTGATGTGTGGGCCCCACTAGGCGAGACACACCCTCGACGCTCGTCCCAGGCACGGGGGCCGGCCCACAGCCCACTAGCCCGGCCTCGGCCCCAGGCCCAACAGCGCCAACCCTAGCCTGCGAGGAAACAGGGTCATCGTCCCCCGCCGACAGCCCTGCCGCCGCCTCCACCTCCTCCGGCCCCTGACCGGCGGCCACCTGCGACGGCAGCCGCGGCCACTCAGCCGCCGAGGCCACTGGAGCGAGCATCGCGGACGCCGCCCTCGACCGGATCGCTCGCGCAGCATCTCCAGGAGACGCCCCCCTGACCGGAGACTGCGAGGGCTGCCATGCCCGAACTGCGGCGGCGCGCGATCCCCGGCCACCCGGAGCGAAACGACGGCGCGCCCCAGCTGCGCCGCGCCCCTCGGCATGCGCGAAGGCGACAAAATCGCCCAACGACGGGCCCTCGGGCACCGGCCGCCCTGCCTCCGACTCCAGATCCACACCGACCACATCCTCCGGCTCCTCTCCTGCCAACGCCCAGAACCTACCTCCTACCGACGCCACCACCGGACCCTCCGCCGCGCCCCGCCGCGACCAAGCCGGGGAGGAGCCAGCACCACTCCTTACCACTTCCCAGCCCTCGCCGGCCGGAGCACTGGGCGACTGGGGCAAGGCGCCCGAGACGTCGCCAGAAGGAGCGCCTAACGGTCTGCTCGTCATGTCCTCTCTATGGTCGACCACAGAAATCCACCTTAGCCCTGACTGAATACCAGAATATAACAGGGAAGGTAAACCATAAACCAAATGATTTCATAGGAAATAGAACTGTGAATCAAGAACCAAACCTTGCCTGATCTGGTTACCTTCTTTTGTATACATGCATGTATAAGTTTTCGCCACAAACAAGCACTTTCATCCATCAGGAAACAGAAAAAACTATCTCTCAGACCATATGTAAACCCCTCCTCTACTTCCACTTATCTCGCGATGAATAAAGCTGTAGGAACTTGCTAAGAGCTGACCGTGGAAACCATTTCGTATTCGCTCGACGGCTTCCGTCTCTTGGAGCAGAGGAAGAAGGCGCCCCCAAGCCACTGCTGAAAGAAGAGAAGCGTGGCCAGCAGGACCACCCCACAAGGTATGACGATGTCCCACGCGAGGCTGAAGAGGTCGTCACGAGAGCTCGCGTAGATGTAGGATGGCCTCATGCTGTGCACGAAGTGATGGGTCCTGTATGCATCGTATGCATGAGGCAGCGCACGCAGCATGGTGCCCCCGCCAGATATTGCTTTCAGGCGGGATTTGATTGGCCCTCATCTTATGTCATGGTAAAATCTTTTATACAGATTGAATTCGATTAACCAGACACAAGGACGAGATGAGTTTCGCTGGAGTCTCACTATATCTGGGTCCTTCATAGTCGACTCGATGTACCGTGCACTCACGCATTCAGAGGTTCCAGTGGATAATAACATGAAAATTTAGAAGTCCAAGATTTCACTAAAAATTAAAATCTTCATGTGGTATCTTCGGAGGGGAGTTGTGCTAACCAAAGAAAACCACATCCGCCGCAACTGACAAGGAAGTAAGAAGTGTAGTTTTTGTGCTCATGACGAGACAATTAGACACCGCTTTTTTCAGTGCATGGTTGTGCTTTCTACATGGTCAGTCATCCAAGTAGCGTCTAATTTGTATCCGCTGATAAGTGTAGGCAATATTGTTAGTCATTGGTTGGTCGGGTATTCCAAATAGGTTCAAAACGCTAATAAAGGTGGGAGCGTATGCCTTGTTATGGCCGCTTTGGCTATATAAAAATGATTTGGTTTTTTATAGCAAAAAATGCTCTTTTTACAGATTATTTTCCGTTGTACGCACTTGCTTCGTATGTGGTCTATTCTACATCAAATGGAGTGCCAACCGCTGTTTAAGGCGGTGTGTACGCGGTTGGAGCTGGTGGCCATGAAGATCATGCTTTGTATGCGCTTGATGTTACATTTTGAGTTAACAAATGCACCCTTTATCGAAAAAAAGAAAAGGATCTGCGAATCAAGAACCAAGCCTTGACTGATCTGGTTTTCCTTCTTTCTTACGCACGCATGTATATTTTTTTCACCACAAACAAGCGCAAATGTAAGGTAAATATCCATTAGTCTGCTTGTACTTGTTATCACCCTGAATTTTTTAACATTTCGGGCTGGTACGTTACAAGGTCGCCTGGAATTGTCACGCTAACACTAGTAGCAAATGTTCCCGATAAAACTTAAAGCACAAGCAAGGTTCTTCAAAGTTAAAATCTCTACATTCGCCCTACGCATATACGCATGTCACTTGTGAGAAAAGTGTGAATGACCAAATGGTGGACAGGCTATGGTGGCACAATGGGTTGGCCTGCTCGCATTCCTAGTAAACAGAGTACACATGAGTTGCTAGCACTTATTTAACAAGATACTAAATTATGCTAGACTTAGCAGGATACTAACCCATCTTAGCATTGTAGTAGTAGCATTAATCTGAGAAAGAAATGCATAAATGCAAGATCTTACAGGATCTGGTAAATAGTTCTGTTGTATGGTACTCCCTCCGTTCCAAAATAGATGACTCAACTTTGTATACAAAGTTGAGTCATCTATTTTGGAACGGAGGGAGTAATTCTTTGCTCACCCCTCCACTGCCCGGCACCATGTGCGATAGCTGCTGTCATGCCAAGGTATCACCTTTCGTCATCCAAGCAGGGCATATGTACGGCGGAGGCATGCAATGTGCCTTGATCCCGATTGATCAAGCCACTCATGGTAGATTCTGCCAACGTCATGGGCATAAGCTCTTTGTGGTGCGAGCTGAGATAGAGGAGTTGAGCTCCTTCCATGAATGATGTAGGTTTTGTCGACGTCATGAGCATAAGCTCTTTGTGGTGCGAGCTGAGACATAGGAGTAGAGCTCCTTCCACGGCACGTAGATGATTCGCTATTTTGGGATACTCTTCGCAGAAAACGAATGGTTTCGGATTGTGCACTATGAAAGGTGGTCGTGGTAATAGCCGTTTGAAGAGTCTTTCAAGTTTGAACAATGAAGAAATCTTCTGAGATTCTCCCGAAAGAAGACATCGTCGAGGCGAGTAAACTAATGAATGGTTTATCCGGGCAAGACAATGGAGTGGGTAGTTAACATGTCAGAAAACAGTGCCAATTGAGTCAGAAGGTGTTGACAATTGTGTGAATTTGGTTCTACTTATTTAGCTCGTTAGCCCTTTTATGTTGGCTAGCTGTGTTTTCTTAGTGTAGATATTGAAGATCAAAACTTTAGTTTTTTCTAACAAATATATTCCTTGTTTATTGCTCTTGTAGCCTAATAGTCTGACCTAGCAGAGGACAAACAAACTCAGAAAGCTCACATTCGTTTCAAGTTCTCGGTGTCTTTGACCTACCCAAGGAAAAACAAGCACAACTGATTCGTCGTCTATTTTAAGGTCCCATAGGCTCTTACCTACCCAAGGACAAACAAGCTCAGGAGAATAATCATTTGTAAAGTTCTTATTGCCTACCGACACGAGGAGAAACCAGCACAAAATTTCATAGTTTGTTTAAGATCTCATATGCTCTTACCTACTCAAGGACCAAAGCTCATAACAAAGGAATCCTTAGTTATTGGCCTAACCGAGAACCAACGACATCATGTCATTACCTCTACCATGTACCCAATTCTGCTCTTCTTCTATAAAGAGCAGGCCTTCCCTAAGCCAAGCATGAATAGCTCACTCTTCTGATTTCTTTGTACTGGAATTGGTTATTCCCATTTCATGCTTTATTTAGTTGGTATCTGCACACCACGGATTAGAATCTGATAGTTGTTGGCATGGGAGGCACCAAGAACTATAGATGATCGATGGGTAACAGGAATTGCTAGAGTACACAACCCCTATGCCTCTCACCCCTACTTCACCACACAACCCTCGGTCCTCTCACTTCTACCCCACCACATCTGAACTATTTTCCGCGCGGTCATTGACTGGTGATAAATGGACCTGCTAGGTGAAAGGTTACCTCTGGTAAAATCTATGTATTCCGGGGTGGTGGCATGGCACGGGGAGGCTGGACCTGGAACGATGGCCGCGGGCGACGAGGCAGCTGTGGGGTGAAGGTTCATTCTGGGCGGTTGCGTTCGCGTGGCAGCCGCAGTCAGAGGTGATCTGTAGCAAAATTTTGGGCGTGATGTAAAATTGTTTGGGCACCATATACATACCTAGGGCATCAGCTGGAGCCCTTTTTCGCCCAAAGTGACTGAAATGGAAATTTTGTGGCACGGAGGCTATTTTTTGTCATATGTTGGAGATAGTAGATAACTTGAGACTCAAATTCGGGTGGAGGTGTGCTTTACGTTGGACTGTATTAAACTGTCACAACGGTATTGTCCAAATCAATGTATATGTAGAGCTGAATAATATCTCACATGGACAATCGAGTCAAGGATCTACTGCTATGAGTAGAAAACAAACAGGTGCAAACATGCGTACACTACACAGGATACGCACGAAAACGCAAAGAACACAGAAAGAACAGACCAGAGTTTTCCCCTTTTTTTTAGTGGAAGAACAGATTAGATTAATTTCAAGGAATTAGTAGCAGAAATTCACATGGGCTAGCTGCCTAACAGTACCATAGGAAAAGGAGCTGAGAATCAAGAACCAAGCCTTGCCCTGATCTGGTTTTCCTTCTTTCTACACACGCATGTATAACTTTTCGCCACAAACAAGCGCAAATGTAAGGTAATCCATTTATCACCAAAGTTACCTGTCAAAGAAAATGCAGTTTCAGTTACCACTCCCAAATGATGCAAAGTAGGTGCGTGCACGGTGCCGCGGGTGTCGGCGTTCTGTATGAAGTTGCCAATGACCATGCGCATGTCGTGCCTGGCGTCATCGACAGATAGCGCCACCGTATTCATCGATGCGACGCACAGTGTGTGTGTCCCAATGACTTTGTTGTTGCAAACGCTGGCGCCAGTGATCGCCTTGGATCGTCAGAGGTTCCAAGTCTGTCTCTGAAAGAACCTGAAAGAATGCCAGGGTGCAGGTTCCTACCATCTTCCGTTTTCAAGGATGGAATGTAGTTTTGTTTATAGTAGTTTTGAGATGCCACTGCATGGATTTTATTTTATTTTGCATTTTCATCCCAAAGATTAGCCGATCTTATATTAACACTTTTTCTTCGGTACAACCTCTTGGCTTCAAACCAGTTTACTAGTGTGGCAGGTAAGTGCTTTCCTGAAATTCTATTCTTGGATTGGATGGAGAGAACTCTTTAATCTTCATGCTGCATATTGCTCAATTTGTTTAGTGATCTGAGAGAAGTTCTTGCTCCGTCTCTTGAGCCATCTTCTGGTGCCTTATACCTGGCAACAATGTCCTGGGCAGGGTGGCTATACAAGGTGGCATTGTTCGTTCCAGTTAGTTTCATCAATGCCAAGGAAACCAATTGCGGACGCATAGTCATGCAGCATGGGTAGAGTAATTGAGATGCTCGTGGTAGTTATTAGTAGTAAAATTTGCAAAGCTTGTTTTTCATGTCCCTCCTTATCACATTTTTTTCTCTTTTCTTTTCGTTTAGTTTTCTTCTCTTTTTGTGTCTGTGTTTCATTTTTTTCATGTATGTATCAAGTTTGTTTTGCTTTACTGCGTGCCATGATATAATATGGCATTATTAGTAGTAAAATGTGTCAGTCAATTCTATTCTACTGGGAACGAGAAGTAGCACCCAAGGCCGAGTCGGGTGAGCCTCAGCCTAAGATGTGGACGTCATGGACGGTCACGGCGTCGCCAATGAGGGATCAGACGAGAACCGGCCGGAGGCGAGGCAGGGCAGATAGGGGAGAGAAATCAGGTTGGATGCAATTTCTTAATTAAATGATGTGGCAATTTTTATGCCTCTGTTTCGAAAGAAAAGAACTAGGATGCAATCGACATGATCTGTGCTCCGTCCGTTCTAATCCAAAAATGGTTCGAAGAAGAAACATATCTTTTCATTCATTTTCCGATCCAACGATTTGAATGCAATTGATTGAATTGGAAAAAAATAAGTCGCCTAAGGTTTAGGCGGTCCTTTTTAATTAGCCGTTGCATGTCAGATAATCCTAGAGTAATTGTGAAAGGTGGTTGTGACAGTGCCAGTTCAAACAATTATTCAAATTTAGACAATAAGGAAAAGGGGAATCTTTTGAGATTTTTCCTAAAGTTTAGGCCGCAAAATAATAATCAAGAGAACGTCCTCGAGGTGAAACTTATGACCGATTTATCTGGCCAAGAGACGTGGACGGTCTAATTAACACATTGAGTCAGGAAATACTATAAATTAGGCGAATTTGTACCTCTTTTCTCTTGGCTAATTGCATCATCTTGGGGTACCTCTTTTCTCTTGGCTAATTGCATCATCTTGGGGTAGAGACCGAAGATGAATACATCTAAAGAAACTAATGAAATGTAGTGTTTGTTTAAAGCTCTTGTAGCCTAATAGACTGACCTAGCCGAGGACAAACGAGCTCAGGGCATTGATATTTTCTTTGAAGTTCTCACTGTATCTGAACTACCAGGAAGAAACAAATACAACAAATTTGGTTCTTACCTACTCGAGGACCGAGCTCATAACCAAGGAATTCTTAGCTATTAAAGTGATGGAAAACCGTTGACTTCATGTCACTACCTCTACCATGCACCCCAAGTCTTTTATATGGAGTGATCCTTCCCAATGTCAAAGATGAATAGCTTACTGATTCCTCGTCTTATTTCTCTGAAGTGAAATTATGGATTCCTATTCCATGCATTATTTGTTTCATATTTGTACGCTAGGGACTGGAATATTGTAGGTGGAGGCATAGGAGGCACCAGGAACTATCAATGATCATCGGATAATCAAAACATCAACTCGACACAGCCCTGTTGCATCTTCCTCCTACTCTACCATACTTTCTTTCTCTTAGCCGGTCACTGACTGATGACAAGTGTACTGGCTGGATCCACCTAGTGCAGTTTCTAATTTTAGATTGGGTGGATCTAAGCAAGCATCTGTTGAATCTTCATTCTTCTCCACCGCAAAAAAAAAATCTTCATTCTTCTGGAGCCAAATTTTTGTTGCCCAAAATGACCCAAATGTCTGTTTTTTGTCATGGAGGCTATTTTTGGTTATATGTTGGAGGTGCTCTTAGTAGATAGCTTAAGACTCAAATCCGGGTGGGGGTGTGCTTTACGTTGGAATCTTTTAAACGGACGCAATGACATTTTCCAAACATGTGTAGAGCTGAGTAATACTATGACTCTCACATGGACCATTGAGTCAAGGATCTACTATACTACGAGTGAGTAGAAAATAGTAGACAGACGAACAGGTCTCACATGGTTATTACTAGTAAAATTTGCAAAGCTTGTTTTTCATGTCTCTCCTTATACATTTTTTTTATCTTTTCTTTTTATTTAGTTTGCTTCTCTTTTTGTGTCTGCATGTCATTTTTTCATGTGTGTATCTGGTTTGCTTGGCTTTATTGTGTGTTATTAGTAGTAAAATGTGTCAATCGATTCTACTCTATTGGGAACGAGAAGTAGCACCCGAGGCCGAGTCAGGTGAGCCTCAGCCTAAGATGTGGACGTCCTGGACAGTCAAGGCGTCACCAATGAGGGATCGGACCGAGGCGAGGCACAGGAGATAAGGGAGAGAAATCAGGTTGGATGCAATCTCTTAATTAAATGATGAGGCAAATTTGATGGCTCTGTTTCGGAAAAAAAAGTTGGATGCAATCGATTCAAACTGTGCTTTGTTCATTCTAACCCAGAAAATGGTTGGAGGAAGAAGAAACATATCTGGTCGTTTTCCGATCGAACGATTTGAATGCAATTGATTGAAATTGGAAAACAATTAAGTCGCCTCAGGTTTAGGCGGTCCTTTTTTTTTATAGGCGGTCCTTTTTAATTAGCCGTTGCACATCAAAGTAATTGTGAAAGGTGGTCGTGACAGTGCCAGTTCAAATAATTATTCAAATTTAGACAATAAGGAAAAGAGGAATCTTTTGAGATTTTTCCTAAAGTTTAGTCCGCAAAATAATAATCAAGAGGACGTCCTCGAGGTGAAACTTATGACCGATTTATCTCGCCAAGAGACATGGATGGTCTAATTAACACATTCAGTCAGAAAATACTAGTATCAATTAGGCGAAATGTACCTCTTTTCTCTTGGCTAATTGCATCATCTTGGTGTAGAGACCGAAGATCAATACTTCTAAAATAAACTTATGAAATGTAGTGTTTGTTTAAAGCTCTTGTAGCCTAATAGACTGGCCTAGCCGAGGACAAACAAACCCAGGGCATTGATCTTTTGTTTGAAGTTCTCATTGTATCTGACATACCCGGGGAGAAACAAACACAACAAATTTGGCTCTTACCTACTCGGGGACCGAGCTCATAACCAAAGGAATTCTTAGCTATTAAAGTGATGGAAAACCAATGACTTCATGTGACAACCTCTACCCAAGTCTTTTTATATGGAGTGAGCCTTCCCAAAGCCAAACACACGAATCAATAATATCACTACAGAGAAATAAGACAAGGAATCGATAATATCACTACAGAGAAATAAGACAAGGAATCGATATGAAAAGGAATCAACGATTCAAGAAACTATGGATGGGTAGGAAAACAGTAAACAGAGAGACAGGTCTCGGATGCATACACTGCACAGCAAACACACGAAAAAGCAGAGCTCACATAAAGAACGGATGCAGATTAATTCTAACGAATTCGCAGACAGAAATCCACCTGGGCTATTAGCTAGCCCTGACTGAATACCAGAATAACAGGGAAGGTAAACCATAAACCAAACAATAGCATAGGAGAAAGAACTGTGAATCAAGAACCGAACCTTGCCTGATCTGGTTTCCTTCTATTGTATACATGCATGTATAAGTTTTCGCCGCAAACAAGCGCCAATGTGGGGTAAATATTCATCCATCAGGAAACAGAAAAAACTAACTCCCAGACTATATGTAAACCCCTCCGCTACTTCCACTTATCTCGCGATGAATAAAGCTGTAGGAACTTGCTAAGAGCTGACCGTGGAAACCATTTCGTATTCGCTCGACGGCTTCCGTCTCTTGGAGCAGAGGAAGAAGGCGCCCCCAAGCCACTGCTGAAAGAAGAGAAGCGTGGCCAGCAGGACCACCCCACAAGGTATGACGATGTCCCACGCGAGGCTGAAGAGGTCGTCGCGAGAGCTCGCGTAGATGTAGGATGGCCTCATGCTGCGCACAAAGTGATGGGTCCTGTATGCATCATATGCATGAGGCAGCGCACGCAGCATGGTGCCCCCGATGTAAAACACTGGGGAAAGCGCTCTGACTTTAGAGGCTGAGAACACATTCAGGATGACCTGGGGGAGCAGGAACCCATCGAGCAATAAGCCCCCGTAAGGGACAATGTCCTCCCAGAATGTATGTCGTGACGGCATGAGGCGAGCAATTTGCCTCAACATCCTTCTGCTATGGTTGGTTCTCATGTGGACAACCGCAGTTACGACTCCACCTATGATGTACAGCGGCAAGCACACCCAGAGCACTTTCCTCTCTGCAGCCCATGCCTCGTGTTTGCTTCCATCCACAGAAGACCGTGCAGACCATGCCAACTGAAGAAGGCGCAGCTGCAGCAGAAACGTCGCCATTGTGATGATTCGCACCATGACCTCATTCACCTCAAGCCAACCACCACCGGAGAAGGGAACAGTCTGTTTGTTGCTGTGCTTGAAAAGAGCCTCAAAGTTGAGCACGAGAGGGGTCATGTAACCCAGAACGAGCACGACAAGCATAGTGATTGACATAGCAGGGAGCGCTTCAGGGACCTTCTTGACATGGAACAGCTGCACAGCAATGAAGGCACACGACAGAGTCATTGAGATGAGGGCCATGGTGCTTTCCAAGTCCATTCTCCATATTGATTCTTCCACTTGGCCTATGTACATCCCATATGAATCAATGCCCAGCGTTTCAAAGAAAAGAGGGTCGGTCTTGCCCCTCAAGCTTATAATTTTCCCCTGGACATGTTTTGCTGCTTTAGCGTCCAGACTAGCAAAGTGAGCAGTTATCAAAATCTTACAGTCTGAGGAGGAGACATTAACCCGTCGACATGCGATCAGGCACAAGGAGCCTGTCTCGGTGTCATAAACACCTTCCGCCGAGATCTGTTGCCGCTGAAATGTTGCTAGTGACCAACGCCCAACATAGCGGATATTGTAGCTGACATTAAGTAACCTCTGCTTCGTCTCCAGCACTGCAGGGCGAGTGGAAAGGTCTGTGAGCACAAAAGAGCTCCCATCAGACAACATGGATCCGATTGTGATCGGCGATGCGTACCCAGAACCACCCCATTTCTGCAAGTTGAACCGGAACGCCAAGTCTAGATACGAATTTCTATCTGGGAACTTGCCCTTCCTCTTCTTGTTCAGGCCATACTGCTTGTAATACTTGGTTGCCTCCTCAACCTTAGTGTAGTTGTACTTCAAACCCCCAAAGTTACCCCTAACCGCAGTTGAATATCCGGCAATGCCCTGGTCGCCTTTCAGGCTGGTGTTCCAGACCAACCCTGCAGAAAAGCTCCGTTCCTGGATCGACCACACTCCCGGGAACCAGAAGGTCATCCCAATCCCGCACTCACTGACAGTCAATTCCGCACGGGATGATCCTGAGTTTACCACATGGCATCCTTTCAAGCATAACCTGTTCGAATTGTGATCCCAGAAGCCCTCTGCCACAATCGCCTTCTCGGTGACCATGAAGTAATACCTGGAATAATCTGACATGTTGGAGAAGGCGACATAGACACGCACGGCGCCGTCGGCCGCGCAGTGCACCCTGTTGACGAACATGTGCGTCTGGTTAATCCCCAGGGAGGAGGCGGCCGACTCGCCGCCGTTGCCGTAGTCCAGCCTGAACCCCGGCTTGAGCAGCGTCCTGAGGCCGGGGCACGTGAAGTTCCTCCCGCCGAACAGCTGGCGGACGTCGCGGCCGTCGGCGGGCGGGCGAGGGCAGGACGCGCTCTCGGCGTAGGCGTACCCCTCCTCGGCGTAGGCGAGGAGCGAGACGGGCTCGAACGCCACGCCAGGGCCAGGGCCGGTGCTCTCGAGGCGGCCGGTGACGAAGGGGCTGGAGAGGTTGGCGGGGCGGGGGAAGCGGAGGCGGAGCACGGCGGCGAGGAGCGCGACGGGGCGCCCGTCGGCGGCGCGGCCGGAGCCCGAGCCGACCATGCAGAGGTCCCCGGAGGCGGAGGAGTAGTAGCCGTGGAGGTCGAAGACGAGGGAGCCGCGGCGGCCGACGAAGCGCGGGAGGCGCGGGCGGAGGCGGTGCTGCTGGCCGTCGTACTCGAAGAGGCGGCGGTTGCGGCCCGAGGGCCAGATGCCGTCGCGCTTGCCGCGGCCGCCGCCGCCGGAGAAGGAGAGCGTGGCGGCGACGCGGAGGACGGAGGCGTCGGCGGTGGGGAGGACGGAGGTGGGGAGCAGCGCGAAGGAGCGCGGGAGGCGGGAGGCGCCGTCCGGGCCGAAGAGGAGGTCCCCGCCGCCGGAGAAGTAGCCGGTGGAGAGCTGGAGCGCGGGGGCGGGGGCGGGGGAGGCGGGGCCCGCGCCCGCGGGGAGGTCCGGCACGGCGGGCGGGGCCGGGCAGTGGGCGGCGTAGGCCGGCGGCGCGGGCCCGGAGGAGGTCCCGGCGGCCCGGATCAGGAGCAGGAGGAGGAGGAGGAGCGGCGGCGCCATTGGTGAGGCGGGGAGTGGGGATTGAGATCTCCTTCCCCTCTCCCCTTGCTTGGTCTAGATGGAAGTGGAGACGACCCACCGGGAGAGACAGGGGCTTGACTCTCTGTGATGTGGGGTTTAAGCCACCCAGTGGTGGTAGATGGGGAATTTTATCTCACTTTCATGTAATTCTAGTATTTTTTTTTATCTTTTTATAATAATTTCAAAATGCTCGCATCTTTTTAAAATGCAACAATCCAAGCCAATGTTTTCTAAATAGATCGAATTTTTAGAAAAAAGTTATATTGACTTGAAGATAACGGAAACATCATGGTGTTATTATGGGTATCGCTGTTTTCTCGATAAACTTGCTCAAGCTTAAAGAAAATAGGTTTGACTCAGGACACAGTCTATATGGCTTATATTCCAGGAATGAGAGAGGAGGGTGTTTTTAATTTTTGAGTGCATTCGACGGTTTCTTCTTTTTAAAAGGATTTTCAGTTCTCATTTTATTTTATTTTTTGCTTGCACATCATAGTGTGCGAACTTTTTCCTTTCTCTATGGCACATCATAGTGTGTTTATATATGGCATGAAATGTGCGTTTATGTGGTAGCACTAATGACTTTGTTGCACAACCGGCAAATCCGTCTAATGGCCTCCCTTCTTCTTTTGTAGTCAAAGAAAAGTGGTCTAGTGATTTGGGTCCGTCGATGATACCGAGGCTCCTATCCTGGCATGGCAGTAATAATAAAGCCAAAGTGGTCAACAGGAGTGCACCAGCCGGCCACACCACACAGGACAAGAATTCAGAGTTGACACGGGGAAGATACAAGGCCTAGAAAACATCGAAAACACCCAACGAATATCAAGACAGTGAAGAACGACGGAATGGACGATCGGACATGCCTGAGCTGAGCTCCCAAAGAAGGAGCGAGGGGCAAGGGCATGCTGACAAACTCCATCAGATATATATTAAGCCTAGGACGGTGACATTAATCATAGTGTCTCTCTCACAGGTGATGATGGTGCTGATGATGATACTTGTCCCTAAACATACGGATGGATGGATTATGTTCACCGGAAGAGCTAGGCGGGGAGGGCATATGTACATAAACTACTTACACAAAAAACAATCAGGTTTAATTCCCCTCTCGCTCGGGTAGGGCGCCTCCTATCGACCGACGAGGTCAGGGCAGGAGGAGTTATAGCTAGGCAAGCCTAGAATCGAATCGCTTCCATGGCCAAAATTATTGCTACCATTTTGGCTCGGCTCGGCTCGGCTGGCGACCACCGCTTATAGCCTCAGGGTGGTGTCTGCCGGCGGCCCTCTAGAGGTGGTGGCGGAGGCGGCCGACTGCTTCGCCTTCTCCGACAGGAACTTGCTGCAGTCCGCTCCCTTCACCGTGAACTCCATCAGCAGCTCCTCGAACAGCCTCTTGAGCGAGGTCTTGAACTTGAGCGAGCAGCTCTTGTCACCCTCGTCCACGTCCTGCACCCCGTTCCCGGCGAGGCACCCGACCTGCGCCCCGTCCAGGTAGGCCTTGCAGGCCACCAGGACGTTGCGCCCGTGCTTGCGGAAATGGCCGGCCACGAAATCCTCAAAATGCTGCGCAAAAGATGCACCCCATATTAGAGTTGCAGGATTTGAGGCGGTATATGAACAAATACACGGAAGAGGTTTCAGCATAACAGGTTTTCATAAATAAGATGAAGTTGCAGGAAATGTGTCCACATTAGAGCTGCAGGATTCAGGTAGTATATGAACAAATATATGACAGCAGTTTCAACTTAAAAGGTATTGATAAACAAGATAGATGTCAACAGGTCTATCACAATCCACGCTAGTTATCAACTAGACAGGGTTGCACGGGTTCCCAGAAGTAGCAATGTTAAGGAAACAAGTACTAGTCGCTTTTGCAGTAACTATGATAAGCAGAGGCACATCCATACCTTTGGTGGATTTCGAAGAGAATACAACATCGTCCTGCAGGACAGCAGGAAGGTGTCTTCATTATAAGTTAGGGATCTTTTCTCCCCGCCAGGTGTGTTAGCTGAATTAGCATATCCAGGCTCATTGAAATAAGGTTTGGCATTCAAAACCAGGGCCTGAATGGAGACAAGGACCTGCAGCATGGTTGAATTGGATGGATTCCATTTCTCACATCCACTGCCAGCCCAGGTGTTTAACAGGCTAAGGCACACCTTCCCACAAGCATACAGGTTTGGATTAAGCCGCAGCCCACCAGAGCGGTAGTTAACAAGCTGCAAAGAATTAACTCATCAATATAAAATGTGACTAAGGGCAAACTAATAAAAGAAAAACAGCCATTAATGGAGATAAAGTCCATAAAATCTTACTGGAGGTATGTTTGGATATTGAGGAGGGAAGTAAATGTCGAAGAAAAAGAGCCCATCATGGTAAGGAGTGCCCGCTGGACCCATAATGACAACTCTAAGAAGGTCCATTCTATCCTCGTATGCCCTCACGAATATGGTATCTATTAAATTGGGAGAAAAGCAAAAACATAATCATAAAATGCCCTTTACAGTGTATCCCGACAAAAAATGCGCATCTCATCACAAGGAAATATTTGAGCTAATGACAGCAAGATACTGATTGGGAAAATTAGTACCAAGAGGAAGTTTATTATAGAAAAAAAGGTCATAAGAAGCAAGAGCTGACTACCTGGCAAGTCTTTCTCTAAGACTTTCCACTCATGCTGAATGCGCTTCGCCCAGTCTTTTGATGGCTGTCAATAGGACAATTAGTACCAATATAAGATGGCAAAGGATGAACAGGGCATGTCATAACCATTACCTTCTTCACTACCAGAGCTTTCCTTAACTCTGGTTTCACATAATAATGATCACTATGGCCATCAACAGTATCAAATTGCTTAAATGTGCTGTATCTTTCATCAACTTTCTCGTCCAAGATTGGGATGGGTTTGGAATTACTCGACATCTCAGCGGCAGTCTTCTGCAGCCATGGTAAAGGAGCCTCCATTCCAGGCGGGATATCCAAGCCATCAAACTGGGCAGATAAATTATAGTTATATTCATTCTCATAAAGTGTATCATCAAACTCATAGTTTTCGTAGTCATCTTCCTCATAAGCAAAGTCTTCATCTTCCTCGAATGCGTCGAAAGGGTAGTCATCATAATCATGGTAAACTGCGGTTTCCATATATTTTTTAGCAAAAGCATCCTTAACAGCAGTACTGCTTGAAAAATAGGTGTTTGGTCCAGAGGTAACTTTTTTGAAATCACCCATAATGGTAGTACTGTTTGAAGCATAGGTGCTTGGTCCGGCGCTAACTTTCTTAAAACCACCCATAATGGCAGTACTGTTTGAAGCATAGGTGCTTGGTCCGGCAGTGTCACCAGCCACACTAGTCTGAAATTGTGCATCAATCAGAGAGGAGTAGGCAAACAAATAATATGGAAAGGGAAAGACATGAGAGGGTTTACCTTCACATGCTTTGGCCAAACAAGAGGACATCCAACTGAATGTTTATTCTTTTCAACTGGTGCTTTCTCACCAATAATCACAACACCATCAGGATCATCATCAATTTCAATTATTTCGCGAGGAACAACCTGTTAATTCCCATAGCAGAAAAACAGTATTAATCCCATGTAGGCAAATTTTAAACACGCCATTATATAACCCAATAGCATTTTGTTGGAAAATTGTTATATGGAAAGTCACGAACGTAGTTGATCCTATATATGGAAACAATGGGCTAGCTAGGTTTATATAATACACATAATAAATACAGAAGAAGAACAATGGCAGATGTCATGCAACTATGAACCAGCCAGAATGGTTTATGCAATTATAGTTAAGAATGTTGGAAAAAACGCTAGGCGTAAGCGAGACGGTTGGCCTTCGCCTATTGCCTAGGCGGCGCCTAAGCACCCTAGGCATATAGACATTAATTTAGAGCATGAAAATGGGTAAAATACCAACTACCCTCCATTTAAAAATGGCATATGGGCCCATTTGGCCCGTCACTGTGACATGGAATGAATTCTCACTCGTATGGATAACTTTTTGCTTGCTCCACCTAGACTTGTGCTTATGCCCTATGCGAGGCGTTTGGCCATCGCCTAGCGCCTAAGCACAACCTAGGCGTCGCCTTTTCCAACAGAGATAAGATTCTGTCATCAATGACACCATTTCATGCAACATAGTAGAAACACATAAGGTGCTCACAAGCTGTAAGGTTACCAAGTCAAATGCACTGAAAGAGTAGTATGTCAAAGCAATAGCATTTCATAAGAATTACAACAATATGATTGTATGAGTATGACAGAGCAAGGTCATAGTGGTATTATTTAGTGTCAAGACCAGTGGAACAGGATACAAAGGTCAACAACAGAAGATGTGCAAAGTGCGAACATGATCCAAATAGCTAATAACTATTTACACACAAAGAGAACGAAGGGAGACAATCCTGTATGCACAAAGAGATCAAAGAATTTAAGAAGCACATGGGATAATTAACAATGAACGATATGCCAGCCTACGACACCCTACATTTCATTCGAACACGAGTTCCTGACATACCATCAGAGAACCAACTCAATCCCCACCTAAACTGCTTGACAACCATAACTAAAGAGATCAAAACAGAGCGCAATTCTAGAGTCACCCCAGGGGTCCTGCCTGGTGTATCAGCTAAACAAGACAATCAACCATGAAAATTTACTAGTTTCACCAGTCAATTAACCGCAATTCCCCATTCAGACAGCAAATGGGACCTTGCTAGCAGATGACCCAACACACAAACATAGAAAAGACCTACTCCAGGATATTATCAAAACACAAACAAGATAAAAGACCAGCAAACGTGACGAGCCACCGCAATCTATTTCGGAACACAACGACATATCATCGGCACACAGATCAGATGCGCAGCCTGGGATCCGAACCGTAAT
Organism: Triticum aestivum; assembly: GCF_018294505.1. Taxonomy (NCBI): domain Eukaryota; kingdom Viridiplantae; phylum Streptophyta; class Magnoliopsida; order Poales; family Poaceae; genus Triticum; species Triticum aestivum. Next base: position 466,958,856 of record NC_057796.1, read on the forward strand.
TCAGCACCTAACCAGCCGAAATTCAGGATCGTCTAACCAACCAACCCTCCCCCTCCCACGAATTACCTTACCTACGGCGGCTACCGGCCCCTGATTCCAACAACCAACTAGAGCTAGTGCGATGATATTATTATACCTGGCTCCGCTTCCTCTTCTGGTGGCCGGGGTTCCACCCCCCGGCGGCGGCGGCGGCCGCCGGCGACACCTCGACGACGTCGGGGTCGTCGAACGAGGAGCTCCCCGCGCACAGGTAACTCCTCCTGCGGACCAAACCCGAAATCAGCCTTAGCCGCGGCGAGACGAGACGGCAGGGGAGGGGGGCGCCCCGATCAGATCGGCGGCGGGGCGCGGGGAGGGAGAGGGAGGGGGGGAACTCACTTGGAGGGGTGGGTCGCCATCGGCGCCGCGGCCAATGCGATCGCCGGAGCGCCGCGGCTAGGGTTCCGGCGAGGCCGGCGCGGGGAGGGGAGGGGGTTTGGGTGCGGAGGGAGGGCGCTGCGGTTGGCCGCCGAGTAGGGGGGGGGGGGGTCAGACTGGGGTGAGGGCAGAGAAATCTATTTTTATAATACGGGAAATGTGTTTTTGGGCCGTTTGGAAATGGGATTTCGGTGGAAAGGCCCCTCTGGCGAGTGGGCCCCTCACAAGCTGGTACGCCGCCCCCCTGCCAGCGCCTGTGGGTGTGTGTGGGGTGGGGAGACGCGGAGGCTGTGCCGTGGGCGCCACTGGTCTCTGGGTCAACTGGTCCTCTATTTATTTGTATGAAATGTCACGTTCCTCCTAGGAGAAAGTACTCCTGGCTAGCCACTGCATAGTGAGCTACGCATGGATTTGCAAGATGGATATATATGTATTTATTATCAGATAAAAAAAGATACTAGATCTATCTATTTTTCTGAAAAGGAAAGCTTCCTCTCGGATTTCATACCGGTGAATGTGTACATGCAACACATGTTTATATTAGGGAGTAAATTAATTACACGTTGATATTAGGCAGGAAATCAATTACTACTACATATGTTAATCATGTGACTGGCATGGAGTTTATATTTAGCATCCTATTAATTACACGCTAAATATGTTGAGCGCTCGTCATTGGAGCAATCTTGGCCGTTGGATTGAGAAGATTTGATGGTCGGGATTAATTAGATCTGCTCCTTTGGATCTTTGTATAGATGATGAAATCTTTATCTGACTGGCGTTCCCCAAGGACGTTTTGCCAATGAACCACTAGTAGAAAAAGGGGCTTTCGTTCGGGCCTGGCCAGCCCATTAGTCCCGGTTCTGCCACGAACCAGGACCAATGAAGGCATTTGTCCCGGTTCGTGAGCCCAGGGGGCCGGCCGGGGCCTCGTGGGCATTGGTCCCGGTTCTTGGCACGAACCGCGACCAATGGGCCTCGCTCCTGGCCCACAACCATTGGTCCCGATTCGTGGCAGGAACCGGGACTAAAGGCCATCCTTCTGTCCCGGTTCCAGCCACGAACCGGGACCAATGAGTTGCCTATATATACCCCATCGCCGGCGAGCAGAGCACTCCACGGTGCTCTGTTTTTTGCTGGCCGGCGAGGGAGAGGGCATTGGGTGCTCTAGCTCACCTCCTATGCACATGAGGTGTTCGATGAAATGCCCGAGCCACATTAGTTAAGCTTTCTCATCTCGAAGCTTGACCTCTGAGCTTCATTTTTTTTCCGAGATTTGTCTAGGTTTAGCGGTCCGTCACGCCCCGTCCTCGTCTTCACCGTCGTCGATCGCCGCGCCGATCTCGTCGCCGGCACCACCGTGGTGAGCCTCTTGTTCTTATCTTCTTTCTAAAAGAAAAAAAATCTTACTTTAGATAGATACTTGTCTAATTTTCTTACTTTTAACACACATAATTATATATAATGCACGCAAATGAACCGGCAATGGATGTACGGTGACAGACACACCTCTGAGTACATTAAGGGCGTGCATATTTTTCTCGAAGTGGCTGAGGCAAACAAGCAGAATGGTTTTATGTGTTGTCCATGCCCTAATTGTGGGAATACGAGGTCTTACTCTGACAAGAAAATCCTTCACACCCACCTGCTTTATAAGGGTTTCATGCCACACTATAATGTTTGGACGAAGCACGGAGAAATAGGGGTTATGATGGAAGACAGCGAAGAAGAGGAGGACGATGAGAACCATGTGCCCCCTGAATACGGTGATGCTGCAACGGGGGAAGATGTCTACCAGACCGAGAAAAAGAAAAGATAAGGAAGCGAATACATCATACGATGAGCCAAAGCGCCACATAGTTCTTTCAGGAAAAAACGACATTGTGGGAGTGGAGGGCAAGACAGACATGTCTAAAGATTATGAAAAGTTTCATGAAATTCCTCCCTTCAAAGTCAAGGCTGACCCAAGCATCCTGATAAACGATGAAGATTATCCATGGTTACGGCGTAATAAGCAAAGCACACAAGCGAAAAAAAAGTGAAGACTTTCTCTCCACAACTATTATGATGATACCATGCCAACTTTCAACCTTTTCGTAGTTCATTTGAAATGCCTGTTGTAACAGACGAGTTTTCGTATGAAATCATGATACTTCGAAACAGATTGTCCGTTTTGTACACGAAGTGCATCCAGTTTTTGCCGTAACCCTCTCTACTTTCTTGCACATGCTATGTGGGTGAAATGATGATACCATGCCAACTTTCAACCTTTTCAGAGTTCATTTCTAGTACTTTTCAATTTCAGGGTCTTATAGCTCAAAATAATCAGTAAATGCATGGAAAATAACAAATATCATAAAAAATAAATAAGTAATTAGAAACATAATAAAATAAACTTTAATAAAATATATAAGTAGAAACAAAATAAAATAAACTTTAATAACATAAATAAAATTTATGAAACTAAAATTATCAACGTATTTTCTGTTCAAAACATTATAAGCAACCTCTAGTATTACTGAAACTAAAATTATATAAAATTGATGCAACTAGAATTATCAAAGTTTTTTCTGTTCAAAATCATTAAAAGCAAAAAGAATTTTCATAAAGAACTTTTTTTGTTAGAAACTTTAATAGCAAAAATAATTATCATAAAATAAAACAAATAAGTATTTTGTTGTAAGTAGAAACAAAATAAAATAAATAGAGCAAAAAAGAAAAGAAATAAACTGGGAAAAAACAAAAAAACGCCACCTACTGGGCCACCACGGCCTGAATACGACTAGAAACCCACCCATGGGCCAGGATTTAGGCCCGTAGAAGGCCCAATAGGCCCAAAGGCAGATACAGTGTGTTTAGGCCCGAAAGCCTGCATTTGAGAGGAGCTCGAGAGGGCAGCGGGAGTGGGGCTTATAAACCAGTCTCGAGCTCCTTCAGCTAGCGAGGTGGGACTAAACTTTCGTGCCGCGATGCGGCCAGCACAAGGCCTTTAGTTCCGGTTGGTGCCACCAACCGGTACTAAAGGCATACATTGGTACCGGTTCGTGGCACCAACCGGTACCAATGCCCACCCTTTAGTCCCGGTTTGTGCCACCAACCGGGACCAAAGGCCTCTGCTTCCCGCCCTTTGGGCTGCTGAAAAGAGGCCTTTGGTACCGGTTCGTGCTACGAACCGGGACTAAAGCCTTTCCTATATAAGCCAGCCCTTAGCATTTTTTCAGATTTCATCGCAGTTGCCGCCCGACGACGTCGACCTCCTCGACGCCGCCAGGCTGCCCCGCCGCCGTCGCCGTCGCCCGTGCCCCCGAGCCCACGCTGACGCTGTCCGCCGCCCTCGAGCCCACGCCGTCGCCGGCCGCGCCCCTGCGCCACGCCCCGACGCCGTCCCGCCCCGCCCCGACGCCGTCGCCGCCCCGCGCCGCCCCTGCCCCGACGCTGCCTCCTCGTCGCCGTCGCCGCGCACCCTGTGAGCGCCGCCCTGATCCCCTCCTCCTCCTCCCTGTAATGGCCGCCGCCGCGCCCCCTAGCTATTATATATGTGTAGTTTAGATTTGTAATTTAGTTGTATTAATTTGGATGTGTAGTTAGATGTGTAGTTAATTTAGTTGTCGTAATTTAGATCTATTAATTTAGATGTGTAGTTTAGATTTTTTTGGTGATATTATTATTGAATATGCAAATGTTTGTATGTTCATATGCAAAGAATATGTCAATTTTTTCATAGAATTTTTATGATTTTTTCTGTTGTAATTTTGTTCATAGAATTTTTATGATTTTTTTGTTCATAGAATTTTCTTTGTCAATTTATGTATATGTTCATATTGTGTAGGAATCTGAAAATTGGGTATGATCAAAGTCATTTATGTATGTTCATATTTAGAAGAAAAAGAAGGAGAGAAAAAAGGAAAATAAGAAGAGGAAGAAGGACGAGAAGAAGAAGAATAAGAAGAAGAGGAGAGGAAGAAGAGGAGAAATAAATAAAAAGATGAAAAAGAAGAAAAAAAAAGAGTAGAAGAAGAAGAAATAGAGGACAAGAAGAAGAAATAGAATAATATATTATTCTATTTTTTATTCTTCTCCTCTTTTTTTCTTTTTTTTCTTTGATCTCCTCCTCTATTCCTTTCTTCTTCTCCTCTTTTTTTCTTCTTCTTCCTCTTCTTATTTTTTTATCGGGTATGTCGTTGTTGATATACGTAGCCCCCTCCCCGATAACTTTTAGTAAGTACTACTTAGAAAGTGTTTAACATAATTAGTTAGAAAAATAATAGAACTAGTTAAACTAGCTAGTTTATTTTTAGTAAGTACTACTTTATTCTATTTATAGTAAGGAAATTAATAAAACTAGTTTGTTTTTTTAGTTAAAGCAATTATTCCCGCATCGACGTCGACGATGCCTATCCTGCATCCTCTGTTTTTTCTGGCCGGCGAGGGGAGGGCATTTGGGTGCTCTAGCTCACCTCCTATGCACATGAGGTGTTCGATGAAATGTCTGAGCCACACTAGTTAATCTTTCTGCTCTCGAAACTCGACCTCCGAGCTTCATTTTCCCCGAGATTTGTCTAGGTTTAGTCGTCCGTCATGTCCCATCCCCGTCTTCACCGCCGTCGATCGCCCGCGCCGATCTCGTCGCCAGCCCCACCGTGGTGAGCCTCTTCTTATCTTCTTTCTGAAAGAAAAAAATTCTTACTTTAGATAGATACTTGTCTAATTTTGTTACTTTTATTATTCCTTCTTATTACATAGTGCGATGGTTTTGGTATCCGCCCCCGTCGCCCCTCGTCCTGTCTATGATTCGGATGTGGTATATATTATCTTTTTATAACTATTTGGTTCATTTATTGTTTATGACAAATATGCCGACCAACGTGACATAGATTTTATTTATCTAGGAGGTGGTTGAACCGGAAATTCTAACCGACCCTATTGTCGAGAAGTTAAATTTAGTTGAAGAAGAAAACAATTACTTGAAGGAAAAAATAAAAAAAATTGAGGAGGAGAAGATGATATTGGAGTTGCATGTTGCGGATGTCGTCGATGATCACAAGATCAAGATGGATGCAATGCGCTTGAAGATTAGAAAGATTAGAAAATATGCCATTCATACCGAGGCTTGGTATCATTATGCCGTTGGATCAATTGTTACCTTGGTTGCGATTATGATCGCATTTGTTTTCGCATTGAAATGTTTTACATAGTTTCAATGTATGGTTTAATTAATTAGATGCTCTGGAGAGCTATATATATGTTGTTAGATGAGAACTATGTATGTACTTTGGTTTTAATGTGATGATGAACTTCTATTAATTTGGTCACTTAATTATCTATTCATGATGTTCTGTAATGGTTTTTGACACACTTAATTATATATAATGCACGCAGATGAACTAGCAATGGATGTACGGTGACAGACACACCTCCGAGTACATTAAGGGCGTGCATGATTTTCTCGAAGTGGCTGAGGCAAACAAGCAGAATGGTTTTATGTGTTGTCCATGCCCTATATGTGGGAATACGAAGTCTTACTCTGACCGGAAAATCCTTCACACCCACCTGCTTTACAAGGGTTTCATGCCACACTATAATGTTTGGACGAGGCACGGAGAAATAGGGGTTATGATGGAAGACGGCGAACAAGAAGAGGACGATGACAACTATGTGCCCCCTGAATACGGTGATGCTGCAACGGGGGAAGCTGCTGAAGATCAAGAGGAACCAGACGATGTGCCCAATGATGCTGCAAGGGGGGAAGCTGCTGAAGATCAAGAGGAACCAGTGCCCGATGATGATGATCTCCGCCGGGTCATTGTCGATGCAAGGACACAATGCGAAAGTCAAAAGGAGAAGCTGAAGTTCGATCGCATGTTAGAGGATCACAAAAAAGGGTTGTTCCCCAATTGCGAAGATGGCAACACAAAGCTCGGTACCGTACTGGAATTGCTGCAGTGGAAGGCAGAGAATGCTGTGCCTGACAAAGGATTTGAGAAGCTATTGAAAATATTGAAGAAGAAGCTTCCAAAGGATAACGAATTGACCGACAGTACATACGCAGCAAATAAGGTCGTATGCCCTCTAGGATTGGAGGTGCAGAAGATACATACATGCCCTAATGACTGCATCCTCTACCGCGGTGCGTACAAGGATCTGAACGCATGCCCGGTATGCGGTGCATTGCGGTATAAGATCAGACGAGATGACCCTGGTGATGTTGACGGCGAGCCCCCCAGGAAGAGGGTTCCTGCGAAGGTGATGTGGTATGCTCCTATAATACCACGGTTGAAACGTCTGTTCAGAAACGAAGATCATGCCAAGTTGATGCGATGGCACAGTGAGGACTGTAAGAAAGACGGGAAGTTGAGAGCACCCGCTGACGGGTCGCAGTGGAGAAAAATCGAGAGAAAGTACTGGGCTGAGTTTGCAGCTGACCCAAGGAACGTATGGTTTGGTTTAAGCGCGGATGGCATTAATCCTTTCGGGGAGCAGAGCAGCAATCACAGCACCTGGCCCGTGACTCTATGTATGTATAACCTTCCTCCTTGGATGTGCATGAAGCGGAAGTTCATTATGATGCCAGTTCTCATCCAAGGCCCTAAGCAACCCGGCAACGACATTGATGTGTACCTAAGGCCATTAGTTGAAGAACTTTTACAGCTGTGGAATGGAAACGGTGTACGTACGTGGGATGAGCACAAACAGGAGGAATTTAACCTGCACGCGTTGTTGTTTGTAACCATCAACGATTGGCCCGCTCTCAGTAACCTTTCAGGACAGACAAACAAGGGATACCACGCATCCATGCACTGTTTAGATGACACTGAAAGTATATACCTGGACAAATGCAGGAAGAATGTGTACCTGGGCCATCGTCGATTTCTTCCGACCAACCATCAATGTCGAAAGAAAGGCAAGCATTTCAAAGGCGAGGCAGATCACCGGAAGAAGCCCGCCATGCGTACCGGTGATCACGTACTTGCTATGGTCAATGATTTACACGTAATCTTTGGAAAGGGTCCCAGCGGACTAGCTGTTCCGAATGACGCTGAGGGACACACACCCATGTGGAAGAAGAAATCTATATTTTGGGACCTACCCTACTGGAAAGAGCTAGATGTCCACTCTTCAATCGACGTGATGCACGTGACGAAGAACCTTTGCGTGAACCTGCTAGGCTTCTTGGGCGTGTATGGGAAGACAAAAGATACACCTGAGGCACGGGAGGACCTGCAACGTTTGCACGAAAAAGACGGCATGCCTCCGAAGCAGTATGAAGGTCCTGCCAGTTACGCTCTTACGAAAGAAGAGAAAGAAATCTTCTTTGAATGCCTGCTCAGTATGAAGGTCCCGACTGGCTTCTCGTCGAATATAAAGGGAATAATAAATATGCCAGAGAAAAAGTTCCAGAACCTAAAGTCTCATGACTGCCACGTGATTATGACGCAACTGCTTCCGGTTGCATTGAGGGGGCTTCTACCGGAAAACGTCCGATTAGCCATTGTGAAGCTATGTGCATTCCTCAATGCAATCTCTCAGAAGGTGATCGATCCAGAAATCATACCAAGGCTAAGGAGTGATGTGGCACAATGTCTTGTCAGTTTCGAGCTGGTGTTCCCACCATATTTCTTCAATATCATGGCGCACGTCCTAGTTCATCTAGTCGATGAGATTGTCATTCTGGGGCCCGTATTTCTACACAATATGTTCCCCTTTGAGAGGTTCATGGGAGTCCTAAAGAAATATGTCCATAACCACGCTAGGCCAGAAGGAAGCATCTCCATGGGCCATCAAACAGAGGATGTCATTGGGTTTTGTGTTGACTTCATTCCTGGCCTTAAGAAGATAGGTCTCCCTAAATCGCGGTATGAGGGGAGACTGACTGGAAAAGGCACGCTTGGAGGGGACTCAATAATATGCAGGGACGGATATTCTTGGTCTCAAGCACACTACACAGTTCTACAGAACTCTACCTTGGTGACCCCGTATTTCGATGAACACAAGAACAGTCTGCGCTCCAAACAGCCGGAGCAGTGTGACGACTGGATTACATGTGAACACATCAGGACTTTCAGCAGTTGGTTGGAAACAGGTCTCAGAGGTGACACCACTGTTTGTGATGAGTTGTACTCGTTGCCCAGGGGACCATCTTCGACTGTATTGATTTACAAAGGATACGAGATAAATGGGAATACATTTTACACGATCGCCCAAGATCAAAAGAGCACCAACCAAAACAGCGGTGTCCGCTTTGATGCAGCAACCGAGAGGGGAAAGGACACATATTATGGTTACATAATGGACATATGGGAACTTGACTACGGACATGATTTTAAGGTCCCTTTGTTTAAGTGCAAATGGGTCAATCTGTCAGGAGGCGGGGTACAGGTAGACCCACAGTATGGAATGACAACAGTGGATCTGAACAATCTTGGGTACACTGACGAACCGTTCGTCCTAGCCAATGATGTGGCACAGGTTATCTATGTGAAGGACATGTCTACTAGACCGAGAAAAAGAAAAGATAAGGAAGCGAATACATCATACGATGAGCCAAAGCGCCACATAGTTCTTTCAGGAAAAAGGGACATTGTGGGAGCGGAGGGCAAGACAGACATGTCTGAAGATTATGAAAAGTTTCATGAAATTCCTCCCTCCAAAGTCAAGGCTGACCCAAGCATCCTGATAAACGATGAAGATTATCCATGGTTACGGCGCAATAAGCAAATGACACAAGCGAAGAAAAAGTGAAGACTTTCTCCCGCAACTATTATGATGATACCATGTCAACTTTGTAACAGACGAGTATGATACCATTGTCCGTTTTGTACACGAAGTGCATCTAGTTTTTGCCGTAACCCTCTCAACTTTCTTGCACATGCTATGTGGATGAAATGATGATACCATGCCAACTTTCAACCTTTTCAGAGTTCATTTGAAATGCTTTTCAATTTTAGGGTCTTATAGCTCAAAATAATTAGTAAATGCATGAAAAATAACAGGCCAAAAATTAAAAATTATGCCACCTACTGGGCCACCACGGCCTGAATACGATTAGAAACCCATCCATGGGCCAGGATTCAGGCCCGCAGAAGGCCCAGTAGGCCCACAGGCATGTACAGAGTGGTTAGGCCCGTAAGCCTCCTTTAGAGAGGAGCTCGACAGCTCAGGCGCACCGCACCTTATAAACAGGTGCGGCTCTCTCTCAGCTAGCGAGGTGGGACTAAACTCCCACCACCACGCCGCTGTGCAAGGCCATTGGTCCCGGTTGGTGGCACGAACCGGGACCAATTTCACCCTTTGGTCCCGGTTGGTGCCATGAACCGGTACTAATGAGGCTGTGGCCCCACGAGCACCTTTAGTACCGGTTCGTGGCACGAACCGGTACTAGAGTTTCTTACTAAGCAGTTTTTTAGTCCCACCTCGCTAGCTGAGAGGCACTAGGAGCGGTTTATAAGCGCTGAGTGCAGAGACGATGAAGAAGAGGCGCAATGCTCACCTTCACGTTGCTTAGCTTCAAGCCTTGAGGAATAAGGTAGACTGCATGGAGCTATGTGCAGTGCAGTCTACACTATTCCGAAAGGCTTGAAGCTAATCAACGAGCATTGCGCCTCTTTTTTATTTTTAATAACTTATTACAACTCCGGACTTCTTGTGTTACGACAAAATAAAATAAACTTTAATAAAATTTATGAAACTAAAATTAACAAAGTATTTTCTGTTCAAAACATTATAAGAAACCTCTAGTATTATTGAAACTAAAATCATATAAAATTGATGCAACTAAAATTATCGAAGTATTTTCTGTTCAAAATCATTGAAAGCAAAAATAATTTTCATAAAGAACTTTGGACCCGGTTGGTGGCACGAACAGGTGACGGTGAAATTGAAAATCACTACAAAATGAATAGCAGAAAATAAATAATGCAAAAAAGAAAAAAAACTATATAATTTTTTTATATTCACAAAGAAACTAAATACAGCAAAAAAAAATAGTCGGAAATAAATAGAAGAAAATTATATAAAAAATTGTTGGGGCGCTGCCCGCTGGGCCTGCCAACCCTAGGGTTTGCAAATACAGGCCCAGGAGGGCTAGAAGGCTCAACGGGCAGCGCGCCAAAGTTAGGCCCAGAAGCCTGCTTTAGTGAGGAGCTCAACAGCTCAGGCGCACCGCACCTTATAAACAGGTGCGGCTCTCTCTCAGCTAGCGAGGTGGGACTAAACTCCCACCACCACGCCGCTGTGCAAGGCCATTGGTCCCGGTTGATGGCACGAACCGGGACCAATGCCACCCTTTGGTCCCGGTTCGTGGCACCAACCGGGACCAATGCCCCCCTTTAGTCCCGGTTGGTGCCACCAACCGGGACCAAAGGCCACCGCTTCCTGCCCTTTGGGCTGCTGAAAAGAGGCCTTTGGTCCCGGTTGGTGGCACCAACCGGGACTAATGCCCACCTTTAGTCCCGGTTGGTGCCACGAACCGGGACTAAAGACTTTGCTATATAAGTTCACACTTAGGAAATTTTCACTCTCACCTTGCAGTTGCCGCCCCGACGACGCCGACGCCGCCCGCCGCCCCCGCCGTCGCCGTCGCCGTCGCCCGTGCCCGTCGTCGCCGTCGCCCGCCGTTGCCCGCGCCCTCGCCGTCAGCCGCGCCCCTGCCCCGACGCGCGCCGCCCCGGCCCGTCCCCGTCGTCGCCGTCGCCCTGCCCCGCCCTTCGCCGCCGTCGCCCCCTACCCCGAACGCGCGCCCACTGCCCCGTCGCCATCCTCGCCGCCGACCCCACGGTCCTCCTCACCTTGGTCCGGCCGGCGCCCTCCCTAGCATATGCTTGTTTTTTTTCATATATATGCTTGTTTTTTTATATATATGATGATATATATGCTTGTTATCATAATTGTTTTTGTTCATATATATATATATATATGTAATGATTTTTTATAGAATATGATGTTTTTCTCATAGATGATCACATATATGATGTATGCATGGATGTGGATGAAATATGATGTTTTTTTGTTCATAGAACATGATGAAATATGAACAATGCATTAGGCAAAACCTTTACTTTTTTTCGAAATTTTCTATTTGAACATTTTTTTATGAATGAGAGGAAAAAGGAAAATAAGTAGAGGAAGAAAGGAGAAGAAGAGGAGAGGAAGAAGAGGAGAAATAAATAAGAAGAGGAAAAAAGAAGAAAAAGAAGAGGAGAAGAAGAAAGGAATATTCTTCTTCTCTCCTCTATTCCTTTCTTCTTCTCCTCTTTTTTTTCTTGTTTTTTTTCTTCGATCTTCTCCTCTATTCCTTTTCTTCTTCTCCTCTTTTTATTTCTTCTTCGTTTTCTTATGTTTTATCGGGTCTGTTGTCGTCGATATACCCCTCTCCCGATAACTTCAACACGAGGGGGGTCGATATACCCCCTCCCCGATAATATTATTTCCCCATGTACGTATGTCGTCGTTGTCGATATAACCCCCTCCCGATAACTTCAACACGTGGGGGGGGGGGGTCGATATACCCCCTCCCCGATAACATTATTTTCCCATGTATGTATGTCGTCGTTGTCGATATATATAACTCCCTCCCAGATAACTTCGACATGATGGACGGTCGATATTTATACCGCCTCTCGACCGTGATAACTTATACCACGGGAGCACCCCCCGGCCCTCTCGCTCGACCAAAACTCTCGAGGACACCCAAACCCTAGAGAAAAAAACGATGTCGGTCTCCTACCCCCTCCCGCCGCGCCCCTACCCTTGAAGCGTTGCCGAGGCCACCCCAAACCCAGAATAAGCTAGGTCTACGTTTGCACTAATATATCCACCTGCTGTCATGTTTGTGTAATAATTGCCATGTTGTAATATTTGCAGAAACAATGGAGCACGGACGAGACGAGCAAGCAGAAGAGGTGTTGGGGGACATAATCTTAGCCGGAGGTGATATCTTGTCGTATCTTAACGACAATGATGGTCTAGAAGAACAGGGTGAAGAAGCAGGCTACGGTGATCGAAGAGTGGAGGAGGAAAGACATGATTATGATGGCTCCGGTGACCCAATGCTGGTGCAAGAAGGAGCCCGTGGTGACGGCTCCGGTGACCGAACAGAGTCCGGCCAGGTAAATATATTAGTTAAGCCTGTGCTGACTAGCTAATTGATGCATTCATTGTTTTGGTATGTACACATATTAATTAACACTCGTCTTTCTTCTTTTTTCTAGCCCTCCGGATCGAGCACAACTTCGGTAAAGAGACGAGGCCCGAAGAGAAAGTTGCGCTCGGATGAAAGGTTTGAGATCACAGCAATCGCGCGCGACGGCCAACCGATTGAACCCATCCGGACAAAGGACGCATTTGCTGCTCAGTGCGGGGTTCTAGTTAGGGACAAGATCCCGATCAGCATCCAGCAATGGTATAAGCCTAAGAAGGAAGACCCTGAGGTGTCTTATGTCAATGATATGCAGAAAGATGATCTTTGGACTGAGCTGAAGGCAAATTTCACCCTACCGCCAGAGGAGGATCCGGAGAAGCCAGTTAAAGAGCAATTAATCAAGTCTCATGCTCTTAAGAAGATGGCAGACCTATTCAGGAGGTGGAAGAATGAGCTGAAAACGTTTGTCGACAAAGAAGAGACACCAGAATTCATCGGCCGGTATGAGAAGATCAGAGATCACTGGCCCGCATTTGTGGCCCACAAGACATCGGAAAAGAGTAAGAAGATGTCAGCGACAAACAAGAAGAATGCTGCGAAGAAGAAGCTTCACCATCGCACGGGGTCAGGTGGCTACCTCAAAGCCCGGCCTAAGTGGGCCAAGGCTGAGAATGATCTGCTTGAAAAAGGGATCGAACCACAGACAATGAACTGGACAGACCGTTGCCGGACTTGGTTCTTCGGGGCTGGCGGAACCTTGGACCCTGTATCAGGGAGGTGCGTTTGGACGAACGAGCTTTTGAGAATACCAGTCAAGAAGATTCAGCAATATATCGATGCAGCGCAGGAAGGGACGTTCGTTCCAGACAGAGAGAACGACGAGCTCACAATGGCCCTCGGGAATCCTGAGCACCCTGGACGGACACGAGGCACGCCAGGCTCCGTTCCGTGGAAGGCTGGTTTTCCGGACGCGGGTGGTTACAAAAGCCAGGAGAGGAGGAAAAAAGTGGAGCAGATCCAAATTCAGAAGCTGCACGAAAGGGTTCAAGCGCTAGAGGAACGAGACGGCAATCGACATGCCGAAACTACCCCCGAAGCTACACCGCCATCTCAGCGGAGAAGCAGCGTGGCTTCCACCGAGCTGCTTCAGCCGGAGCATGTCTTGACGGCTCCTGCTAGCTACCCCGTGGATGCTATCACGGAGTCTCAACATTGCCACCTTATGGCGCAATGGCAGAACTTCAAAGTCAAGGCGGCTGTTGGCTCTGTTTTACCTCCTGAACCCGGCGCAACCTACCACTGCCGGCCGATTCCAGAAGGATATGCTAGGGTGATGGTGGATGAAATAACGGAGGGATTTGAGGACCTCCGGCTTGACCACCCTACCGGTGAAGGGGAGACTCGGCTGGGTTCTGCTCTGAAGACTCCATGCCTATGGCGGAAGGAGCTCATCAACCTTCCGAACTGGACGGCTCCGGCGAGTAAGGGCACTCCGCCTCCTCCTCCGGCGAGTGATCAGGGCACTCAGCCTCCTTCTCCGGCGCGTGGCGGCACTCCGCCTCCTCCTCCGCCTCCTCCTCCGGCGAGTGATCAGGGCACTCAGCCTCCTTCTCCGGCGCGTGGCGGCACTCCGCCTCCTTCTCCGCCTGCGCCGGCGCGCCAGAGCAGCCAGCCTCCTCCTTCTCCGCCTCGTCAGCAAGGGCGAAAGAGACCCGCCGCCGCTCCGGCTGCTCCGGCGCGTCGTAGTCCTTCTCCTCCGCCTCTTAAGCAAGGAAAGAAGACAGCCGCAGCCGCTTCGTCTGCTCTGCCGGCGTCTAGCAGTACAGCTGCCAGAGGCGGGAGGCAATACAGATTCGGTCCTTCTCTGAAGACTCCAGAGAAGTTACCATACGAGAGGACCGAGGAGGAAACCAGGAAGATCGTGCGAGCCGAAGTGACAAACTTCTTTGAAGGGGTGAAAGCAAAGAAACATCCACCTCCGGAGGAGAAGGTAGATCCGGTGAAAGCAAAGCGCACTCTGGCTGCCCTGACAAAACCACCAAAGTCTCCGCGAGAGGCAACTATGAGCGCATTCTTGCAAAGACATATGCCGAAGCGGAGCGGTCGGGAAGTACTGTCAGTGATCAAAGGTTAAAAGAACGACGAGCTGGGAAAAAATTGCCCAGCTCGGCGAACAAGCGAACCAATCGTGCCCCCCGCTCAAGGTGTCAAAAGACATCGTCGCTAATGATCCGAGGATGGTGGCCGGTTATAGCAATCTTGGAGATTACCTGCCCGACGATGTACATTATGAAATCATGGAGGTGGACGAACACAAATACCATTACGGGAAGCCTCTCGTCAAAGATGAAAGATCTCTAACAACGATGATGCGAAGATTACATGATTGGTACATGAAAACCTGCAGAGAGTCTGATGGGATGAATACTTTGACGCTGAGAGTTAAACCGGAGCATGACCTCGTTGGAATTGAACTGCTGAATGTTCCATTTGAGGAGTTCTTCCAGTTTTTCAATCAAAAGGCCCTCGATAAAACAACGATCACTTGCTACTGTCTGTAAGTAGTACTACTTCTGTCATTAAGTCTCTCTATATAGGTCAGCTCTTTCATTGCATGTATTTATAATTATCCTCACTATATTATGCAGATTGAAGATCGCCGAATTGAAGAAAAGACAAATCGGTGATATTGGGTTCATTAACACAAATCTCATAGATGCATATATGGTTGAAAAACATGCCAAAGAAGCCGAGGCCAACTTGCTACGATCGTTGGTATTAAATCAAAACTAAGATATAATACTCTTTCCTTACAACTTCAAGTGAGTGTTACTGTCTTGTGCATATTCGGTTTCCCTTATTAGTCCAGATTATGATAATGTAATTGATGACTTATGCATGCATGCGCAACTTCCACTATATTCTCCTAGAGATTAAGCTTGAGCAGGGAGTAGTAACCGTCTTAGACCCGAGACGAAAAGATCCCCAGGACTATGCGAACATGACTCAAATGCTCGAGAAGTAAGTTAAATCGATCATTATCCACCATATCAGCAACTTTGTTCATTTCCTGATATCAAGTAATTGTTTTCTTTATCTGACAGGGTTTGAAGAAAATTCACCACAAAAGCTCCGGGACTGCCGAAGAAGCTGCAATTTAGACACCCGAAAGTAAGTACTATAGTAGCATGTTCCGCACATCTCCTAGTGATTCAAGCGCTAGTTTCATCAATACCATTTAGCATGCTTGCTTATCAGTTAGATTGACCTCTATTTCTTGTAAAGTGGTTGTGGCAGGAACAAGGGAATGATTTCTGTGGATACTACGTTTGCGAGTCTATCCACCACACGACCTGTGAGCGGGGCTACTCTGACGAACAATATGAATTGCGTAAGCAATAATATTCACAATTTTATTTTATTACCATCATTTGTGTCGAGTTTCATTTATTCATATATATATATTGACCCCCTTCTTCAAATTAGATGTTTCGGATGCGGGGTGAACTCCTAGCAGAAGATCGTATGCGAGCAATTCAAGAGGAATTGGCGGCATTCTTCCTTGACCACGTGATCGCTGAAAACGGAGAATACTATGTGGACCCTGTGTTCTTACAATTTAATTAGGAGACTATATTGTAAGAGATAATTATTGTATATATGTAGCCGGTAGTGTCAGATAGATATACGAGAACTTGTTGTTCGACCAATCTTTCGGAGAAGGAGAGGTGGTCGATATCACTTCTCTCTGTATGCATATGTTCATGACGATCTTCTGTTTCCTTCATTTGCTTACTAGCTAGCGTGTCTAGTCCTCTCCATACGTATATAGTACGTAGCGTCGACCAAGCACGGAGATAAGAGAGGACACTTCTCTCTATTAATTAGCTAGCTAACAAAATATATGAAACACCTAAATTAACCCCCCAAAACCCCCCAACCCCCCCTTTCAAAAAAAACAAAAACCCCAGCCCCTGAAATGCTGACGCGTGGATGCCTATTGGTCCCGGTTGGTGACACCAACCGGGACAAAAGGCCCTGCCTATTGGTCCCGGTTGGTGGCACCAATCGGGACCAAAGGCCCCCCTACCTGGCTTGGCAGCAGCGGCCACGTGGAGGACCTCCTGTCCCGGTTCGTGTAAGAACCGGGACTAAAGGGTTAGGGCTTTAGTAACGACCCTTTAGTCCCGGTTCGAAAACCGGGACAAAAGGCCCTTACAAACCGGGGTAAAAGCCCCTTTTCCTACTAGTGCTGGTGGCCCTATGGCGGGCCGCGACCCCCAGACGGCTCCCCACGCGGGGCGGCGGCGCGGTGACCTGAGCGGAGCCCCATGGCCGGTGGCGCCCCAGGCGGCTTCCGATGGCGCGCTCCGGCATGGCGACCAGAGCCGGAGCCCCATGGCTGGCGGCGCTCCAGGCGGCTCCCAATGGTGCGCGGCGGTGCGGCGACCCGAGCCGGAGCCCCACGGCAGCGCGCCCAGCAACGACCCCCGCCACGGACGAGGCCGTTCGGGCCTGTGAGCTCCTTGTCGCCAGGGGCTCCGGCGAGCTCCTCCTAGCAGCAACCGCGGAGGGGGGGGGGAGCGACGTGGCATAGGGCGGTGGCCGGACCTGGCATAGGACGGCGGCGTGGGCAGTGTGGCCGGCGGCCATGGCAGTTCCTTAGCGGGCAGGAAGAGTGGAGGAGAAGAAGGGAGGCAGAGAGGAGAAGATGACTAGATGAGAAGAGACACTGACATGTGGGCCCCACATGTTAGCTAAAGGTCAAACAAACAGTCAAACTAACGTTTCGTTTAGGTGTGGGTCCGACCTGTCATAATCACGGTCAATAGATAAGCACTCGGCAATTTGGGTTTTTTGAAACAGCCGACCCCTGACTTGGTAGTTATCTGAGAAAAATTAAAAACCGGTAGTTTTTTAAAACCCTAGCCTGTAAAGTAGTAGTTTTACGATATTTACTCTTGAAAAGGACGTGACACTATGATTCCATGTGTTTTTCTTCACGTGCCGAGAGTTGTCTCCTTGTAAGATTGCAAGATTCTGATAACTGCTCACTTTGCTAGTTTGGACGCGAAAGCAACATAGCATGTCCAGTGGAAAATCTAAAGCATAAGACTGACCCTATTTTCTTTGAAATGCTGGACATTGCTTTGTACGGGATGTACATAGCCCAATTGGAAGAATCAATATGGAGAATGGACTTGGAAAGCACCATGGCCCTCATCTCAATGACTCTGTCGTGTGCCTTCATTGTTGTGCAGCTGTTCCATGTCAAGAAGGTCCCTGAAGCGCTCCCTGCTATGTCAATCACTATGCTTGTCGTGCTCGCTCGGGGTTACATGACCCCTCTCGTGCTCAACTTTGAGGCTCTTTTCAAGCACAGCAACAAACAGACAGTTCCCTTCTCCGGTGGTGGTTGGCTTGAGGTGAATGAGGTCATGGTGTGAATCATCACAATGGCGACGTTACATGACCCCTCTCGCCTGCTTCCTCTGCTCCAAGAGTAGGAAGCCATCAAACGAATACAAAATGGTTTCCACCGTTAGCTCTTAGCAAGTTCCTACATCATTATTCATCGCCAGGTAAGTGGATGTAGAGGAGGGTTTTACATATAGACTAAAGAGAAGATAGATTTTTCCTGATGGATGAATATCTACCTTACGTTTGTGGCTTGTTTGGGGTGAAAAATTATACATACATGCATGTATACGGCGGAAGGAAACAAGATCAGGCAAGGTTCACAGTTTCTTTTCCTATTGCCATCGTTCGGTTTATGATTTACACTCCTTGTTATTCTGGTATTTAGGACATGTTTGGATCCTCTTCACTCCATAACTGTGGCTCCCGGAGCGGAGAGAGCGGCAGCACAATTTCAGGGAGCGGCTCAAACTGAGCTCCTTGTTTCCTCTACATCACAGAGTGCGGCTTTGAGAATGGAGAGGTTCCGAACAGGCTCTTAGCCAGGGCTAGCTAGGGTAGGTGGATGTTCTGTTTGTGAATTCGTTGGAATTAATCTGCATCTGTTCTTTCTGTGAGCTCTGTGGTTTCGTGTGTTTGCTCTGTGTAGTGTATGAATTTCAGACATGTCTGTCTGTCTACTGTTTTTCCTACATATCCATAGTTTCTTGACTAGCTGGTCCATCTGAGATGCCTATTCAGCTATGCACATGCATTGGTTTGGATATTGTCATTGCGACGGTTTTCAATAGTCCAACACAAACTATACACCCTGCAATTTAATCAGTTCAAACAAATTCGTGATAATTGCTGGTGGTGGTATATTTAGAGCCACAAACACAACCCTCCATATAAACGTGCAAATGGGAAGATAAAAGAAAATGCATAGTGGTTACATATTGATCGCAAAACCTGCACTATATTACAAGCATTCTAATTTTGGTTTGCCCAATTTATTAAAGCCACCCCTTGACGAGATACCGAATAAGATATTGCTTTTTAAAGGGAAGTTGAGCTCTCAAATGAATTCATCCGGAAGTTATATTTAACACTCAACAAGTTGGTATATATAGGTTTCAATAGAAAAATAAACAGAAGAGTGAAGATTCCAGCTAGACCTGGTTAAGTCCTTGGTTATACGGAATATCAACAAAACACTACGCTAGGTAGATCCAGTCAGTCCGCTTATCACCAATCAGTGCACGGCGGGAAAATAGCTGATGTGGCAGAGTAGGAGGAGGCAGGATATCATCAAGACACTGCACCAGGTGGATCCAGCCAATCCGCTTATCACCAATTGGTGGCCAGTGGGGAAATGGCTGATGTGGCAGAGTAGGTGGAGGAGGCAGGCGGGCTGTGTCCAATTGCTACCTGGATTGTGCGTTGATCATCGATAATTCCTGGTGCCTCCTATGCCTACACTTACAGTACTCCATGCCTAGCATGAAACAAATAATGCAGGGAATAGGAATCAATAATTCCACTACAGAGAAATAATACGAGGAATAAACTATTCATCTTTGGCTTTGGGAAGGCTCACTCCATATATAAAGACTTGGGTGAATGGTAGAGGTTGTGACATGAAGTCATTGGTTTTCAGTCGCTAAGAATTCCTTGGTTATGAGCTTGGTCCTCGAGTAGGTAAGAACCACATTTGTTGTGTTTGTTTCTCCCCGGTAGGTCGGATACAATGAGAACTTTGTACAGAAGATGAATTCCCTGAGCTTGTTTGTCCTCGGCTAGGTCAGTCTATTAGGCTACAAAAGCTTTAAACAAACATTACATTTCATAAGTTCATTTTAGAAACATTGATTTTCGGTCTCTACACAAGAATGATGCGACTAGCCAAGAGAAAAGAGGTACACGTTCTGTCCTCGCGCGAGGAAAAATGAGTAACTAAGTAAAACCAAATTCACCTAATTGTTAGTATTTTTCGACTCAACGTGTTAATTAGAGCATTCATTGTCTTGGCCCGATAAATGGGTCATAAGTTTCATCTCGAGGATGTCTTCTTGATTATTATTTTGCATATTGAACTTTAGGAAGAATCTCAAAAGATTACCCTTTTCCCCATTGTCCAAATTGAATAATTGTTTGAACTGCCACCGCCACGACCACCTTTCACAATACACCTATACAAATTTAGTAGGACCATGCACTGTAGTGTTGCTCTAGGATTATCTGATGTGCAACGGCTAATTAGAAATGACCGCCTAAACCTAAGGCGACTTAATTGTTTTCCAGTCTCAATTGATTGCATTCAAGCCGTTGGATCGGAAAACTAACGACCATATTTGTTTCTTCTTCCTTCAACCGTTTTCTAGGTTAGAACGAACAGAGCGTTGTTTGAGTCGATTGCATCCAACCCGATATCACTCCCCTCCCTCCCGTGCCTCGCCTCCAGCGAGTTCCCATCCGACCCCTCACCGGCGGTGCCGTTACCGGTATGTCGTCCCCATCTCATGCGGTCAGCCGCGTTACACCCGACTCGACCTTGGGGGCTACTTCTTGTTCCTAGAAGAATCGACTGACGCATTTTTGTTCCCCAGTTGTCTATGAAATTTGTAAAGTGAATTAAAAAGTATTCCATAGAAACGTAAAAACACGCTTATTGGATATGGATCAACTAGATAGATGGGCGCATTATGAGCTGGTCCTTTAAAGATCTCTTAATGCAAGTTGAGGTATTAGCACTTTGGTTTTTTCCGTGATTGTGAGACCATATGCGTCATGGCTACCGTCCTCAGTTCAAGCATGTCATTTATGCTTTCTTTAGTTGTCCTTCCGTTGCTGTCTAGCCGTCTACCGGGTACAAGCATCCTATACGCAACTCGCGATCTGAACTTTTCCTCGGCGTCCGAGGCCGCCGGGCGCCGGCGGTCCTCGGCCTCGTTGAGCTACACGGCGGCAATCCTCCTTTTCACCGCAGCCAGCTGAAGTGTGGGTGGCAGCAGTGGAGAGCCTAGGCCGAAGGTGAAGCCCCTCATCGATGACTCACTCGACCGACGCGTGAGGCCTGGTTGAATGCGAGAAGAGCGCAGGGAACCTGGGGTATAGTTACCCTCCTGAGTCACGCGTCCCTTGACCCCCACCCCCGCGTCGCCAACCCTAGGCGACACAGGGGGGGGGGGGCGATCGTGCCTGAGGTTTCATCGGCGAAGCCTGACCTATGATGGCGGCGGCGGGGTCTTATCCCTCGCACGGTGGCGGCGCATGGTACGACGGAGATTCGGCGGCAAGGAGCGGCGGGATCCCTACGGCGTGCGTGACAGCGACGGAAGCGCCCCTGTGGCGGCGACCGAGATTACGGGTCTTGTCTTACCCTGATGGGCTTGGGCGGGCCGACGGTTTCGGTGTGCATCTACAGGCGAGCATGGTGGACCTGGCGGCGCCGGTAGTAGGCACCGTGGTGGTGCCATGGACGGTCAGGCGGCGGCGGCCCAGATCCCTTTCGTCCAGTCCCCGGCAAAGATGGCGGCAGTCTGTGCACAAGATGGTTGAGGGAGGCTCTTCGAACTGATCTGGGTGAAAACCTGCTCTCGGCTAGCTGCCAAGGCCGGCGGTGGCGACGCTGTCTGCGTCGTTCCCTTCTTGAAGGCATCGCCGTGGAGAAGTTCAAGGCCACTCTATGCTACCTTCGGGGGAAGCCCAAAATCAATAGATCAGATGACGGCGGCGCTATGGTGTCGTTTCCCTCTTGGGAGCATCATTCGTGGAGGTGTACACAGGCCAAGGGACCAGTGGAAGGCTTCTTTGGTGGAGCGGTGCTTCAACTTACACATTGATGGCGGCGGATCTCGGCGGCATGGCACAGTGGAGACTCGGCGTCCGATGTGCGGCAATGGACTCGCGTTGGAGGAGGAAGCTGTCTTGCGTCATGGTGGCGTCGATGGCAGAGAGGCCTAGCAAGGTCGGTGCATCAGTTCTGCTCTGAGGATGGATCGATGGATGATGGAGGCGACGGCCCTTGCAGCGTGCGGTACTCATTGGGAGTGTGCCAGACCGGTGGGTGACGCAATCCAGGTAGTGGGTTGGATGGGGCATCCGGCTTTAGATGTTAGACTTTGATGCGATGTCTGTTTGGTATTAGGTCCGGTCATTCGGCACACCTTCATCAAGGGGATAGAAGTAGCAACAACGTTGCTAAGATGGTAGCTTCAGGCTTATTGATGTATCACCTTGTATGATCTTTTGCGAATGATTAATAAAATGACTACATACATCGCCCAGATGCAAAGGCCGGAGGTACATCCTCCTTTTCTAATATAAAAAAATAGTTACCCTCCGGGGAGCCAGCGATCCATCCAGAACGACGTGGCCTGGCCGTCCCTGACAGCAGAGGAGGTGGTCGCTCATTGCCAATTGATACATTCGGTGACGATCCGCGTCTGTTCTGTCTGCGAATTCGTCGGAAGTAATCTGCATCTGTTCTTTCTGTGAGCTTTGTGTTTTTTGTTTGCTGTGTAGTGTATGCATCTGAGACCTGTCTGTCTCTTTCCTGTTTTCCTACTCACCCATAGTTTCTTGACTCGGTTAGTCTATGCGAGATGCGAGGACGCGTAGGCGGGCGGCGAGTAGTTGTATGGAGGGTACTGCACGCCGGCAAAGGCAGGTGTCGTGGATCTAAGACTGACAGTAGAATGAGGGGTAGGTATGAGGAGGCAAGATCCTAGCTATGGCGAAGTTGTACACACGAGTTTTACGAGTTCAGGCCCTTCGTAGAGGAAGTAATAGCCCTACGTCTCGGAGCCCGGAGGCGGTCGACTGAATTATGCGTGTGTGTGTGTTACAGGGGGTGCGAACCCTTGTGCGAGTGAGGGGGGTGGCTTATATAGAGTGCGCCAGGACCCCAGCTAGCCCACGTTACAAGGAGTTCAATGTACATAAAGAGGGAGCGTTACAGGTAACGTCCATAATAAAGTGATATAAATGATCATTAAGTCTATGCGTAACACCCGACCGTTGCTGTGCAGAGTGACTTTGGATCTTCTGTCCGTCGAGTGGTTTCTGTTACGGTCGAGTGGCATCGAATCTTCCGAGTGGAATGCTTCTGGTCGAGTGGATGCTGTTATCCTTTGAATACTTTTGACTTTAGGGTGATGTCCTAGGGGAGGGTGTCTAGGTCAGGCCTATGACCCTACCCTAGGTACATAGCTTCATCATTAGCCCCCGAATGGTTCAGGGTTCGAGTGGAGGAGTTGAGAATACTTCCGACTCAATTTTTGTGCTTCGGAAGTGTCTTGCCTGGTCCAATGAATCAACACGATGACTCCAACTTCTTTTTCAGTCGCCTTGATCCATTCTTGGTTTTGTCGAGTGAACTTTTATCGCTAAGCCTCGAGTGTTGATATGGAAAAAAATCTTCCGTCTGACAAGTTGCTCTGTTGCTCGCGGATTTTGTGGTATTTGAATTTTGGGAAGCGCGCGGGGCGGAGGAGGCCGCAGTAATCGGGCTGGATTAGGCAGGGCCGCCTCGATTTCTGCGCCACCTTTTTCGCCAGGTATCGCGCGCGCGACTGTTGCGGGATTTGATAGGATCGTCTGGGCCCACGGGTCAGCCACTCGGAAACGACCTCATATAAGGCGTCGGACTGGGGTTTTTGCACAATGCGTTCCCATTCTTCCTCTTTCTTCTCCGTTATCTCCACCGCATCCACTTCTGCTCCCGGCGCCGCCACTCTATTCGAGCTCCGCCCGCTGCAATGGGGAAGGAGAAGACGGTGGCCTTGGAGCGCGTGAAGAAGGCGACGGGGAAGAAGTCTAGCCGGGGCGGATCTTCGTCGAGGTCCGGCCTGCCGCGCGGCTGGATCCAGGGCGATTGGATCCGGTAGACGATTCGTCAGGACGACATCGATGATCTGGCCGAGGGGGGATTGATCCCCCACGGATCCGCGCGGCTCCCGGAGGGCGAGACCGAGCCGCGGCCGCAGGAGGGTGAGTGCGTTCTCCTCGCCACTCACGTCGACCGCGGGTTTTCTTTGCCTCCTCATCCTCTCTTCCGAGCTTTCTTGAACTTCTTTGGAGCACAACTCCACCACTTTTCCCCCAACACCATCATGTACCTTGCTGCCTTCGTGTCTATGTGCGAGAATTTCTTGGGTTGTCGACCACACTGGGGCCTCTTCAAGCACATTTTCACGTGTCGCTCTCAGTCGGTCAAGAAGGCCAATCCGAGTGATGAAAAGACGCAAGTGATCCAGATGTGTGGGGGTCTTGGGATTCAGATGAGGGGTAAAAGCTCTTTCCCAGCCATCATTGTGACGCCCGGATAATCAAGCTACAGTAAAACTCTGCTAATGATGCCACGTCACCTCCGTTACTGTTTCGAATCCTTCGTTAGTTCAAAACCAGATTCAAAAATCAATTCAAAATATGGCAAACAACAAAAGTTTTCAAACTTTGAAACAAAAATGTTCGGAGTGAACCAAATATTGCACAGATAATTATGGTGGAGAAACCACACCTTTATAAAATGTTTAAATACTATGAGATGAATAAAACAGTAGCAAAAACAATTATATAAGTGTTTTTAATATAAACAAATATTAAACTAGTTTATTTAGTCACTAAAAACTTTTTACAACTCCGATTTAGGTGTGGGCTTTAACTTATTATAAAACTATAACTATTAAAGAAATAAAATAAAACAGTAAAGGAAAATAAATAAAAGAAAACACAAACAAAAAAAAACAACTGCCCCCCCTGCTGGGCCAAGTGGCCCAGCTGGCCTCAGCCGCCCGAACGGGCCGGCGCACCCCGGTCCACCTCCCCTACTAACCCCCCGCTACCCCGTAACCCTAACCCCCACCAGTCGCCCCCGATCCCCACTCCCTCGTCTCCCTCCTGGCGCCGCCCCCCCTCCCACACGCACGCGACACACACACTACACCACCGCCACCCTGGGCTCTGGAGCCCCCCGCGCTCGAGCCCCGCACCATCCGGCGACCCGACGGCCGTGGATGAGCCGCCCGCGGCGACGACCTCCCCCCTCCCCGTTCTGGATCTGGCCGCCCTGGTCGCCCTGACGCCGCCGCCACCGGACTGTGCCCGCCTCCCCGATGCCTGACGCCGGCGCGCGTCCCCGGCGCCACCCCGACGCCCCGCCTCTCCATCGCCGGACCGCCCCGTTCCCCGCCTCTGCTTCACCCGGCGCCGCCGGACGTCCACCTCGACCTCATCCCCGACCGGCCTCCTCGAGCCACGCCGCCCCCGCTTCCCTCCATCGCTGGTGAGGCCCACGGCCTCCCCTTTCCCTCTGCCAGCGCCTCGCACCGCCGTGCTGCTACTGCCAGCGACGCGCCCGCGTAGGCTCGCCTCGTCGCCACGCCCATGGCCCCGCCCGACGGCCCCGCAATCGCCGTCCACGCCACGCCCATTGCGCGCTGGCGCTGTCCGGCTCCTCTCGCCCCGGGCGCGGTCCCTTCCCCTGCCCTGACCGGTCGTAGCCCGCCCGGAGCCCCACGCCGCACGAACCCTTCGCCCGGAGATGCCCGCGCCCGTGCGCCGCGCGTGGCCGCGCCCCCTGGCTGCGTCTAGCGCTCCGTGCCCGGCGCCCGTCCGCGCGGTCCCACTCCGGCACCACCTCCTGCTGCCGTCACGACCACCCCCTCGCCGTGCCGCCCCGGCGCCATGCCGTCGCCGTTGCCCCTTTGGCAGTTGAGGCGTGCGCCCGAACGAACGGGTGCTGGGCACCCGTTGCGCCCATTCGCCCAGTGCCCGCTGCACCCCCCTGAGCCACTGACACGGGGACCCCACCCCAGAACGTAAAAAAAAAGAAGATAAAAAAAGAAGAATAAAAAAATAAATAATAATAATAATATATTAAAAACAATTAATTAATTAAAGAATTAATTAACCTAATTAATTTTTGATTAATTAAACTAATCTAATAACTAAACTAATTAAACTATTAGTTAATTAATTAATCAGTCAATGACAGCTGGGTCCTGCACATCAGTTTGACCCAGTCAACGCCCTGTTGACTGCTGACGTCATGATGACGTCAGCAGGCACTATTCTGGATAATGTTGAATTAAATAAATTAAATAAATTCTAAAATGATTTAAAACTTTGAAAATTCATATCTTTTAAACCGTAACTCGGATGAAAATGTTTTCTATATGAAAGTTGCTCAGAACGACGAGACGAATCCAAATACGCAGTCCGTTCGTCCACCACACCTCCCTAACCTATCGAACTCGCAACTTTCCCCCTCCGGTCCGTCTGTCCGAAAACGCGAAACATCGGGAAGACTTTCCCGGATGTTTCCCCCCTTCACCGGTATCACCTCATACCGCGTTAGAACACGTCTAGCTCTGCCTGTTGTATTGTTATGCACTTGCTTGCTATGTATTTACTGTTTCTCCCCCCTCTTCTCTTCGGTAGACCCCGTGACGATGCTGATGCCCCTGTGGTCGACTACTTCACCGATGACCCCTCCTTCTTGTCTGAGCAACCAGGCAAGCCCCCCCTTGATCACCAGATATCGCCTACTCTACTCTCTACTACTTGCATTAGAGTAGTGTAGCATGTTACTGCTTTCGATTAATCCTATTCTGTTGCATAGCCTGTCATTGTTGCTACAGTTGTTCCCCTTACCTGCTATCCTACTGCTTAGTCTAGGATGCTAGATTTCCATCAGTGGCCCTACATTCTTGTCCGTCTGCTATGCTATACTATCGGGCCGTGATCACCTGGGCGGTGATCACGGGTATATACTATATACATTATGTACATGACACATGTGGTGACTAAAGTCGGGTCGGCTCGAGGAGTACCCGCAGGTGATTCTGATGAGGGGGCTGAAAGGACAGGTGGCTCCACCCCGGTAGAGGTGGGCCTGGGTTCCTGACGGCCCCCGACTGTTACTTTGTGGCGAAGCGACAGGGCAGGTTGAGACCACCCAGGAGAGAGGTGGGCCTGGCCCTGGTCGGCGTTCGCGGATAAACAACACGCTTAACGAGTTCTGGGTATTTGATCTGAGTCTGGCCATTTGGTCTATACGCACTAACCATCTACGTGGGAGTAGTTATGGGTATCCCGACGTCGTGGTATCAGCCGAAGCTCTTTTGACGTCAGCGACTGAGTGGCGCGCGCCGGATTGGACTGGAACGCCACTAGGCTAGGTCTGCTTCCGGCCGCGTACGCAACGTGCAGGTGTGCATAGGGCGATGGGCCCAGACCCCTGCGCGCATAGGTTTAGACCGGCGTGCTGGCCTCTCTGTTGAGCCTAGGTGGGGCTGCGACGTGTTGATCTTACGAGGCCGGGCATGACCCAGAAAAGTGTGTCCGGCCAAATGGGATCGAGCGTGTTGGGTTATGTGGTGCACCCCTGCAGGGAAGTTTATCTATTCGAATAGCCGTGTCCCTCGGTAAAAGGACGACCCGGAGTTGTACCTTGACCTTATGACAACTAGAACTGGATACTTAATAAAACACACCCTTCCAAGTGCCAGATATAACCCGGTGGTTGCTCTCTAACAGGGTGACGAGGAGGGGATCGCCGGGTAGGATTATGCTATGCGATGCTACTTGGAGGACTTCAATCTACTCTCTTCTATATGCTGCAAGATGGAGATGTCCAGAAGCGTAGTCTTCGACAGGACTAGCTATCCCCCTCTTATTCTGGCATTCTGCAGTTCAGTCCACTGATATGCCCCTTTACACATATTCCCATGCATATGTAGTGTAGCTCCTTGCTTGCGAGTACTTTGGATGAGTACTCACGGTTGCTTTTCTCCCTCTTTTCCCCTTTCTATACCGGATTGTCGCAACCAGATGCTGGAGTCCAGGAGCTAGAGATCCCGAGGATGATTCTACAAGGAGTTCGGCTTCGAGGAGTAGTTAGGAGGTCCCAGGCAGGAGGCCTTGCCTTTTCGATCGTGGCTACTTTTGTGCTAGCCTTCTTAAGGCAAACTTGTTTAACTTATGTCTGTACTCAGATATTGTTGCTTCCGCTGACTCGTCTATGATCGAGCACTTTTATTCGAGCCCTCGAGGCCCCTGGCTTGTATTATAATGCTTGTATGACTTATTTATGTTTTAGACTTGTGTTGTATCTTCCCGTGAGTCCCTGATCTTGGTCGTACACATTTGCGTGCATGATTAGTGTACGGTCAAATCGGGGGCGTCACAATCATCCTTCCTGAGTCAGTCCGAGGGTGGCAGTCGACCTGGTTCTACTGCAAAGACCAGCCGACTCCAGGTTAGTCGACTGGACTTCCCCCCTTTTCCATGGCTCGAGTAGAGAAGCCCTCCGCCTTGAAAGTGACCCCGGAGGAGAAAGCGGAGGTGAAGGTGCTGGTCGAGCGAGTGGTCTAGCTCGTCCGTGATGGCGTGACCAGCATGGATCTGTTGGAGGTCTTCCTCAGACGCCGCACTCAGACGCTTCAAGCTCGTGACCATCCGATGTGGATGTATTCGGGCATTGATGATTCCACTCGGATCCACCCAGAAGAGGTCGACGAGGATACGGTGGAGAAGTGGTTGAGGGGTATCACTGGCAACAAAGATAATCCCAGGTGGTCTAGGAGAGTCCCTCCACTCGACAACTCGTACAAAACAGACAAGGTCCAACTCTGAATTGTCGAGTGTTTTCTTGATTTATCATGTAACTGCTTGTTGTCAACTGACTGATTTTTGTTTCGCTTGTTGTCTTTCAGGCCCTTACTGAGATGTACTCGATGCCCGACGGGAGCAGGAGCAGGATCCAGAGGGGGAGGCGAGTGGAGGCGAGAGCGGCGAGTGGCACTCTGATGGAGAGGAGGACGAGGAGAGCGACGACCCGAGTGATGAAGAAGAGGTCGATTCACCTCCCCGTAGGGAAAGGCGATCCAAGCACGCTCATGACCCGGCAAGCATCAGTGGCAAAGCGACCGCACAGACCGAGCAGTCGTCAAAGCGCCCTCGGACGTCTTCTCAGCGCCGACTGAGAAGGCACCGAAGCAATCGAAAGCTGCGCCGTCAAAACCGCAGAAAGCCTTGCCCAAGATCAAAGTGGTCGTTCCCACTGTTTCTGGGTAATAGTTGGACTTGAATTCTTCGTTTAGTACGAATTGGGTTTTGGTCGACTCACTATTATAGACATGACCGACTGAATCTTGAAATTTGTAGTGCTGCTACCTCCGAGACTTCCGCTTACAGGAATGAAGATGAAGAAATGGAAGATGCAGTCACCTCCAATCCGGGTACGACTCTCGTAATCATGTCCTCATTTACTCGGCCGTTTTATTGGTCGATTGAATTTCTGGCAATTGACCCAATGTCACTGATCTTCCAGATGACGATGAGGACGTGCCGCTGAGGCCCCAGGGGAGAAGAAACAGGAAGGCGTCAGCTGGAAAGACACCTCAGTCTGCATCGGCGACTGAAACGACAATCCAGGAAGGTGGCAATGCCAATCGGACTTCTGTATCTTTTGCCGTACCATTGACGAGTGCTCAGCCTTCAGCGTCAACTGCTTAGACTCCAGTCGATCCATCTTCGCTCTTTACTGCACATCACGTCCCAGAGGACCAAGTGGGTGCTGCCAAGGAAGCTATACGCCAGGCGGGCATCATGATGGAGCAGATGAAGGTGGTCCGGGAAGCCAGCCAAGCGGCTTTCGACGCCAGCTCAGCCCTTCAGAGCAACGTCCAGGTTGGTTGATCACCGACTGACTCTTTAGCTTGTGACTTGTTCTATTAGGATATGCTACCTGAAAACTTTCCTTGAAGACTTTCCATCTGTCTGCGTTTCGCATTCGTACACCCACTGGGTATTTTGACTTGCCACTGAGCAAATTTGTATCTTGAGTCGACTAGGTTGTGTCGATTGGATCTTTAAACTAGTGGGGGCATGCCGAGTGCACCCACTAGGTGTAGTCCCCGAGACCATAGTTGACTGCGGGCAGTCGACTGTGGTCTGAGAAGCTAAATTTTCCACTCGGCCTGGACGGACCGTGTCGAGTGGAACCTGAACCAGTGGGGGCACGCTAAGTGCGCCCATTGGGTGTAGTCCCCGAGACCGTGGTCGACTGCAGGCAGTCGACTATGGTCTGAGAAGAACTTCCTTCTTTTTTTTACACTCAGCTTGGGCATACCACGTCGAGTGGAAACTGGACTAGTGGGGGCACGCTAAGTGCACCCACTGGGTGTAGTCCCCGAGACTACTGTTGGATGTTTGATTCGACAGTAGTCTTAGAACTTGTTGAGTTTACCACTTTATTGCTTTGAAGTAACCAATCTTTCCATCCGTCGATTGACCATCTTTTGATTATAGAAATCATGTGAACTCGGAGCTCGTTTTGCCGACCTCGAGAAGAAGCAGATTCAGCTCAATCTCGATCTGGAGCTGGCCAAGAAAAACTTGCAGAAGGCCAAGGATGAAGCCACTGTTATGAAAAGCCTTGTCAACTGATTTGTTTTTGAACTGGATGTTATTTGCTTTTTCTGAGCTAAACGTTATTTCTTTCAGAGACTCTGAACCAGGCTCTGACGCAGAAGGATCAGGACCTTGCAGCCGCACAGAAAGCAGCTGATGAGAAAACTGCACTCGCTGAACAGAAGCTAGCTTCAGTCGGCAAACTGGAAGAAGAAAACGCCAAGCTGAAAACTGCCCT
Organism: Triticum aestivum; assembly: GCF_018294505.1. Classification (NCBI taxonomy): domain Eukaryota; kingdom Viridiplantae; phylum Streptophyta; class Magnoliopsida; order Poales; family Poaceae; genus Triticum; species Triticum aestivum. Next base: position 466,989,464 of record NC_057796.1, read on the forward strand.
TGATGAAGCCAATAAGGAAATGACTCGCCTGAAGAAGGACAAGAATAATCTGACCGAAAAGATGGAAGGTATTGCTCGCAAGAGGGACGATCTGGAGAACTATATGGGAGGTCTTGCCAAGAAGCTGTTCGTCATGCTTGAAGGTAGTTTCTTCGGCCCGACTGACTTGTTACTGTCGACTCGACATACAACCACTGACTCATCTTTGAATTGTGCGTGCAGAATTTTGCCAGAACTTCGAGGAAGAGACTAGGCGAGTTGAGACAAGCTTGGACCCCATCCTCTCTCCAGTGAAGGATGAAGCTGCCATGAACGTACTCCGACTGGAATCTCGTGTTGCTGGCGTTGTCGACTATCTTGCTCGACTGAAAGTCGTGATGTCGCGGATCGACACAGCATTCTGGCCAAGGGCGACGCTCCAGAATGACCTCAAGTCTCAGATGACTCGACTTAATGAGGTTCTCGGTCGAGTGCAAGAATGGAAGAAGTCTTCTGCTCGGTGCGGCGCTGATGTGGCTCTGTCCCTGGTTCGTGTCCACTGCAAGGAAGCGCGAGAAGAGAAGCTGGCGGCGATCAAGGTTGCCAATACCAAGAGGCACGACTTCCAATCTTTCATGGAAACCTTTATCGCTGCTGCCACTCGGATTGCTGACGGAATCAACCTGGACGAGTTCGTCGAGCCTGCTAGCCCTCCTCCTGCGGAGTGAACAAACTTTATGCCTCACCTTAAATTTCCTCGGAATGCCGAGTGATTTTGTAACCGTTAAACTCCTTCGGGCTTGATGCCCGAGTACTTTAATCCGTGATCCGGAACCTTAGGATTTATCTGAACTTGGTTTATCTCTGAATATGCTTGTGTTTGACTTTGAGTGGAACTTGTTCTTCACTCGGAACAGTCTTTGAACTTGTGTTGCAGCTCTGAAGGGAAGGTAACAGTCGACCTGCACCTCGTCATCCTTGTGGACCAGGATGGAGCGCACGTTGTATTTGTGGCGCAGCTCCGAGGAGAAGGTTGCAGTCGACCTGCACCTCATCGTCCTTGCGAATCAGGATGGAGCGCACGTTATACTTGTGGCGCAGCTCTGGGGAGAAGGTCGCAGTCAACCTGCACCTCGTCGTCCTTGTGGATCAGGATGGAGCGCATGTTGTACTTGTGACGCAGCTCCGAGGAGAAGGTTGCAGTCGACCCGCACCTTGTCGTCCTTGTGGATAAGGATGGAGCGCACGTTATACTTGTGGCGCAGCTCCGAGGAGAAGGTCGTTCTTTACCCGGAAAGTATTTTATCCTTAGGCGAGTACTGGACTGCAGCTAAGCCCCCGAGTGGGAGGGTTGCTCACCACTCGTTAGGATTTTTTAAACTTAGGCGAGTACTGGGCTGCAGCTAAGTCCCCGAGTGGGAGGGTTGCTCACCACTCGGTAGGATTTTTTAAACTTAGGCGAGTACTGTACTGCAGCTAAGCCCCCGAGTGGGAGGGTTGCTCGCTGCTACCTCTTGAGCACTGCGTTGGTTTTCCCTTGAAGAGGAAAGGGTGATGCAGTAAAGTAGCGTAAGTATTTCCCTCAGTTTTTGAGAACCAAGATATCAATCCAGTAGGAGGCCACGCACGAGTCCCTCGCACCTGCACAAACAAATAAAATCCTCGCAAACAACGCAATAAAGGGGTTGTCAATCCCTTCACGGTCACTTACGAAAGTGAGATCTAATAGATATGATAAGATAATATTTTTGGTATTTTTATGGTAAAGATGCAAAGTAAAATAAAAGGCAATAAAAATAGCTAAGTTTTGGAAGATTAATATGATGGAAAATAGACCCCGGGGCCATAGGTTTCACTAGTGGCTTCTCTCAAGAGCATAAATATTACGGTGGGTGAACAAATTACTGTTGAGCAATTGACAGAATTGAGCATAGTTATTAGAATATCTAGGTATGATCATGTATATAGGCATCACATCCGAGACAAGTAGAACGACTCCTGCCTGCATCTACTACTATTACTCCACACATCGACCGCTATCCAGCATGCATCTAGAGTATTAAGTTCATAAGAACAGAGTAACGCTTTAAGCAAGATGACATGATGTAGAGGGACAAACTCATGCAATATGATATAAACCCCATCTTGTTATCCTCGATGGCAACAATACAATACGTGCCTTGCTGCCCCTACTGTCACTGGGAAAGGACACCGCAAGATTGAACCCAAAGCTAAGCACTTCTCCCATTGCAAGAAAGATCAATCTAGTAGGCCAAACCAAACTGATAATTCGAAGAGACTTGCAAAGATAACCAATCATACATAAAAGAATTCAGAGAAGATTCAAATATTGTTCATAGATAAACTTGATCATAAACCCACAATTCATCGGTCTCAACAAACACACTGCAAAAGAAGATTACATCGAATAGATCTCCACAAGAGAGGGGGAGAACATTGTATTGAGATCCAAAAAGAGAGAAGAAGCCATCTAGCTAATAACTATGGACCCGAAGGTCTGAGGTAAACTACTCACACATCATCAGAGAGGCTATGGTGTTGATGTAGAAGCCCTCCGTGATCGATGCCCCCTCCGGCGGAGCTCCGGAAAAGGCCCCAAGAGGGGATCTCACGGGTACAGAAGGTTGCGGCGGTGGAATTAGGTTTTTGGCTCCGTATCTGGTAGTTTGGGGGTACGTAGGTATATTTAGGAGGAAGAAGTACGTCGGTGGAACAACGTGGGGCCCACGAGGGTGGAGGGCACGCCCAGGGGGGGTAGGCGCGCCCCCTACCTCGTGCCTTCCTGGTTGATGTCTTGACGTAGGGTTCAAGTCCTCTGGATCACGTTCGTTCCGAAAATCACGTTCCCGAAGGTTTCATTCCGTTTGGACTCCTTTGATATTCTTTTTCTGCGAAACTCTGAAATAGGCAAAAAACAGAAATTCTGGGCTGGGCCTTCGGTTAATAGGTTAGTCCCAAAAATAATGTAAAAGTGTATAATAAAGCCCAATAATGTCCAAAACAGAATATAATATAGCATGGAACAATAAAAAATTATAGATACGTTGGAGACGTATCAAGCATCCCCAAGCTTAATTCCTACTTGTCCTCGAGTAGGTAAATGATAAAAACAGAATTTTTGATGTGGAATGCTACTTAGCATAATTTCAATGTAGTTCTTCTTATTGTGGCACGAATGTTCAGATTTAATATGATTCAAGATAAGAGTTTAATGTTGACATAAAAACAATAATACTTCAAGCATGCTAACCAAGCAATTATGTCTTATCAAAATAACATAGCCAAAGCAAGTTATCCCTACAAAATCATATAGTCTGGCTATGCTCCATCTTCCCCACACAAAATATTCATATCATGTACAACCCCGGTTTTAGCCAAGCAATTGGTTCATACTTTTTAACGCGCTTCAGCCTTTTCAATTCTTACGCAATACATGAGCGCAAGCCATGGATATAGCACTATGGTGGAATAAGGTATAATGGTAGGGGTTATGTGGGAAGACAAAAAGGAGAAAGTCTCACATCAATGAGGCTAATCAACGGGCTATGGAGATGCCCATCAATTGATGTTAATGCAAGGAGTAGGGATTGCCATGCAACGGATGCACTAGAGCTATAAGTGTATGAAAGCTCAAAAAGAAACTAAGTGGGTGTGCATCCAACTTGCTTGCTCACGAAGACCTCGGGCATTTTGAGGAAGCCCATCGTTGGAATATACAAGCCAAGTTCTATAATGAAATTTCCCACTAGTATATGAAAGTGACAAAATGAGAGACTCTCTATCATGAAGATCACGGTGCTACTTTGAAGCACAAGTGTGGTAAAAGGATAGTAACATTGTCCCTTCTCTCTTTTTCTCTCATTTTTTTATTTGGGCCTTTCTCTTTTTTTTATGGCCTCTTTTTTTTAGTCCGGAGTCTCATCCCGACTTGTGGGGGAATCATAGTGTCCATCATCCTTTCCTCACTTGGGATAATGCTCTAATAATGATGATGATCACACTTTTATTTACTTACAACTCATGAATTACAACTCAATACTTAGAACAAAATATGACTCTATATGGATGCCTCCGGCGGTGTACCGGGATATGCAATGAATCAAGAGTGGCATGTATGAAAGAATTATGAATGGTGGCTTTGCCACAAATACAATGTCAACTACATGATCATGCAGGGCAATATGACAATTATGGAGCGTGTCATGATAAACGAAACGATGGAAAGTTACATGGCAATATATCTCGGAATGGCTATGGAAATGCCATAATAGGTAGGTATGGTGGCTGTTTTGAGGAAGATATAAGGAGGTTTATGTGTGATAGAGCGTATCATATCACGGGGTTTGGATGCACCGGCGAAGTTTGCACCAACTCTCAAGGTGAGAAAGGGCAATGCACGGTACCGAAGAGGCTAGAAAATTGCGGAAAGGTAGGTGTGCGTATAATCCATGGACTCACATTAGTCATAAAGAACTCATATACTTATTGCAAAAATTTATTAGCCCTCGAAGCAAAGTACTACTACGCATGCTCCTAGGGGAAGGGTTGGTAGGAGTTAACCATCGCGCGATCCCGACCGCCACACAAAGGATGACAATCAATAAATACCTCATGCTCCGACTTCGTTACATAACGGTTCACCATACGTGCATGCTACGGGAATCACAAACTCCAACACAAGTATTTTTCAATTCCACAATTACTCAACTAGCACAACTATGATATTACCACCTTTATATCTCAAAACAATTATCTAGTATCAAATTTCTCATGATATTATGATTAAAGCAAATTACCATGCTATTTTAAGACTCTCAAAATAATATAAGTGAAGCATGAGAGATCAATAGTTTCTATAAAACAAATCGACCGCCGTGCTCTAAAAGATATAAGTGAAGCACTAGAGCAAAACTATATAGCCCAAAAGATATAAGTGAAGCACATAGAGTATTCTAACAATTTCCGAATCATGTGTGTCTGTCTCAAAAGGTGTGTACAGCAAGGATGATTGTGGTAAACTAAAAAATAAAGACTCAAATAATACAAGACGCTCCAAGCAAAACACATATCATGTGGTGAATAAAAATATAGCTCCAAGTAAAGTTACCGATGGAAGTAGACGAAAGAGGGGATGCCTTCCGGGGCATCCCCAAGCTTTGGCTTTTAGGTGTCCTTAGATTATCTTGGGGTGCCATGGGCATACCCAAGCTTAGGCTCTTGCCACTCCTTGTTCCATAACCCATCAAATCTTTCACCCAAAACTTGAGAACTTCACAACACAAAACTTGACAGAAAATCTCGTGAGCTCCGTTAGCGAAAGAAAACAAAACACCACTTCAAGGTACTGTAATTAACTCATTATTTATTTATATTGGTGTTAAACCTACTGTATTCCAACTTCTCTATGGTTTATAAACTATTTTATTAGCCATAGATTCATTAAAATAAGCAAACAACACACGAAAAACAGAATCTGTCAAAAACAGAACAGTCTATAGTAATCTGTAACTAAAGCAAACTTCTGGAACTCTAAAAATTCAGCCAAAATAGGACGACCTAAAAAATTTGGTTATGGATCTGCTGCAATTGGAATCAACATCATATCACGTTCTGATAATTTTTAACAATTGTTTTCGTGAATAGAAAGTTTCTGAAATTTTCAGCAAGATCAAATAACTATCATCCAAGAAGATCCTATAGGTTAAACTTGGCACAAACACTATTAAACATAAAAACACATCTAACCAGAGGCTAGATCAAATATTTATTCCTAAACAAAATCAAAAAGTAAAAAACTAAAAATAAAATTGGGTTGCCTCCCAACAAGCGCTATCGTTTAACGCCCTAAGCTAGGCATTGATAATTTCGATGATGCTCACATGAAAGACAAGAATTGAAGCACAAAGAAAGCATCATATAGCATGTGAAAAACACATCTAAGTCTAACATACTTCCTATGCATAGGCATCTTATAGGCAAACAAATTATCAAGGAAAGCAAAAACTAGCATATGCAAGGAAGCGGAAGGAAACAATAGCAATCTCATCGTAACGAGAGGTAATTTAGCAACATGAAAATTTCTACAACCATATTTTTCTCTCTCATAATAATTACATGTGGGATCATAAGCAAATTTAACAATATAGCTATCACAAAACATATTCTTAACACGATCCTCATGTATGCAAAGTTGACACTCTTCCAAAATAGTGGGATTAACATTAACTAAAGTCATGACCTCTCCAAACCCACTTTTATCAAAAACATAAGATTGAACATTCTCCAAATATGTGGGATCTAAAGTTGACACTCTTCCAAACCCACTTTCAATATTATTGCAAACATTATAATCAATCTCATATTCATCATGGGGCTTAAATAAATTTTCAAGATCAAAAGAAGAATCACCCCAATCATGATCATTGCAACAAATAGTAGTCATAGCAAAACTAGCATCCCCAAGCTTAGGGTTTTGCATATTGTTAGCACAACTGACATCAAGAGAATTTATAGTAGAATCATTGCAATCATGCTTTTCATCGAAGGGACTATCAAGTATGGGTGCAATAGCAACGATCTCATGTTTAACATACGGAACTATAGCAAATTCATCTTCATAAATATTGGCATCATGGCCACAAGAATAGCAAGCATCATGTTCATCAAGGGATATTTCAATCAAATCATCAGAATCATAATTATCTATAGATTCATGCATATCATTATTTTCTTCCGAAGCAACGGTCATTCTTTCAATAAATTCTTTGACATAGACATTATGAGCATAGTTTTCATAGCAATATTTAAGTATGTCAAGATTTTCAGATTCATAGAGAGTAATATCATACTCTTCAAACAAAGAAGCAACTTCATAAGCACCCTTAAAAGCAACAAATTCTTCAATTTGTTCGATATCGTAGTAACTATAAACACCCTTTGCATAAGAAGATAAGATTTCATTATCATTAAACTCACATAGGTAGGGGAGGTGTTTTTTAGGGTCCTTAGAGCAACAAGTAGGATCACAAATTTCACAAAGATTCCAAGCATAACACAACAATTTGTTTATTTGATTCCATAAGAGTCCCCCTTTTTCAGACAAACGGTGACACACAAAATGAGCATGCTCATCTAAAGATTTCCCATCAACTAGGCTAGTTGGGGTTTCAGCACGAGCGCATAAGGATCGAAGATGATCCAAGTAGAACACTTTAAGTGGATCCATATCAATAGATTTTCAGCAAGCGAAGATGCAAGCATATAGAAGGCACATGGCAACATGAACAAACAAAAGAACGAACGGAAGAAGGGCGAATAAAATGGCAAGGGTGAAGTGGGGGAGAGGAAAACGAGAGGCAAATGGCAAATAATGTAATGCGGGAGATAAGAGTTTGTGATGGGTACTTGGTATGTTGACTTTTGCGTAGACTCCCTGGCAACGGCGCCAGAAATCCTTCTTGCTACCTCTTGAGCACTGCGTTGGTTTTCCCTTGAAGAGGAAAGGGTGATGCAGTAAAGTAGTGTAAGTATTTCCCTCAGTTTTTGAGAACCAAGGTATCAATCCAATAGGAGGCCACGCACGAGTCCCTCTCACCTGCACAAACAAATAAAATCCTTGCAACCTACGCAATAAAGGGGTTGTCAATCCCTTCACGGTCACTTACGAAAGTGATATCTAATAGATATGATAACATAATATTTTTGGTATTTTTATGGTAAAGATGCAAAGTAAAATAAAAGGCAATAAAAATAGCTAAGAGTTGGAAGATTAATATGATGGAAAATAGACCCGGGGGCCATAGGTTTCACTAGTGGCTTCTCTCAAGAGCATAAATATTACGGTGGGTGAACAAATTACTATTGAGCAATTGACAGAATTGAGCATAGTTATGAGAATATCTAGGTATGATCATGTATATAGGCATCACGTCTGAGACAAGTAGACCGACTCCTGCCTGCATCTACTACTATCACGTCCGACACATCGACCGCTATCCAGCATGCATCTAGAGTATTAAGTTCATAAGAACAGAGTAACGCTTTAAGCAAGATGACATGATGTAGAGGGATAAACTCATGCAATATGATATAAACCCCATCTTGTTATCCTCGATGGCAACAATACAATACGTCCCTTGCTGCCCCTACTGTCACTGGGAAAGGACACCGCAAGATTGAACCCAAAGCTAAGCACTTCTCCCATTGCAAGAAAGATCAATCTAGTAGGCCAAACCAAACTGATAATTCGAAGAGACTTGCAAAGATAACCAATCATACATAAAAGAATTCAGAGAAGATTCAAATATTGTTCATAGATAAACTTGATCATAAACCCACAATTCATCGGTCTCAACAAACACACCGCAAAAGAAGATTACATCGAATAGATCTCCACAAGAGAGGGAGAGAACATTGTATTGAGATCCAAAAAGGGAGAAGAAGCCATCTAGCTAATAACTATGGACCCGAAGGTCTGAGGTAAACTACTCACACATCATCGGAGAGGCTATGGTGTTGATGTAGAAGCCCTCCGTGATCGATGCCCCCTCCGGCAGAGCTCCGGAAAAGGCCCCAAGACGGGATCTCATGGGTACAGAAGGTTGCGGCGGTGGAATTAGGTTTTTGGCTCCTTATCTGGTAGTTTGGGGGTACGTAGGTATATATAGGAGGAAGAAGTACGTCGGTGGAGAAACGTGGGGCCCACGAGGGTGGAGGGCGTGCCCGGGGGGTAGGCGCGCCCCCACCTCATGCCTTCCTGGTTGATGTCTTGACGTAGGGTCCAAGTCCTCTGGATCACGTTCGTTCTGAAAATCACGTTCCCGAAGGTTTCATTCCGTTTGGACTCCGTTTGATATTCCTTTTCTGCGAAACTCTGAAATAGGCAAAAAACAGCAATTCTGGGCTGGGCCTCCGATTAATAGGTTAGTCCCAAAAATAATATAAAAGTGTATAATAAAGCCCAATAATGTCCAAAACAGAATATAATATAGCATGGAACAATCAAAAATTATAGATATGTTGGAGACGTATCACTAGCCACTCGGTAGGATTTTTTAAACTTAGGCGAGTACTGGACTGCAGCTAAGCCGCCGAGTGGGAGGGTTGCTCACCACTCGGTAGGATTTTTTAAACTTAGGCGAGTACTGGACTGCAGCTAAGTCCCCGAGTGGGAGGGTTGCTCACCACTCGGTAGGATTTTTTTAAATTTAGGCGAGTACTGGACTGCAGCTAAGCCCCCGAGTGAGAGGGTTGCTCACCACTCGGAAGGATTTTTTCAAAACTTAGACGAGTACTGGACTGGAGCTAAGCCCCCGAGTGAGAGGCTTGCTCACCACTCGGAAGGATTTTTTCAAAACTTAGGCGAGTACTGGACTGCAGCTAAGCCCCCGAGTGAGAGGCTTGCTCACCACTCGGTAGGATTTTTTAAACTTAGGCGAAACGGATTAGCAGCTAAGCCTCCGAGTGAGAGGCTTGCTCTTCACTCGATAGGATTTTTTAAACTTAGGCGAAACGGATTCGCAGCTAAGCCTCCGAGTGAGAGGCTTGCTTTTCACTCGACATGATTTTCTTTTCAAACTTAGGCGAAACGGATTCGCATCTAAGGCACCCACCGGGGATTTGCAATATATATAAAAGAAACAGCAATCATTTAGGAGACTGTAACACTGTGTCTTTGGTAATCAAACTAGAAGGTATTTCTTATTACATCTCAATAGTCTGAATGCTTAAGTGTAAAAGGGGCGGAGCGGCTCCGCATTCCAAGCACGTGGCTCGTCTTTCTTGTGCTCGACGTTGTAAAGGTGGTACGCTCCGTTGTGGAGCACTCTGGTGACAATGAAGGGCCCTTCCCAAGCAGGAGCAAGCTTGTGTGGTTTCTGCTGATCCACTCGAAGAACCAAGTCTCCCTCTTGAAATGCTCGACCCCTCACGTTTCTGGCGTGGAATCGACACAGGTCTTGCTGGTAGATGGTCGACCGGATCAGGGCCATCTCTCTTTCCTCTTCCAGGAGATCAACTACATCTTGCCGTGCCTGTTCTGCTTCATCTTCTGAGAAAAGCTCGACTCGGGGTGCATTGTGAAGCAAGTCACTCGGAAGTACAGCCTCAGCTCCATAGACCAAGAAGAATGGAGTTCGGCCAGTTGACCGATTGGGAGTTGTCCTCAATCCCCAAAGCACTGATGGAAGTTCATCGACCCAGGCGCCTGCTGCGTGCTTGAGATCACGCATCAGTCGGGGTTTCAGTCCTTTGAGAATCAATCCGTTTGCTCTTTCAGCTTGTCCATTCGACTGGGGGTGGGCGACTGAAGCATAGTCGACTCGAGTGCCTTGGGAAGCGCAGAAGGCTTTAAACTCATCAGAATCGAAGTTCGACCCATTGTCAGTGATGATGTTGTGCGGAACACCATATCTGAATGTTAACTTTCTGATGAAGCTGACAACAGTACTAGCTTCAAGATTTTTGATAGGCTTGGCTTCAATCCATTTGGTGAACTTGTCGACTGCCACGAGCACATGAGTGAAGCCGCTCCTACCGGTCCTCAGAGGTCCAACCATATCCAATCCCCACACAGCAAAGGGCTAGACGAGTGGAATGGTCTTCAGGGCTGATGCAGGCTTGTGAGACATGTTGGAGTAAAACTGGCAACCTTCACATTTGTTGACTATTTCTTTTGCCATCTCATTTGCTCGTGGCCAATAAAATCCCACTCGGAATGCTTTGGCCACAATGGTCCGAGAGGACGCATGGTGACCACAGGTCCCCGAGTGGATGTCGTTGAGGATCACTCGACCTTCTTCTGATATTATGCATTTCTAGCTGATTCCAGTTACACTTTCTCTGAACAGATGTCCTCTTATCACAGTAAAGGCTTTGGATCAACGGACGATCTGTCGAGCCTCTTCTTCATCCTCTGGGAGTTCCTTCCTAAGAATGTACGCGATGTAAGGTACTGTCCAGTCGGGAGTGATGACCAAAACCTCCATGATCAAGTCGACCACGGCTGGGACTTCGACTTCAGTCGGATCAGTGGCACTCTTTGGTTGTGGGGGCTCTTCAGTGAAAGGATCTTCTTGAACTGAAGTTGTATGAATATGTTCCAGAAACACATTGCTGGGAATGGCCTCCCTCTTGGAACCTATCTTTGCCAAATCATCGGCTGCTTGATTTTTCAGTCGGGGTATGTGATGGAGCTCTAATCCCTCAAACTTCTTCTCTAACTTTCTCACTGCATTACAATAGCCAGTCATAGCTGGGCTTCTGACGTCCCACTCCTTCATTACTTGATTAACCACTAAATCCGAGTCGCCGTAGACCATGACGCGACGGACGCCGAGTGAAATGGCCATACGCAACCCGTACAGAAGTGCTTCATATTCAGCTTCATTGTTGGAGGAGTCAAAATGAATCTAGAGAACATAGCTGAGTTTGTCACCTCAGGGGGATACCAATACCACCCCAGCACCGGAACCATTCAGCATCTTGGATCCATCAAAGAACATGGTCCAATGCTCCGAGTGAATCTGAGTCGGCAGTTGCTGTTCGACCCACTCGGCGAGGAAATCTGCTATTGCTTGGGACTTGATAGCTTTCTTTGCCTCAAACTTGATATCCAAGGGAAGGAGTTCAATCGCCCACTTTGCCACTCGACCAGTTGCATCTCTGTTGTTCAGAATTTCTGACAATGGTGCGTCGCTGACGACTGTAATGGAGTGATCAGAGAAATAGTGTGCAACCTTTTTCGTGGTCATGTAAATCCCATAAACAAGCTTCTGATAATGTGGATATATTTGCTTGGATGGAGTCAGAACTTCAGAAACATAGTATACTGAGCGCTGAACTTTATAGGCTTTTCCTTCTTCTTCCCGCTCGACCGTGAGTACTGTACTGACAACTTGTCCAGTGGCTGCAATATAAAGCAGTAAAGGCTCTTTGCTGATTGGGGTAGCGAGCACCGGCTGGGTGGAAAGCAGGGCTTTGAGCTCTGCAAACGCTGCATCAGCTTCAGGAGTCCACTCGAACTTGTCAGATTTCTTCATCAGTCGGTAAGGAGGCAATGCCTTTTCACCGAGGCGAGAAATGAATCGACTCAAGGCGGCCAAACAACCAGTAAGCTTCTGGACATCATGCACACACACAGGGCGCTTCATCTGGAGTATGGCACCAACTTTCTCTGGGTTCACGTCGATCCCTCGTTCGGAAACGAGGAAGCCGAGTAACTTTCCGCCAGGAACTCCGAATGTGCACTTTGATGGATTAAGCTTGATATCATACCTTCTCAGGTTGGCAAAGGTTTCAGCAAGGTCAGCCAGCAGGTCGGAACCTTTACGCGACTTGACCACAATGTCATCCATGTATGCTTCCACATTCCGACTGATTTGAGTGAGCAGACACTTCTTAATCATTCTCATGAATGTGGCTCCAGTGTTCTTGAGACTGAATGGCATGGTGACATAACAAAAATATCTGAATGGAGTGATGAAAGCTGTTTTTATCTCATCGGGCCCATACAGTCGGATCTGATGGTACCCATAATAGGCGTCTAGAAAAGACAGACGCTCACACCCCGCAGTCGAGTCGACGATCTGGTCGATGCGGGGAAGAGGAAAATGATCTTTTGGGCAGGCCCGATTGATATGCTTGAAGTCAATGCACATGCGAAGTGAATCGTCCTTCTTGGGGACCATGACAACATTGGCGAGCCACTCGGAGTGGTAAATCTCTCGGATGAACTCAGCTGCCAGGAGCCGAGCCACTTGCTCACCAATTGCTTTTCTCTTCTGTACGGCGGACCGTCGAAGATGTTCCTTGACTGGTTTTACTTTCGGGTCGACTCACAAACGATGCTCAGCCAGTCCCCTGGGTACACCTGACATGTCAGAAGGTTTCCATGCAAAGATGTCCTAGTTCTCACGGAGGAACGGGATGAGCGCTTCTTCCTATTTGTTGTCAGTGATGTTGAAATATGAGTAGGAGCAGCATTAGGATCGGTCGGGTGAATATGAATCGGCTTGTTTCACCGGACGACTGAAATGCAGAATCAGTGGCAGGCTTCTTGGAGCGCAGCAAATCACTCGGATCTGAATTCTTCCGGTATTCTTGTGGGCGCCAACTGTCGTGGATCTAATACTGACAGTAGAATGGGGGGTAGGTATGAGGAGGCAAGATCCTAGCTATGGCGAAGTTGTACACACGAGTTTTACGAGTTCAGGCCCTTCGCAGAGGAAGTAATAGCCCTACGTCTCGGAGCCCGGAGGCGGTCGACTGAATTATGCGTGTGTGTGTGTGTGTTACAGGGGGTGCGAACCCTTGTGCCAGTGGAGGGGGTGGCTTATATAGAGTGCGCCAGGACCCCAGCCAGCCCACGTTACAAGGAGTTCAATGTACATAAAGAGGGAGCGTTACAGGTAATGTCCATAATAAAGTGATATAAATGATCATTAAGTCTATGCGTAATGCCCGACCGTTGCTGTGCAGAGTGACTTTGGATCTTCTGTCTGTCGAGTGGTTTCTGTTACGGTCGAGTGACATCGAATCTTCCGAGTGGAATGCTTCTGGTCGAGTGGATGCTGTTATCCTTTGAATACTTCTGACTTTAGGGTGATGTCCTAGGGGAGGGTGTCTAGGTCAGGCATATGACCCTACCCTAGGTACATAGCTTCATCAGCAGGCGAGGGCGTGCGCTGGGCCGGGTGTCCATGGGGGAAGGTGACGTTGGGGTTGAACCCACCGTGCGCGTCCCCGTCCGCGTAGCCCGGCGAGGACGTGCATCCCCATGGCTGCGGCGTCAGAGAGCCGACGCCTTGCTGGCCCCAGGGCGCGTGTTGGGCGTGGTTGCCGGGTGGATTCATCATCCCTGCGCGAGTCGCCTCGGCCTCGGCTTGGTCCGCCGAAGCCGCAGCCGCACGCGCCGCGTTGTCACGGGCCTTCTTGGCGATCGCCCTGTTCCGCCGGTCGGCAGTGACAGCCTCCCGTCGCTGAACTTCCACCCTCCACTCGGCGTTTGACATGCCCGGTGGCTTGGACGGCGGCGCCCTCGGCTTCCTCTGCTTCGGCTGGGAGACGGAGGCGGTCGCGGTTGCCGCGGCCCGGGGGACGACGTACTTCTTCAGTGGCATGGCGGCCGGCCGGCTGGGAGGCGAGCGGGAGGGAGATTGGCGGGAGGAATGGAGAGAATGGGAGGGAAGTGGGGGAAAGGCGGGAAGAAACGGCGGGAAGAGGCGCTCGACTCGCCGACAGGGCGGACCCACGCGCCCTTTTCGTTGCGCCGGCGCCCCAGGCGCCCCCCAGGGTGCCGGGTTCGGCCTGGGTCCGCCGGTACCAGTTTCGGCCCGAACCGGCGAAAAACGGGCTTCTGGGGGCGTGACTGGGCCGTTTTTTCGGCGCCGGCGCGACAAAAACGCCTAGGGAGGGCCTGTTGGGGGCGCGGCTAGAGATGCTCTAAGCACCCGTTTGGATGATGTCATTGCCAACACAAAGCAAATATCCCCAATTCAATCAGTTGAAACAAATTTGACATACTTGTTCATGGTGGTATATTAAGAGCCAAAAATAGAGCCATCCATAAAAATGTGCAAACAGGAAGATAAATACAAATGCATACTAATTACATCTTGATCACAAAACCTGCATTATCTTACAAGCATTCTAATTTTGGCTTGTCCAGTTTATTAAAAGCCACTGCTTGATGTAAATATCGAATAAGATATTGATTTTTAAAGGGAGTTTCATGCGGGAGTTGCATTTAACATTCACAAGTCGGCATATGTAGGTTTCAACAAGAGAAAAAACGAGAAGAATGAAGATTCCCCCGAGACTTGGTTAGGTCCTTGGTTATACGGATTCGCATCAAGAAACTGCACTAGGTGGATCGAGCCAATCCACTCATCAACAATCAGTGTCCAGCGGGGAAATAGCTGCTGTGGCAGAGTAGAAGGAGGAGGCAGCCGGACTGTGTCCAATTGCTGTCTGGATTGTCCCTTGATCATCGATAGTTCCTGGTGCCTCCTATGTCCACAGCTACAATACTCTAGTACCCACAAATAATGTACAAATAGGAATCAACTGTTCCACTACAGAGAAATAAGATGAGAATAAGCTATTCATCTTTGGCTTTGGGAAGGCTCACTCCATATAAAAGACTTGTGTGCATGGTAGAGGTAGTGGCATGAAATCAGGTAGAGGTAGTGGCATGAAGTCATTGGTTTTCTAACACTTTAATAGCTAAGAATTCCTTGGTTATGAGCTTGGTCCTCGAGTAGGTAAGAACCAGATTTGTTGTGTTTGTTTCTCCAAGGGTAGGTCAGATACAATGAGAACTTCAAACAAACATTACATTTCATAAGTTTATTTCAGAAGTATTGATCTCCGGTCTCTACACCAAGATGATGCAATTATCCAAGAGAAAAGAGGTAGACATTCGGTCCTCGGTGAGGAAAAACAAGATAATAGAAGTAAAACCGCATTCGCGTAATTCTTAGTATTTTCTGGCTCAACGTGTTAATTAGATGGTTCATTATCTTGGCTTGATAAACCGGTCATAAGTTTCACCTCGAAGATGTCTTCTTGCTTATACTTTGTGGATTGAACTTTAGGAAGAATCTCAAATGATTTCCCCTTCTCCCCATTGTCCAAGTTTGAATTGCCATCACCACGACCACGTTTCACAGTATACCTATACAAATTTGATCAGACCATACACCGTAGTGCTGCTTCGGGATTATCCAATGTGCAACGGATAATTAAATAGGATCGCCTAAACCTGAGGCGACCTAATGTTTTTCAAATTTGAATTGATTGCATTCTGGTTGTCGGATCTGAAAACGAACGACCAGATATGTTCCTTCTTCCTCAAACCGTTTCTGGATAAGAACAAACAAAACACAGTTTGAGTCGATTGCATCCAACTTGTTTTCTCTCACCTCCCTCCCGCGCCTCGCCTCAGGCAAGTTCCTGTCTGACCCCTCATTGGCGACGCCGTGACCGTCCACGTCCCAGGCCAAGGCTCACCCAACTCGGCCTTGGGCGCTACTTCTCGTTCCAAGAAGAATCGACTGACGCATTTTTGTTCCCTAGTTCTCTATGAAATTTGTAAAGTGAATTAAAAACTATTCCACAGAGATGTAAAAACATGTTTACTGAATATGGATCATGTAGATAGATGGGCGTATTATGAGCTGGTCCTTTAAAGATCTCAGAATGCAACTTGAGCATCAACAATTTAGGTTTGTCCATGATTGTGAAATCAGATGCGTCGTCGCTACTGTTGTTGTCAGTTCGCCCAGGTCATTTATGCTTTCTTTAGTTGTCATCCCGTTGTTGTCTAGCCATCCGTTGTGTGGAAGCATCCTGTACGCAGATCGTGATATGAACTTTTTCTCGGCGCCAGTGGTCCTCGCTCTCGTTGAGCCGCACGACGACAATCAACCTTTTCACCGCAGCCAACTGAAGTGTGGGCGCCAGTGGTCCTCGGCCTTGTTGAGCCTAGGCCGAAGGTGAAGCCCCTCAACGGTGAGGCGTGCGACCGACGCATCAGGCTTGGTTGAGTGCAGAAATAGCTGATGTGGTGGAGTATGAGGAGGAGGCAGCCGAGCTATGTCCAGGTGCTGTCTGGATTATCCATTGATCGTCGATAGTTCCTGGTGCCTCCTATGCCTACACCTACAACATTCCAGCCCCTAGCGTGCAGATATGAAACAAATAATGCACGGAATAGGAATAAATAATTCCACTAAAGAGAAATAAGACGAGGAATAAGCTATTCATCTTTGGCTTTGGTAAGGCTCGCCCCATATAAAGACTTGGGTGCATGGTAGAGGTAGTTACATGAAGTCATTGGTTTTCCGTCACCTTGATAGCTAAGAATTCCTTGGTTACGAGCTCGGTCCTCGAGTAGTCAAGAACCTGATTTTTTTGTTTTTGTTTCTCCCTGGGTAGGTCAATACAATGAGAACTTGAAACAAAAGATAAATGCCCTGAGCTTGTTTGTCCTTAGCAAATAAATACCTGATTTTTTGTTCAGTCTATTAGGCCACACGAGCTTTAAACAAACATTACATTTCATAAGTTTATTGTAGAAGTATTGATGTTCGGTCTCCAAACCAAGATGATGCAATTAGCCAAGTAATTGTTAGTATTTTTTGACTCAATGTGTTAATTAGATCATTCATCATCTTGGCCAGATTTTGGTCATAAGTTTCACCTTGAGGACGTCTTCTTGGTTATTATTTTGCTTTTTGAACTTTAGGAAGAATCTAAAAAGTTTTCCCCTCCTCTGTTCTCTGCATTGTCTAAATTTAAACAATTGTTTGAACTGCCACCGCCAAGACCACCTTTCACAATACACCTATACAAATTTGATCGGACCACACAACGTAGTGTCCCTTCGGAATTATCTGGTGTGCAATGGCTAATTATAAAGGAACGCCTAAACCTACGACAACTTAATTGTTTTCCAGTTTCAATCGATTGCATTCTAGCGGTTGGATCAGAAAATGAATGACCAGATATGTTTCCTCTTCCTTCAATCGTTTGCCAGATTAGAACGAACAGAGCATAGCTTGAGTCGATTGCATCCAACCTGATTTCACTCCCCCTCCCTCCCGTGACTTGCCTCCGGCAAGTTCCTGGTCGTTTAAAGATCTCTGGATGCAACTTGATGCATTGGCAATTATGCATCATCACTACGGTTGTCAGTTGGACCAGGTCATTTATGCTTTCTTTAGTTGTCCTTCCGCTACCGCCCACGCATACTATACGCAGCTCGCGACCTGAACTTTTCCTCGACGCCTAGGCCGCCGGTGGTCCTTGGCCTCGTTGAGCTGCATGACGACATTTTCACGGTAGCTAGCTAAAGTGTGGGTGTCAGCAGTGGAGAGCCTAGTCCGAAAGTGAAGCCCCTCATCGATGACTCGCCGGACCGACGTGTGAGGCCTGGTTAAGTGCGAGAAGAGCGCAGAGTACCTTTCTAGGAGCCAACGATCCATACAAAAAATGTGGCCCCGCCGTCTCCGACAGTGGAGGAGGTGATCGCCCGATACTAGTCGATACATTCAGCGGCGATCCGCTTGATGAAGGGGGGTGCGGAAGAGATGTCTCCCATATCGCGGTTGCCGCAAAAAAAACACATCTTCCACGGCAGCTCGTCGCGTCGATGGGGCTTGTCGACGAAGTTCATCAAGAGCACCACATTTTGTCGTTGAAGATCTCGGCTGCGCAGTTATACTTGCCCGAACTGCTAGTCCACTCCGACGATCTTCTTTTTTCGTCGGTTCTACCATTCCCAAAAAAGAAAGAAATGTTTCTGGATAATAGAGTCAAAGCATGGATGGACACACAACAACGTGACAGTGCGTGCGTATACCAAAATCCTGACATGATGTGTTAGTAGATTCTGAATAGTCCAAGTGAGCTGGGTGGACAGGCAAATTCTGGGCATGGAACATTGGGCATGAAAGTTATATTTGACATTCACTAAGTTGGTATATATAGGTTTCAATAGGGAAAGAAAAGACAGAAGAATGAAGATTCAACCGAGACTTGCTTCGATCCTTGGTTAGGCGGATAATCTTTAAGACTCTGCACTAGGTGGATCCAGCCAGTACACTTATCATCAGTCAGTGACCGGCTCGGAAATGGCTTTTTTAGGTGAACTAGAATTTTATTCAAGGTTAATAATGTCTGAAATACAAACTATATTCGATGCATATCCTAGCCACAAGTGGCGACCAAAAGCTATTAGAGGTCGCCTTTGCCAATGCGTGAGCTTCAAAATTGCTCTCCAAGTGAAGCAAACACCATCAAACTCCTTTCTTCTATGATTGATCTCTGTCAGCACCTTCGCATAGGAAGCCACCCCTCCCTTCTTGATTTTCATTATAACATCGATGTAGTCTAAGGCAATCACCAATCTGCGTAAATTAAGGTCTGGCGCCACTCCAAGTGCCTCATTATTGGCTTGTGCCTCTAAGCTCGTAGGATCAACAAGACACTTGAAAACCATTGTGGAGGCTCCCAAAACATTCCGGTCTTGTCCCTCCATACAACAGTAGCCGCTCCCACGTTGCCCTGGCGGGACAGCCCACCATCAACACTAACCTTAGCGTCGTTTCCCTCGGGTGCTATCCATCTGTGGTTCCTTTTACAGGTTACCGAAGAAGGGTTTGCGTGTCTGGGAAATAGCTGATATGGTAGATTTGGAGGAAGATGCAGGGGTATCGTCTCAAGTTGCTGTTTGGATTATCCGTCTATCATCGATAGTTCCTGGTGCTTCCTATGCCTACACCTACAATATACTAGTCCCTAGCATGTAGATATGAAACAAATAATGCACGAATAGGAATGAATATTTCCACTACGGAGAAATAAGACGAGAATAAGCTATTCATCTTTGGCTTTGGGAAGCCTGACTCCATATAAAAGACTTGGGTGCATGGTAGAGATAGTGACATGAAGTCAATGGTTTTCCGTCACTTTAATAGCTAAGAATTCCTTGGTTATGAGCTCCGTCCTCGAGTAGGTGAGAACCAAATTTGTTGTGTTTGTTTCACCTAGGGTAGGCCAGATACAACGAGAACTTCAAACAAAAAAGATCAATGCCCTGAGATTGTTTGTCCCCGGGAAGGTCAATCTATTAGGCTACAATAGCTCTGAACAAACATTACATTTCGTAGGTTTATAATAGAAGTATTTATCTTCGGTCTGTACACCAAGATGGTGCAATAAGCCAAGAGAAAAGAGGTAGTCCTTGGCGAGGAAAAAACAAGCTAAGTAATAGCTAGTATTTTGTGACTCGACGTGTTAATTAGACCGTTCATTGTCTTGGCCAGATAAATCGGTCATAAGTTTCACCTTGAGGACATCTTCGTGATTATTATTTTGCGGTTTGAACTTAGGAAGAATCTAAAAAGATTTCCCCTTCTCCCCATTGTCCAAATTTGAATAACCCTTTGAATTGCCACCGCCAAGACCACCTATAACAATACACCTATACAAATTTGATCTGACCATGCACCGTTGTGTTGCTCCGGGATTATCTGACATGCAACGGCTAATTAAAAAAGATCGCCTAAACCAAAGGTGACCTACTTCTTTTTTAGTTCAACCGATTGCATTCAAGCCGTTAGATCGAAATGAGCGACCATATATGCTTCTTCTTCCACCAACCGTTTTCTGGATTAGAACAACTAGAGCGCGGTCTGGGTAAATTGCATCCAACCCAATTTCTCTCTCGTCCCTCCCATGCCTTGCCACCGGCAAGTTCCCGTCTGATCCCTCATGCCCACGACGTCCACTCTTAGGCCCAGGCTCACCCGACTCGGTCTTGGGGGCTACTTATCGTTCACAGAAGAATCGACTAACACATTTTTGTTCCCGAGTTGTTTCTGAAATTTGCAAAGTGAATTAAAAATTATTGTTCCATAGAAACGTAAAAACATGTTTACTGAATATGGATCAAGTAGAGAGATGGGCGTATTACGAGCTGGTCCTTTAAAAAGATCTCAGAATGCAACTTGAGGCATTAGCAATTTGGTTTTGTCCATGATTGTGAAACCATATGCATATCATCGCTACTGTCGTCAGTTCAACCAGGTAATTTATGCTTTCTTTAGTTGTCCTTCCGCTGCTGTCAAGCCGTCCGCCGGGTGCGAGCATCCTGTACGCAGTTCGCGATCTGAACTTTTCCTCGGCGCCCCTAATGAGGCCGCCGGGCGCCGGTGGTCTTCGGCCTCGTTGAGCTGCACGGCTGCAATATAATCAACCTTTTCACCATAGCCAGCAAAAGTATGGATGGCAGCAGTGGAGAGCCTAGGCCCAAGGCGAAGCCGCTCAACGATGACTCGCCAGACCGACCTGCGCGTGAGGCCTGGTTGAGTGCGGGAAGAGCGCATGGAACCTGAGGTTTAGCTACCCTTCCGAGAGCCAGCGATCCATCCAGAACGACAGCAGAGGATGTTAGCCAAATCCCACTCTAATCTCTGCTTCCCTGCTTCTTCTCGTCACGCACGCGGGGTGTTTGAGGATATGACTAGCACATATGCCCGTGCGTTACAACGGGAAAAAATTAATGTTTTGTGCAAGCATAATGTCCACAGTCTATATATATAAAAACAAAATTAGAAACTACATCCGTGTAGAAATCTAATGATATAATTTTCATGACATATAACACATTTAATTCCTTAAATCGATGACCCAGAACTACACAAATGACTCATACAGAGATAGTACCTCAAATCCTTTATGTAGAATTTATTAAGACCACAATATTTCTTTTAGTTATTCCACCGATTTACCCATAATCCTTTCTTTTAATTAGCCACATCCGTTTAAATATTCTATTTAGGTCCACAATCCTTCCTTTATTAGCTCATTCGCTAGTAAATAGAAAGGCGCATAGGTCCTGTGTTCAATTCCCACAATGTTGATTTATTTTGACCCAATTATTTTTCACGGTCTCTATGAAAGCCCATAAAAGGCACATCAACATACAATTACCTGGCCCAGATCGCTTAACGTGTGTAAACCAAACGAAAAGGACTAAACCAAACCAAGAATACCTATTCCCTTTAATAGTAGGTATCTTTACCTAATAATAAAGTAAATCGGGTTTCTTTCGTCCGTCATGGCATTTTCCAGAAAAGTCCCTCTATTTCAGAGAATTCAACCTGCAGTCCTGTTTTAAGTTAAAACGAATCGTTTTTTCATATTTTACACAAAAGTCCCTGTGTTTTGTTGAAATCAACCCGTAGTCCGGATTTAAGTCACACCCGAACCGCTATTTTACATTTTTTGAAACCCCCCCTGATGTTTTAGGTAATTCATCCACGGATCATATTTAAGTCAAACAATGTTTTTTTAAATCATCCATATCTTTTAAACCGTAATTCCGATTTGAACATGTTATATATGAAATTTGATTAGAAAAATATGTAGAATATGAATATGAGATTATTTTCACCTGTTAAGTATTTTTAAATATTATTTTGGAATATATTTAAGTCAAACAAATGACTTTCTAAATTATCCGTATCTTTTAAACCGTAACTTCGATTTTAACATATTATATATGAAATTTTATTAGAAAAATATGTGGAATCTAAATATGGTGTTAATTTTACCTGTTAAATATTTTTAAAATATTATTTTGGGAGCAAACTTATAATTTATAGCGTAAGATCCGTTTTCCTTTCGTACCGGCGGCGACCCGGATTGCAAATAAACACCCCACTATAACAATATAGGAAAAAGAAAACATCGATAACTACACATGCATACCTCTGAAAAATGTCGCAGGGGAAAACAACAGATTTCTCATCGCGAAAGTGAGAGAGAGAGAGAGGGAGGGAGAGGGAGGAGAGAGGAAGATAGAGACGCCTTAGGATTAAACATATTCAAACACGTTTTTTTGTTTTGTGTGAACACCGAGGCCATCGCCGGCGAGGGTGAGAAGGAGGATAAGCGGCAACAAAAATATGATGCCTCGCAAAAATAAAGAAGATGGACCTATTGTGGTCTTGAGTGATGGTTGTTGGGTTAAGAGTGTGTGTTATGTTTTCTCTCCCGTTGCAACGCACGGGCTCTTTTGCTAGTAGATATAGATATGAAAAACAGAGTAGACACGGCCACACGGGTTGGTTTTGTCCCGGGCAACACATGCCCTTCGATTTTTCTTTTTTCGGCTTCGCAG
This sequence comes from Triticum aestivum, assembly GCF_018294505.1. Lineage (NCBI taxonomy): Eukaryota > Viridiplantae > Streptophyta > Magnoliopsida > Poales > Poaceae > Triticum > Triticum aestivum. Next base: position 467,012,151 of record NC_057796.1, read on the forward strand.
CCTGCAACACGGACAGGCCTTGATCCTTTGATGGCCGGTTACAACCACCCACCCGACAACTTACACGGTGAACGTCGTTGCCCATTGCCATGACGGTCTACTGCAACACATACAGTGTTCCATCCCTCTCACACGCTCTATGCACCAATAGATGGGCACTTCACTGTGTACTCAAACTAAGACATGACAAGATATTTATTTGTTTTACGAGAGAAATTCCAATTTATTCATCAATCACGGCACTACATAGAACACAAGAGGTAATAAAAATTACAATCAGGTCTATGGACCACCTAGCGACGGCTACAAGCACTGAAGCGAGGCCAAGGCGCGTCGCCGTCATCGTCCCTCCCTCACCGAAACCGTGCAAACATTATTGCAGTAGACAGTAACACTAACAGAGGAGGTGGTCGCCCGTTACCCCAACCGATACATTCGGCGATGATCCGCTGGATGAAGGAGAGCGCGGAAGGGATGTCATCCATATCGCGGTTGCCGCAAAAAACCCACATCTTCTATGGCAGCTCGTTGCGTTGGTGGGGCTCGTGGACGAAGTTCCATCAAGGGCACCACATTTTGCCACTGAAGATCTTGGCTGCACAGTTTTGTTTTCAAGAAAGGGGACTCCCCGGCCTCTGCATCAGAACGATGCATACGACCATCTTAATAAATAAGCAAATAGGTTCAACAAGGTCTTACAGTCTGAAAGAAAGTAACGGCAAGCTCACAAAGAGCCACAACGCCAAAAACACAAAAGCCAAGAGGCCACAACCGATTGGCATAACAAAGATAGGAAAACTAATCGCCTATCCTATTACATGACCGCCATCCAAACCGGTTGAAGATATCCCGTGCTACCATCTCCCACCGGATGGATCCAGTAACCAAACGCTCCCTGGCCTCCGTCGGAGTGAGTAACGACCACATACGGATCAGCGCAGTAGCTCGAAATAAAACCTGCAAAACATGAATATTTGTTGTTCTGTTAAAAGCCAAATCATTTCTGCAGTTCCAAATTGCCCACAACAAAGCACATACTCCTACGCGAATGTGTCTAGTTGTTTCGGACTCAATCCCAACAAGCCACGTTCCAAATAACGTACTGACAGAATTCGGAGGAGTAATATTAAAGACAATGTGCACCGTCTGCCACAAAACTTTGGCCAACGGGCAATAAAAAAAAGGTGTTTGATAGTTTCATCCCGATCACAAAAACTACACCTAGTAGATCATGTCCAGTTGCGCTTTACCAAGTTATCCTTTGTTAATATGACTTGTTTATGTACAACCCACATAAACACTTTAATTTTCAAAGGAACTTTGACTTTCCAAACATATTTGGAACTAGGAATGGCGCTAGAGTTGATGACATCGATATACATCGATTTAACTGTGAACTCTCCAGACCTAGTAAGCTTCCAGCGCAACTGATCGGGCTGATGAGATAGCTGAACCTCCATCAGTCTACTCACTAAATGAAGCCATGCTTTCCACCGGTTGCCAACAAGCGTTCTCCTGAAATGAATATTAAGGGGGATGGACTGCAGTATCGTTGCAACATAAGCATCACGTCGTTGAACAATACTATACAGGGACGGATACTAAAGCGCCAGCGGCGTCTCTCCAAGCCAGGTATCCTCCCAGAAGCACGTGGTAGTGCCATTACCGATTATAAACTTTGTCCTATTGAAGAAGGCTGCTTTGACTCTCATGAGCCCCTTCCAAAAAGGCGAGTCCGTCGGTCTCACTGTCACATGGGACAAAGTTTTGGACTGCAGATACTTACTACGGAGAATCTGCGCCCACGTGGCATCAGTCTCAACTGATAACTTATATAGCCACTTACTGAGAAGACATCTGTTCTTGACTTCAAATTCTCAATGCCAAGGCCCCCGGTCCTTTGGTCGACAGATGATATCCCATTTGGCGAGTCTGTATTTTCTTTTAGTTCATCACTCTGCCAGAAGAATCTGGATCGATAAAAGTCCAACCTTTTCCTAACACCAACTGGGACTTCGAAGAAAGACAAGAGAAACATAGGCATACTCGTGAGCACCGAATTAATAAGAATCAATCGGCCTCCATATGACATGAGTTTGCCCTTCCAGCAACTCAGTTTCTTCTCAAACCGATCCTCGATACACTTCCATTCTCTGTTTGTCAGCTTACGATGGTGAATGGGTATACCTAAGTACGTGAAAGGTAATGTCCCCAATTCGCATCCAAACAATTGCCTATAAGCCTCTTGTTCCTCATTGGCTCTACCAAAACAGAACAACTCGCTTTTATGAAAGTTAATCTTCAACCCAGTCAATTGTTCAAATAAGCATAACACCAGCTTCATATTTCTCGCTTTTGCCAGGTCATGCTCCATAAAAATGATCGTATCATCAGCATACTGTAGGATAGACACACCTCCATCAACTAGATGAGGCACCAAGCCACCCACCTGACCAGCCTCCTTTGCCCTACCTATCAAAATTGCCAACATATCAACCACAATGTTGAACAAAATAGGAGACATTGGATCACCTTGTCTCAGGCCCTTGTGTGTCTGGAAATAATGAACTATGTCATCATTCACTTTAATTCCAACACTCCCTTTTTGTGTGAAAGATTCTACCTGGCGTCGCCAGGCTTCATCAAAACCCTTCATGCGTAAGGCCCGTTGAAGGAAAGGCCATTTGACTTTATCGTACGCTTTCTCGAAATCCACCTTGAAAACAACTCCATCTAGTTTTTTCGTGTGAATCTCGTGGAGCGTTTCATGAAGGACCACAACCCCTTTTAGGATGTTCCTGTCCGGCATGAAAGCAGTTTGGGAATGCTGCACCACAGAATGCGCAATCTGCGTGAGCCTATTAGTCCCGACCTTGGTAAAGATTTTGAAACTAACATTAAGAAGACAGATGGGCCTGAATTGCTCAATTCTCACAACCTCTGTTTTCTTAGGAAGCAGGGTTATCGTTCCAAAATTCAGTTGAAATAGCTGAAGCTGTCCAGAGAATAAATCATGGAACAACGGCAACAAATCCCCCTTAATAATATGCCGGCACTTCTTATAGAACTCCGCCGGAAATCCATTCGGGCCGGGAGCCTTATTATTTTTCATCTGCGAGATGGCCTCAAACACCTCTTTCTCAGAAAAATGAGCAGCCAAAATATCATTCTCAACAGCAGTAAGTTGAGGAACATCCTCAATCCTAGACTCATCCAGAGAAACACAGTTATCCTCTGGAGGCCCAAACAACTGCTTGTAATACTCGGTTATGTATAATTTTAGGTTCTCCTGTTCTAAAATCGTTCCTTCATCTTGCTCAAGCTGAAAGATCCTCTTCTTTCTGTGTTTGCCATTGGCGATCATGTGAAAGAATTGAGTGTTTGCGTCCCCCTGGACAACTCGTCGGACCTTGGCCCGCAGCGCCCACTTTAATTCCTCTTCATGAAGAAGCTCTTTCAATCTCATCTCCGCGTCAAGCTTGGCATGAAGCTCTGAGGCCGGCAGAACCGTGGATTCTGCTTTTACATCTAGGGACTGAATAAGGGTAAGGAGCCTTTCCTTTTCGACCTTGTAAATCCCACTAAGATGCTTAACCCACCCACGTAGGAAACTTCTCAAGTGCATGATCTTATTCTGCCAACGCTCAAGCGCAGTCCTGCCTCCTACATCCTTAGCCCATTCCCTGGCTACGAGATCAAAGAAGCCGTCTCGTTCAAACCAAGCCAGCTCGAATGAAAACGAGTTTTTGTTTCCCAAGTGGGTAGCCTCACCAGAGTCTAAAAATAAAGGCGTGTGGTCAGAAATACCACACGAAAGTGCCTGAACTGTTACAAAGGGAAACTACTGTTCCCATTCGACGCTAGCTAGTACTCGATCCAGCTTTTCAAACGCCGGATTTGGCAACGCGTTAGCCCAGGTGAATTTTCTTCCCGAAAGCTCTATCTCTCTCAGATCCAAGCTTTCAATGATAGTATTAAACATAAACGACCATCTCCCATCGAAATTATCATTGTTTTTCTCCTCACGCCTTCTAATAATGTTGAAATCACGCCCACCAGGATTGGAAGCTGCTCAGAGCCACAAATCCGAACCAGATCAGCCAAGAACTCAGGTTTGAGTTCGGGCTGTGCGGCACCATATACCGCCACCAGAGCCCAATTAAACCCATCGGCCTTCGACCGCACCCGAAACTTAACTGCAAAGTCTCCCATCACCACACTTCGGACTTCGAGCGAATCGCATCTAACTCCGAGTAAGATCCCTCCCGATCTTCCTCTCGGTGGCAGACAATGCCAATCAAAATCAATACCTCCCGATAAAGTATTGAGAAACTGTGGCAAAAAATTATCTCTACCAGTTTTCGACAAAGCGATAAAATCTAGTCTATGCTCGAGAGACGCCTCTGCAAGAAACCTTATTTTAGCCAAGTCTTTCAGACCTCTGCTATCCAAAAGATTCCTTTCATATTTCGTCATGAAATTTTTTAGCAGTATGGATCCTAGCACTCCTACGCACTACCGAAGCCGGGTAAATCTTCTGCTTCCACTTGCGTTTAGGTTTGTTCTGACCCTCCAGCCGGTCCTCACAACCAGGCTCAGTGGGCCTAACCATAATAGTCTCAGATGTGTTATCCTCCTCCTTAGACTCAGGGAGGGGTGGAACAAGATCCGCACAAAAATTATCGAGCACCCTGACCCCCAAAGCATCAATATCGGAATCATTCATGGGTTTAACCGCTGCTAAGTTACGAATCATCTCTAAAGCCCGCTCCGCCTCTAAATCCAGGATATCATTGACGGAATTTGAAATTTCACTATCATTACTACCTAGTGAAACTCCTAATTGGTTTGCATTATTAATAATCTCATCATTAGAAAAATGCAAAATGGAATTAGAGGTATTAACCGACATACCAGTAGTGACCTCAACATCACGAAGCTTGGCCGCCCTCATGACGCACCGCTGCTGTATGTCGTCAACCTCCGGATGATCCTGGAGACGGCAGCTCAACCGTCGCCCCACAGAGACCGAATCTGGAATCCCTCCAAACGCAATAACCTCCTCCCGAGTGACCCTACTCGGGGTGGGGCCTCCTGCCTCACCCCTAACACGCAGCCGGTCAGCCTCCATCGACGAAACCGCGGGAACGCCTGAAAGCGGTGGGGCGCTCCACGGCGCCGCCGAGTCGGTCGCGCCCCGCGGCCAGGAGTTGGAGACGCACCGGGGGAGGGGAGTGCATGGGCCTCCTGCCTGCACTCCCCACCCACCCCGACCCTCCGGCAAGAGGGGCTCGCCGGCGCCACAGGAGGGGCGGCCACCCTAGGCGCCCCAGGGAAAGAGGGCGCCGAGGCCACCTGCCCCGAGCCCCCTCCAGAACCACCTGCAGCTCCGGCACCGCAAGAGGAGAAGAGGGTGCTGAGGCCACCTGCCCCGGACCCCCTCCAAAAGGTAGGACCTCCACCACCGAAACCGCGTCCTAAGCAGGAGAGGGAGTGGCCGCCTGCCTAGACTCCTCCTCCCCTCCCCTGACCGAGGTCGGCGAGCCCCCAAGAACGGGACTCACATCATCCTCAAAATCCAAGGTAGGTAACGTGTGCTCGAAAACCTCGTCTGACTCCATCTGGTCACTCCAAAGTCTCGGAGGCGCAGAAGCAGGCTCGAACGACCCAAATCTCAGAGAGGACATAGGCACCGAAGAGGGTGGTGCCGTCCCATCACCGGGCGTCTGAGAAATGGGCCCCGGTCCATTGGATAACTCTCGTCCAACATCATCGACCAGGTGCCTCCTTAGCACCCGAGCTATCATCTCCCTCGTGCTTGTCAACATCAATCCCATTGGCAGCCGCGGCGAACATATCCTCATCCTCAAACTCAATCACGAGGTTAAAAATCTGGCCTTGATATGTCCACTTGACCACATCAGGCACGAACTCAATCTCCAAAACACTCACCAGCAGCCGGGCTACCCCGTGAGCTCTGGTAAAAGCCATATCCACTCTCAGAGTTTTCCCCACCATAATGCCCAAGCTAGCCACGACCCTAGCATCCTGCATCGGCTTCAAGGGAGCTCCGGAAAAACGCAGCCAAACTTGAGTAAGAGGCTTACCCAGGGGTTCGACTTTCTTCCACTCGCAGAACTCGAGGATGCATTCTGTGCCTGGCACTTTGCACATCCCAAAACTCAGAAGTCTCTGCAAATCCTCAACCGAAGGTAACTCAACCCTAAACATTTTTGCGTCGAGACTAACGAGCTCCCACTGGAAGTCACCTGGAGCTAACTCCTTCAGCCTCTGCACAATCTGGGTCTCAGAGACCTCTCCTTTGGTGACCTTGACAACCCCAGTGGTCAGACTCTGGGTCTCCTCAGGAGTCTCCCTCACGCTAGGAGACTCAAAGAACGTGAGCTCAGCACAATACACTCCATACATCATAAGAGACGGTATCTGATCACGCAAAATCGGACATTCCCCATGTATCATGTGCCGGCTTGCCACAAGTATCACAAAGTTCAGCCACACATTCAGCAATAAATGACCCTTCTCTCCACAACGATAGCACAACATTTTCTCCTTCTTGCGCGCCCACTTGGACGCCTCTGTCCGAATCAGCTCCGTCTGTCGCCTCCACTGACACTGACACCATGGTCTCATTCCCGGGTATCTCAGCATTAGCGAGCGCCGTCACCACATCCATAGCCTGACCGGACAGCACCGTCGCCTCGGCAGCCCCGGCGGCGGCCGTCTGCTCGACGACTACAGGCGGAGGAGGCTGCCATTGACGGCACCGACCACCTCGACCACCACGATGACCGCGGTCACCGCCCCGCTGCCGATAACCCGGGCCAGACGCCCCCTCAACAAAACCACCCGGAGGACCGAGAAAAGGTCTCTCCACCGTACCATCACTCTACCAGGCATATCCACGGCCACCACCCGTCGATGATGAACCACGGTGTTGGCCATCCCCATATGCATTGTAACCATCATCTCCCCATTGACCCCGGGGCGTTCCAGAAGCACCTCCAGCACCCGTGTTATGAGGCGGCGGCGGTGCATGCGTCTGCACCGGCCCATGCCGATTCTGCACCGGCTTCACGATGTAATGAGGCGGTGGAGCCGGCCGAGGATGATGACCGGGCGTCACGCCCTGGTTCCCCGATGGAGGCGGCCGTGGTGCACCACCCCGCCCCGTAGCAGCAGCCACAGTCGGTCCAAGCGCCGGCGGGAGAGAACCAGGAGCCGGGCCGCCCCGTCCCACAACAGGCGCCAGCGCCGAACCCTGCAATGACTGCCGAGCCCCCTCCACGCCCCGAAGCCGCAAGCGCCGTCCCAGGTACCACCACAGCACCACGGCCAGCACCGGAGCCTGTCGGCGGCACAGCTCCGCGACCAGAACCAGAGGACGGCACTGGCGGAGCAGCACGCCCGGTGGCCGGCAGCGGCGCAACCCCGCCGCGACCAGCCCCGGTCGGAACAGCGGGCCTCTTCCCCGGCGGCAAACCCACTCCCCGGCCAGACATGGCCCCTAGGGGACGAATCCGTTTAGCACGCCCAGCACCACAGGAACGAAGACGCGGCTTCCTTCGCTGGAAAACCCTAGCGCCCGGCAAGGAAGACGTCGATGGTGCGATCGATCTGCATGCGGCGTCGCACTCAATGTCACTAGGTACCGGACAAGTCTGGGCCTCATACCCAACTGTCCCCGGCCCAACGACAGTAAGCGGAGCTTCAGCCAAAACCGGCCCACTTCGGCCCAAAAGTGAATTCAAACGCTTCTTCCGAGCCGCCGCGATCTGGATCGCCGGCATCGCCGGCGTCGCAGCCGCGGTCACCATCAGCGCCGCTCGAGGCCTTGCCCGGCGCGCATTCTTCCTCCTCGTAACAGTGATCCACGAATCCGGCCGAATCATGTCGAAAAGCGTTAAGTTTGGGAGACTTACCTTAGGCAGGGAGCCCTTCCATGGCCGGATCGCCGTCGCCGCCATTCTCCGATGCACGACGCGACGGATCATCTCCTTCTTCTCTCCCGCATGAAGTCCAAGTCTGGCCGGATCGTCGGGGGGCAAGACTTTGTCGACCGTCGTTGCCACTTCATCTTCGTCGTACCCGGAATTGAAAAACTCACAGATGAGATCGGAAGGGGTCGGAGACGACGGGGATGCCGCTGGCAAGTCCCCATCCTCGTCCACGTCGTCCTCGTCGGAATCTGCCAGAGCCCAAAACCGGCCGCCGACTTGCCGGCGACCCCCGGCCGAAGATGGCGGGCGATGGCGGGGCGCCCGCGGTCGCCCTCTTGGCTGCACAGTTGTACTTGCCGGATTTTTTACCCGAAGAACTGCTAGTCCCCTCTGACGATCTCCTTTTTCGGTCGGTTCTACCATTCCCAGAAAGAATAAAATGATGCTAGATAATAGTCAAAGCATGAATGGACACACAAGAACGTGATCACACCAGCATGCTTACTGTATTGCGTATACCAAAATCCTGACATGCTGTGTTGGTAGATTCTGAATAGTCCAGGTGAGCTGGGTGACCATGCAAATTCTGGGCATAGAACATTGGGCATAAAAGTTATATTTAGGGCCTGTTCGGTGCTCCCAGCTTCCGCAAATCTGCGAGCGGAGCTAGCCCGAACGGCCCAGCTCCAAGATGCTGGCTTCCTGATCGGAGCGGCACGCACGTACAAAAACTTAAAGCTACGGTTTCGGGGATCTCAGAAATCGGGAATCTGGAGTTGGCGTTATTTACGAGCAGCTGCCAGCACGAAGTGAATCGAGGGGGTCACGTACCGGTTCGCTACTTCTATTTCCCCTGTGCTCGTGTGTTCGACTGGGCCCTAAGCCCACCTTACCTGTTGAGCCGGCAGGCTCCCAGCCAAGTTGGCCTGCTGACGCGTACCTGAAGCTGGAGCGAGGAGCCGAACGAATTTCTGAGCGCTAGCGCTTGCGTCGGAAGCCGGCTATCGAAAAAAGAAGCTGGATTTTAGGATTTATCAGAGTTTGGGAGCTGCCGAACAGGCCCTTAACATTCACTAAGTTGGTACTCCTATATCCTAACATTCACTAAGTTTCAACAGGAAAAAAAAAGACCAGAAGAATGAAGATTGAACCGAGTTTTACTTAGAACCTTGTTTAGGCGGATAATCATAAAGACTCTGCACTAGGTGGATCCAACCAGTACACTTGTCATCAGTCAGTGACCGACTCGGAAATAACTTTTTTATGTGAACTAGAATTTTATTCAAGGTTAATAATGTTTGGAATACAAACTATATTTGGTACAGATCCTAGCCACAAGTGGCGACCAGAAGTTAGTGTAGAGGCCTTCTTTGCCAATGCATGATCTTCAAAATTGCTCTCCCGCTTCTCGTAAGTGAAGCAAACATCATCAAACTCCTTTTTTCTATGATTGGTCTCTGTCAGCACCATCGCATAGGAAGCTGCGGCTCCCTTCTTGATGTTCGTTATAACCTCCATATAGTCTGAGGCAATCACCAACCTGCGTAAATTAAGGTCTGTCGCCAATGCAAGTGCCTCGTTGCAAGCTAGCTTGTGCCTCTAAGCTCGCAGGATCAACAAGACCCTCAAAAACCATTGCGGAGGCTCACTCCTGCATACAACAATAGCGACTCCCACGTGTTGCCTTGGCGGGACAGCCCACTATCAACACTAACCTTTGCAGTGTTTCCCTCAGGTGCAATCCATCTGTGGTTCCTTTGACGGGTTACTGAATAAGGGTTTGTGTGGCTGGGAAATAGCTGATATGGTAGATTAGGAGGAAGATGCAGCGGGCCTGTGTCATGTTGCTGATTGGATTATCCGTTGATCATCGATGGTTCCTGGTGCCTCATATGCCTACACCTACAATATTCTAGTCCCTAGCACGTAGATATGAAATAAATAATGCACGAATAGGAATCACTAATTCCACTACAGAGAAATAAGACGAGAATAAGCTAATCATCTTTGGCTTTGGGAAGCGTCACTCCATATAAAAGACTTGGGTGCATGGTAGAGGTAGTGACATGAAGTCCTTGGTTTTCCGTCACTTTAATAGCTAAGAATTCCTTGGTTATGAGCTCAGTCCTCGAGTAGGTAAGAACCTAATTTGTTGTCTTTGTTTCACCCAGGGTAAGTCGGATACAATGAGAACTTCAAACAAAAGATCAATGCCCTGAGAATGTTTGTCCTCGGCTAGGTCAATCTATTAGGCTACAAGAGCTTCGAACAAACATTAAATTTCGTTGGTTTATAATAGAAGTATTTATCTTCGGTCTCTACACCAAGATGATGCAATTAGCCACGAGAAAAGAGGTACACATTAAGTATTCGGCGAGGAAAAACAAGCTAAGTAATTGTTAGTATTTTGTGACTCAACGTGTTAATTAGACCCTTCATTATCTTGGCCAGATAAATTGGTAATAAGTTTCACCTTGAGGACGTCTTCTTTATTATTATTTTACGCTTTGAACTTAGGAAGAATCTAAAAAGATTTCCCCTTCTCACAATTGTCCAAATTTGAATAACTCTTTGAACTGCCACCGCCAAGACCACCTATAACAATACAGCTACCTATACAAATTTGATCAGACCATGCACCGTAGTGTTGCTCCGGGATTATCTGACATGCAATGGCTAATTAAAAAGGATCGCCTAAACCTAAGGTGGCCTACTTTTTTTTTTGTCAATTTCAATCAATTGCATTCAAGCCGTTTGATCGGGAAATGAGCGACCAAATATGTTTCTTCTTCCTCCAACCGTTTTCTGGATTAGAATAAGCAGTCCGAGTCAATTGCATCCAACCTGATTTCTCTCCCGTCCCTCCATGCCTTGCGTTCCTCAAGTTCCCGTCCGGTCCCTCATGTCCACGACATCCACATCTCAGCCCAGGCTCACCCGACTCGGCATTAGGCATTACATATGGATGAAGTAGATAGATCGGCGTATTATGAGCGGGTTTTTTAAAGATCTCTGAATGCAACTTGAGCATTCACAATTTGGTTTTATTCGTGATTGTGAAACCATATGCATTGCTACTGTTGTCAGTTGGTCCCGTTCATTTATGTTTGCTATAGTTGTCCTTCCTCTACTGCCTAAGCATCCTTTACATTCTTTCCACTACCCAATGCAGGCATATCTTAGGCAGATCATTTTACGTATCCGTGGTCAAGTTATTAGATAGCCACCAGTGACATGCTAAGGACACGAGGTAAGCCGCCCCGTCCATATCATACCCAGGGCGGTCCACATATATACGGGGCCAGGGGCAGGAAGACAACAAGGGGCCCTTGTTTTTTTCTTTTCTTGACACACATGAACCGAAAACATTTTGTATGTCAAAACCAAAGTAAATATTCAGTAGATGGAATAGATAGATCCATTATCTTTGAATTCTAAAACTAACTCTACAATTTATTTATCGACCAAGAGAACTTAAAAAATTTACTATATATTGCCAGTTGCAGTGATTCCTGAAAGAACTACTCGTCCGGTAAAATTTTGTCGACCGGGTTTTTTGGGAATTATACTTGTTCATATATAAATGTTTTTTTCACTCATATCTTCATCACTATTACTAGAGAAATGCTTTTGACAAGACATGTCACCATATAAGGTGCGTAAAAGATGTTCAATACAGATCAGAAAAGCACCTGGATATCATACGGCATAATGTGAATTTGTATGAATGCCACAATAGTCAGCACAAATGAGAAGCCAACACCATGAATTGAATTAACGTCTCCCCTTCTCCTAATCTCCTTAATGCTTTCTCAGAACCGATGAGGAGCAGAAGCATTTAAGAAGACCTATGCAAGTCAGCAGATCTGAAGGAGTTAGAGCCAGAGATGGAGAGCAAAGCTATTTGAATTTGAATCATTAAACTAAGGAAGAGAATTACAGGGAAGATGCAGATCTCTGTGATTGGAAGGACCGATGATCATCTGTTAATCGCTTGCTGCGCCCTTGAAATCTGAAAGTCACTGAAACGGTGACGTTGTTCATGGACTGTGAATTTAGGCAAAGTTGGGAGGAGAGGAGTCACCGAATACGGAGGAGAACGAGGGACTTGGATCCAGTGGAAACCAATTTGACTTCTCCGATTTGACTTCTCCATGAGTATTGCTCGTATATCCACCAGTTTAATGGGCTTTACACTTGCACGGTTGCACCTTGGGCCCTATTTTTTTTCTCTAGATTTCCCTGGCCTGAGACAAAAACACACTGGTTCTACTACCAGCTGGGTCGGGGCCCCAACCTCCTGGGGGCCCAGGGCGGGCGCCCCGCTGCCCCGGCCTATGGGCCGGCCCTGCTCATACCCCACGAAATCACCCCATGAGTCGCAGTGGACACCAGCGACAATCTCATCGACCTCAAGGCTCACGCGTCTTGATGTTGAACGTGAATGTCCCATGGCTACTGCTGCCTTCTCCAAGCGTGAAAAGAACGATGCCGCTCCTGTCGCATAACCACCGCAAGTGGACCACAAGGTATGATCTCACCTTGAACTCTACCTGGGGCGACATGAAGAAGCCGGGCCTGAACTCCCACTTGCCGATGTTGGGATCAAACAAGTAAACCATGGGACCCTACCACATGCAGAGTAAATAAAAACGGAGGGAGTATATTAGCAATACACTACACTAGATGGATCCAGTTATTTCGCTTATCACCAATCAGTGACCGATAGGGAAATAGCTGATGTGGCAGAGTAGGAGGAGGAGGAGGAGGAGGAGGTAGCCTATCATCAAGACACTACACTAGGTGGATCCAGCCAGTTCGCTCATCACCAATTAGTGCCGACGAGGAAATAGCTGATGTGGCAGAGTAGGAGGAGGCAGCCGGACAGTGTCCAATTGCTATATGGATTGTGTGTTAATCATCGATAGTTCCTGGTGCCTCCTATGCCTACACCTACAATATTCCATCCCTAGGGTGCATATATGAAGCAAATAACGCATGTAATAGGAATCAATAATTCCACTCAAGAGAAAAGAGAGGAGGAATAAGCTATTCGTCTTTCGGTTTGGAAAGGCTCACTCCATATAAAAGACTTGAGTGCATGGTAGAGGTAGTGACATGAATTCATTGGTTTTCCATCACTAATAGCTCAGAATTCCTTGGTTATGAGCTCAGTCCTCGAGTAGGTAAGAACCAAATTTGTTGTGTTTGTTTCTCCATGGGTAGGTCGGATACAGTGAGAACTTTAAACAAAAGATGAATGCCCTGAGCTTTTTTGTCCTTGGCTAGGTTAGTATATTAGGCTACAAGAGCTTTAAACAAACATTACATTTCATAAGTTCAATGTAGAAGCATTGGTCTTCGGTCTCTACACAAGAATGATGCCACCGGACAAGAGAAAAGAGGTATACATTCTGTCCTTGGCGAGAGAAAAGAGCTAAGGGAATCTCCAATGCTGACCCTCAAATCGGACACCGCATTCTCCGAGGATCGGTGAGGACCATTCCACGAAACCTGGTGCGGGAGCTGGCCATCCAAAGATTGGCGCAAATACCCGCCTCTTTTTTGTAAAGCCCACGAGATCAAAATAGCCGCATGTCAAATTCTAGTTTATCTAAAAAGGTTCAAATAGGGTGGTAGTTCTAATTTAAATGGTATAATCCAATAAATTTTTCGAATTAAAGTAGGTCAAACTTAAATTCAACTAGTACATATGTACTAGTTGTTCCCTTTAACCACCCAGAGATGATCAATCGAATCTTTGTTCAAATGCTCGACGCTGAATTTGTTGATGCATTTGAATAAACTCATCAAACGTGGCTGGATTCTGCTCTAGAAGTTCGATTGGATCATTCATGTTCTCAAATTCAAGTGTTGTGGCATCATCTTTATGCCCATCCTCTATGATCATGTTGTGCATGATCATACAACATGTCATCACCTCCCACAAGGCCTCCAGATCCTATTGTTTAGCAAGACCATAAACAACTGCAAAATGGGCCTGAAGAACTCCAAACAGCGAGACCACGACAGTAGCAAATTTGACCATGCCCCCACCCACGCGGATGCAGGCGAAAGGCACTACAATACCGGGTCCAGCAAGCAAATGAGACCCACCCGTCATGCACGCAGAGACAGAACGATGATATAAAGAAGGACCAATGGCTGAGCCCTTTGCCACCACCGTAAAAAGTACATTCGCTGGTCAATCGAGCGAACCAAATCTACCGTGCGATGCAGGTCGCCCAGAATGGCGGGTAGCATAGCGGTTTTTATAGGATAGATTCCTTCCACTGTCCGACGTACGTGTCTTAGAGCATCTCTAACATGCGCCCCTAAACTGCCTCACACGCTGAAAACCAGCGTTTTTGTGCGCCGGAGACAAAAAGCAGCGCTTCAGCAGTCACTGTTAAGTAGAGCGCACTCAAAAAACTTTAGCGCACGGGCTGCAAATTTGGGGCGCCGGATTATGCGCGCGGGCCGCTGCAGGTGGGGCCGTCGGGTTGGGCGCCATTTTGTTGTGCATCTCGAAAATCTCTTCGTCCCCCCCCCCCCCCCCCCCCCCCAAAAAGACTATTTTGACGTTGTAAAAGTATTACAGCGCGCCGGTTGGAGATGCTCTTAGCCAGATCATTTTATGTATCCATGATCAAAGTGATTCATCATCAGTGACATGCTAAGGACGCGAGGTAAGCCGCCACGAGTCGCAATGGACGCCAGCGACAATCTCGTCGACCTCACGCGTCCTGACGTTGAACGCGAAGGTCCCATGGCGACCGCTGCCTTCTCCGAGCGTGAAAAGAACGACGCCGCTCCTCTCGCAGAACCACCGCAGGTTGACGGCAAGGTATGATCTCAGCTTGAGCTCTGCCTGGGGCGGCATGAAGAAGCCGGGCCGGAACTCCCACTCGCCGCGGTCGCCCGTGTTGGGATCGAACAAGTCGACCGTCATACAGAGTCTGTCGACGCAAACTCTGGACGTGATGCAGCAAAGCCTCTCGTCGGCGGTCACGCCTAGCAATCGGGTGCTCTGCTCCATGTGTGTCGGGAGGCCGGTCTGCGGCATGGGCGCCTCCCTCGGCTCCGGCGTGTCGATCCGCACTGCCAGCGCCGTGCGCAGCAGCGGCCAGTAGGCCACGCCGCGGAGCACCATGGCCTGGCCGAGCTCGCGCACCTTCGCGCTCTTGATCTTGCGGCCTGACCTCCTGGCCTCCTCGCTCCAGCGGCCAAGGTCCGAGGAGTAGGCGCGCAACGCGGTGAACCCGCGGCGGTTGTAGACGATGAGCAGGCGGAAGAAGGTGGCCGGCAGCGGCGACGGGCCTTGGCCGCCGTCGTGCTCGCCGGCAAACAGTGCACACGCGTACGTCCCTGGCATGTCGTCGCCGGACAGGGGCGGGAGCAGGGCCATGTGGCCCGTCATCGGGTTGCAGACGCATAGCTCGAGGCCGGCGGCGCGGCCCTCGTGCCGAAGCTCCAGGACGAGGCGGCCGTTGCGGGACGCCACCGGACGGGAGTGCTCGAAAAACCGGCGGCCCACAACGTCGTGGAAGGCATCGGGCAGCACACCGAGCGAGGCGCTCGGGAGTCCGAGGAGCCGAGCGCCGGAGCGGGTCGGGACGAAGCGAGGCCCCGGCCTCGAGACGGCCGCGCACTTGCGTGCGGTGACGCGACCGGCGGCGCCGTCCTCGCGCTGGAAGAAACCGAGGAAGAGGCGGGGGAGCGGCGGCAGTGCCAGGGCGCGGCACCGGGAGAGCACGGCGGCCTCCTGGGCGACCACGCGGCCCCAGCGCCGGCACGTGCTCGCACACCGGACGACGTCGGCATAGCCCGAGCACCGCGCGAAGACGGCCGAGAGGGCGTCGTCCGGGAGAAGCGTCCCGTTGTCGTGGTCGCTCAGATTGTCGCCTCCAGCGTCTCCCTGGCGCCGCCGCGAGAGCCAGCCTATCCTGTACGGCGCCAGCCGGTGGACGCGTCCACGCGCTCGGCGGCGCTGCGGCGGCATGGAGACTGCGGGCGCTGGAGCGGATGGAGGGATCGATCCATCTGCCGAATGCCGATCCGGTCTGTGGTATATATAGCCCCCCAACGCGGACCACGACCTCCAGTCGGTTTCCGAGGGTGAGAGCATCTCCAACACGCGCCGAACGCGCCGCGCGCAAAAAACTGCTTTGCCGCGCGCCCATCGCCTGGTTTGGCGCGGCGCGCAGCGCTGGCTCCAGCAGCCGCGCTAAAATGCAGCGCGCACACAGCTCCAGCAGGGCGCAAAAATGCAGCGCGCGACTCTCGCACAAACAACATATGCATTTCAAAACAGAAGCAAAAAGATCAAACACAAACAAAAATAAATCAAAATAAATAGTTCAATTTCGTTATTACAACTCAAACAAACTGCACCGGTGGCAACTCACCATTTGCAATCTTATTCATCAGTGGTGACCGGTTGACAACATTGATGTCATTCAAAGATCCAGGCATTCCAAAGAATGCATGCCAAATCCAAGTATCTTGATCGGCCACCGCTTCAAGGATATAGTGGAACCCTTTTTTTGGCCGTGGAATTGCCCATGCCATGCCTTTCGACAATTCTTCCAACTCCAATGCATGCAATTTATTGAGCCAAGCATGCCAGGAAAGCCGCGAGCTTTGTTCATCGCCAATAGCCTTGCGACGTCTTCAACATTGGGAGATCTCAAATACTCCTCGCCAAACACTTGCACAATTCCGACTACGAAGCGCTTGACACACATGATGGCTTGGCTCTCACCCATAGCCAAGTGATCATCAACTAGATCAGTCGGTATACCGTATGCCAACATACACAAAGCGGCTGTCACCTTCTGAAAGGTGCTATGCCCGAGCTCTCCGGCGGCATTCCTCCTTTGCTGAAAAAAGCGGTCATGGCTCGCTAGTTTCTCTGCAATGCGCCTGAACAACTCGGTGCTCATCCTAAACCGGCGACGAAAATACGAATCGAGGTATGTGGGATTCTCCGCAAAATAATGCCTAATCAATCTGTTGTGGGCATCGATCCTATCCCTCCAAATTTTCTGCCGACCCATAACCGAACCACCGTGCTTCGGTTTTTTATTGATATGCATAGCTAGGATCATTGCAAGATCCTCCTCCTCTTCCATATAAAATTCTTCTTCGGAAGAATCATACGATGAACTCATCTACAATGTTCAATACTATGCTATAAAAACTACAATCAACATGCACGAAATTCATGGCTTTTGAGCAATACATACCTTCTAGGCGTTTGTCGAACACCTTGCGGGCGGCGAGCGGCAGCGAGCTCCCGGGAGCTGTTCGTCGGAGGACGGACGCGCGCGAGGGGCGGCGGGACTAGAGGGGGGGGCGGAGAAGCCGCCGCGGGGCGGGGATAGGCCGGGGAACGGTCGCCGGGTGGCGCGGTCGGCGGCGGCGGCGCGGCTGGATGGGGGTGGGAGTTGCGAGCGAGCGCGCGAGAGTCCAGCGCGCGGGAGCGGGCGCAGCAAATAAGCGGCGCGCGATTGAGTTTCGGCCCGCGCACGGAACTACATATGCTGCACGCGCTGCTTTTGCGCGCCCGCTGGAGCAACTATATTGGTTGCGCGCGTGCTAAAACAGGCAATTTTACGGCGCGGCGCTAGTTTGGTGCGGCTGTTGGAGATGCTCTGAATAGGTGCCAAAAATGCGTGTGAGTTACCGCCATATATATTCCTCATTCAGAAATCAGAATTCAAGTGCGTGCTTGTCTCTCATTGATGGAAAGTGTCTTTTACTACTAACATCAACCGTGTTTATATCAAAACTAAGCAGTCTGAACAAGGTTTGTGTTTCTTGGTAAACTGCCCCATGTACCCCTAAGAAGGGGAACCCTATCCCGTTCCACCCGGATTCGGATGATGCATTGTCGGTACTGAGCAACGCGAGCCGCCACCGGGGAGCACTATCGAGAAACATGTCGTCACATACCCACTCAGCTTCTCCATGCTAACGAAACCCAAGCTACCAAACACCGCCACCCGCGGAAGCTCAAATTCGAGCACCCCAACACCCCGGGCGGCGCCTCTCCTAGAAAGTCATGACGCACATGGCACCACCACCGCTCAATCCAAGACGGCCAAAACTGAAAGGGGCCTCGGGAGTGAGGCTGGGGTGGAGGGGAGGGACCTCGGCGACGCCTCCAAGGGGAAAGTGGTGACCATGGCCGTCGCCACAGCCGGGGCGGATAGACCAACCAGGGTTTCCCCCGATCCCAGGCCACCTCCATCAGCACCCACCAGCACCATGGCCGACGGCCAAAACTGCAAGCCACTAAGGATGGCGGGAAAGATGAAGTAGAAGGGAGGACCTTGTACCTCTAGATCCGGCGAAGGGGGAACTCCACACCTTTTCGTGACCAACTCCTGCCCGTGACTCACCACCCATGCGGTCGAGCGTCCGACCACCAACCTCTAGCAAGCGCTGACAGCCGAAAGACACCACCGCCCCAGGATCCGCATTCCTCCGCGAAGGGCCCAAGCTACGAGCTCCTTGCCGCCACCGTCACCGGCGCCCACACGGGCTTGCCCGACGACTAACTCGGGTGGTGACAAGGGAGAAGAGGAAGGGAGAGGTGGTGGCGGGAAGGAAGGCCTAGTCGCCTGCGAGTCACCAGATGGAGCGACACGAGGGCCTTGGTTCCGATAACCAACAAATTCGAGAGTGGACCACATTGCAGTGAATTGACCCGATATGCATTGTTCAAAGATTGTATATATGTGTATTTGTACAAAAGAAATGAAGAAGTGTAGGTAAGGAAAAAATAACAGTAAGAATATAGATTGTATATATTTGTATTTGTACAAAAGAAATGGAGAAGTGTAGGGAAAAATTAAAAAAATGTGTGTATTTGTACAAAAGAAATGGAGAAGTGCAAGGAAAAATAACAGTAAGAACATATATTGTATATATTTGTATTTGTACAAAAGAAATGGAGAAGTGTATGTAAGAGAAAAAATATGTGTATTTGCACAAAAGAAATGGAGAAGTGTAATGTGAACCAACCTGTGGTTGGATGGTTAGAGGGAATGTGGTATTCCCGGCTCACCGGGGTTCAAATCCTGGTGCTCGACGAGGCGCCTACGGTGACTTCGTAAATCTCAAGATGATATGCCGGCTCAGTCTTTCAGATGTGCTCATAGGGATAGGGTGTGCGTGTGCGTCTTCATAGGGGTGAGTGTATGCGCGTGTATATGAGCGCTTGTGTCTGTGGTGATGTTAAAAAAAAAGTGTAAGGAAAAAGAACATAGATTGTACTCCCTCTGACCATATAGAAAAAATAACGGTACGCCTGTGGTTTGTAAAAGAAAACGTGTAAGGAAAAAGAACATAGATTGTACTCCCTCTGACCATATAGAAAAAATAACGGTATGTAAGAGAAAAAATATGTGTATTTGCACAAAAGAAATGGAGAAGTGTAAAAAACATAAACATATTCACGCTCGGTGGGACTCGAACCCACAATCCTTTGATTAGAAGTCAAATGCCTTGTCCATTAGGCCACGAGCGCCTTGTCTGTATAATGTTAATATACAACTCCTTTTTACGGATATCTGCTCACGCATTAAAGAATTTGAAGATAGCTGTTCATTCAAATTTGATGGTACGGTATCCTTTTATATACGACTCTTTTATATAACTTTATTTTGTGTTTCGTCCGGTTCCCCAAATTTCTAAAGACGGGTCTGTTAAGAAGAACATGATAAGCAGCTCAAAAAAAAGGGAACATGATGAGAAAGAGCTAACGCACCCG
The DNA here is from genome assembly GCF_018294505.1 of Triticum aestivum. Classification (NCBI taxonomy): domain Eukaryota; kingdom Viridiplantae; phylum Streptophyta; class Magnoliopsida; order Poales; family Poaceae; genus Triticum; species Triticum aestivum. The sequence goes on from NC_057796.1 coordinate 467,031,888, forward strand.
AGATCACTAGTCAGAGCGTACTTGTTGCAAAGGCAAAGGTGACTCTCTCCTTATTTTTTTAGTGACAACTGACTCACTCAATGTGTGGCATTTGTGCAACCTGAGAGTTTTGTGCGTTTTATTGTTCATTCGTTTTTTCGAAAAGTTTATTTCTTGAACCGTGTGTTCAAATCACAAACTGTTTTCATCATTTCGTTTCTCGTGTCGAGATCTTTAAAACTAGATCTCATCTTAATAGGTCCGAACGAATTTTTATCTTGCAATTCACTGCAGGAATTGAACTTAAAATGTGGAGTTTTTTTGCAATTCACTCCAAGCATACACAAAAACTAATAAATTACATAGTAGTTGAAACAAGTCAAGTGAAAATAGTCTGGATATGGGAACACAGCTTGCTCATAGCCTGACAATAAGTCTCGTCTTAATTCCAAGCCACAGCTGAAAATAACTAACAGGCAATATTATCACGCTTCAGAAGCACACGAAAACACACGAAAACACAAGAAGCACACGGAAACACAAGACGAGATCCACGGAATCACATGCATTGTAACCTTGCACTAAAAGAAGTGCACTGTAACCCCGTTCCCCTCGCTTTTTCCCTGCTGATGAAAATTAAGAAGATTTTTTCAAAAGCGATATTTATGAAGATGCATACATGCCTTTCCCCACACCTAAATACGTGTTGGTCTGTATTAGAAGAAAATGCAAATTAAGCACAACGTCACAAGCGGAGCTGAGACAAAAAAAAAAGACAAAAGGGTGTGGCTAGGTCTCAGTCGACCAAGTCTCAATCAAGTGATATACTATTTGAGAAGAAAAAGAAAAACTGAAAATAATTTTTTTTTTACAAATCTCCATGCAAAATCAAAGGAAGATAGCATTAATTGAGACATAACAAAGTCTTAGTCGACTGAGACTTAGCAAAACAGAAGACAAAAGTATACTTCCCATCCCTCAATTTATGGAGGAGTCTAGATTTGGTCGCTCAACTCTAAAACCGAACAACTTGCAGCCTTAACTACTGAAACCGGACAAGATTCATCCCGGTCACGATTTTTACCAGTTTTGGTGTTGTCCCACCCTGGTTTTGACTGTGCTGACTCAAATTCACATACTTTTTCCAAGTCCACTTAATGTTTTCAAATTCGGGTACTTTTTTCAAATACGTGATTTTTTTTAAAAATTCATGTACTTTTTTCAAATCCACGTAATTTTTTCAAGTTCACGTACATTTTTAAAGATTATATAGTTTTTTCAAATTCATGCAATTTTGTTAAAATTGACGTACTTTTTCATATTCACGTGCATTTCAAGCTTGAAAAAAAATACTTGGATTTGATAAAATTACACGAACATGGAAAAAATATGCGGATTTAAAAAAAGTACGCAAATTAAAAAAAACACAGATTTGGAAAAAGTACGCAAATTTTAAAATAGTTCACGGATTTGGAAAAAAGTTTTTTTATTTTTGAAAAAATTACGCGACCTTGAAAACACTACGTGAATTTGAAAAGAGTATGTGAATTTCAAAAAGTTCATAGATATGGAAAAATTACATGAATTGGGTCAGCTCCTGTCAAAACCGGGGTGAGTCAGCACCAAAGCCGGTCAAAACCGAGACCAGGGACGAACCTCGTCCGGTTTCGGTGGTTGGGGATGTAAGTTGTCCGATTTCAGAATTAAGGGACCAAATTTAGACTTTACCAAAAATTGAGGGACGAAAAGTATATTTTCTTAAAGTAAAAAACAAGGCTTTTGTACGGAAGCAGGAAAACAAAGGAGCCAAAATAAACCGCCAGCCTAAGCAAGAGAAAGTGAGAAGAAAGAAGAGGCAGGAATACATAGAAGAAATGATAACAGACGGAAAGGAAATGTATTACCTCCGTTCCAAAAAACTTGTCTTAGATTTTTCTAAATACAAATGAGTGTAACACTAAAACTAAAACGTATCTAGATATATCCGGGAGTACTTTATTTAATAGCCACTGCTGAAATAGGCCATCAAAATAGTCCAACCGGGAGCTTGAGCCCCTGATTCATTCCTCTAGAGCAACCTCTAGGGAAGAACAGCGCCACATTATCATCACACATCCCTCCAGCAATCAGTGATTAGTTATCTGACGATAATCACCCGACAGGGAACAGCTAACTCCACCATGGACAAAAAATTGACAGACACTGCTGCTCATCGGAGAACATCCGTAGTCCAGAAAACATGGTAGCCGTCCGATGTTCAGCTGCAAGCTAGCTTATCCTCTGTTCACGGTACCAACCAGGAACACCATTAGCATCCAGCCGAGAGAGTTTTCCTTTTAATCCACACCAGTGCTTGTGGAGCAGCTTTCACAATAATAAACCCTCCAGATTCCGCAGCCCCACCATCATCTTTCGCCTTCGCTGATAATCCCGTCCCCTCCCACCCACGTACGCATCCACCAGATGTAATAATGCGGCCATCAGGGAAGGAAATCAGTTGCCTTTCGTCATCCCTGATATCATGACACATACCACACTGAAATCTTTGAACCATCGGGACAGAGACGCTGCCTCCCACCCCCCCAACATGCTGTCTCAACCATCGTTTGTTCCACCCCAACATGGGCGTTCGTGTAGATGTGCGATCCGGGTCACGCATGTCACGAAAAGCGTCCACAGGTAAAAAAATCTTGCTGGTTTGAGCGCATTTGTAATTGGGAACATTCCTTAAAAGGACCAGGTACATATCTTGCTATATACATATGCATCATTGGTTCAGATCTGTATATGCAGCTCCATAGTTGTGCGATCTGCAAGTGTTAGCACAGGCATTTCTCACTTGCCGGTCATGCTCTGAAATTGCCGATCTTTCTTTTAGTCAAGATATAGATACTGTAGTGTAGCTTCTAGAAAAGTTGAGAGGGGGCGTGGCCATTGCCAGGATCTAACTCTCGTATGGTTCATTAGTTCAGGAAAGAGGTGAAGATCAGCTATGAAGGGGAGCAGGCTGATTACTCTTCTGTTTATCGGGTATCTCGCAGCAGCTGGACAGTGTAAGCATACATAGACTGCATTCTTACTCTTCTGTTCATTGTCTGAAGAAAAGAATTGCCACACTGTGCACTAAGGAACACTGCATCTATTTGTCTATTTGATAGGCTACCAATATCATGGCTCACCGTTACATGAAGGCAAAATCAACGTGAAAATGTGCATCCCAAGGAGCTGCGACGATCCAAATAACCAAGTCGGTTCCAAAGGGTGCTACTACTGCGTCTCACGTCCGGGCAAAGCGTCGTGTTGGCACAAGTTGAAGGAATGCCAAGCAAATTGCCCAACCTGCACTCCGAATTGCCCACCGGGCTCGGCAATTGAATTTGAAGCATGCACATGAGTGCTTGAATAATTATGTTCATGTTCGTTACTGTAAGTTAGCTCGGTGATGTTCGAACAAAATAAATGTGTTGATGGACACGTATCATTGCCTCGAGTTTGTGCGTCCAATCTGGTAAGATTGGTTTCAGCTAAATGTATGTCAGGGTTCATGATTAATAAAGTGAAACGAAGAATGGTCCCTCTTGGCCATTCTTCACGTATGTCAGGGTTCTGATATGTACATGCTGTCGTGGGCATGACCGCCGAGGTACACTTCATAGGCTTCCAGGATGCACGGCACGCGGCAAGTGAAGTGCTCCTCGACGAACTTGTCAAAATGCTGGATGGAGATAGGATCATAGGAGGGGAGAGACCCATCAATATTATTCAGTAAGCATATTGTTTCTTAGTGTTGAAACGTAGGAGTACAACTGAAGTTAGTACAAAAGTGTACAAAATTATGGTTGGTTAGGCATATTCATCTGAGATACACTCGAAAAAAAAAAACTGGCACAGGTTCTACTCAGAACACATATCATTCTAACTTCTAGATACTAGCATTTAGTTCTATAATTTTGTTAGTGCTACGAAAATTCAGTTAAGTCATATCAATGTTATCAGAGCAAGTGTATGGGATATTCAGGTCATACGTTAAGCGCACAATTTAAAGAGTTGGTGACTTGCCCTTGGTGGTTTGTGCAAAATGTACATCATGGACTTGCAAGAATGCGTTGTATGTGATGGAGTTCTTCTCTGGACCCTTGTTCAATGTTTTGATCAACAAATGGGGCCTTATGAAAACAAAACTGGCTAACAGGGTTTTTACCTGGAGTAATAATCAGGACAACACTATCTTTGCTGCCATTGATAGGGTTTTTTCTTCCACTAATTGGGATGCCCATTTCCCTCTTACCACCCTATGTGCTTTACCTACAGTAGGCAGTGACCACTCCCCCCTTCTTTTGGATACCGGAGAAAACAACACCCCTACTTCTAGATTGTTTAGATTTGAAAAATTGTGGTTCAGTCACCCTGAGTTTATTACTCTGGTGCATAAAATCTGGAATACTCCATCTCCTTTTGATTCTGCCATTGACACATGGCAATTTAAAACTAAGTTGTCCAGACAAAAGGTGAGAGGGTGAAGTATAAATATGGGGACAACTATGAAGAGGAAGAAAAGAGAACTAATCCAAGATTTTGATATTCTGGATGTTTTCTCTGAGAAAAACAGATCTTCTCCTGAGGATATCCACAGAATGGAAGAGAACAAAGAGGAGCTGAGTGATATTTGGAAAAAAGAAGAAACTGCGATGTGGCAGAGGTCTAGAGATTAAAAAGATTCTAGAAGGGGATAGGAATACGGCTTATTTTCATGCTGGCAAATCAACATCGGAGAAAAAAAATCACCTTTCGGTTTAGAAAAACCTAGATGACCCTGTCAATTCTACTAAAGATATGTTGGAGGTTGCCACTAATTTTTATAAAAACTTATTTGGATACGAACCTAAGCCGAATATTCATTTAAGTGACCATTTTTTGTCTGAGGACGAAATGGTATTCCAAGAAGAAAACATTAGTTTAGAAAAACCCTTTTCTGAGGAGGAAATAAAGAGGCCATTATGGGCTTGGATGCTAGTGGAGCCCCTGGCCCTGATCGCCTCTCTTTCCTGTTTTACCAAACTTTCTGGGATTTAATCAAAAAAGATTTCATGGCCTTGGTTCGGGATTTCGAGGAGGGCTCTCTAGATATATAGAGGCTCAACTATGCTATTGTAACATTGATCCCTAAGGAATCTGATGGATATGGAGAAATTTAGGCCTATATGCCTTAGTAATTGCTCTATAAAAATCTTTAGCAAAGCTATGCCTAATAGAGTGTCTCATATGTGGGACAAAGACTACTTTCTCCGTGTTAGTGTGCGTTTGTCCGAGGGGGATTCATTCTAGAAAGTGTGGTCACAGCCCGAGGCCATCCATGAACTACATAACTCTGGCAAGACTGGGGTTATCCTTAAATTATACTACGAGAAAGCTTACGATAGGGTTAACTGGGATTTCTTGGTGGAGATGCTAACCTCTAGAGGGTTTGGCAATAAGTGGATTAGGTGGATCTTGTCCATCATCGAAAATAGCTCCTTTAGTGTTCGTATTAATGACACCAATGGACCTTATTGTGTTGGTGGGTGATACGTCTCCAACGTATCTATAATTTTTTATTGTCCCATGCTATTATATTATGTGTTTTGGATGTTTAATGGGCTTTAATATGCTCTTTTATATTATTTTTGGGACTAACCTATTAACCGGAGGCCCAGTGACAATCATGGCGTAGCTTAGGTGGTTGGAGCCTTTGGGACAGTACGTGAGATCCTGAGTTTGATCCCCCACATGACCAAATATTTTTGCACACTAAGGCATAGCCTAGTGGTGGGAAGGGGCTGATGCCTTCCCACCCACCCAGGTTCAAGGCATGGTACTTGCAATTTGGGGTTGTTGCACCAATTATACTGTAGGGGGTTCCCTTACAGTCTTTCTGTCAAAAAAAACCGGAGGCCCAGTGCCAGTTGCTGTTTTTTTGCCTATTTTAGTGTTTCACAGAAAAGGAATATCAAACGGAATTCAAACGGAACGAAACCTTCATGAGGATCTTTCTTGGAACAAACACAATTCAGGAGACTTGGAATGGAAGTCAGAGACGCAACGAGGCGGCCACGAGGCAGGAGGGCGCGCCCAGGGGGGTAGGCGCGCCCCCACCCTCGTGGGCCCCTCGTAGCTCCACCGACCTACTTCTTTCGCCTATATATACTCTTATACCCTGAAAACATACAGGGGAGCCATGATGTCTACTACGCAACCTTCTTCTTGTAGACGTTGTTGGGCCTCCAAGTGCAGAGGTTTGTAGGACAGTAGCAAATTTCCCTCAAGTGGATGACCTAAGGTTTATCAATCCGTGGGAGGCGTAGGATGAAGATGGTCTCTCTCAAGCAACCTGCAACCAAATAACAAAGAGTCTCTTGTGTCCCCAACACACCCAATACAATGGTAAATTGTATAGGTGCACTAGTTCGGCGAAGAGATGGTGATACAAGTGCAATATGGATGGTAGATATAGGTTTTTGTAAACTGAAAATATAAAAACAGCAAGGTAACAAGTGATAAAAGTGAGCGTAAATGGTATTGCAATGCTAGGAAACAAGGCCTTGGGTTCATACTTTCACTAGTGCAAGTTCTCTCAACAATAATAACATAATTGGATCATATAACTATCCCTCAACATGCAATAAAGAGTCACTCCAAAGTCATTAATAGCGGAGAACAAACGAAGAGATTATGGTAGGGTACGAAACCACCTCAAAGTTATTCTTTCCAATCAATCCGTTGGGCTGTTCCTATAAGTGTCACAAACAACCCTAGAGTTCGTACTAGAATAACACCTTAAGACACAAATCAACCAAAACCCTAATGTCACCTAGAAACTCGAATGTCACCTCAAGTATCCGTGGGTATGATTATACGATATGCGTCACACAATCTCAGATTCATCTATTCAACCAACACATAGAACCTCAAAGAGTGCCCCAAAGTTTCTACCGGAGAATCAAGACGAAAACGTGTGCCAACCCCTATGCATAGGTTCATGAGCGGAACCCGCAAGTTGATCACCAAAACATACATCAAGTGAATCACGTGATATCCCATTGTCACCACAGATACGCACGGCAAGACATACATCAAGTGTACTCAAGTCATTAAAGACTCAATCCGATAAGATAACTTCAAAGGGAAAACTCAATCCATTACAAGAGAGTAGAGGGGGAGAAGCAACATAAGATCCAACTATAATAGCAAAGCTCGCGATACATCAAGATCGTGCCAAATCAAGAACACGAGAAAGAGAGATCAAACACATAGCTACTGGTACATACCCTCAGCCCCGAGGGTGAACTACTCCCTCCTCGTCATGGAGAGCGCCGGGATGATGAAGATGGCCACCAGTGAGGGTTCCCCCCCTCCGGCAGGGTGCCGGAACGGGCTCCCGAGAGGTTTTGGGTGGCTACAGAGGCTTGCGGCGGCGGAACTCCAGATCTATTATGTTCCCCGATCATTTTAGGGTATATGGATATATATATATATATATATGTGAAAGAAGTACGTCAGGGGAGCCACGAGGGGCCCATGAGGGTGGAGGGCGCGCCCCCTACCTCGTGGCTCCCTCGTTTCTTTCCTGACGTGCACTCCAAGTCTATCAGGTTGCTTTCCTTCCAAAAATAACTTCTCCAGAAGGTTTCATTCCGTTTCGACTCCGTTTGATATTCCTTTTCTTCGAAACACTGAAACAAGGGAAAAAAACAGGAACTGGCACTGGGCTCTGGGTTAATAGGTTAGTCCCAAAAATAATATAGAAGTGCATAATAAAGCCCATAAACATCCAAGATGGATAATATAATAGCATGGAACAATCAAAAATTATAGATACGTTGGAGACGTATCAGCATCCCCAAGCTTAATTCCTGCTCGTCCTCGAATAGGTAAATGATAAAAACAGAATTTTTGATGTGGAATGCTACTTGGCATAATTTCAATATAATTCTTCTTAATTGTGGTATGAATGTTCAGATCCGAAAGATTCAAGATAAAAGTTCATATTGACATAAAAGTAATAATACTTCAAGCATACTAACTAAGCAGTTATGTCCTCTCAAAATAACATGGCCAAAGAAAGTTCATCCCTACAAAATCATATAGTTTAGTCATTCTCCATTTTCGTCACACAAGAATGCTCTCATCATGCACAACCCCGATGACAAGCCAAGCAATTGTTTCATACTTTAGTAATCTCAAACTTATAAACCTTCACGCAATATATGAGTGCGAGCCATGGACATAGCACTATGGGTGGAATAGAATATGATGATGGGGGTTATGTGGAGAAGACAAAAAAGGAGAAAGTCTCATATCAACGAGGCTAATCAATGAGCTATGGAGATGCCCATCGATTGATGTTAATGCAAGGAGTAGGGATTGCCATGCAACGGATGCACTAGAGCTATAAATGTATGAAAGCTCAACAAAAGGAACTAAGTGGGTGTGCATCCAACTTGCTTGCTCATGAAGACCTAGGGCACTTGAGGAGGCCCATTGTTGGAATATACAAGCCAAGTTCTATAATGAAAAATTCCCACTAGTATATGAAAGTGACAAAACAAGAGACTCTCTATCATGAAGGTTATGGTGCTACTTTGAAGCACAAGTGTGGTAAAAAGGATAGTAACATTGTCCCTTCTCTCTTTTTCTCTCATTTTTTTGGGCCTTCTCTTTTTTTATGGCCTTTCTCTTCTTTTTTTATTCCTCACTTGGGACAATGCTCTAGAAGATGATGATCATCACACTTCTATTTATTTACAACTCAATGATTACAACTCGATACTAGAACAAAGTATGACTCTATATGAATGCCTCCGGCGGTGTACCGGGATATGCAATGAACCAAGAGTGACATGTATGAAAGAATTATGAACGGTGGCTTTGCCACAAATACTATGTCAACTACATGATCATGCGAAGCAATATGACAATGGTGAACATGTCATGATAAACTGGATGGTGGAAAGTTGCATGGCAATATATCTCGGAATGGCTATGGAAATGCCATAATAGGTAGGTATGGTGGCTGTTTTGAGGAAGATATAAGGAGGTTTATGTGTGAAAGAGCGTATCATATCACGGGGTTTGGATGCACCGGCGAAGTTTGCACCAACTCTCAATGTGAGAAAGGGCAATGCACGGTACCGAAGAGGCTAGCAATGATGGAAGGGTGAGAGTGCGTATAATCCATGGACTCAACATTAGTCATAAAGAACTCACATACTTATTGAAAAAATCTACAAGTCATCAAAAACCAAGCACTACGCGCATGCTCCTAGGGGGATAGATTGGTAGGAAAAGACCATCGCTCGTCCCCGACCGCCACTCATAAGGAGGACAATCAAAGAACACCTCATGTTTCAAATTTGTTACACAACATTTACCATACGTGCATGCTACGGGACTTGCAAACTTCAACACAAGTATTTCTCAAATTCACAACTACTCAACTAGCACAACTTTAATATCACTACCTCCATATCTCAAAACAATCATCAAACATCAAACTTCTCTTAGTATTCAACACACTCATAAGAAAGTTTTTACTAGTCTTGAATACCTAGCATATTAGGATTAAGCAAATTACCATGCTATTTAAGACTCAAAATAATATAAGTGAAGCATTAGAGTTCATCTATTTCTTCAAAATAAAACCACCACCGTGCTCTAAAAGATATAAGTGAAGCACTAGAGCAAACAACAAACTACTCTGAAAGATATAAGTGAAGATCAATGAGTAGTCGAATAATTATGCAACTATGTGAAGACTCTCTAACATTTAAGAATTTCAGATCTTGATATTTTATTCAAACAGCAAGCAAAGCTAAAGAAAATAAAACGACGCTCCAAGCAAAACACATATCATGTGGTGAATAAAAATATAGCTCCAAGTAAAGTTACCGATGAACGAAGACGAAAGAGGGGATGCCTTCCGGGGCATCCCCAAGCTTAGGCTCTTGGTTGTCCTCGAATATTACCTTGGGGTGCCTTGGGAATCCCCAAGCTTAGGCTCTTGCCACTCCTTATTCCGTAGTCCATCGAATCTTTACGCAAAACATTAAAACTTCACAACACAAAACTTAACAGAAAATCTCGTGAGCTCCGTTAGCGAAAGAAAACAAAACACCGCTTCATGGTACTGTAATGAACTCATTCTTTATTTATATTGGTGTTAAACCTACTGTATTCCAACTTCTCTATGGTTTATAAACTATTTTACTAGCCATAGATTCATCAAAATAAGCAAGCAACACAATGAAAACAGAATCTGTCAAAAACATAACAGTCTGTAGTAATATGTATCAAACATATACTTCTGGAACTCCAAAAATTCTAAACTAAATTGGGGGACCTGAGGAATTTGTCTAGTAATCATCTGCAAAAAGAATCAACTAAATAGCACTCTCCAGTAAAAAGTTTTAGCTAATCTCGTGAGCACTAAAGTTTCTGTTTTTTACAGCATGATCATAAAGACTTCACCCAAATCTTCCCAAAGGTTCTACTTGGCACAAACACTAATTAAAACATAAAACCACATCTAAACAGAAGCTAGATGGATTATTTATTACTAAACAGAACCAAAAAGCAAGAAACTAAAATAAACTTGGGTTGCCTCCCAACAAGCGCTATCGTTTAACGCCCCTAGCTAGGCATGATGATTTCAATGATGCTCGCATAAAACATAAGAATTGAAACATAAAGAGAGCATCATGAAGCACATGACTAGCACATTTAAGTCTAACCCACTTCCTATGCATAGGGATTTTGTGAGCAAACAACTTATGGGAACAATAATCAACTAGCATAGGAAGGCAAAACAAGCATAACTTCAAAACTTTAAGCACATAGAGAGGAAACTTGATATTATTGCAATTCCTACAAGCATATATTCCTCCCTCATAATAATTTTCAGTAGCATCATGAATGAATTCAACAATATAACCAGCACCTAAAGCATTCTTTTCATGATCTACAAGCATAAAAATTTTATTACTCTCCACATAAGCAAAATTCTTCTCTTTCGGAATAGTGGGAGTATCATAAGAGACTTGAATACTATAAATTGTTTCCACATTAAAAGAGTAATGTTCAGAAAAAGGGTAATCATAATCATGACAAATTTTACAAATATAATCATCACTACTTTTTATAGCATAAGTTTCATCACAATAATCATCATAAGTAGCAACTTTGTTCTCATCATAATCAATTGAAACCTCTTCCAAGATAGTGGATTCATCACTAAATAAAGTCATGACATCTCCAAATCCACTTTCATAATTATCACAATAAGATTCAACATCCTCCAAAATAGTGGGATCACTACTTCCTAAAGTTGACACTCTTCCAAACCCACTTTCATCAATATAATCATCATAAGTAGGAGGCATGCTATCATCATAATAAATTTGCTCATCAAAGCTTGGGGGACAAAAAATATCATCTTTATCAAACATAGCTTCCCCAAGCTTGTGGCTTTGCATATCATTAGCATCATGGATATTCAAGGAATTCATACTAACAACATTGCAATCATGCTCATCATTCAAATAGTTAGTGCCAAACATTCTAATGCATTCTTCCTCTAGTAAATGTTACTATACCTTCCATCGGTGTATTGCCGTCTGTATTTATTTTCATAATTCATTTAGAGTTTTACAAACTCTATCCCATTGCATAAAGCATCTTGCAAGAAGGTTGTTCATAAGAGAACTTTTTATGTTCGATGTTATGAATAACACAAGGGCCATACTTTCATTATGAATGAGATGTATGTTATGAATATTTATAATAATACAATACCTCTGGGTTTACTTTTCATAATTCATTTTAGAGTTTCATACACTCTAGCCCATTGCACAATGTTTGTTGCAAAAGAGTTGTTCATAAGAACAACAATTGTTGTTAAGTATTATGAATAACATAAGGGCCATACTTCCATCATCGATGGGACGTATGTTATGAATATTGAGGGTAATATGATACATCCATAACACTGACGCTAAATGTCGCAAGACTAAAAGAATACCACACAAGTGTGGCACTACATTTGGTCACATTGGAGAAACCCGCATGGAAAATTCCATTATGATGGATTTTGAAGTCTTTTTGATTTTGAATCATCTGACACTTGCAACTTTCCTCCGAAAAGTGAAGTGACTAAAATACCGTTCACAGGCCATAAGGAACGAACAACAAACTTATTAGTGACCATACATTTGATGTGTGTAGTCCGATAAGTGTTGTTAGTGGTGGATTTATTTATCTTCAGAAATGACTCAAGTAGATATATGGATATTTACTTGATGAGACGTAAGTCTGGATCTTTTGAAATCATTTGAAAGGTTCTCAAAAATGAAGTAGAAGTTATTGTAACAAGAAAATTATGTTTCTGCAATTTGATTGCACAAAGGAATATTTGAGTTACATGTTTAGCGAATGTCTGATGAGTTGTGAAAGGGGTTTCATAAACTTGCACCTCCCGGAACACCACTGCAAGTGGAAAGTCCGTGGAGATGTAATCAAACCATTTATGACATGGTAAGGTCAAAGATGACATAAATAAATTTGCCATTATCCCTTTTAAAGTGATGCTTTAGAGACTGCGGCTTTTACACTGAAAAGAGCTACATCGGGTCTGTTGAAATGAAGCCATGGTATGGTACGCCCAACCATGTTATATCTTTTCTTAACATTTGGAATATGGGGCTTGTGTAAAAGGTTACAAACCTATTCCAAATCAGACAAGTGCTACTTTGTAGGTTATACCAAAATGTTGGGTATTCCTCCCTCACTATACCGAGGCAAATAGTTTTGCCGCGAAACGGTGTGCTTTTATAGAGAATGGTTCTTTCAAAAAGGTGAGTGGGAGAATAGTGCAACTCGACGAGATAAACAGTATCTACGTCATCAGATCGAAGGAAAGAGACCTTGGAAGTGATTCCAGAGTTTCCTACTGCGACTGATACGGAAGTCTCTACAATAAAATGTATGAACTTCGGTCGAACTTGCAGCTGAACCACGTAGGCAAGGCTCGTGCAAACCTCTCAGGTGCGCAAACGAGATATTGTTGTTAGACAACATTATACCTACGATACACAAGGAAGCGTTGATGGGCCCTGACTCCGGAATTGGCTAAATGCCAATACAACCCGAGTTAGTTTCCATATAAGTGATTCAAGATTAAAACCTTGATACACCTTTCGGAAGACTTAGAGTCTAACGAATATTTATGGAACTTAAAACTGATACGGATAAAATGTTTTATCCATAAAGCTCGACTTGTTGAAATAACAAGTTCAAGAGTTGACTACGATGAGGTTGTTTTCATCGTAGCGATGCTTAAAGTCGGTTCGGGTTGAACTAGCAATTAATACATATTTCAATCATGAGATATGAAACATGGATGATAAAAGGATTTCCATCTGATGGAAATGAAAGCTAGGACTTGTATATGATACAGTCCAAAGTAATTTGTCGATCCAGAGGATGCTAGTAGGTATGCAAACTTCAGAGTTCCAGCAATGGAGAGAAGAGAGCAAAATGGAGTTGGAATCTTCGTGTTTTGATGAAATGGTCAAAGGGGTTTTGACTTCATCAATGGGTAACGAAGATGCTTGTAATTCAAGAAAGTAAGTGGGAGCGTAATAATATTTCTAAAAACCTTATGTGCTTGGCACATTGGTAATTGGAAATAAATTTCTTGACACAAATTAGGACTTCATTTGAAAATAGTTTTTCGATGAAGTGCTTAGGCTAAATAGCCTCAATATTAGGCATGATGATCTATGGAGATAGATTTACCTATGGGGCTAAGCAATGAATGCATATTGACAAGATGCTAAAACCTTTTAGCATTTAAAACGCCAAGGAGTGAAGATGACCTAAGGTTTATCAATCCGTGGGAGGCGTAGGATGAACATGGTCTCTCTCAAGCAACCTGCAACCAAATAACAAAGAGTCTCTTGTGTCCCCAACACACCCAATACAATGGTAAATTGTATAGGTGCACTAGTTCGGCGAAGAGATGGTGATACAAGTGCAATATGGATGGTAGATATAGGTTTTTGTAAACTGAAAATATAAAAACAGCAAGGTAACAAGTGATAAAAGTGAGCGTAAATGGTATTGCAATGCCAGGAAACAAGGCCTAGGGTTCATACTTTCACTAGTGCAAGTTCTCTCAACAATAATAACATAATTGGATCATATAAATATCCCTCAACATGCAATAAAGAGTCACTCCAAAGTCATTAATAGTGGAGAACAAACGAAGAGATTATGGTAGGGTATGAAACCACCTCAAAGTTATTCTTTCCAATCAATCCGTTGGGCTATTCCTATAAGTGTCACAAACAGCCCTAGAGTTCGTACTAGAATAACACCTTAAGACACAAATCAACCAAAACCCTAATGTCACCTAGATACTCCAATGTCACCTCAAGTATCCGTGGGTATGATTATTTGATATGCGTCACACAATCTCAGATTCATCTATTCAACCAACACATAGAACCTCACAGAGTGCCCCAAAGTTTCTACCAGAGAATCAAGACGAAAACGTGTGCCAACCCCTATGCATAGGTTCATGAGCGGAACCCGCAAGTTGATCACCAAAACATACATCAAGTGAATCACGTGATATCCCATTGTCACCACAGATACGCACGGCAAGACATACATCAAGTGTTCTCAAGTCATTAAAGACTCAATCCGATAAGATAACTACAAAGGGAAAACTCAATCCATTACAAGAGAGTAGAGGGGGAGAAGCAACATAAGATCCAACTATAATAGCAAAGCTCGCGATACATCAAGATCGTGCCAAATCAAGAACACGAGAGAGAGAGAGAGAGAGAGAGAGAGAGAGATCAAACACATAGCTACTGGTACATACCCTCAGCCCCGAGGGTGAACTACTCCCTCCTCGTCATGGAGAGCGCCGGGATGATGAAGATGGCCACCGCTGAGGGTTCCCCCCCTGTAGGAGATATGCCCTAGAGGCAATAATAAATGATATTATTTATCTCCGAGTTCATAATTATGTTTATGTTCCATGCTATAACTGCAATGATTCTCGAGTCTGCAATATCCACGAGGCTCGGAGGAAGACTCATATGCACGTGTGGAATAATAAACGGTAAGAAGTATTCCTAGTCTGGCCTCTAAGACTAGCTCAAGTGTTGCATGATGGTTCTGTTTTCCTGATCATGGGCATGTCTATGCCAGCAATTTTGAGGGCACAATGTTAAGAGAACATTTGTGTTGAATCGACCCGGATTGATGTTATGCTAAGAGATTCATTCGTCACAAGTTAATGGTACATAACACAGAGATGGTTAATGTTTGCATGATGCCTTAGACCATGAGAGTATCGTGTTTCTTCATGCTTGCTTCATGAACTTTGGGGTTTGTTAAACGTCATCCGTAAATGGGTGGCTATTACGGCGGCTTACGGGTTCATGGAAAAGTGTGTCAAGTAACTTGATAGCTCAAGATTGGGATTTGCTCCTCCGACGATGGAGAGATATCTCTGGGCCCTCTCGGTGTTACGGTATCCATCATCGTCTGGCCAGACACTTTGTGATTTGATCACGGGGATGCCGGAACACGATAACGAGAAAAGAGAACAATACCGGTAATGAGGTAACTAGCATAGTGGACAAGTTCTTGATCCACGGGAATGCCAACATGTCTCACCTCGGGTATTTGTAACATATCGCGAAGCAACAGGAATAGCACACGGCAACTGGAGGTTCACTCGAATATTTATTCGTGTGGGTATAGGGGTCAATATGGGTGTCCACGGAATATGGGTGTCCACGGCTCCGATGTTGATCATTGATCGGAAGGGGTTCCGGGTCATGTCTATACTTCACCGAACCTATAGGGTCACACGCTTAAGGGTCATCTATCTGCTGAATACTAGGCAGGGAGTCTGAGAGAAAATCACCGAAAAAGTTTCGGACACCGAAAAGTTTCGGACAGCGGAATCGTACCGCAGAGAGAGGTCATCGGATAAGTTTCGATGATACCGAAAAGTTGTTTCGGGATACACCGTTAAGTCAAATTGGTTTCGGCACATGCCTGATAATTCTTGGAGGATGCCAGAATCATTCTGGAAGCTTTTTGGAATTTTCTGAGATAAAAACCGGAAATGTTCCGGAGCTGCCGGAGCCACTTCAGATGCGTTTCGCAGATGAAAATCACTAAAACCGGAATTGTTTCGGAACGCGTTGAAAATCATTTTAGTGGGTACTGGAAATGTTCTTAGCCCACATAAATATTTTCAGTTCGATCAGACGCTGAAAAATGTCGTCGTGAATAGTGAAAATCAGCTTTATGGTTACTTTATGGAAAGCCACCTTTTGGGGCTTTGCTCCAAAAGATCTTGGGGATGACATGGATGGATAGGAGCCATTTTTTGGGCCCCTCATGGGGGTGTGGCCGGCCACATGGGGTATCCCCCCTTGGGGACCCTCTTGTTCCTTGGTTTCACTCCTAGGTCCTTGTGGAAGGACTTCATTCATGTGCATTTTGGGTTTTTTGTGAAACTACCCTACCCCCTTGGGATTTCCTATAAATAGAGGTGGAGGGGCAGCCCTCCACACTCATCCCTTCTCACATACAAGTGCCATGCATGATCTGGCTTCTCTCTCCCTCCCAGCGAAATAGTTTCGTAGAGCCGAAAGGCTGTCTGGGTTCCGGTGGGAACTAGTTCTGGACGGCGAAGCCCTGCCGGATAGATGACACCGTATGTGTGCAACTCTGTAGAGAGATCGTAGTTTCGGTCTTAGTTCGTGAGTGCCTCCCGAAGGGCTGTCCGTGTGACCGTCCGAGTTTCGAAGGTCCTCCCGAAGGGCTGTCCGAGTGACCGTTCGAGTTTCGAAGGTCCTCCCGAAGGGCTGTCCGCGACACCGTCCGGGGGGCTGTTCGACCGCCTCCCGGAGGGCTGTCTGAGGACCAGATGAGGGTATACATCCTCGCGGTTGGGAGGTTGTAAATCCTAGCTGCGGGGATCTGCACCGCCGATCGTCATCGACTCTACTTCCCGCTGCGCTACGAGTCGGTAACGAAAAAGATCAAACCATGTATGCAGTCTCCATAGTGGTCCTGGGCTGGTGCGTACGTCAGAAATGTTTTGTTTTCTGCTGTGTTCCCCTACACCCCCCTCCGGCAGGGTGCCGGAACGGGCTCCCAGGAGGTTTTGGGTGGCTAGAGGGGCTTGCGGCGGCGGAACTCCAGATCTATTCTGTTCCCCGATCGTTTTAGGGTATATGGATATATATAGGTGAAAGAAGTACGTCAAGGGAGCCACGAGGGGCCCACAAGGGTGGAGGGAGCGCCCTACGGGGGTGGGCGTGCCCCCCTACCCCGTGGCTCCCTCGTTTCTTTCCTGACGTGCACTCCAAGTCTATCAGGTTGCTTTCCTTCCAAAAATAACTTCTCCAGAAGGTTTCATTCCGTTTCGACTCCGTTTGATATTCCTTTTCTTCGAAACACTGAAACAAGGAAAAAAACAGGAACTGGCACTAGGCTCTGGGTTAATAGGTTAGTCCCAAAAATAATATAAAAGTGCATAATAAAGCCCATAAACATCCAAAATGGATAATATAATAGCATGGAACAATCAAAAATTATAGATACGTTGGAGACGTATCAAGCCACGAAACCACTTTTCCACCGCCGCAACCTTCTGTACCCGTGAGATCCCATCTTCGGGCCTTTTCCGGCGATCTGCCGGAGGAGGATTCGATCACGGAGGGCTTCTACATCAACACCATAGCCTCTCCGATGATGTGTGAGTAGTTTACCACAGACCTTCGAGTCCATAGTTATTAGATAGATGGTTCTTCCCTCTCTTTGGTTCTCAATACAAAGTTCTCCTCGATGTTCTTGGAGATCTATTCGATGTAATACTTTTTGCGATGTGTTTATCAAGATCCGATGAATTGTAGGTTTATGATCAAGATTATTTATGAACAATATTTGATTCTTCTCTGAATTCTTATATGCATGATTTGATATCTTTGCAAGTCTCTTCGAATTATCGGTTTAGTTTGGCCTACTAGATTGATCTTTCTTGCAATGGGAGAAGTGCTTAGCTTTGGGTTCAATCTTGCGGTGCTCGATCCCAGTGACAGAAAGGGAACCGACAGGTATTGTATTATTGCCATCGAGGATAAAAGATGGGGTTTATATCATATTGCTTGAGTTTATCCCTCAACATCATGTCATCTTGCCTAATGCGTTACTCCGTTCTTATGAACTTAATACTCTAGATGCATGCTGGATAGCGGTCGATGTGTGAAGTAATAGTAGTAGATGCAGAATCGTTTCGGTCTACTTGACACGGACGTGATGTGATACGTCTCCAACGTATCTATAATTTTTGATTGTTCCATGCTATTATATTATCTGTTTTGGATGTTTAATGGGCTTTATTATGCACTATTATATTATTTTTGGGACTAACCTATTAACCGAAAGCCCAGTGCAAATTGCTGTTTTTTTGCCTATTTCAGTGTTTCGCAGAAAAGGAATATCAAACGGAATCCAAACGGAATGAAACCTTCGCGAGGATCATTTTTTGGAACAAACGCAATCCAGGAGACTTGGAGTGGACGTTAAGGAAGCCACGAGGTGGCCACGAGGTAGGAGGGCGCGCCTAGGGGGTAGGCGCGCCCCCACCCTCGTGGGCCCCTCGTAGCTCCACCAACCTACTTCTTTCACACCTATATATACTCATATACCCCGAAAAGATCCAGGAGCACCACAAAACCCTATTTCCACCGCCGCAACCTTCTGTACCCGTGAGATCCCATCTTGGGGCCTTTTCTGGCGCTCCGCCGGAGGGGGAATCGATCACGGAGAGCTTCTACATCAACACCATAGCCTCTCCGATGATGTGTGATTAGTTTACCACAGACCTTCGGGTCCATAGTTATTAGCTAGATGGCTTCTTCTCTGTCTTTGGATCTCAATACAAAGTTCTCCTCGATTCTCTTGGAGATCTATTCGATGTAATACTTTTTGCGGTGTGTTTGTCGAGATCCAAAGAATTGTGGGTTTATGATCAAGATTATCTATGAACAATATTTGGTTCTTCTCTGAATTCTTATAAGTATGATTTGATATCTTTGCAAGTCTCTTCGAATTATCAGTTTGGTTTGGCCTACTAGATTGATCTTTCTTGCAATAGGGGAAGTGCTTAGCTTTGGGTTCAATCTTGCGGTGTCCTTTCCCAGTGACAGCAGGGCAACAAGGCACGTATTGTATTGTTGCCATCGAGGATAAAAAGATGGGGTTTATATCATATTGCTTGAGTTTATCCCTCTACATCATGTCATCTTGCTTAATGCGTTACTCTGTTCTTATGAACTTAATACTCTAGATGCATGCTGGATAGCGGTCGATGTGTGGAGTAATAGTAGTAGATGCAGAATCATTTCGGTCTACTTGTCACGGACGTGATGCCTGTATACATGATCATGCCTAGATATTCTCATAACTATGCGCTTTTCTATCAATTACTCGACAGTAATTTGTTCACCCACCATAGAATTTACTATCTTGAGAGAAGCCAGTAGTGAAACCTATGGCCCCCGGGTCTATTCTCCATCATATTAATCTCCCGCTTACTAGCTATTTCTGTCGCCATTTATTCCACAATCTTTACTTTACAATCTATACAACAAAAATACCAAAAATATTTATCTTATTATCTCTATCAGATCTCACTTTTGCAAGTGGCCGTGAAGGGATTGACAACCCCTTTATCGCGTTGGTTGCAAGGTTCTTAATTGTTTGTGCAGGTACGAGGGATTTGCGTGTAGTCTCCTACTGGATTGATACCTTGGTTCTCAAAAACTGAGGGAAATACTTACGCTACATTGCTGCATCACCCATTCCTCTTCAAGGGAAAACCAACGCATGCTCAAGAGGTAGCAAGAAGGATTTCTGGCACCGTTGCCAGGTTGGTTTACGCCAAGTCAAGTCAAGATTTGATCTCCCGCCAACGTGCGGATTTCTGGCGCCGTTGTCGGGGAGATCTACGCACAAGTCCAGACATACCAAGTACCCATCACAAACTCTTATCCCTCGCATTACTTTATTTGCCATTTGCCTCTCGTTTTCCTCTCCCACACTTCAACCTTGCCGTTTTATTCGCCCGTTTTCCGTTCTTCTCTTTTCGCTTGCTTTTCGTGTGCTTGTGTGTTGGATTGTTTGTCACGATGGCTCAAGACAATACTAAATTGTGTGTTTTTTCCAATACCAACAACAATGATTTTATTAGCACTCCGATTGCTCCTATTACCAATGCTGAATCTTGTGAAATTAATGCTGCTTTGTTGAATCTTGTCATGAAAGATCAATTTTCTGGCCTTCCTAGTGAAGATGCCGCTACCCATTTAAATAACTTTGTTGATTTGTGAGATATGCAAAAGAAGAAAGATGTGGATAATGATATAGATAATTTGAAGCTATTTCCGTTTTCGCTTAGAGATCGTGCTAAAACTTGGTTCTCTTCTTTGCCTAAAAAAAGTATTGATTCATGGAAGAAGTGCAAAGATGCTTTTATCTCTAAGTATTTTCCTCCCGCTAAGATCATCTCTCTTAGAAACGATATCATGAATTTTAAGCAACTGGATCATGAGCATGTTGCACAAACTTGGGAGAGGATGAAATTAATGATATGTAATTGTCCTACACATGGTTTGAATTTATGGATGATTATACAAAAAAATTATGCCGGATTGAATTTTGCTTCTAGAAATCTTTTAGATTCGGCCGCGGGAGGCACTTTCATGGAAATCACTGTAGGAGAAGCTACTAAACTCCTAGATAATATTATGGTTAATTATTCTCAATGGCACACCGAAAGATCTACTAGTAAAAAGGTTCATGCAATTGAAGAGATTAATGTTTTGAGTGGAAAGATGGATGAACTTATGAAATTGTTTGCTAATCAGATTGTTTCTTCCGATCCTAATGATATGCCTTTGTCCACTTTGATTGAGAATAATAATGAATCTATGGATGTGAATTTTGTTGGTAGGAACAATTTTGGTAACAACGCATGTAGAGGAAACTTTAATTCTAAGCCGTTCCCTAGTAATTCCTCTAATAATTATGGTAATTCCTACAACAACTCTTATGGAAACTTTAATAAGATACCCTCTGATTTTGAGACTAGTATTAAAGAATTTATGATTTCGCAAAAGAATTTCAATGCTTTGCTTGAAGAAAAATTGCCTAAGATTGATGAGTTGGCTAGGAACGTGGATAGAATTTCTCTTGATGTTGATTCTTTGAAACTTGGATCTATTCCACCTAAGCATGGTATCAATGAGTCTCTCAAAGCCATGAGAATTTCCATTGATGAGTGCAAAGAAAGAACCGCTAGGATGCGTGCTAAAAAAGATTGCTTTATGAAAGCGTGTTCTTCTAGTTTTCATGATAATAATGATGAAGATCTAAAAGTGGTTGATGTGTCTCCTATTAAATCTTTGTTTAGCAATATGAATCTTGATAAAGATGGGACTGGAGATGAGTCAACTTTAGTTAAAAGGCGTCCCAATGATTCGGAGTTTTTAGATCTTGATGCAAAAATTGGTAAAAGTGGGATTGAAGAGGTCAAAACTTTACATAGCAATGAACCCATGCTACCTCTTAAGAACTATGTTGGTTTTTCCCTTGAAGAGGAAAGGGTGATGCAGCAAAGTAGCGTAAGTATTTCCCTCAGTTCTAGAGAACCAAGGTATCAATCCAGTAGGAGACTACACACAAGTCGCCTCGTACCTACACAAACAAATAAGAACCTTGCAACGAATGAGATAAAGGGTTTGTCAATCCCTTCACGGCCACTTGCAAAAGTGAGATCTGATAGAGATAATAAAATAAATATTTTTGGTATTTTTATGATAAAGATTGAAAGTAAAGATTGCAAAGTAAAATAGATTGGAAACTTATATGATGAAGAATAGACCCGGGGGCCATAGGTTTCACTAGTGGCTTCTCTAAAGATAGCATAAGTATTAGGGTGGGTGAACAAATTACTGTCAAGCAATTGATAGAAAAGTGCATAGTTATGAGAATATCTAGGGATGATCATGTATATAGGAATCACGTCCGTGACAAGTAGACCGAAATGATTCTGCATCTACTACTATTACTCCACACATCAACCGCTATCCAGCATGCATCTAGAGTATTAAGTTCATAAGAATAGAGTAACGCATTAGGCAAGATGACATGATGTAGAGGGATAAACTCAAGCAATATGACATAAACCCCATATTTTTATCCTCGATGGCAACAATACAATACGTGTCGTTTCCCCTGCTGTCATTGGGATCGAGCAACGCAAGATTGAACCCAAAGCTAAGCACTTCTCCCATTGCAAGAAAGATCAATCTAGTAGGCCAAACCAAACTGATAATTTGAAAAGGCTTGCAAAGATAACAAATCATACATAAAAGAATTCAGAGGAGATTCAAATATTGTTCATAGATAATCTTGATTATAAACCCACAATTCATCGGATCTCGATAAACACACCGCAAAAAGAATTACATCGAATAGATCTCCAAGAAGATCGAGGAGAACTTTGTATTGAGATCCAAAGAGAGAGAAGAAGTCATCTAGCTAATAACTATGGACCCGAAGGTCTGTGGTAAACTACTCACACATCATCGGAGAGGCCATGGTGTTGATGTGGAAGCCCTCCATGATCGATTCCCCCTCCCGCGGAGCGCCGGAAAAGGCCCCAAGATGGGATCTCACGGGTACAGAAGGTTGCGGCGGTGGAAATAGGGTTTCGTGGTGCTCCTGGATGTTTTTGGGGTATATGGATATATATAGGAGGAAGAAGTAGGTCGGTGGAGCTGCGAGGGGCCCACGAGGGTGGGGGCACGCCCAGGGGGCAGGCGCGCCTCCCTGCCTCACGACCTCCTCGCTTCTTTCTTGACGTCCACTCCAAGTCCCCTGGATCACGTTTGTTCCAAAAATAACTCTCCTGAAGGTTTCATTCCGTTTGGATTCCGTTTGATATTCCTTTTCTGCGAAACACTGAAATAGGCAAAAGAACAGCAATTTGCATTGGGCCTTCGGTTAATAGGTTAGTCCCAAAAATAATATAAAAGTGTATAATAAAGCCCATTAAACATCCAAAACAGATAATATAATAGCATGGAACAATAAAAAATTATAGACACGTTGGAGACGTATCGACCCACTATTTTGGATTTCAAGGAATTTAATTATGATAATTGCTCTGTGATAGATTGTATTTCCTTGTTGCAATCCGTTTTAAATTCTCCGCATGCTTATGATCAAAATAAAGCCTTTACCAAACATATCGTTGATGCCTTAATGCAATCCTATGAAGAAAAACTGGAATTAGAAGTTTCTATCCCTAGAAAACTTTATGATGAGTGGGAACCTACTATTAAAATTAAGATTAAATATCATGAATGCTATGCTTTGTGTGATTTGGGTGCTAGTGTTTCCACGATTCCTAAAACTTTGTGTGATGTGCTAGGTTTCCATGAATTTAATGATTGTTCTTTAAATTTGCATCTTGCGGATTCCACCATTAAGAAACATATGGGAAGGATTAATGATGTTCTTATTGTTGCAAATAGGAATTATGTGCCCGTAGATTTCATTGTGATTGCAATCCTACATGTCCTATTATTCTTGGTAGACCTTTCCTTAGAACGATTGGTGCAATTATTGATATGGAAGAAGGAAATATTATATTCCAATTTCCGTTAAGGAAAGGCATGGAACACTTTCCTAGGAAGAAAATTAAATTACCTTATGAATCTATTATGAGAGCCACTTATGGATTGCATACCAAAGATGATAATACCTAGATCTATTCTTGTTTTTATGCCTAGCTAGGGGTGTTAAACGATAGCGCTTGTTGGGAGGCAACCCAATTTTATTTTTGTTCCTTGCTGTTTGTCCTGTTTAGTAATAAATAATTAATCTAGCCTCTGGTTAGATGTGGTTTTATGTTTTAATTAGTGTTCGTGCCAAGTAAAACCTATAGGATCTTCTTGGGTGATAATTATTTGATCTTGCTGAAAAAGTCAGAAACTTTCTGCTTACGAAAACAATTGTTAAAAATCACCAGAAAGTGATAAAATACTTATTCCAATTGCAGTAGATCAATAATCAAATTATCTAGGATGTCCTATTTTTGCAGAATTTTTGAGTTACATAAGTTTGCGTTTCATACAGATTACTACAGACTGTTCTATTTTTGACAGATTCTGTTTTTCGTGTGTTGTTTGCTTATTTTGATGAATCTATGGCTAGTATCGGGGGGTATGAACCATAGAGCAGTTGTAATACAGTAGGTTTAACACCAATTTAAATAAAGAATGAGTTCATTACAGTACCTTAAAGTGGTGGTTTGTTTTATTTCGCTAACGGAGCTCATGAGATTTTCTGTTGAGTTTTGTGTTGTGAAGTTTTCAAGTTTTTGGGTAAAGATTTGATGGATTTTGGAACAGGGAGTGGCAAGAGCCTAAGCTTGGGGATGCCCAAGGCACCCCAAGGTAAAATTCAAGGACAACCAAAAGCCTAAGCTTGGGGATGCCCCGGAAGGCATCCCCTCTTTCGTCTTCGTCTATCGGTAACTATACTTGAGGCTATATTTTTATTCACCACATGATGTGTGTTTTGCTTGGAGCGTCTTGTGATACGTCTCCAACGTATCTATAAATTTTGATTGCTCCATGCTATATTATCTTCTGTTTTGGACATTATTGGGCTTTATTATTCACTTTTATATTATTTTTGGGACTAACCTATTAACCGGAGGCCCAGCCCAGAATTGCTGTTTTTTGCCTATTTCGGAGTTTCGCAGAAAAAGAATATCAAACGGAGTCCAAACGGAATGAAACCTTCGGGAACGTGATTTTCGGAACGAACGTGATCCAGAGGACTTGGACCCTACGTCAAGAAATCAAGCAGGAAGCCACGAGGTAGGGGGGCGCGCCTACCCCCCTGGGCACGCCCTCCATCCTCGTGGGCCCCACGTTGCTCCACCGATGTACTCCTTCTATATATACCAACGTACCCCCAAAATGATTAGATACGGAGCCAAAAACCTAATTCCACCGCCGCAACCTTCTGTACCCGTGAGATCCCATCTTGGGGCCTGTTCCGGAGCTCCGCCGGAAGGGGCATCGATCACGGAGGGCTTCTACATCAACACCATAGCCTCTCCGATGAAGTGTGAGTAGTTTACCTCAGACCTTCGGGTCCATAGTTATTAGCTAGATGGCTTCTTCTCTCTTTCTGGATCTCAATACAATGTTCTCCCCCTCTCTTGTGGAGATCTGTTCGATGTAATCTTCTTTTGCGGTGTGTTTGTTGAGACCGATGAATTGTGGGTTTATGATCAAGTTTATCTATGAACAATATTTGAATCTTCTGAATTCTTTTATGTATGATTGGTTATCTTTGCAAGTCTCTTCGAATTATCAGTTTGGTTTGGCCTACTAGATTGATCTTTCTTGCAATGGGAGAAGTGCTTAGCTTTGGGTTCAATCTTGCGGTGTCCTTTCCCAGTGACAGTAGGGGCAGCAAGGCACGTATAGTATTCTTGCCATCGAGGATAACAAGATGGGGTTTATATCATATTGCATCAGTTTATCCCTCTACATCATGTCATCTTGCTTAAGGCGTTACTCTGTTCTTATGAACTTAATACTCTAGATGCATGCTGGATAGCGGTCGATGTGTGGAGTAATAGTAGTAGATGCAGGCAGGAGTCGGTCTACTTGTTCCGGACGTGATGCCTATATACATGATCATACCTAGATATTCTCATAACTATGCTCAATTCTGTCAATTGCTCAACAGTAATTTGTTCACCCATCGTAAAATACGTATGCTCTTGAGAGAAGCCACTAGTGAAACCTATGGCCCCCGGGTCTATTTTCCATCATATTAATCTCCCGACAACAAGCTATTTCTTTTGCCATTTTTATTTTACTTTGCATCTCTATCACAAAAATACCAAAAATATTATCCGATCATATCTATCAGATCTCACTCTCGTAAGTGACCGTTTAGGGATTGACAACCCCTTATCACGTTGGTTGCGAGGATTTATTTGTTTGTGTAGGTGCGAGGGACTCGCGCGTAGCCTCCTACTGATTGATACCTTGGTTCTCAAAAACTGAGGGAAATACTTACGCTACTTTGCTGCATCACCCTTTCCTCTTCAAGGGAAAACCAACGCAGTGCTCAAGAGGTAGCAAGAAGGATTTCTGGCGCCGTTGCCAGGGAGGCTTGCGCAAGGTCAAGTCAAGATTTGGACTCCCGACAACGAGCCATTTCTGGCGCTGTTGCCGGGGAGGTCTACGAGAAAGTCAGCATACCAAGTACCCATCACAAACCCTTATCTCCCGCATTACATTATTTGCCATTTGCCTCTCGTTTTCCTCTCCCCCACTTCACCTTTGCCATTTTATTCGCCCTCCTTTTTCCGTTCCCCTCTTTTTTGCTTGCTCCTTGTTTGCTCGTGTGTTGGATTGCTTGCTTGTCACGATGGCTCAAGATAATACCAAATTATGTGATTTTACCAATACCAACAATAATGATTTCCTTAGCACTCCGATTGCTCCTCTTACCGATACTGAATCTTGTGAAAACAATGCTGCTTTGCTGAATCTTGTCATGAAAGATCAATTCGCCGGCCTTCCTAGTGAAGATGCCGCTACTCATCTAAATAGCTTTGTTGATTTGTGCGATATGCAAAAGAAGAAAATGTTGACAATGATATTGTTAAATTGAAGCTATTTCCTTTTTCGCTTAGAGATCGTGCTAAAGCTTGGTTTTCGTCTTTGCCTAGAAATAGTATTGATTCTTGGAATAGGTGCAAAGATGCTTTTATCTCTAATTATTTTCCTCCCGCTAAGATTATCTCTCTTAGAAACGATATTATGAATTTTAAGCAACTTGATCATGAACATGTTGCACAAGCTTGGGAGAGGATGAAATTAATGATACGTAATTGCCCCACTCATGGTTTGAATTTGTGGATGATTATACAAAATTTTTATGCCGGATTGAATTTTGCTTCTAGAAATCTTTTAGATTCGGCCGCGGGAGGCACTTTTATGGAAATCAATTTAGGAGAAGCTACTAAACTCCTAGATAATATTATGGTTAATTATTCTCAATGGCACACTGAAAGATCTACTAATAAAAAAGTGCATGCGATAGAAGAAATTAATGTTTTGAGTGGAAAGATGGATGAACTTATGAAATTATTTGCTACTAAGAGTGTTTCTTCTGATCCTAATGATATGCCTTTGTGTACTTTGATTGAGAATAATAATGAAGCTATGGATGTGAATTTTGTTGGTAGGAATAATTTTGGTAGCAATGCGTATAGAGGAAACTTTAATCCTAGGCCTTATCCTAGTAATTCCTCTAATAATTATGGTAATTCCTACAACAATTCTTATGGAAACTTTAATAAGATGCCCTCTGAATTTGAGACTAGTGTTAAGGAATTTATGAATTCGCAAAATAATTTCAATGCCTTGCTTGAAGAAAAATTGCTTAAAGTTGATGAATTGGCTAGGAACGTTGATAGAATTTCTCTTGATGTTGATTCTTTGAAACTTAGATCTATTCCACCTAAGCATGATATCAATGAGTCTCTCAAAGGCATGACAATTTCCATTGATGAGTGCCAAGAAAGAACCGTTAGGATGCGTGCTAAGAAAGATTGCTTTATAAAAGTGTGTTCTTCTAATTTTTATGAAAACAAAGATGAAGATCTAAAAGTTATTGATGTGTCCCCTATTAAATCTTTTTTTTGCAATATGAATCTTGATAATGATGGGACAGAATATGATCCACCTTTACCTAGAAGGCGTTCCAAAAATTCGGAGTTTTTTGATCTTGATGCTAAAATTGATAAAAGTGGGATTGAAGAGATCAAAACATTAGATATTAATAAACCCACTATTTTGAATTTCAAGGAATTTAATTATGATAATTGCTCTTTGATAGATTGTATTTCCTTGTTCCAATCCGTGCTAAATTCTCCTCATGCTTATAGTCAAAATAAAGCTTTTACCAAACATATCGTTGATGCTTTTGCCATTTGCCTCTCGTTTTTCTCTCCCCCACTTCACCTTTGCCGTTTTATTTGCCCTTTTTTGTTCGTCTCTTTTCGCTTGCTTCTTGTTTGCTTGTGTGTTGGATTGATTGCTTGTCACGATGGCTCAAGATAATAATAAATTATGTGATTTTTCCAATACCAACAACATTGATTTTATTAGCACTCCGATTGCTCCTATTACCGATGCTGAATCTTATGAAATTAATGCTGCTTTATTGAATCTTGTCATGAAAGATCAGTTTTCTGGCCTTCCTAGTGAAGATGCCGCTACCCATCTAAACAACTTTGTTGATTTGTGCGATATGCAAAAGAAGAAAGATGTGGACAATGATATTGTTAAATTGAAACTATTTCCGTTTTCGCTTAAAGATCGTGCTAAAACTTGGTTCTCTTCTTTGCCTAAAAATAGTATTGATTCATGGAATAAGTGCAAAGATGCTTTTATCTCTAAGTATTTTCCTCCCGCTAAGATCATCTCTCTTAGAAACGATATTATGAATTTTAAGCAACTTGATCATGAGCCAGTTGCACAAGCTTGGGAGAGGATGAAATTAATGATACGTAATAGCCCTACACATGGTTTGAATTTATGGATGATTATACAAAAAAATTATGCTGGATTGAATTTTGCTTCTAGAAATCTGTTTGTTCGGCCGCAGGAGGCACTTTTATGGAAATCACTTTAGGAGAAGCTACTAAACTCCTAGATGATATTATGGTTAATTATTCTCAATGGCACACCGAAAGATCCACTAGTAAAAAGGTTCATGCTATTGAAGAGATTAATGTTTTGAGTGGAAAGATGGATGAACTTATGAAATTGTTTGCTAATAAGAGTGTTTCTTCTGATCCTAATGATATGCCTTTGTCCACTTTGATTGAGAATAATAATGAATCTATGGATGTGAATTTTGTTGGTAGGAACAATTTTGGTAACAACACATATAGAGGAAATTTTAATTCTAGGCCTTTTCCTAGTAATTCATCTAATAATTATGGTAATTCCTACAACAACTCTTATGGAAATTTTAATAAGATGCCCTCTGATTTTTAGAGTAGTGTTATAGAATTTATGAATTCGCAAAAGAATTTCAATGCTTTGCTTGAAGAAAAATTTCCTAAGATTGATGAGATGGCTAGGAACGTGGATAGAGTTTATCTTGACGTTGATTCTTTGAAACTTAGATCTATTCCACCTAAGCATGATATCAATGAGTCTCTCAAAGCCATGGGAATTTCCATTGATGAGTGCAAAGAAAGAACCGCTAGGATGCGTGCTAAAAAAGATTGCTTTGTGAAAGCGTGTTCTTCTAGTTTTCATGATAATAATGATGAAGATCTAAAAGTGATTGATGTGTCCCCTATTAAATCTTTGTTTTGCAATATGAATCTTGATAATGATGGGACTGGAGATGAGTCAACTTTAGTTAAAAGGCGTCCCAATGATTCAGAGTTTTTAGATCTTGATGCAAAAATTGGTAAAAGTGGGATTGAAGAGGTCAAAACTTTACATAGCAATGAACCCACTATTTTGGATTTCAAGGAATTTAATTATGATAATTGTTCTTTGATAGATTGTATTTCCTTGTTGCAATATGTGTTAAATTCTCCACATGCTTATGATTAAAATAAAGCTTTTACCAAACACATCGTTGATGCTTTAATGCAATCCTATGAAGAAAAGCTTGAATTAGAAGTTTCTATCCCTAGAAAACTTTATGATGAGTGGGAACCTACTATTAAAATTAAGATTAAATATCATGAATGCTATGCTTTATGTGATTTGGGTGCTAGTGTTTCCACGATTCCAAAAACTTTGTGTGATGTGTTAGGTTTCCGTGAATTTGATGATTGTTCTTTAAATTTGCACCTTGGGGATTCCACCATTAAAGAAACCTATGGGAATGATTAATGATGTTCTTATTGTTGCAAATAGGAATTATGTGCCCGTTGATTTCATTGTTCTTGATATAGATTATTGCAATCCTACATGTCCTATTATTCTTGGTAGACCTTTCCTTAGAACGATTGGTGCAATTATTGATATGAAAGAAGGAAATATTAGATTCCAATTTCCATTAAGGAAAGGCATGGAGCACTTTCCTACAAAGAAAATTAAATTACCTTATGAATCTATTATGAGAGCCACTTATGGATTGCATACCAAAGATGGCAATACCTAGATCTATTCTTGTTTTTATGCCTAGCTAGGGGCGTTAAACGATAGCGCTTGTTGGGAGGCAACCCAATTTTATTTTTTTCCTTGCTTTTTGTTCCTGTTTAGTAATAAATAATTCATCTAGCCTCTGTTTAGATGTAGTTTTATGTTTTAATTAGTGTTTGTGCCAAGTAGAACCTTTGGGAAGACTTGGGTGAAGTCTTTGCGATCTTGCTGTAAAAAACAGAAACTTTAGCGCTCATGAGATTAGCTGCCATTTTTTACTGGAGAGTGCTTTTAGGTTGATTCTTTTTGCAGATGATTAATAGATACACGTCCACCAATTTATTTCAGAATTTTTGGAGTTCCAGAAGTATACGTTTGATACAGATTACTACAGACTGTTCTGTTTTTGACAGATCCTGCTTTTCGTGTGTTGTTTGCTTATTTTGATGAATCTATGGCTAGTATCGGGGGGTTTGAACCATAGAGAAGTTGTAATGCAATAGGTTTAACACCAATTTAAATAAAGAATGAGTTCATTACAGTACCTTAAAGTGGTGGTTTGTTTTATTTCACTAACGGAGTCATGAGATTTTCTGTTGAGTTTTGTGTTGTGAAGTTTTAAGGTTTTTGGGTAAAGATTTGATGGATTTCGGAATAAGGATTGGCAAGAGCCTATGCTTGGGGATGCCCAAGGCACCCCAAGGTAAAATTCAAGGACAACCAAAAGCCTAAGCTTGGGGATGCCCCGGAAGGCATCCCCTCTTTCGTCTTCGTCTATCGGTAACTTTATTTGAGGCTATATTTTTATTCAACACATGATATGTGTTTTTCTTGGAGCGTCTTGTATGATTTGAGTCTTTGCTTTTTAGTTACCACAATCATCCTTGCTGTACACACCTTTTGGGAGAGACACACATGAATCGGAATTTATTAGAATACTCTATGTACTTCACTTATATCTTTTGAGCTATATAATTTTGGTCTAGTGCTTCACTTATATCTTTTAGAGCACGGTGGTGGTTTTATTTTATAGAAATTATTTATCTCTCATGCTTCACTTATATTATTTTCATAGTCTTTTAGAACAACATGATAATTTGCTTTGGCTATAAAATTAGTCCTAATATGATGGGCATCCAAGATGGGTATAATAAAAACTTCCATATAGAGTGCATTGAATACTATGAGAAGTTTGATACTTGATGATTGTTTTGATATATGAAGATGGTAATATTAGAGTCGTGCTAGTTGAGTAACTGTGAATTTGAGAAATACTTGTGTTGGAGTTTGCAAGTCCCATAGCATGCACGTATGGTAACCGTTGTGTAACAAATTTGAAGCATGAGGTGTTTCTTTGATTGTCCTCCTTATGAGCGGCGGTCGGGGATGAGCGACGGTCTTTTCCTATCAATCTATCCCCCTAGGAGCATGCGCGTAGTGCTTGATTTTGATGACTTGTAGATTTTTGCAATAAGTATTGAGTTCATTATGACTAATGTTGAGTCCATGGATTATACACACTCTCACCCTTCCATCATTGCTAGCCTCTTCGGTACCGTGCATTGCCCTTTCTCACCTTGAGAGTTGGTGCAAACTTCGCCGGTGTATCCAAACCCCGTGATATGATATGCTCTATCATACATAAACCTCCTTATAGCTTCCTCAAAACAGCCACCATACCTACCTATTATGGCATTTCCATTGCCATTCCGAGATATATTGCCATGCAACTTTCCACCGTTCCGTTTATTATGACACGCTTCATCATTGTCATATTGCCTTGCATGATCATGTAGTTGACATCGTATTTGTGGCAAGGCCACCATGCATAATTTTTCATACATGTCACTCTTGATTCATTGCCCATCCCGGTACACCGCCGGAGGCACTCATATAGAGTCATATTTTGTTCTAGTATCGAGTTGTAATCATTGAGTTGTAAATAAATAGAAGTGTGATGATCATCATTATTAGAGCATTGTCCCGTGTGAGGAAAAAAAGAGAAAGGCCAAATAAAACAAAAGAGAAATGCCAAAAAAAAAGAGAAATGCCAAAAAAAGAGAAGGCCCAAAAAAATGAGAGAAAAAGAGAGAAGGGACAATGCTACTATCCTTTTTCCACACTTGTGCTTCAAAGTAGCACCATGATCTTCATGATAGAGAGTCTCTTATTTTGTCACTTTCATATACTAGTGGGAATTTTGCATTATAGAACTTGGCTTGTATATTCCAACAATGGGCTTCCTCAAATGCCCTAGGTCTTCGTGAGCAAGCAAGTTGGATGCACACCCACTTAGTTTCTTTTGTTGAGCTTTCATACATTTATAACTCTAGTGCATCCGTTGCATGGCAATCCCTACTCCTCGCATTGACATCAATTGATGGGCATCTCCATAGCCCGTTGATTAGCCGCGTCGATGTGAGGCTTTCTCATTTTTTGTCTTCTCCACACAACCTCCATCATCATATTCTATTCCACCCATAGTGCTATGTCCATGGCTCACACTCATGTATTGCGTGAAAGTTGACAAAGTTTGAGAATACTAAAGTATGAAACAATTGCTTGGCTTATCATCGAGGTTGTGCATGATGAGAGCATTTTGTGTGACGAAAATGAAGCATGGCCGAACTATATGATTTTGTAGGGATGAGCTTCGTTGGCTATGTTATTTTAAGAAGACATAATTTCTTAGTTAGTATGCTTGAAGTATTATTATTTTTATGTCAATATTAAACTTTTGTCTTGAATCTTTCGGATCTGAACATTCATGCCACAATAAAGAAAATTACATTGAAAATTATGTTAGGTAGCATTCGACATCACAAATTCTGTTTTTATCATTACCTACTCGAGGACGAGCAGGAATTAAGCTTGGGGATGCTGATACGTCTCCAACGTATCTATAATTATTGATTGTTCCATGCTATTATATTATCTGTTTTGGATGTTTAATGGGCTTTAATATGCTCTTTTATATTATTTTTGGGAGTAACCTATTAATCGGAGGCCCAGTGCCAGTTGCTATTTTTTTGCCTATTTCAGTGTTTCGCAGAAAATGAATATCAAACAGAAAATCCAAACGGAACGAAACCTTCGCGATGATCTTTCTTGGAACAAACGCAGTCCAGGAGACTTGGAGTGGAAGTCAGAGACGCAACGAGGCGGCCACGAGGCAGGTGGGCGCGCCCGGGGGGGTAGGCGTGCCCCCCACCCTCGTGGGCCCCTCGTAGCTCCACCGACCTACTTCTTTCGCCTATATATACTCTTATACCCTGAAAACATCCAGGGGAACCACGAAACCACTTTTCCACCGCCGCAACCTTCTGTACCCGTGAGATCTCATCTTGGGGCCTTTTCCGGCGATCTGCCGGAGGGGGATTCGATCACGGAGGGCTTCTACATCAACACCATAGCCTCTCCGATGCTGTGTGAGTAGTTTACCACAGACTTTTGGGTCCATAGTTATTAGCTAGATGGCTTCTTCTTTCTCTTTGGTTCTCAATACAAAGTTATCCTCGATGTTCTTGGAGATCTATTCGATGTAATACTTTTTGTGGTGTGTTTGTCGAGATCCGATGAATTGTGGGTTTATGATCAAGATTATCTATGAACAATATTTGATTCTTCTCTGAATTCTTATATGCATGATTTGATATCTTTGCAAATCTCTTTGAATTATCGGTTTAGTTTGGCCTACTAGATTGATCTTTCTTGCAATGGGAGAAGTGCTTAGCTTTGGGTTCAATCTTGCGGTGCTCGATCCCAGCGACAGAAAGGGAACCGACACGTATTGTATTTGTTGCCATCGAGGATAAAAAGATGGGGTTTATATCATATTGCTTGAGTTTATTCCTCTACATCATGTCATCTTGCCTAATGCGTTACTCCGTTCTTATGAACTTAATACTCTAGATGCATGCTGGATAGCGATCGATGTGTGGAGTAATAGTAGTAGATGCAGAATCGTTTCGGTCTACTTGACACGGACGTGATGCCTATGTTCATGATCATGCCTAGATATTCTCATAACTATGCGCTTTTCTATCAATTGTTCGACAGTAATTTGTTCACCCACCGTAATATATGCTATCATGAGAGAAGCCACTAGTGAAACCTATGGCCCCCGGGTCTACTTCACACCATATAAGTTTCCGATCTATAATTCTAGTTTACTATTTATTTTGCAATCTTTACTTTTCAATCTATACAACAAAAATACCAAAAATATTTATCTTATTATCTTTATCAGATCTCACTTTTGCAAGTGGTCGTGAAGGGATTGACAACCCCTTTATCGCGTTTGTTGCAAAGTTCTTGATTGTTTGTGCAGGTACTAGGCGATTTGCGTGTAGTCTTCTACTGGATTGATACCGTGGTTCTCAAAAACCGAGAGAAATACTTACGCTACTTTGCTGCATCACCCTTTCCTCTTCAAGGGAAAACCAAACCATGCTCAAGAGGTAGCAGTGGGAAAGACTTGAAACAAGGGGACCCATTCCCCCCATGTTGTTCAACCTTGTGTCTGATGTGTTCTCCAGGATGTTAGCGAAAGATGTCAAAACTAATGTTATTTCTGGGATTATTCCTTATATAGTATCTGATAGCTTAGTCAGTCTTAAATATGCTGCTGATACGGTGCTTTTCCTTGATCCTAATCCTGAACGCTTCAGAAACTTAAAGTGGTTGCTTTCTTGTTTTGACCAGCTATCTAGTATGAAGATTAATTATGTTAAGTGTGATTTGTTGAGTGTTAATCTTGATGATGCTTCTTCCAAGTTGCTTTCACAATTTTTTGTGTTAAAATTGGGACTTTTCTCTTGAAATATTTGGGAGTTCCTTTGCACTATTTGTAGCTGAGGAGTTCCGTCGAGCACGCTCGCACGGCGCCATGTCCGTTGTCTTCGACATCGATCTGCCCGATGGACTCGCGATGTCCCGACCACCACCATCAAACACCATACCCATGAGCAGAGGGACCTCTTCGGCCGCGGGCACCACCTGGATCGGGCCCACCATCATCTACCCGGAGCAGAGATCCGACCCGTCCTGGGCCAAAAATTGATCCGCCCGAGCACGAGCTCCTAGTCCTGGCCATCTCCGCCGCATGAGCATCCCGCACCGCCGACGGAAGAAGAGAAGCACCACCGACACCCGCACCCTGCTGCCAACCACCGCCGCGCAAGCCGTAGCGACTGACCCGCCGACCGATGTAGCCACCCTGCGACAGCCGAACCAGACCAAGGCAAGGGAAGATCCCTGCCACGACCTAGCCCTCCGCCCACCGGAGCCGCGAGGA
Source organism: Triticum aestivum (assembly GCF_018294505.1). Classification (NCBI taxonomy): domain Eukaryota; kingdom Viridiplantae; phylum Streptophyta; class Magnoliopsida; order Poales; family Poaceae; genus Triticum; species Triticum aestivum. The sequence goes on from NC_057796.1 coordinate 467,067,510, forward strand.
GCAACCAAGGCCAGCCAGATCCACAGACGACCTTGAGCAGCTCCCTCGCACCACACCCGCAGCACCCGGCCAGATCCCTCGATGGATCCGGGCCACCACTACTCGCCCGTAGCACACCCCCTTCGCCAACAACCATGATCGCCTAGAGGCAGGGCCGCGACCTTTGGCCCATGCCTCCCCGACTCGTGCCGCTCAACACACCAGACCGGCAGGGCCACTGCCATCCAGACCAACGCTGGCCCACCGAGCACGCACCTTCGGAATCTATCGGGAGGGGAGAAACGCCTTGTCGCTGCCTACACCAACTAGGCTTTGCCCGGCGGCGGAACCTAGGGTTCAACCCCCCTCCCACGCGCGCGCTCGGGGGAGCTGTCGGGCGAGACGAGTTTTCGATCAATTCGGATACGTATCCTAGCTGTTCTAGCCGGGCATTTTTTTTAAACTTAAGTTGGTGCCAACGAAATGAGCAGTACATTGTGGATGTTTCCGTTCCCTGTAGCATCTATGAACGTGGCGTTTTTATTCCTTTTCTTTTCTGGCAGTAGTAGCTATTTTCTAACCCCGAATGCATTTTTTTTTTCAGCAGTAAAAAAGAACACATTTGGAAATTCCCCTGTCCCGAGTACCCTAGATGGAAATTTCCCCGTCCGTCCCCAACTCGGGACGCGCCGCCGCCGGCGTCGACCTGCCCACCCCGCTCCGGATCCAGCCCCAACGGCTACCCACCAGCTCCACTTTCCTTCTATATCCGCCGCCACGCCACGCACGCCACCTCGCCGAAGCCGTGCCCCTCAAGCACAAGCCTCCGCGGCTGCCGCAACCGCCTCTGCCCCGGCTATAAAGGCGCGCCCTTTGGCCGGCCAGCTCCCCCTCTCTTCGTCCGGGGCTCCGGGCCACTCCCCCTCTCTTCGCCCGGGCCATGCCTGTCGCCTCGACTCGTCCTCGGTTCCTGCCTCGCCTCCTCTCGCGCCTGGTTCTATCTCGCTCATCCTCCCTCGATTCGTCCGTTCGGATTAGAAGAATCAGATTTGGTTTTGCTCGTCCGCGGGGTTCTTGATTTGTTTGGTTCTGCTCGTCCTCGCCGTCGTTCGTTCAGAAATCGCGTCTGGTTCTTTCGATTCTGCTCGTCCTCGCCGTCGTTCGTTCAGAAATCGCGTTTCTTTCGATTCGATTCTGCTCATCCTCGCCGTCGTTTGTTTAGAAATGGCGTCTGGTTCATTCGATTCTGCTCTGCTCGTCCTCGCTGTAGTCCGTTTAGATCAGAAGCGCGTCTGTTTTGATTTTGCTTGTCCTCGCCGTCGTCAGTTTAGACAGAATCGCGTCTGATTTCATTCTGCTCGTTGTCGCCGTAGTCCGTTTGGAATCGCGTCTGATTTGATTCTGCTCGATCCCCTGTGCTGCTACTGGGTTCGTTACGCTGATGCTCTCGCGTGTTTTCGTGCCGTCTCGTCGTGGGTACCCGTGGAGGAAGCGAGCCAGCGGTCGGTCGGTTTGGGTCGTCTGGTTTGCGAACTAGCAAGTCTGTTCGAGAAACTTCTGCGTGCGCTTCTGTCATCTGAGAGGCGCTCACGTTCCTGCGTTTCTTGTTCGCGTCTGCTTTTGAAATTGGATTACGGTTTATCACGCTCGTTCAGATCGGTTCCTCTGTCCCGTCACCTGCGCTGTTCGTCGGTTACTTTCATATCTCAAACGCATGCGCCCTTTGATGCTACTGTACTTGATGGATGTTCAGATCTCAAACGCTGCGTTGTTCAGATCGGTTATTCTGATTGAAATTGGACTGTTGGCCCTCTGTCGATTCTTGTTCTACTTGATGGATGTTCAGGGTGTTACTGCTTATGTTCTTTTCAATTGCTTAATTCTTGTCATGCTTTGCTTATGTTCCCATATATGGTTATGTGTATTCAGGGGTGCTTAGGCAGAAAGATTTACTAGAGTGCGAACCATGTAATTCCTCATGTTGCTGCTACTTCACAGTGCTTTAATTTCTTTATAGCTTTATCTGAATCACCCTCACCGCTCTAGAGAAATCAGTTTACTCATTCAAGTTCTGGAATTTCTTTATAGCTTTCTCTGTTTGTGCCCCTATCTATGTCTGTTTCTTGTGTGCAAGCGCCGCTCCATTCTGTGTGTGTGGCTTGATGGTGAATATGTGTGGCTTGACTCTGTGTGCGTGTGGCTTGATTGTGTGTGTGTGTGTGTGGCTTGACTGTATGTGTGTGTGGCTTGATGGTGAATATGTCTGGCTTGACTCTGTGTGTGTCTGTGTGTGTGACTGTGAGTGGCTTGACTGTGTGTGTGTACGACTGTGTGAATATTGCATTTGCTTGATGGTGTGGCTTCTGGCTTGTATGCTTTGTTGATTGATTTGGTTGTATAGCTTATGTTTTATATTGTTGCGGCACGATTGATTGCTGTTTGTTGAATGTGAACTCGTATCTTGACGAATAATCATGTATGCTAACTTGGTATTGGTAGTTCCTGATCGTAGGTAACCCACCTATTACTTGTTTAGTGTAGACTAACTATTCTTTTTTCTGAACTTTTTTGCGATTATGTCTTCACATTGCACTGCTCCCAGATCCATATCGACATGGCCACGCTGTCTGATGAGGATAAAGATGTAAGGAACTCCTCCCAAGAATAGCTTGCTCCTTGTATTAACTTGGCAACTAGACATGTTAAGAAAAAATATTTATTCCGTGAAACTGGAGCTCCTTGCTGCAACCCATTATATGACTTTATGAGCATGCACCACTTTCAGGTTATGAAAAAATGGGGCGCTCCAAACAAGATTGACTTCCTCTCTCTTTCTTATACAAGGCATGCAGAAGATGTGCAGCAAGTAAGTAATTCATTATATCAATATTTAGAGTGTATTACTTCACACTGCCATCTTTCCCAACAGATTGATTTTTTTTTATATTGATATTTTGTTGAATAGTATCACATGTTTGTTTGCATTTCATACTTTAAATGTTCCTAACGTTGATAGTTTTTTTCCTGCAATAGGCACGGGAGATCCTCTCTAAAGCACCAGCAGCAGCCAAGAAGATTGAAGAATCCAATGAAAGTTCTGATTCTGAAAGCTCTGACTCTGAGGTATTCATTTACCTACCGATTTCAAAGTGGAAGCTTCATCATTTAATAGCATTTTTAATTATCTTTTTGCCTGATTTCACCATGTTTCAATTCATTGGTTTTCAGAAGCCAGCTACTGAAGTGAAGAATTCTGCGGTTGCTACTGCACAAAAGAAAAACCAGGAATTGGACGGCTCTGACAGTGATTCTGATGATTCATCAGAAGTAAGAATCATATTTCTAGCAATGCATGTCTAAGGGAGATAATTGAGTACAAAAGCATAAAACATATTTCTTGCACTTACCATTCCCCTGATCTTGTCGTTTAATTCTGTGGAGTACTCATATTTCTTAGTCCTAACTGGAAAACCGTTTGCAGGATATGGCCACTAAAAAACCAGTGGCCAAGAAAGTGGTAGAATCCAGTGAAAGTTCTGATTCTGACTCTGAGGAGGTATCAGTCTACTAGTTATATGAAAACTAAGGCTTCATCATTCTGTCTTTATAATGTGATACTAACATTTTCAATATATTTCCAGGATACCACTGCTAAACCAGTTCAATCTTCCAAGGCTGTTGCTGTTAAAAAGAAATAAAGAATCTAGTGATAGCTCAGATTTTGACTCAGATTCAGATTCTGAAGAAGTTCTCTGTTGTACTTGTTTACTCTTGGTAACTTCTCTTGTGTGATATTTGTATGTCTTAAACATTGTTTTGCTGCTAGCAAATCTTTTGTCTATGGTTACTTTCTATGTCCAGGATACCACTGCTAAAACAGTTGTGATGCAAAGAAAGAAGAATCTAGTGGTAGCTCAGATAATGACTCGGATTCAGATTCTGATGAAGTAAGTGTTCGGTTACTTGCTTACTCCTGGTCACTTTTTTTGTTGTGCAATGTTTAAAATTCCTTCCAATGTTTTGCAGCCAGCAAAATCTACTATTCCTGCTAAGAGGCCTCTGACAACAGAGAAAAAGAGTGAACATGTATGCATTATTTTTAAAATTTTATTTTCTTGAAAGGATTGTCTTCTGTGATATTTATTGTACATTAATTGTTCTTGTTGTAATTCAATATTTGCAGTCCAAGGATGATTCTGATGATAGTTCTCATGAGAGTGATGAAGAGCCTGCACTAAAGAAGCCTAAGGTACTTAATTTTTGGTGTTTGCTTTTTTATCTGAAGATTTTGGTTTATATTGCATTTATTATTCTATCCCAGGATTCATCTTCTGGTGGTGCCAAGCCAGTCTCTAAGGTCGCCAAGAAAGAAAGCAGTGGTGATGATGACAGTTCTGAAGAGAGCTCCAGCAGTGATGATGAAAACGATCAATCAATGTCAATGGCAAAGTCCAAGCAGAACGAAGTATGGTTTGAGTATATTTATGCTGTTGTAATTTTTCCTCTTATGTTTGATGGTAATCAGCCTCTAACTAGCTTCCTATTTTCAGGAACGAAGATCTGAATCACCCTCACCCCTCTAGAGAAATCGTTTTACTCATTCAAGTTCTGGAAATTCTTTATAGCTCTCTGAGTTTACTTCGGTCTAGCATGTGTTAGCTTTCTGTTTGTGCCCCTTTCTATGTCTGTTTCTTGTGCGCAAGTGCTCCATTCTGTGTGTGTGACTGTGTGGCTTTTTTGTGTGTGTTGCTTGACTCTGTGTGTTTGTGTGGCTTGATGGTGAATATGTGTGTGGTTTGACTCTGTGTGTTTGTGTGGCTTGATGGTGAATATGTGTGTGGCTTGACTGTGTGTTTGTGTGGCTTGATGGTGAATATGTGTGTGGCTTGACTGTGTGTTTGTGTGGCTTGATGGTGAATATGTGTGTGGCTTGACTGTGTGTGTGCTTGACTCTCTGTGTGTGACTGTGTGAACATTGCATTTGCTTGATGGTGTGGTTTGTTTGCTTTGTTGAATGATTGGTTGTGTATAACTTGTGTTTTATATTGTTGCGGCCTAACACTGCCTTTGCCGGTCCCAAGCCCGGGTGTGAAAATGTGGAGGGAGCTGCAGTTACCTTCTTTGTATTGTTTGCATTAATTATGAGTGTTGATAGAAACTACACAGTTTAGGTTACTGTCCTAATCGAATAGTGAATCTTCACATAATTTGGTAGCATGTGATTCAAGCTTTAAAATGCATCCTTCCTTGCTATAAACTTACTGATTCCTTTCTGAAGTTGTACGAGGTCAGTGTTTTTCTTATACGATACCAAAGGGAAGCAAGTAGCTAAGAATCTAGGCCTATAATGGTTCGATTTTTCTCCCTTTTTGATTTTTTTTACGGTGCCTTCTCAGCATGACGCGTGTGTGGTGCTTTGGAAACTTCTGAGCGTGATTGTTTTAGGTGGAGAGGTCTGCACGCATGTTTTGGATGTTTTGGAATCCACCGCTTTGACTGTCCTGACGCTCTGACTGTTTCCATCTTAGGTTACGTGTGCTTTCTGGTTTTGATTGTGTCTCCTTGTTTGCCACATATCAGTTTTGTATGTTGGATTATTTGGGCCGATTTTTCTGGGCTCTTCTCATGGTACGGGTGTGTTCCTTTCTTTTTGCTTCTGCTGCCTATAAACAAGCTATTCTGGAGGCCTTATTTCTCGGTATCTAGATTCTTTGCTTTGGGTTCGTGATATGGGTTCTTGCAGTTCGGTGTGCTGATCAGCTGCCTTCTTCGGTTCGTGCTTCTGGTCGATCTGTTCCAAGTCGCTCTGAATATATTCCTGGTGCTACTTCTGGCGGTGGATCTTCTGGTCGATCTGTTCTAAGTGCCGCTAAATATGTTCCTGGTACGTTTTGCTTAATTGTTTTTTCTGTTGTGTATGATTTTTCTGCTATATGCGCTATGTTCTATTGTATCGTTTTCTGTGGTTAGTTTTGGATCCTAATGAAGCGCACCGGTGTCGGCATGAGATTCGACGTGGGAAGCATCCTATTTATTTATACAACCACGGTCCATTGGCTGGAGTCGAGGAAATTCTCAAGCATAAAACGGCATCTTCTTACACAGCATGATCTTAAAGAAGTTGGTATTGAATTTATGGATTTGTATAGCTACCTGATCCCGGTATATGAAATTGAGCCTCTTGAGAAAATTACTGATGTACAAAATTGACCGACAGGATGAAGTCGAAGCGGCACGGATGGCAGCAATCAACAAGGAAATTAAACGTGTGTTGACAGAAGTTCTTCTGAAGGTTTGTCATTGCATGGCTAGGTTTAGCAGAACATGTACTTCTGTTCTAAATTCAGCAAGACTGCCATTTCTTACTTTTGTCATTTCCAGGTTTCTGATGATCTTTTTAATGAGATCGCAACCAAAGTTATGAATGAAGATGATTCATCAGCTGAACGTGAGTGAGTTATACTTAAAACTTAATGTAAATAGGTAAATTGCATTGCTGATTATCGCCTCTGTGTTGCAGCAAATGAGATCACTGGTGTCTCTAGCTCAAAGGAGCTTGGTCTGGGAGAATCAGAAGTCAAGACCACAGCTGTACTGGTCGTTCTGATGATACTGGGCTAAGTTCTCCTAAAGGTGCTTTCTTGGTCTTGCTAATTATGATTCAGATGATTATGATGGTAAGGGTTTAATTCCAAATTTATCATCTGAAATTAAAGTTGGTGCAGCTCATCCTAAAGAAAGTAAGTTCTTGAAAAACACAAAGCGGACATGGTTTCCCAGAATTTATTTTCTAAAGAAGGAAGAGCTTATTATTAACTTTCTGAGTTTACTTCGGTCTGTACTAGCTTTCTGTTTTTGCCCCTATCTATGTCTGTTTCTTTCCATTTCTTGTGTGCACGCGCTCCATTGTGTTTGTGTGTGAGACTGTGTGTGTGATGTGCCCCTATCTATGTCTGTTTCTTTCTGTTTCTTGTGTGCAAGTGCTACATTTTGTGTGTGTGTGTGTGTGTGTGTGTGTGTGTGTGTGACTGTGTGTGTGATGTGCCCCTATCTATGTCCGTTTCTTGTGTGCAAGCGCTTGATTGAGTGTGTGCTTGTGTGACTCTGTGTCTTGCATTTGCTTGATTGTGTGGCCTGTATGCTTTGCTGAATGATTGGTGTGTTTTGTATTGTTGTGGTTTAACACTGCCTTTGCCGGTCCCAAGCCCGGATGTGAAAATGTGGAGGGAGCTGCAATTATCTTCTTTGTATGTTTGCCTTAGAAGTGTTGATTGAAATTACTCTGTCCTAATTGAATAGTGAACCTTCACATAATGTCGTAGCATGTGATTCAAGCTCTGAAATGCATCCGTCCTTGCTATGGAAAATATAGCAAGTGTAATTGTCTAGAATTTGTCTGTCTCCTTAATTAATCTCGCTGGTTTCTTAAATCTTGTCAGCACGGATGTTCTTTTCTGCTAATATATATACATTTTTTCTTCTAAAAAGTCAGTCATTTGTTTTTAATTTGGCTTTAGGTTGAATTTTGTGGCTTTCTAATCATGCACGAATCTCAGCATCGTAGGTGTCCCTCATTTGTCTGTCACTCACAAGTGTGTGTCGGGTTTATTTGTTGTTGGGCTTTTTATTCGGGTTGTGGGGTGCCCTCTCCTTGTTTATTTGTTGTTGGGCTTTTTATTCGGGTTGTGGGTCATTTTCAGTTATGTGTCATTTCTAGAGGGGGTTGTGCGGTGCTTCCACGAAAGAAACGACACTGAAAAGCCGCCACCGCCCGATCCAGAGGATCGAGGTTTTCTCCCGGAGTAACATGAAGGACGCAGGGCCACCGCGATGAAGCCTTCAAAGACGAGAATGACGCATGGCGCCGCCGCCATCGGTCTGGCCCGAGCCAGACAAGTTTTTCAGCTAGGCCACTACCCACCGCCTCCACCCGGGTATGACCCTACATGAGAGCGCCGACCGCACCACCATCGAGAACGTCGAAGGCCCGCCCCCATGCCGCCCACGCAGCCATGACAACAAGCCCGTCCGCGACCAAGCCACGAGCTCCGGCCACGAGCCCGCAGCTCCATCGGTCTGGCCCGAGCCAGACAAGTTTTTCCGCTGGGCCACTACCCACCGCCTCCACCCGGGTACGACCCTACATGAGAGCGCCGACCGCACCACCATCGAGAACGTCGAAGGCCCGCCCCCATGCCGCCCACGCAGCCATGACAACAAGCCCGTCCGCGACCAAGCCACGAGCTCCGGCCACGAGCCCGCAGCTCCCGCCACCAAGGCCGTCGCCCTGCATCCAGACACTCCAGAGACCATCAAAGGCACGAGCTGTGAGCCGACTTGCAGATCCCTAGCACCATTGGAGCCGCCGGTGACCGACCCGCCCCGAAGAACGGTCAGCAGCTAGGGGGCACTAGGCCAGGAAAAGGGAAGGGGGAGCGGAGCTCGTTCGGACCGGCGCACCCCTGTGTCGGTGACAGGTAGTCGGTCTACCCATCCCTCCACTAGCCTCCCCTGCGTTACCCCTGACACCCTACCATGGCCTCCGACAAGAACCATGCAAGGAAGAGGCGGCCACCCATCCGCCGGCAAGGGCCGACGGCACCCTGTCGCTGAAGAAGGCCTCCAGAGGAGCGCCAATCACCACCACACCACCTGCGCCTCCACACCCTGGCCAGGTCCAGCCAGTGCCCCGTCACCCCATCGGAGTAGAGCGAACACCTGCTGGAGCAGCACCACCTTAGAAGGGCCACCGGCCACCCTGCCGCCGCCAACGGCCACTACCAGCTGGATCTGATCAGGGGCTGCCAGATCCGCCGCCAGCACACCCCCGGGCCTCCAAATCTCATGAGCCGAGGTGGAGGGAGAGGAGGGGAGGAGGTGGCGCCGACAATCCACCAGGACGCCAGGAGGAGGGAGGAAGCCGGAGCAGAGGCCGGCCCGATGCCCGACGCCACCGAGCAGGGGTAGGCGCCCCGCGACGTCCGCCACCTGCGCGCGGGAGGAAGCAGCCCCGCCATCGCCTGCGCCACGCGGCCTTTGGCCAACGACGCTACCGGTGGCAGGGGCGGAGGGGGGACGGGGCGATTCTGGGGCGACAGCGCTAGGGTTGCCTCCCGGGGGCGCCTCGGGAGGGGGGGGGGGGGTGTCTGTAGTGGCTTGGGTCTGACCTCATTCAATTCATTTTCGAGGAAGGGCAGGCATCTCATTCCCGTCCGAGAGCCAAAAACCGATTCTCCTTAGTGTCCGAGTGCAGCTGTGCGGGGCGATGAGGGAGAAATTGGTAGCAATCCAGCCCAACCTAGCAACCATGGCAAGGGAGGGGGGGGGGGGTGAATCAAATCTACCTGTCTTCGTGTGTTTGCTTTTTTTTTGGACAGTTTAAGTTCTGTTCCAGACTTGGTGTGTTCTCATTCTTGTATTTCATTTTTGTTTATTAGTTCTGTCCTTTGGGCATTTCTCAGTTCCTTGCACTCTTCAATTTTGGAACTTCTTGTTATTATTCTTTTAAATCATTATTCATTCCTTAGTTTATTTTTAACATTAGACTTTTAAATCAGTATTAAATCTGAACTTTTTTTCAATACAAACTGTGTACTGTAGCTCTGAAACCGTAGCTCACATGGTTCAGTCTTCTATATAGTTTTCAATCATATAAATGTATTTCAGATCAACAATGAGCAGTTAGTTTTGTAGAACCACGTGAAGCAGAATCTCTTATTATTTTCAATGTTGTTGCTGGATAAGCAATGGTCAGCTCATCACTGTTTTTTTTAATTCATGTGGTTTTCAATTGTCATTATCTTTGTAGGAGATCATTTCTAAGCAACAGTTTGTTTCATTTAGTCTTTTTGTCCCTTTAGAGGATTTCTTCAGTTTTTTAGGTCAGTATTTACATATAGAGAAGGGAAGGCCAGGCAGGGGTAGCACTGCAAGTTCCACACTGCGCGCTCATGGTAGGATAGAAATGGGATTTGTTTTTGTAGGATGATTTATAGATGGGGGTTCGCTATATGCGATCAGGAGGATAGTTACATCGAGCAAGTGTGCCAGGTAGCAGATGAGGAGAGGGATGCACTGTCCCAGCACTTGATCGAAACTAGAGGTAAATTAACACGACTCTTAATGTATTTGTTTGAAATAATGCTTAACTATTTGTTTTCTTTTGTAATTCCCTCTTAGTAATTCCATCTTTCCTCTGTTGGGTTAGTCCACACCATGGTTGCAGAGGAGGACCAAGAAGTAGTAGCATCCAGATCATCAGGAGATAGAAGCAAGGACCAACGACAAAAAGCGGATCGAGGAAAGGAAAAACTGCATTGACAGCTAAGCTAGGGAGATCAGATCATATTGTCCTCTTGATTGAATCAATCTGCTATTCTTTTCTCTCTGCTATTAACTGTGCTTCAAGGTGCACTTCTCTTCTTAGTTGATTCCATTGGTACGGCGCTAATTAACGTCACTGGATATGCCTCAGTGATATGTTGAACTACTTGGGAAGAAACTAAGCTGGCGCCTATTAGCAACATGCAAAGCAAAACATTGCCTACTGACTGACTGGCTGTGTATATTGCTTTCACTGTTCGATCCTACATTCAATAGAATTGCATGATTTGGACAGTTAAGTTAGCAGCGCTACGCTACTATATGCTACCTTGATACGCTTAATAAACCCGGCTCTAGTCTCATCTAGTTTAAATCTTGATGTGAGCAGGTGGAAGGGAGACACCCTCATCCTGCTGCTGCTCGGCCTGGTGGCATCGAACTGCATGAATGCAGTAGGTTGCTGTTTATCTGGCAAAAAGATAAGTGTTGGCAACAAGCAAGCATTTATGAGGTTGAGAGAAGAACCAGTAATGTAGCTGCATGGAAACTAAGATTACCATTTGTAGTTTATATTGTTTCAGTCGCTTGCTGTAATCTGGAGGAAGAATTTGTGAACATAGTGGCAGTGAGTTAGTTGTTTATGGACATGTGTTTGGGCAGGAGCCATATGTGGCAGTGAGTTAGTTGTAATGGTTGCGCCTACTCTGCTTAGAGCAGAGCAGAGTGTTGATACTTAGAGAAGCAGAGGTTTTCTTTTGGCAGAGCAGAGCAGAGTGTTGATATGTAGATGTCTGCCTTGCCTTTCAGTAGCCCTCTGAAAGAGTTTTTTTTTTTCTTCTTTTGGCAATTTTGGAACTCTAACGTGAATAATAAGTAGATATCAATTAATTAACGCGGTCAGGCAAAGCAGTCCTCAGTTTGCAGCATCTTTTGTTGTGCAGTAGTATGGGCTGGTGCTGGATGATGGAAAGCTATGGAATATCCCCGGCCATGGTCAAAGCCCCTCCTCCAGCAAGCAATGAACAAGATCATGAAGGTAATAACCATGCTAACTGTAGCAAATCTATCTCTGTTGTAGTAAAAAATCTTATTTAATACTCCCTCTGTACAGAGATATAAGAGCATTATTTCTTTACGGAGGGAGTAAATGACATGCTTGTTTATTTTCTCTTTTGACAGTTAAACCCTGCTCTTTATGAGCTGTGGGAGAGAATAAGAAAGGGTCTTCAGTTGTATTCATCTGAACCCACCGTGCCATATCTGTCTTCACAGAACTACGGAGGGATGATCATCAATCAAATCATATGGTTTGTGGATGACACAAATGTCTATCAAGTTACCATTTCTTATTTTCAATCCAAGAACTGGTCAAGTATTTCTGAAGGTTTCCTGTATGGGCAGAATAGTCCCCAAGTCAAGGAGATGAGATGCATATCCATTCAGCCACAGCATGGAACTCGCTCCATTCAACTACGGTTGAAAAGAAAGAAAATGGTGATCAGGATACTAACCAAATACACTAAATAGGACTCTGCTCCAGCTGGTCTGTGATGTCCGAGTTAACAAGAGGCTGTACGGCACGCTTGACGCCCTCCTCGACCCACTCCAGCGACTCCCACCACCTCATCTGGACAAGGGGGACGCTGATGTTGCGCAGCCTCCGCGGCACGGTTCTCATCAGGAATGGGAGCCTCTTCAGCTTTGGACAGAAGGATATCTCCATGGTCTCGAGGGATGGGAATGTCACCTCGGGGTCGCAGAGGCTCGACAGCCCGGGAAGGCTCTGCAGCTCAAGGTATTTGAGGCAAGGGAAGCCATGGACCGGTGCTTGCCCCCTGTCTTCTTCCCCAGCACCGCCGTCCTTCTTCTTGGTCCGAACGATCTGTTTCATGCCGCCGCAGTTGTTCACCAGGATCCTCTCGAGGCAAGGCAGGTGCATGGCCCATGAAATGTGCCTAAGACTCTGGCAGTGCACGACTGCCGGGTAGGTCAGCCTCGGAAAAAGAGGCTCTGGGACCACTCTCTTCCAGATGATCCCCTTCAGGCTGCGCAGGCTGTCAAGCGTGAGCGATCTGAGCACGTCGAACTGGGAGACTGCTCCTTCCGTGCCGCTTCTCACCAGTATCTGCTGCATGCAGCACTTGTAGATCGTCAGGTCGTATAAGCTCGCTTGCACCGAGGAGCTCGAGAAGCAGCCATCCAGGAAGCAGAATGTTGGTGTCCCTGTCAGCCTGCTCAGATGGATGGATCTAACAGGGAGGCCGGGGAACTTGCCTAGCAGTTCGTATGCCGCGTCACCTTTGACCCCGATCTCCACAGCTTTCAAGTTATCCAGGAAGTCCAATTCTGGGAACAATGATAGAGTATAGTTTGCGTGTGTCGAGACCTGGGACGACAGGAGGTCAAGCACTTGCAGTTCCTGCAGCCTTGATATGGTGCCCTTTGGTACAGTGTGTATCGGGTTGCCTCTTAGGTATAGGAATTTGAGCTTGGTGAGGTGTCGAAGGTCCTTGGGCAACTCAGTGATGTAATTGTATGACAGGTTGAGGTACTCTAGATCTCCCAGAGCACAGACTGCTAAAGGCAGAACACGAATGTAGTTCTGACTCAAATCTAGGTATGTCAATGAAGTGAAGAGGTAAATATTTCCAAGTGCCTTCTCGTTGAACTTATTAGCTTGAAGAAGCAGTGTTGTCCTGAGTTCTGTGGAACCAGAACCAAGAAAACACTTGGATCTGACACTGCAGCCCATACTATTTTCATTCACGCCACCACCAAGATATGGAAGCTCTTCCAGTCCGTTGCCCATCATTGACAGATACTCCACTCTGTTCCAAGGGATGCACTTTCTAGACGCAGTTTTGCCGATCGCTGCGTGAACGACCCATTTGTTATTGTTTTCACCGCAACCGCAAGATATCCATATCGCCATATCACGGATCACATCATGCATTTTGAGGTGCTTACTACTGTCCTCAGTACCTTCCAGCAAAGATGCAGCTTGCAGGTGACCTATTATGTTGTAGCCTTCACTGTAAGAAGTCTGCATGTCGCATTTATTAAGCAGACCTAAGCCCATCCAACACTGGATCAGATCGTCTTTAGCAATAGGAGAATCTTCTGGCCATGGAGAGCAAACCAGGAAACAACGTCTCATGGTATCATTCCCTAAGCTATCATAGCTAAGTTTTAACTTGAAGTAAATTGTGTTCTCCACAGACGTGGGATCATCCGCATCGTGGCCAGATCGTCGCAGTAGACGAATAGCTGTTTCCCATTCACCTGGATCTTTCTTTGGATGCATTGCCTTTCCGGTAGCTATCAACGCCAGGGGCAGGCCCTTTAGCTCCTTCACAAGCTCTCTTGAAAGGGCTCCAAGAGGATGTGTGATACCAGCTGCTTGCAAGTCCAACCGTTCCCAGAGGTCATCCAGCAGTACAAGAAAACTCCTCCTGCTCAGCAAGTCAGAAATGATATTGGCTTGAGACTCTTTCCTTAAGCTGAGTTTCTTTACTATTTCAGCTTGGATTTTCTCCACTGAACAATCTTTTGAGGCTGTAACAAAAATAACAACATCGAAGAAAGAGTCTCCTAGAAATGAGTTGTTGATCTTCTTCAGAAGATGAGTCTTTCCCACTCCACCTAGACCCCATATCCCAATCATTCCAACCGGAGAATTCCTAATGCACCTGGCAGCCTCCTGCATATTATGCTCTTCACTGGGCAATCCACTGGATGAGACAGGCATTTCTCGGACTGATGGTGGCAGTGGCTGGATTGCGACAACACTAGTGTCAATCTTGGCATACTCTTGGGCTTTCAGAAGCTCCTTTTCAGCACTCTTGCTGATTTTGTAGTTTGACCAGCAATTCAGAGAGATGCACCCAAAAACTTGGCATCTCTCGTCATACACCTGCCTAATTGCTTCTTCATCAGACTTGATGGCGTTCACATTTTCAAGCCACTTCCGCACTTCATTCTTTGCTGTCCTGCCATTTCTCTCGGCAATCTCAATCTCATACCGGACATCGTTGCCCTTGGCGATCAAACCCTCGGCTGCTTCTTTGAGATGCTTCACGTTTCTGCTAGCCGTGAAGGGGTACATTACATGCTTGAAGACGATATGGTAAATTGGAGTAATCAGAGTGTTGACTATATATGCCAACCACATATGCCATTGTTGTAAGCCTGTAAGCAGCACAAGAAAATAAAACGCCCTTGAGGAAGCTCTGCAAGGCAAATAATATTTCTGTTAACTAGTGGTTCCTAGTGTGCATGCAGTAGGACATATAGATGGTAAGAGCCAGAGGATGTCAATGTGTTGAAGAACATGTATGGTACCTTCTCTTTTCGACTAAGCAAGTTTCGAAGAAGCGATGAAGTACAAAAATTCTTGTGATATGCTGCACGAAGATGAGCCTTGGAGGTCAATCTCGGTATGTTCTTCACAGTGGCCAACAGTGAACACGGTTATCAGACACAGAAAGTGCCCGAGTTGCTACTTTTTAGTAGGGTGGAGGAAAATCTGCAGTTATAAAGAAAAAATATATTAATAATGACATAAACATGCTCTATCTTTTGTGGGTAGGAATAGGGTAAAGAATCCTAGGATTTTAATCAGAGACATGAGTTTCAGGGATGAATAGTTTGTTCCTTTTTAGAAAAATAAATGGCTCTCAAGTGGGTAATCGAGTTGCTAGTCAAATTCAGTCTATTGTAGAGGCCCTCAAGTTTGTGTATCATTACTGCTACTTCCTCTTTGGCAAAAACTGGATTGTGCCTGGTGGATTTCTATTTTATTTGCTGTCGAATCTTTTTGCATAAGAAGAAAGAGCGCCGAATCTTTTACACAAGCACCGCATGCATTCGCATCGACCGACCGATAACAAGAAGGAAAAAAAATCTAAGAATCTGAAATTAAACGGCAAATGAAAAGAAAAAGGGAAACTGAATTGCCAGGTGGTCTTGTCTTGTGTGTAGCAACTGCTTCCTGCAGCCCTGAGCTCTGATCCTCCTGCCAATTGGCATGTCATAAGGATGATAAAGAGTTGCGCTGCGGCAAACCAAGCAATCACAATCAGGTAGTAACTTGAGAAGATCCAAAGCGTCGCCATGACCTCCAGTTGATGTTGTTTGACCACCCTGGGATGATGCAGATATCCCAGAATGCCCAAAATGTCCCCAACCAGAAACCACGGTCTGCAAATTCAGGTGACACTTGCGCATGCTTGCTACCATTCATCACAGACATAGTTTTAATTAGCGCCCTATCTAGTTCATCCGCTATATATATATATCTTCTGTCCGGGTCAACTATACAGAGTGGCACACACACAGAGGCAGACAGTACCCCGGATTTGCAGACAGGAGACACAGAGAAGTGACTGATGCCTGCCGCACGCGGATGGAGCAGTCGGGTTCAAGCTCGCTCGCCCGAGGCTTCACCCAGCCAGATCCGCTCGCTCGCTCGAGCAGCTGCTGCGGGGTCGGGTGTCGTTCTAGACAAGGGCCAGCGGGCAGTGAACCTGCGCTGAGCGCTTGCCCGCCGATGGTGCTGCACTGCAAAATGGCAAATCCACCAAACCGCAGATGGGCTCGCCGGTGGTGCTGCAGCAGAATAAGCGCGTCTGCAGCAGCAATGTGAACGACGGCGTGGCAGAGGAATCTTCCTCCCTACTTCGTACCGAGCGACAAGGATGGGTGTCCAGCGTCTCCACCCAGCACGCGCTCCCTCCATACACGCCGAGCTTATCCACGAGATTCCGTCACGAGATTCCCTCAACCTGTCATCTTTGTATATAAACCCTCTTTTTCGTCTGAAATGAAAAGGCAGTGCTCCTGCCGGTTCCTCGAAAAAAAGAAAAAGTTCTTTGTCTCCCACCACTCTTTTTTTTATTTCTTTTGATGAAAGGAGGAAAACACTTGCCATTTTTATTGATTAAGAAGAGAGTGAAAATTGCCCCGTTAATTTACGGAAAACCAGACTAAAACCGATACAATCCTACTCCACATGACATTGGTACCACCGACCAACCTGGCCACCTACATGAAACACATAGCTGCAATGAAGAAAGACATCTGCCCAGGAGTCGTCGCACGCGTCATCGTCATCACCGGTTGCCCCCAAACGGGCGACTTCGACTTCACCGTAGAGCTCCATCATCGAAGCCAACCTGCAAACACCTACATAGAAGCCACGACGGCACATGCCAACAAAAGGCCACACGTGCGAGCAACCGACGGCTCCGACTTTGATGAAGAGCGTTGCAAGGAAAATATGCAAGACTTGTGCCGACTGTGCGCTCCACAACCGACCACCGAGTGTATGTCATCGTCGCCACCTGGACTCGATCCACTGTAGCTCCGACTACTTCAGAGCAACCAAGCAACCCACGGAAGAGCACCTCGGGCACGCCGGGGAGAACCAACTACCGAAGTCCACGCCGCGACCCAAGCTCCTCTTGATGCCATCATCGTTGCCATAACAGAAACCAACGCCCCGCCTCAGCAAACTACGTGGCCAAGATGCCATGATCCACCGGTCTCTAGTCGTGGCCGGCTCCGAGACGATTGAAGGAAATATGCCCTAGAGGCAATAATAAAGTTGTTATTTATATTTCATTATATCATGATAAATGTTTATTATTCATGCTAGAATTGTATTAACCGGAAACTTAGTACATGTGTGAATACATAGACAAACAGAGTATCCCTAGTATGCCTCTACTTGACTAGCTCGTTAATTAAAGATGGTTAAGTTTCCTAGCCATAGACATGTGTTGTCATTTGATCAACGAGATCACATCATTAGAGAATGATGTGATGGACAAGACCCATCCGTTAGCTTAGCATAATGATCGTTAAGTTTTATTGCTATTGCTTTCTTCATGACTTATACATATCCCTCTGACTATGAGATTATGCAACTCCCGAATACCGGAGGAACACCTTGTGTGCTATCAAACGTCACAACGTAACTGGGTGATTATAAAGATGCTCTACAGCTGTCTCCGAAGGTGTTTGTTGGGTTGGCATAGATCCAGATTAGGATTTGTCACTCTGTGTATCGGAGAGGTATCTCTGGGCCCTCTCGGTAATGCACATCACTATAAGCCTTGCAAGCAATGTGACTAATGAGTTAGTTGCGGGATGATGCATTACGGGACGAGTAAAGAGACTTGCCGGTAACGAGATTGAACTAGGTATGATGATACCGACGATCGAATCTCGGGCAAGTAACATACCGATGACAAAGGGAATGACGTATGTTGTTATGCGGTTTGACCGATAAAGATCTTTGAGGGAGTCCTGGATTAAGGGGTCCTGGGGCGTCCGGCCTATATGGCATGGGCCGGACTGATGGGCTATGAAGATACAAGACAAAAGACCTCTTCCCGTGTCCGGATGAGACTATCCTTTGCGTGGATGGCAAGCTTGGCGTTCGGATATGTAGATTCCTTTCTCTGTAACCGACTTTGTACGACCCTAGTCCCCTCCGGTGTCTATATAAACTGGAGGGTTTAGTCCGTAGAGGCAATCACAATCATACAGGCTAGACATCTAGGGTTTAGCCATTACGATCTCGTGGTAGATCAACTCTGGTAATCCTCATATTCATCAAGATTAACCAAACAGGAAGTAGGGTATTACCTCCATCAAGAGGGACTGTGAAGGAACTATGTCCTAGAGGCAATAATAAAGTTGTTATTTATATTTCCTTATATCATTATAAAGGTTTATTATTCATGCTAGAATTGTATTAACCGGAAACTTAGTACATGTGTGAATACATAGACAAACAAAGTGTCACTAGTATGCCTCTACTTGACTAGCTCGTTGAATCAAAGATGGTTAAGTTTCCTAGCCATAGAGATGAGTTGTCATTTGATTAACGGGATCACATCATTAAAGAATGATGTGATTGACTTGACCCATTCCGTTAGCTTAGCATACGATCATTTAGTATATTGCTATTGCTTTCTTCATGACTTATACATGTTCCTATGACTATGAGATTATGCAACTCCCGAATACCGGAGGAACACTTTATGTGCTACCAAACGTCACAACGTAACTGGGTGATTATAAAGGTGCTCTACAGGTGTCTCCGATGGTACTTGTTGAGTTGGCATATATCAAGATTAGGATTTGTCACTCCGATTGTCAGAGGGGTATCTCTGGGCCCTCTCGGTAATGCACATCACTATAAGCCTTGCAAGCAATGCAACTAATGACTTAGTTGCGGGATGATGTATTACGGTATGAGTAGAGACTTGCCGGTAACGAGACTGAACTAGGTATTGAGATACCGACGATCGAATCTCGGGCAAGTAACATACCGATGACAAAGGGAACAACGTATGTTGTTATGCGGTTTGACCGATAAAGATCTTCGTAGAATATGTAGGAGCCAATATGAGTATCCAGGTTCCGCTATTGGTTATTGACCGGAAACGAGTCTCGGTCATGTCTACATAGTTCTCGAACCCGTAGGGTCCGCACGCTTAACCACTAGTAGAAAAAGGGTCAAATGTCAAGCACATTAGTGCCGGTTCCAACGGCTAGCCAGCCGCTTTCATTAGTACCGGTTCGTGGCCGACCTTTAGCACCGGTTCGTGCCACGGACCGGTACTAAAGTGAGTGGTGGCAGGATGTTGTCAGTCCGGGGCCCCTCCAGCACCTTTAGTACCGGTTCATGGCACGAACCGGTGCTAAAGGTCGTCCTACATAAGCCCTTCGTCCACCCGAGCTCGCTCTGTTCTTCCCCTTTCCCCTCTCCTCTCTGTTCTTCCCCTCTTCCTCTCGAGCTCATCACACATTTTGCCCAAAATTTGTCAAGATTTGAAGGCCCCCATCCATTCAAATGATCACAAAGGTTAGCAACTTTGTCCTTTCATCTCTCATTGCTAGATTAGCTCTTGCAATGCTTTGTATAGTGATTAATTTATGAGTTTAGTAATTTGGTAGAAAATATATGTGCTAGTATTTGATTTATATGCAATTTGTGGTCAAAACTAACACTTAGTTTGCATATGTAGGTGTGGTTTACTTAGTGCCTTCTAAATCTCCGTCGTAACCACAGTCGATCGCCCGCACCGTTCCGTCGCCGGCACCACCTTGTGGTGAGCCTCTTGTTCATG
This sequence comes from Triticum aestivum, assembly GCF_018294505.1. Lineage (NCBI taxonomy): Eukaryota > Viridiplantae > Streptophyta > Magnoliopsida > Poales > Poaceae > Triticum > Triticum aestivum. The sequence continues at coordinate 467,086,952 of NC_057796.1, forward strand.
AATGTTTTACATTACCAAATTGATGTTTGTGTGATTTGGATATATAGTTACTCGTATAATTATCTTACCCGTACGTTGTTTGTTATACATAGTGCCATGGTTTTGATATCCGTCCCCGTCGGCCCTCGTCCTTGTTATGATTCGGATGTGGTATATTCTCTTTTAAAACTAGTTGTTGCATTTCGTGTTTATGACAAATTATGCCCATCAAGTTGACATAGATATTTTTGTCTAGGAGGTTTGTGAACCGGAAATTCCAACCGACCCTATTGTCGAGAGGTTAAATTTAGTTGAAAGAGAAAACGAGTATTTGAAAGAAAAATTGAAAAGAATTGAGGGGGAGAAGATGGAATTGGAGTTGCATGTTGCCGATGTCGTCGATGATCACAAGATCAAGATGGAGAAAATGCGCTTGAAGATTAGAAAGATTAGAAAATATGCCATTGATAGTGAGGCTTGGTATCATTATGCTGTTGGATCAATTGTTACCTTAGTTGCGATCTTGATCGCATTTGTTGTTGCATTTAAATTCTTTAGTTAGAGAGTTATTTGTTTGTTGCATTTAAGTCTTGTATGAACTTTATGTATGAACTTGTATTAATTTGGTCTATTCGGTGTTGTGTAATGAAGATGAGCCGACAATGGATGTACGATGACCGATGCTCTCCCGAGTTCATTAATGGCGTGCAAACTTTTCTGCTTGCGGCTGAGGCAAACAAGCGGGCGGATGGTTTTATGCCTTGTCCATGTTTAGTCTGTAAGAATGATCACAATTACTCTACGTCAAGAACCATTCACGTCCACCTGTTTAAGTCCGGTTTCATGCCCCACTATAATGTTTGGACCAAGCACGGAGAAAGAGGGGTTATGATGGAAGACAATGAAGAAGAAGAGGACGACGACAACTATCCTGGCCATGGGTTCCCTGAATACGATGATACAACAATGGGGGAAGAAGCTGAGCCGGCAATGCGGGAAGAAGCTGAAGAAGAGGCATCAGATGAGCCCGCTGATGATCTAGGTCGGGCCATTGCCGATGCAAAGAGAAACTGCGCAAGTGATTTGGAGAAGAAGAAGTTGCAGCGCATGTTAGAGGATCACAAGAAATTGTTGTACCCGAATTGCGAAGCTGACAAGAAAAAGTTGGGCACCACACTGGAATTGCTGCAATGGAAGGCAGAGAATGGTGTATCTGACAAGGGATTTGGAAAGTTGCTGGTAATGATAAAGAATATGCTTCCAAAGGACAACGAATTGCCCGAGAGTACGTACGAAGCAAAGAAGGCTGTCTGCCCTCTAGGGTTAGAGGTGCAGAAGATACATGCATGCCCTAATGACTGCATCCTCTACCGCGGTGAGTACGAGGATTTGAACGCTTGCCCGGTATGCGGTGCATTGCGCTATAAGATCAGGCGCGATGACCCTGGTGATGTCGAGGGCGAGCGCCCCAGGAAGAAGATTCCTGCCAAGGTGATGTGGTATGCTCCTATAATACCACGGTTGAAACGTTTGTTCCAAAACAAAGAGCATGCCAAGGCGATGCGATGGCACAGAGAAGACCGTAAGAAAGACGGAAAGTTGAGAGTACCCGCTGACGGGTCGCAGTGGAGAAAAATTGAGAGAAAGTACGGGAAGGAGTTTGCAGATGACGCAAGGAACGTATGGTTTGGTCTAAGCGCAGATGGCATTAATCCTTTTGGGGAGCAGAGCAGCAACCATAGCACCTGGCCTGTGACTCTATGTTTGTATAACCTTCCTCCTTGGTTGTGCATGAAGCGGAAGTTCATTATGATGCCAGTGCTCATCCAAGGCCCTAAGCAACCCGGCAACGACATTGATGTGTACCTAAGGCCATTAGTTGAAGAACTCTTACAGCTGTGGAATGGAACAGGTGTACGTGCGTGGGATGAGCACATGGGGGAAGAATTTGACCTAAAGGCCTTGCTGTTCGTGACCATCAATGATTGGCCTGCTCTCAGTAACCTTTCAGGACAGACAAACAAGGGATACCGCGCATGCACGCACTGTTTGGATGATACCGACAGTATATATTTGGACAATTGTAGGAAGAATGTGTACCTGGGACATCGTCGATTTCTTCCGAGCAGGCATCCCGTAAGAAAGAAAGGCAAGCATTTCAAAGGTGAGGCGGATCACCGGACGAAGCCTCGCCACCGTACTGGTGCTGATGTACATGATATGGTCAAGGATTTGAAGGTAGTCTTTGGAAAGGGTCCTGGCGGACAACCTGTTCCGAATGACGCTGACGGACGCGCACCCATGTGGAAGAAGAAATCTATATTTTGGGACCTGCCCTATTGGAAAGATCTAGAGGTCCGCTCTGCAATCGACGTGATGCACGTGACGAAGAATCTTTGCGTGACCCTGCTTGGCTTCTTGGGCGTGTATGGGAAGACAAAAGATACACCTGAGGCACGGGAGGACCAGCAACGTATGCATGGAAAAGACGGCATACATCAGGGTCATGCCAGCTACGCTCTTACCAAAGAAGAGAAGGAAATCTTCTTTGAATGCCTGCTCAGTATTAAGGTACCGTCTGGCTTCTCGTCGAATATAAAGGGAATAATAAACATGGCAGAGAAAAAGTTCCAGAACCTAAAGTCTCATGACTGCCACGTGATTATGACGCAACTGCTTCCGGTTGCATTGAGGGGGCTTCTACCGGATAACGTTCGATTAGCCATTGTGAAGCTATGTGCATTCCTCAATGCAATCTCTCAGAAGGTAATCGATCCAGAAATCATACCAAGGTTAGAGAATGATTTGGTGCAATGTCTTGTCAGTTTCGAGTTGGTGTTCCCACCATCCTTCTTCAACATCATGACGCACGTCCTAGTTCACCTATGCGAAGAGATTAGCGTTTTGGGTCCTGTATTTCTACACAATATGTTCCCCTTTGAGAGGTTCATGGGAGTCTTAAAGAAATATGTTCATAACCGTGCTAGGCCAGAAGGAAGCATCTCCAAGGGCCATGAAAATGAGGAGGTCATTGAGTTTTGTATTGACTTTATTCCTGACCTTAAGCCGATTGGTGTTCCTGAATCGCGGCATAAGGGCAGACTGGATGGAAAAGGCACGCTAGGAGGGAATCAAAAAATATGTATGGACGGACATTCTCTCACTGAAGCACACTACACAGTTATACAGAATTCCGCCTTGGTGGCTCCGTATATGGACGAACACAAGAATTTTCTACGCTCCAAACACCCGGAGCGGTCTGATGACTGGATTACACGTGAACAAACCAGGAGTTTCGCCGGCTGGTTGCAGACACGTACCATGCATGACGCCTCTATTGAAGATGACCTGTACTCGCTGTCCCAGTTACCATCTTCGAATATAATGACTTTCAAAGGGTACGAGATAAATGGTAATACATTTTACACGATCGCCCAAGATAAGAAGAGCACCAACCAAAACAGTGGTGTCCGCTTTGATGCAACAACCAAGACGGGAAAGGAAACATATTATGGTTACATAGAGGAGATATGGGAACTTGACTATGGACGTGATTTGAAGGTCCCTTTGTTTCGGTGCAAATGGGTCAATATGACACGATATGGGGTAACGGAAGACCCGCAGTATGGAATGACAACAGTGGATCTCAACAATCTTGCGTATGCAGACGAACCATTCGTCCTAGCTAATGATGTGGCACAGGTTTTCTATGTGAAGGATATGTCTACCAAGCCGAGAAAAAGAAAAGATAAGGAAGCGAATGCATCATACGATGAGCCAAAGCGCCACATAGTTCTTTCTGGGAAGAGAAACATCGTGGGAGTGGATGACAAGACAGACATGTCAGAAGATTATGAAAAGTTTGATGAAATTGCTCCATTCACAGTGAATATTGACCCGAGCATCCAGTTAAATGATGAAGATTTTCCATGGCTACGGCGCAAAGGGACATACGCGAAGAAAAAGTTTCACACCCAAAGATCTGGGATGTGATCGGCTTCACTATCATCACTTTCTTCTGTGTTTCACACCCAGGAGGGAATCTCTGTAATAGTTAGGGTAGTTATGTGTTTTGGCATTTGAAACGCGAAGAAATTTTATGTGCAAACAAATTCTTTCATGCATTTACTGATTTTTTCAGCTAAATGACCCTGAAATTGAAAAGCATTTCAAATGAACTCAGAAAAGGTTGAAAGTTGGCATGGTATCATAATTTCACCCACATAGCATGTGCAAAAAAGTAGAGAGGGTTACCGCAAAAACTGGATGCACTTCGTGTATAAAATGGACAATCTCTTTCGAAGTATCAGGGTTTCGGACGAAAACTCATCCGTTACAAAGGGATTTCATTTTTTAAATAACCTAAGCATTACCAAATTGAATATAATGATAAAACACACTAATATTAAACATAAGAAAAAAGAATCACTGAAAATCTATTTTCAAAGTTAAGTTATTCACAAACTAGTGATTCACACAAATTTCAAATAATTCAAAATGTAAACTATTCAAATTTGTAAACTACCGGCACTAACAGAAAGTTTGTAATTTTTTGTACCTAAAGCAAAAATATTCCCAAAGAAACTCTAAATACAGCAAAAAACAACTCAAAAATAAATAAACCAAAAATAAATAAAGCAAAAAAATAAGAAAATAAAAAAGCCCACCTACTGGGCCAGAGCGGCCTGCATACGACTAGAAACCCAACCTGTAGTTGGGCCAGGATGCAGGCCCGCAAGCCCAGTAGGCCCACAGGCAGAGTAGGAGAGGTAGGCCCAGAAGGCCTGCTATTGAGAGGAGCTCAATGCAGTGCCCGCGTCGGGGCTTATAAACTGGTCCTGGCGCTCCTCAACTAGCGAGGTGGGACTAAACTTCTGCGCCCCTCGCCTGGCAGCGCACACCCTTTAGTACCGGGTGGTGGCACCAACCGGTACTAAAGGGTGGGCCTTTAGTACCGGTTGGTGCCACCACCCGGTACTAAAGGTGGGCGCTTCCCGCCGCTTGGCCTGGCCAAAATCGACCTTTAGTACCGGTTGGTGGCTCCAACCGGTACTAAAGGACCATCCTATATAAGAAACACTTACGAAAATTTCGTCAGTTTCCTCCCACTTCTCTCTGCTTCATCGCCGCCGCCCCGTCCCGCGCCGTCGCCGCCGCCGTCGCGCCGTCCCCGTCGACTCCGCGCCGCCCCCGTCCTCGTCGCGCCGTCCGCGTCGCCGGCCCGTCCCCATCCCTGCACCGGCCCGCGTCCCCGTCCCCGCACCGGCCCGCGTCGCCGCCCGTCGCCGTGCCTCGACCTCGCCCGCGCTGTGAGCCTCTGTCCCCCTCTCCTCTCCCTCCAATCGAAGCCGCCGCGCGCCGCGGCGCCGTCGCCTTGGCTCGCCGTCGCCGTCGCCTGCACACACAACACATACACACACATACACACACACCATACACACACATACACAATTTTTGTTCTGTTTTTAGTTTTTCTGTTTTTAGTTTTTAGTTTTTCTGTTATTAGTTATTAGTTTTTAGTTTTTTCAGTTTTTTCTGTATTAATGTTATAGAAATGTTAGTTATATAGAAATGTTAGTTATATATAGAAATGTTAGTTTTTTCTGTATTAATGTTATAGAAATGTTTGTTATATAGAAATGTTAAAGAAAATTAGTTATACAATTTTAGTTATAGAAATGTTAGAAATGTTAGTTTTAGATATGGTCGATGTTTTTTAGTTTATTATATTTTTAGTTATAAAATTTAGAATTTGCATATAAGAAATCACAATCCAATCATTTAAAAAATGTTACTTTACTTTTGCGGCATATAGTATTTGTTGTCGACGATGCCCGGCCCGCATCCTCGCCGTCGACCCGTTCGCGACGACGTCCTGCTTCAGAGGACCCATGTCCGGGATTGGGCTCCGCCGGGCTGGCACTGGGAGGTGCTACCTGGAGGGGCGCGACGCTTGGTGAGGAACCCGGCCTCGGGTCCCGTCGTCGACCCTGATCTCCTTTGGTGGCGTTCGCGTGGGCCACATTCGGTGCAGAGGGAGCCGGCCCCGCCGGAGGTGGTGCGTCGTCGTGTCAGGGAGGAGGACGAGCACGTCCATCGCTACATGGCTGCTATGGACGTCAGGTTCTCCAATACCTGGCAGGTTCTTTGGGCAGATGACCGGAGATATGATCCTGTGATGGTTCCTTGTCTTTGGGTGTCCACCGCCCGCGCCCCAGGAACCGCGAGTGGCCTAGATTCTTCTATAGTATTCGATCTTTATTAGCTACCTAGCCAGTGATGTATTCGAGATTATATATTATTTGAGACGATGTATTCGAGATTATATATTATTCGAGACGATGTATTCGAGATTATATATTATTCGAGACGATGTATTCGAGATTATATATTATTCGAGACGATGCATATTATGTACTATATGATTCAGTTTTTCCTTATTGATTGCATCCATGCATTGTAATTTGAATACTAAATTGTTTTATATTTCTTCTGTATTAGTTAAATAAAAGCTATGGCGGACAATACCGGCAGAGAGGGAGAAGAGGCCCTGTTCGAGATCATACGCAGCCCTAGCAGGCCAGATGATCTGAATGAAGCAAATGACGGCTCCCAATATCTGAACAATACCGGGGAGGGTGATGATAAGATATTCGATCTCGACGACCGAGCTGATGAAGTCATGAACTATGATTATGATTATGATGACGCAGACAATGATTATGATGACGAATACAATGTTGATCTTGAAATAACAAAGACTACCGGCGAGGTATATTTATATAAGCAGGCATCTAGTGATCATCACATGTTTTTTTATTTGAAGATATATTAACGAATCGATCTTTCTTCTTTCAGCCCTCCGGATCGAGCAAATCTGCTTCTACAGACAGCAGGACAAAGCGCGGCCCGAGCAAAAAGTTGAAGGAGGGTGTAAAGTACAACATCGATTCCATCAAAGCTAGTGGCGAACCCCTCACGCCTAAGAACATTGCGAGCAAGTTCGTTCGTCAGTGCGGAGTTCTTGTGAAGGACCAACTCCCGATCTCCATTCAAGAATGGAAAGAGCCAAAAACTAAACGCCCAGATGTTACTTGGGTCGACGACAGAGCAAAACAAAAGCTTTGGGAATCTCTGATGGAACATTTCACCCTACCAGATTATTTCACTGATGCAGATGTGCAGAAAGTCAAGGACGCTGCTCTTAAGAAGATGGCAATTGCATTCAACACCCACAAGAAAACTGTATGGGCCAACTACCTCGCTGCAGAAAGGAAGACTCCAGAATTCAAGGGAACACTGGAGAAGCAAAGAGAACACTGGCCCGCTTTCGTGAAATTCAAGGAATCAGAATTATCTAAGGAACGGTCGAGAAAAAACAAGGCCAATGCCGCAAAAAAGACGCAGTTCCATAGGCTGGGTCCAGGTGGCTACGCGGTGGCAATGCCTAAGTGGGATAAGTCTGAGCAAGAGATGGAGGATGCAGGGGTCACTCCGGTTACTAGGAGCTGGCCCCCAGGTGCAGAACTTGGTTCTATGCGCATGGGGGGGCGTTGGACCCGAAGACAGGCCTGGTTTCGAAGAAGGCAAGTCTAAACGGAGCAGAACAAAAGTTACTTGACGCAATAGAAGATGCTCGAAAGGGGGTGTTCACGCCCAACAGAGAGAACGACGAGCTTACGCGCGCCCTGGGAAATCCTGAACACCCGGGAAGAACACGAGGCAAGGGCGTTATTCCCTGGTATGAGGGCTTTTCGGAATGGAACGACGACTACAGGACCCGTGCAAGAAAGAAGATGGAGGAGGAGAAGAAGAGGAAGCTGGAGGAGGAGCAGAGGAAGCAGGACGCGGAACGCCTTCAAGGCCTAGAAGCAAGGCACGCGGACTTGGCACTCAAATTCCAGCAGCAGCAGCAGCAGATCGACTCACTTAGCCAGGAAAGGGGGTCTCAGCAGCGGCAGCAGCAAGCGGATGATCATCCAGCATTGGATAGCACCGTCCCATCCATGCCGAGAAGCAGCGTTGGTTCCGCCCCGGGCGACGCACTGCTGGATACATACCCTGTGGATGACATCATAGAGAACACTAACTGTGAGCTACACTTCAAAATGAAGAACATATCCATGAAGGTGGCGAACGCCGTTGCTTTTACAATTACCCCCGAAGCAACCTTCCATTGCGCCCCGATTCCAGCGGGCTATGCTCGTGTCTTGGTTGATGAGGTGGTGGGCCCATATTCGGGGCTAGAGCTTGACATTCCTGGAGGTGACGACGAGCAAACACTGGGAGAGGCCATACATCGTTTCATCCTATGGAAAAAGGATTGCATCATCTTTCGAAGTCCACCGACACCGCGTCTGCCGACTCCTCCTCGAAGTCCGCCACCGTGTCAGCAGACTCCCGCTCCTCCAAGTCCACGAACGCGTGAGCAGACTCCTGCTTCAAGTCCGGCACAGCGTCAGGCCACTCCTCCTGTTTCAAGTCTGACACCGTGTCAGGCCACACCTCCTGCTTCAAGTCCGGCACAGCGTCAGGCCACACCTCCTGCTTCAAGTCCGACACCGTGTCAGGCCACACCTCCTGCTTCAAGTCCGGCACAGCGTCAGGCCACTCCTCCTGCTCCAACTAAGCCACGTCAGCCGTCTCCGCCGCCTAAGCAATCGCAGAAGAGACACGCCGCAGCTATGGTGCGTAGCGGTACGAGTCGAGGTAGTACAGAAAGTACAGGCGGAGACAAGCGATATAAATATGGTCCAAGCAGCCTCGCTCCTCTTCCTCAGAGGCCTTACGACATGACCGAGGAGCAAAACGATGCAATAGTGCGGGCCGAAGTGGACGCTCATTTTCGACCGAAACCGGCAACGCCGCCGAGGGAGAAAGTGCCTGAGGAAAAGATTGACCACTTCATTCGTATGGCTAGACCACCAGCTCCCAAGCCTGTTGACTCAGACTATGAGCGCCAAATCAGGAAGGCACATCGAGCACGACTACAGAAAGAAGCGAGCTCGAGCTCGAGCCAACAAGCAGCTGTCAAAAAATGCGGGAAAACCGTTCCCCAGCTGGGAGAACAGGCGGCGCAATCGACCCCCCCCCCGCTTGTTGTGCCAACAACACATGAGAGTACGCGCGCCCAATATTATTGTGGGCAAACCGTTTACGTTCCCGAGCTGGGCGATGTGGTAATAACCGAGGAGCATATAATGCAGGCTGAAATGCTCAAGATCACTGTTGGACAACTCCTCGAGATCGAGCCCATGTCTCCGCTTAGAGAGGAGGAAATAAAACGGAAATATGTCCGGGGCCAACCTTTGGTCGAGCCCGAGGAGGTCAAGAACCTCCCAACGAGAATGTATGAATTGCATGATTGGTACATGAAAATTACCAAGATTTCCAATCGAGAGTCCCTCATGGTGCAAGTCGAGGAAGATCATTACTTCCATAAGAAAGCTCTGGCCGTTGAGTATTCAGAACTATTTCAGTTATTCAATCAAGATGCACTCGACAAATCTATCGTCAGTTGCTATTGTCTGTAAGTGATTTCTTTCTGTAATTTAAGTCTCAAGCTAGCTCTAGTGCTCATTGATTGATCATTAATTACCTGTAATTATATATCCTCACTATATATTCTTTTCTGTGGTATTATGCAGGATGAAGATGTATGAAATGAAAAAAGCTGGACGCTATGGCATTGGGTTCATTGACCCAAATACCGTTAATGAATACACATGGAAATTGGAATGGTGTAGACAAGATGTAGAGAAATGCATGCTAGAGTTCTTGAAGCGCCTCAATAGCAATGAAGATATACTACTTCCTTACAACTTCGAGTGAGTCACACTGTCTTGTACTACAAATTCTGTTTTTGCTTACTAGCTAGATGTTAATAAGTGTATAGGGTTTAGGGTTATAGTTGATTAGTGTTATGCACATGCCCGCTTAATTTATACATGCAAACGTATGCGCATGCAGCTTCCACTGGATCTTGTTAGACATTAAAGTTGACGAAGGAAAAGTTGAAGTACTGGACTCACTACTTAAAAAAATAGTGACTACAGCATCGTGAAGGGGATAGTCGACAGGTTATTTCAATCATTATTAACTATATCTCGGCCTATTTAGTTCGTCATTTCCTGATATGAACTATTTTTAATAACTCCTTTATTAATTTTCTTTGCCGGCGGGTAGGGCTTGGGCAAAGTACATCAAGGTGACTCCAGGAAAATGGCGACAAAAGCTATGTTGGTATCGACCCAAGGTAAGTAATTAAGTAGTACTAGCTAGCTAGCTACCATCTCTTTAATTCTTGTTTCAATACCATTAATTAATTAACATGCTTGATTAATTATTATCTGATTAAATTCTATTGTCGTAAAGGCCCTGAAGCAGGCGCCGGGGACTGAAGTGTGTGCATACTACGTTTGCGAGAACATTCGCATGATGGCGTCCGAAAGGAGCAGATCTGATAGACAGGACTGGGTACGTTTGCCAGAACACTATTCACAAATCTTACATGATTGTCGATATCTAGTCACACAACTAATACACATGCATATTGATCTCCTTCTTAACAGTTCAAAGAGGTGCGGGACAAGCTCCTATCAGAGGAGCGCATACGAGCACTTCAAGAGGAAATAGCGGGATTTTGGCTCGACCAGGTCATAGATCCCAAAGGAGAATACTATTACCCGCTACCGCCCCCATGAACCACTTGTCATCGTGCTCCGAAGGCACCAAGGCAACATGTAGGAGAAATTGTATATATATACATGTGTATGTGTGAATAATTAATGGTGGTTGTGAGACATTCGATTATATATATATGATCAGTTCTACGAGAAAATCTATTTATATATATGCATAACGTGTACAATATGTAGTATCTTAAAATACTAGCAAACAAAAAAGAATTAAATGGAAAACACAAAATTAATGGAAAAATAAAAATTAAAACCAAAACCCCCCAAACATTTAGTACCGGTTGGTGCTACCAACCGGTACTAATGGTCTACCAGCACCCGGGCCTGGCTCGTGCCACGTGGTGGCACTTTAGCGCTGGTTCGTGCCGAACCGGTACTAAAGGGGGGGCCTTTAGTCTCCACTCCATAGTGCTGGTTGCAGAACCGGCACTAAAGGCCCTTACGAACCGGTGATAAAGGCCTGTTCTGCACTAGTGAACGTTCGGTGACGGCCGGTAATATGAGTTTATGTGTTTTGATGTACCGAAGGTAGTTCGGAGTCCCGGATATGATCACGGACATGACGAGGAGTCTCGAAATGGTCGAGACATAAAGATCGATATATTGGATGACTATGTTTGGACTTCGGAAGTGTTCCGGGCAAGTTCGGACAAATACCGGAGTACCGGGGGGTTACCGGAACCCCCGGGGAGTGTAATGGGCCTATTGGGCCTTAGTGGAGAAGAGGAGGGGCGGCCAAGGCAGGCCGCGCGCCCCCTCCCCCTCTAGTCCGAATTGGACAAGGAGGGGGGGCGGCGCCCCCCTTTCCTTCCCCCCTCTCTCCTCCTTCCCTCTCTCCTACCCCTACTCTTGGAAGGGTTGGAGTCCTACTCCCGGTGGGAGTAGGACTCCCCTTGGGGCGTGCCTAGGAGGGCCGGCCCCTCCCCCTCCTCCACTCCTTTATATACGGGGGAGGGGGCACCCCATAGACACAACAATTGATCATTGATCTCTTAGCCGTGTGCGGTGCCCCCCTCCACCATAATCCACCTCGGTCATATCATAGCGGTGCTTAGGCGAAGCCCTGCGTCGGTAGCATCATCATCACCGTCATCACGCCATCGTGCTGACGGAACTCTCCCTCGAAGCTCTGCTGGATCGGAGTTCATGGGACGTCATCGAGCTGAACGTGTGCTGAACGGAGGTGTCGTGCGTTCGGTACTTGGGTCGGTCGGATCGTGAAGACGTACGACTACATCAACCGCGTTGTTCTAATGCTTCCGCTTTCGGTCTACGAGGGTACGTGGACAACACTCTCCCCTCTCGTTGCTATGCATCACCATGATCTTGCGTGTGCGTAGGATTTTTTTTTAAATTACTACGTTCCCCAACAGCCCGAACCTGGGTAAACATCGTGTTCCCCGTCTCCTGTTACCATCGACCTTAGATGCACAATTCGGGACCCCCTACCCGAGATCCGCCGGTTTTGACACCGACATTGGTGCTTTCATTGAGAGTTCCGATGTGACGTCGAAGACATGATTGATGGCTCGCCTTGTTATCAAGGACAGTATCACCTCCGGAGGAGCCCTGGCCTCAGGCCAAACCCTCCGGCTGGGTGGCTTTACCATGGCCGCCCGTCCGGCCGTTAAGCCGACGATGACTTCTCGGGTCATCGAAAATCGCCTCCGTGTTGACTTCGAATACTCCAAACGGTTGGATCTGGCGGAGTTGTCGTCTTTAAACGAACTCCTGGACCGCATTGCCGCCATGGGGGTCGCTACAGACTACGATCGGATTGGGTTTAAACCCGATCAGAGAGAAATCAAATCTCCGCCGATCACCCATCAGATAGCGGTAGTAGAGGAGCAAAACAACAACTCTTCCTCTATGTTGAGGACGAACTATGTTCGGATTTCCGAGCTCGAAGAGCCGGATACCTGTCTACGGAACGACACGCCCTGTCCTCCGAACCTAGAAACGGACGTTGGGCCTGAAAAATCAGTTGACATCCCGGAGCCCGAGCTATTAAGCTCGGAAGCTTTTCAGACTCCGGACCCCAAATTGGGTCAGGGTTTGGATTTAAAGCCACCCACCCACCACAAGCAATATTCGCCAAACAATTCTGGACCTCCGGATATATGCGACCTCATGTACGTACGGCAGCAGTCTCAGGAAACAGTCCATTACTTTTGGGCCAGATTCCTCCTTGTCAAAGACAAGATTAAAGATTGCCGCGACGAGGACGCAATTTCAGTATTCTGCAATAATTGCACAGATGGAGGAATCCTCAACGCCATCAACCGCCGTCGCGTATTACACTACGCTGACTTGGCAACCATAGTACAGAAGTACTGCGCAATGGAAAGCGCCTGGAAAACTCAGACAGCTCGCTGGGAACCACCGGTTCCCACTCAACCCCTTGGGCGGGCAAAAAGGATGCACCCTCGCGGGGCGCCCAACCCCATAGTAAAGAAAACTAAGCCCATTACGGGATGCGGAACAGTTCTGGAGGGATGGCTCGACAGGCCATGCAAAATACACACGACACCGGATACCGTACCAACCCATAGCCTTAGAGCATGTTGGATACTCCAGCAGGTGGCCAAGAGTGGTGAGGATATCCTCACCAAAAACACCCCAGAGCAACACCCCCCGAAAGACGACGACCTTAGAGTATTGACGGTCTTCAAGACTTTCGCTTCAAACAATCGGCACAAGAGGGCACTCCGACCTCGCCAAAGTCTGCCAAGTCGCAGCAATAAACCCCTGGAACGACACGGCCATAACTTTCAATGCCAGTGACGAACCAAAATTAAGGACAGTCCGGGCACCAGCCGCCTTGGTCCTCAATCCAATTGTGGACGGCTTTCGGCTCACTAAAGTGCTCATGGACGGCGGCAACGGACTAAACCTCATCTACGAGGACACACTCAACAAAATGGAAATAGACAGGAGCCGCATCGAGCAAAGTAGCACGACCTTCCGAGGAATCATTCCCAGCCAGGAGGCGCGATGCGCGGGCAAAATCACACTCGACGTGGTATTCGGCATGCCGGAGAACTATCGGTCCAAAGAGATAACCTTCCAAGTGGCCCCTTTCAACAGTGGATATCACGCCCTGTTGGGGTTAGACGCATTCACGCGCTTTCAAGCGATACCCCATTACGGGTATATGAAGCTCAAGATGCCCGGACCCAATGGTATTATCACTCTCGCTAGTGATCCGGCCATAGCACTCTGTGCCGAAAACAAAATCGCATCCCTGGTCCTCGAGGCACTATCTGAGGCCCTCGTGGCCGAAGAGTTAACCGCACTACGCTCCACGGTGGATAAGGACGATGTAATCCTGGATAAGCGACCCAAATCCACCTCCTTTAAACCAGCAGACGAAATAGTCAAATTTCAAGTCCACCCTACGGACCCCAAGAAGACAGCTTCTGTCGGGGCACAGCTGGACCTAACGGTTGACGCCGCACTACGAGAGTTCCTACGCGAGAACTGGGACATATTTGCCTGGCACCCTTCTGATATGCCAGGAATCCCATGCAGGTCGGCCGAACACAGCCTCAATATATTGAAGGGATATAAGCCGGTCAAGCAAACACTGCGGCACTTTTCCGAACCCAAACGACAAGCTATGGGGGAGGTTTTGGGGAACGTAGTAATTTCAAAAAAATTCCTACGCACACGCAAGATCATGGTGATGCATAGCAAAGAGAGGGGAGAGTGTGTCCACGTACCCTCATAGACCGAAAGCGGAAGCGTTAGCACAACGCGGTTGATGTAGTCGTACGCCTTCACGATCCGACCGATCAAGTACCGAACGCACGGCACCTCCGAGTTCAGCACACGTTCAACTCGATGACGTCCTTCGAACTCCGATCCAGCCGAGCTTTGAGGGAGAGTTCCGTCAGCATGACGGCGTGGTGACGATGATGATGTTCTACCGACGCAGGGCTTCGCCTAAGCACCGCTACGATATTATGGAGGTGGATTATGATGGAGGGGGGCATCGCACACGGCTAAGAGATCCAAGGGATCAATTGTTGTGTCTATGGGGTGCCCCTTGGCCCCGTATATAAAGGAGCAAGGGAGAGGCCGACCCTAGAGGGGGCGCGCCAAGTGTGGGGAGTCCTACTAGGACTCCCAAGTCCTAGTAGGATTCCCCTTTCCTTTCCGGAGTAGGAGAGAAGGAAAGAGGGGGAGAGGGGGAAGGAAAAGGGGGCTGCACCCCTTGTCCAATTCGGACCAGTGGGGGGGGGGCACGCGCCTCCTTCCTTTTGGCCTCTCTCCTCTATTCCCGTATGGCCCAATAAGGCCCAATACTTCTCCCGGTGAATTTCCGTAACTCCTCGGTACTCCGAAAATACCCGAATCACTCGGAATCTTTCCGATGTCCGAATATAGTCGTCCAATATATCGATCTTTACATCTCGACCATTTCGAGACTCCTCGTCATGTCCCCGATCTCATCCGGGACTCCGAACTACCTTCGGTACATCAAATCACATAACTCATAATACAAATCGTCATCGAACTTTAAGCGTGCGAACCCTACGGGTTCGAGAACTATGTAGACATGACCGAGACACGTCTCCGGTCAATAACCAACAGCAGAACCTGGATGCTCATATTGGCTCCTACATACTCTACGAAGATCTTTATCGGTCAAACCGCATAACAACATACGTTGTTCCTTTTGTCATCGGTATGTTACTTGCCCGAGATTCGATCGTCGGTATCTCAATACCTAGTTTAATCTCGTTACCGGCAAGTCTCTTTACTCGTTCCGTAATACATCATCCCGCAACTAACTCATTAGTTACAATGCTTGCAAGGCTTATAGTGATATGCATTACCGAGTGGGCCCAGAGATACCTCTCCGACAATCGGAGTGACAAATCCTAATCTCGAAATACGCCAACCCAACAAGTACCTTCGGAGAGACCTGTAGAGCACCTTTATAATCACCCAGTTACGTTGTGACGTTTGGTAGCACACAAAGTGTTCCTCCGGTAAACGGGAGTTGCATAATCTCATAGTCATAGGAACATGTATAAGTCATGAAGAAAGAAATAGCAGAATACTAAACGATCAAGTGCTAAGCTAACGGAATGGGTCAAGTCAATCACATCATTCTCCTAATGATGTGATCCCATTAATCAAATGACAACTCATGTCTATGGCTAGGAAACATAACCATGTTTGATCAACGAGCTAGTCAAGTAGAGGCATACTAGTGACACTCTGTTTGTCTATGTATTCACACATGTATCATGTTTCCGGTTAATACAATTCTAGCATGAATAATAAACATTTATCATGTAATAAGGAAATAAATAATAACTTTATTATTGCCTCTAGGGCATATTTCCTTCAGTCTCCCACTTGCACTAGAGTCAATAATCTAATTCACATCGCCATGTGATTTAACACCAATAGTTCACATAACCATGTGATTAACACCCATAGTTCACATCATCATGTGACCAACACCCAAAGGGTTTACTAGAGTCAATAATCTAGTTCACATCGCTATGTGATTAACACCCAAAGAGTACTAAGGTGTGATCATGTTTTGCTTATGAGAGAAGTTTAGTCAACGGGTCTGCCACATTCAGATCCGTATGTATTTTGTAAATTTCTATGTCAACAATGCTCTGCATGGAGCTACTCTAGCTAATTGCTCCCACTTTCAATATGCATCCAGATTGAGACTTAGAGTCATCTGGATCAGTGTCAAAAATTGCATCGACGTAACCCTTTACGACGAACCTTTTGTCACCTCCATAATCGAGAAACATATCCTTATTCCACTAAGGATAATTTTGACCGCTATCCAGTGATCTACTCCTAGATCACTATTGTACTCCCTTTGCCAAACTCAGTGTAGGGTATACAATAGGTCTGGTACATAGCATGGCATACTTTATAGAACCTATGGCTGAGGCATAGGGAATGACTTTCATTCTCTCTCTATTTTCTGCCGTGGTCGGGCTTTGAGTCTTACTCAAATTTCACACCTTGTAACACAGGAAAGAACTCTTTCTTTGACTGTTGCATTTTGAACCACTTCAAAATCTTGTCAAGGTATGTACTCATTGAAAAAACTTATCAAGCGTCTTGATCTATCTCTATAGATCTTGATGTTCAATATGTAAGCATCTTCACCAAAGTCTTTCTTTGAAAAACTCCTTTCAAATACTCCTTTATGCTTTCCAGAAAATTCTACATTATTTCCGATCAACAATGTCATTCACATATATTTATCAGAAATGTTGTAGTGCTCCCACTCACTTTCTTGTAAATACATGCTTCACCGCAAGTCTGTATAAAACTATATGCTTTGATCAACTCATCAAAGCGTATATTCCAACTCCGAGATGCTTGCACCAGTCCATAGATGGATCGCTGGAGCTTGCACATTTTGTTAACACCTTTAGGATCGACAAAACCTTCTGGTTGCATCATATACAACTCTTCTTTAATAAATCCATTAAGGAATGCAGTTTTGTTTATCCATTTGCCAGATTTCATAAAATGCGGCAATTGCTAACATGATTCGGACGGACTTAAGCATAGATACGAGTGAGAAACTCTTATCGTAGTCAACACCTTGAACTTGTCGAAAACCTTTTGCGACAATTGTAGCTTTGTAGATAGTAACACTACTATCAGCGTCCGTCTTCCTCTTGAAGATCCATTTAATCTCAATGGCTCGCCGATCATTTGGGCAAGTCAAATCAAAGTCCATACTTTGTTCTCATACATGGATCCCATCTCAGATTTCATGGCCTCAAACCATTTCGCGGAATCTAGGCTCGTCATCGCTTCCTCATAGTTCGTAGGTTCGTCATGGTCAAGTAACATGACCTCCAGAATAGGATTACCGTACCACTCTGGTGCGGATCTCGCTCTGGTTGACCTACGAGGTTCGGTAGTAACTTGATCTGAAGTTACATGATCATCATCATTAGCTCCTCACTAATTGGTGTAGGAGTCACAGGAACAGATTTCTGTGATGAACTACTTTCCAATAAGGGAGCAGGTACGGTTACCTCATCAATTTCTACTTTCCTCCCACTCACTTCTTTCGAGAGAAACTCCTTCTCTAGAAAGGATCCATTCTTAGCAACGAATATCTTGCCTTCGGATCTGTGATAGAAGATGTACCCAACAGTAACTTTTGGGTATCCTATGAAGATGCATTTCTCCGATTTGGGTTCAAGTCATGTTGAATTTTTTTTCACATAAGCATTGCAACCCCAAACTTTAAGAAACGACAACTTTGGTTTCTTGTCAAACCACAGTTCATAAGGTGTCATATCAACGGATTTAGATGGTGCCCTTTTTAACGTGAATGCAGCTGTCTCTAATGTATAACCCCAAAACGATAGTGGTTGATTGGTAAGAAACATCATAGATCGCACCATATCTAATAAAAGTATGGTTATGACGTCCGGACACACCATTACCCTGTGGTGTTCCAGGTGGCGTGAGTTGCGAAACTATTCCGCATTGTTTCAAATGAAGACCAAACTCGTAACTCAAATATTCTCCTCCACGATCAGATTGTAGACACTTTATTTTCTTGTTACGATGATTTTCTACTTCACTCTGAAATTATATGAACTTTTAAAATGTTTCAGACTTTATGTTTCATCAAGTAGATATACCCATATCTGCTCAAATCATCTGTGAAGGTCTGAAAATAACGATACCTGCCGCAAGCCTCAATATTCATCGGACCATATACATCAGTATGTATGATTTCCAACAAATCTGTTGCTCGCTCCATTGTTCCGGAGAACGGCGTTTTAGTCATCTTGCCCAAGAGGCATGGTTCGCAAGCATCAAGTGATTCGTAATCAAGTGATTCCAAAAGCCCATCAGCATGGAGTTTCTTCATGCGCTTTACACCAATATGACCTAAACGGCAGTGCCACAAATAAGTTGCACTATCATTATTAACTTTGCATCTTTTGGCTTCAATATTATGAATATGTGTATCACTACGATCGAGATCCAACGAACCATTTTCATAGGGTGTGTAACCATATAAGGTTTTATTCATGTAAACAGAACAACAATTATTCTCTAACTTAAATGAATAACCGTATTGCAATAAACATTCATGCTCAACGCAAACACCAAATAACACTTATTTAGGTTCAACACTAATCCCGAAAGTATAGGGAGTGTGCGATGATGATCATATCAATCTTGGAACTACTTCCAACACACATCGTCACTTCACCCTTAACTAGTTTCTGTTCATTCTGCAACTCCCGTTTCGAGTTACTACTCTTAGCAACTGAACCAGTATCAAATACCGAGGGGTTGCTACGAACACTAGTAAAATACACATCAATAATCTGCATATCAAATATACCTTTGTTCACTTTGCCATCCTTCTTATCCGCCAAATACTTGGGGTAGTTCCGCTTCCAGTGACCAGTTCCTTTGCAGCAGAAGCACTTAGTCTTAGGCTTAGGTCCAGACTTGGGCTTTTTCACTTGAGCAGCAACTTGCTTGCCGTTCTTCTTGAAGTTCCCCTTCTTCCCTTTGCCCCTTTTCTTGAAACTAGTGGTCTTGTCAATCATCAACACTTGATGTTTTTCTTGATTTCTACCTTCACCGATTTTAGCATTGCGAAGAGCTTGGGAATTGTTTTCGTCATCCTTCCTTTTGGCCTTGGCTTGGGAGTAGGAAAAAAGGAAAGAGGGGGAGAGGGAGAAGGAAAAGGGGGCTGCACCCCTTGTCCAATTCGGACCAGAGGGGGGGGGGCACGCGCCTCCTTCCTTTTGGCCTCTCTCCTCTATTCCCGTATGGCCAAATAAGGCCCAATACTTCTCCCGGTGAATTCCCGTAACTCCCCGGTACTCCGAAAATACCCGAATCACTCGAAATCTTTCCGATGTCCGAATATAGTCGTCCAATATATCGATCTTTACGTCTCGACCATTTCGAGACTCCTTGTCATGTACCCGATCTCATTCGGGACTCCGAACTACCTTCTGTACATCAAATCACATAACTCATAGTACAAATCGTCATCAAACTTTAAGCGTGCGGACCCTACGGGTTCGAGAACTATGTAGACATGACCGAGACACGTCTCCGGTCAATAACCAACAGCGGAACCTGGATGCTCATATTGGCTCCTTTATCGGTCAAATCACATAACAACATACGTCTCCGGTCAAATCACATAACTCTACGAAGATCTTTATCGGTCAAATCGCATAACAACATACGTTGTTCCTTTTGTCATCGGTATGTTACTTGCCCGAGATTCGATCGTCGGTATCTCAATACCTAGTTCAATCTTGTTACCGGCAAGTCTCTTTACTCGTTCCGTAATACATCATCTCGCAACTAACTCATTAGTTACAATGCTTGCAAGGCTTATAGTGATGTGCATTACCGAGTGGGCCCAGAGATACCTCTCCGACAATCGGAGTGACAAATCCTAATCTCGAAATACGCCAACCCAACAAGTACCTTTGGAGACCCCTGTAGAGCACCTTTATAATCACCCAGTTACGTTGTGACGTTTGGTAGCACACAAAGTGTTCCTCCGGTAAACGGGAGTTGCATAATCTCATAGTCATAGGAACATGTATAAGTCATAAAGAAAGCAATAGCAGAATACTAAACGGTCAAGTGCTAAGCTAACGGAATGGGTCAAGTCAATCACATCATTCTCCTAATGATGTGATCCCGTTAATCAAATGACAACTCATGTCTATGGCTAGGAAACATAACCATCTTTGATCAACGAGCTAGTCAAGTAGAGGCATACTAGTGACACTCTGTTTGTCTATGTATTCACACATGTATCATGTTTCCGGTTAATACAATTCTAGCATGAATAATAAACATTTATCATGTAATAAGGAAATAAATAATAACTTTATTATTGCCTCTAGGGCATATTTCCTTCAGGAGGAGCTAGCCAAGTTAATCGAGGCCGGATTCATCAGAGAAACAAAACACCCGGACTGGCTAGCAAACCTGGTGATGGTGCCAAAGAAAGATAAATCCTGGCGCCTGTGCGTCGACTTCAAAGACCTCAATAAGGCCTGCCCTAAGGATCCCTTCCCCCTCCCCCGCATCGATCAGATTATTGATGCTACTGCAGGACACGACTCGTTGTGTTTCCTCGACGCATACTCCGGATACCATCAAATCAAAATGAAGGAGTCCGACCAAGCTGCAACGGCATTCATTACCCCATACAGGCCTTTCTGCTTCAACACTATGCCCTTTGGGCTCAAAAATGCCGGCGCCACCTACCAACGCATGATTCAAACATGCCTGGAGAAACAAATCGGCAAGACGGTTGAAGCATATGTGGATGACGTCGTCATTAAGACTAGGCACGTCGAATCATTAATAGACGACCTGCGTCTCACATTTGACAACCTCCGTACATATGACATCAAGCTCAATCCGGAAAAGTGTGTTTTCGGTGTTCCCGCTGGAAAACTGCTGGGCTTCATCGTTTCCAATAGAGGAATTGAGGCAAATCCAGCCAAATCCGAGCTTTGTCACAACTGGCTACACCAACAGACCTTAAACATGTCCAAAAACTAGCTGGATGCGGCGGCTTTAAGCCGCTTTATCTCCAGACTAGGAGAAAAAGCATTGCCACTTTATCACCTTCTCCGACGTACCGACCACTTTGAGTGGACGAATGCGGCAACGGCCGGACTGGAACAAATAAAAGCTCTTTTAGCGAGCAACCCAATCCTGGCCGCACCGAATGTCGGCAAACCCATGTTATTATACATCTCGGCAACACACCAGGTGGTGAGCACGTTACTCGTCATTGAACGAGAGGAGGACGGACACAAATTCCCACTTCAGAAACTGGTATACTACGTATCCACTGTCCTCACACCATGCAAATCCCGGTACCCTCATTACCAAAAGATAGCATATGCGGTCTTCATGGCATCCCGGAAGCTACGACACTACTTTCAAGAGTGCTCGATCACGGTGGCTTCCGAAGTACCACTCAATGACATAATAAACAACCGCGATGCTACGGGCCGGATTGCCAAGTGGGCCATTGAGCTCCTGCCATTCCACATAACGTACAAACCGCACCGAGCCATTAAATCCCAAGTATTGGCCGACTTCGTCGCTGAATGGACAGAGGCCGAACTCCCTAAAGAGTACGGAACATATTCCAACTGGGTCATGCACTTTGATGGCTCCAAAATGCTAGCGGGTTTAGGAGCGGGCATTGTCTTAACGTCCCCCACTGGAGACACAGTCCAGTACGTACTCCAAATATTACACACAGACTCCAACAATGCAGCCGAATACGAGGCCTTATTGCACGGTCTTCGGATGGCTGCCTCCATGGGCATACAACGCCTGGAGGTGCGTGGGGATTCAAACCTCGCAATATCCCAAATAAATGGAGACTTCGACGCCAAAGATCCGAAGATGGCGGCCTATCGTAATGCCATACTTAAAATATCAGCACAGTTCGAGGGACTCGAGTTTCATCATGTGGCTCGAGAAAGTAATCAAGCGGCGGATGTCCTTGCTCGCATTGGTTCCAAGCGCGACCCCGTCCCGCCTAACATCTTTCTGGAAAGGCTCTTCAAGCCATCCGTGGTGTGGCAAGGGGAGAGCGGAAACACTAGTCCGGATCCGATTATACCCCCAGATTCCGAACGCAATACTGATATCATCGGGGGCTCAACCACCGAAATAACACCATCGGCCCATCTTATAATGGCAGTAATTGCCCCATGGACCGAACCCTTCTTGGCCTACCTTAATAGGCGAGAGCTCACTGAGGATGAGAACGAGGCTTGCTGCATTGTCTAGCGCTCAAAAGCCTACAAGGTCCACGACGGAGAGCTCTACAAGAAAAGTGCTACCGGAGTACTTCAGAGATGTATCTCCGAAGAAGAGGGACGACAACTCTTGGCTGAAATCCATGCTGGTCTCGGCGGTCACCACGCCGTGGCTCGGGCCCTTGTAAGTAAGGCCTTCCATACAGATTTCTTTTGGCCGACGGCCCGAGTAGATGCACAGGACCTTGTCCAACGTTGTGTCGGATGCCAGCTTTTCGCCAATCAAAGCCATATGCCGCCCGCCGCTCTACAAACAATCCCCATTACTTGGCCTTTTGCGGTCTGGGGGCTTGATATGGTCGGACCCCTTAAAGGAGGAAGCCATAAGAAAAAATATCTGCTGGTCATGGTAGATAAATTCACCAAGTGGATAGAGGCCAAATCAGTTAAAACGGCCGAAGCCGGACCGGTGATAGACTTTATATCCGGTGTCGTGCACCGTTATGGCATCCCACACATCATCATCACCGATAACGGCTCCAATTTTACAGCCGATGAGGTGAAAACCTGGTGTGTTAACCTGGGCATTAAGCTCGATTACGCCTCCGTCTATCACCCACAAACAAACGGTCAAGTCGAACGAGCTAATGGTCTTACTATGAGTGGCATTAAGCCTAGACTAGTGCGGTCTTTGAAAGAATCAGACAAGCACTGGGTTGAGGAGCTCGGCTCCGTACTCTAGGGGCTGCGAACCACGCCCAATCGCACTACCGGACACACACCTTTCTTCATGGTGTACGACGCAGAGGCCGTGTTGCCCTGCGACATTATTCATGACTCACCTCGAGTGTGCATGTACGAAGAGAGAGAGGCGAGCTTGATCGGTAGGACAGCTTAGACGCCCTGGAGGAGGAGCACGACGTTGTAAAAGCCCGTTCTGCATTCTATCAACAACAGGCTTGCAGATATCAAAGCAGAGATGTGCGGGCCAAGACTTACAATGTTGGTGAACTCGTTCTACGCTTGCCAGAGAAGAAAAATGACAAACTCAAGCCCAAGTGGGAGGGTCCCTTCATCATAGATGAAGTTCTCACTGGAGGAGCGTACCGCTTGCGTGATGCATCGGACAATCGCTTAGAGCCGAACCCGTGGAATGCCGCCAGACTCCGAAGATTCTACGCCTAGAGCCGGACTCTTTGTTCGTCTTCTTCTCCCTTTGTTTCCATTATTTTTTCCTCTCTTTAATTTTTTTTCTAGCTTTAAGCTCTTGCGCGGCTAAACCGCGCACCGATGACGTACACATCCTTAAACATGTACGCCCATAATACCTGGGGGCTTCTTGTACAGAAGCTTATTAATATTTACCGAGCATCAAGCTCACCACATATGTGTCCTTTCCTCATATGTACCTTTTCTCCGCCATTATATGCATCGTTATGACTTAAGTTTTGGCCAAGCTGGGTTGCCTGGCTCCTGTGCTTATGCCCTACGTTCCCGTTTGTTCGGCTAGGGCATAAAGGGAGCACCTCTGCGATTGTTACAGCCGGGTCATCCGGACGTGTCGAAAGCTAGCGTTCTTAAGGGAATATTCGGTCGGCGGACTAAAGACGTTTTACACTCATTACACTATGAACCCCCAGATGTTACGTATACTGCGATTTTTCAGTCACAGTTCGGGCATGCACACTAACGCATGTTCACCCAGGGAAAGGAACCCTTAACGGAACTGTTCTCCCTGGAAGATGTTTCTTACAATCACAATGTAATATAACATAGCTAGCCAGATACAACTTGTCTGTTCAAGCAATTATGACCCCTACGCCTGGTTTCCACGCATACCCCGGTCTATATTGCCGCTCTGGTATTCGGAAGCACTCTGTACCTTCGGGTCCAGAGGTCAAAGCGAAAAGGTCTGCCATGACAATCGTTTTACAATCCGGCTAGGGACAAATATGTCAATTGAAGTACATAGTCACTTGGACTCAAAAACTTCTTCCTCTATGCCGTCTAATAGGATGTCTAGCTTGCAATCCTGTTGGGAATATTTGGCGGCTATCTTTACTTGGTCATATACCAAACTAACTGGAATTTCTTTTCCATCTGACCCTCGAGGTCCGACCCGGGCCATATGATTCGGATCAAGCTTGGTATACCGTGTTTTCAACATGGCCTAGGCCTCTCGCGCACCTTCTCGGCAGGCCGATATCTTCCATAACCGAAAACGCCGCCGTGCTCCTTTGAATAGCTTCACGAGCTCCTCCATACTTCCTGGAGGAGAGGCGGATGGCCATAAAGCCTTGGCAACACTCCGCATTGCTTGTCGAGCTCGCTCATGCATTTGGGACAGCTCTTATAGCAGGTCGCCTTGAGATCCGGACATTTCCTCTTCAGGGCGGCCAGTCAGCATACGTGTAGACATAACTCTGTCAGTTCCTTTCCTCGCCGAATTACAGGGAGGCAAGTTCGAAAGCATACTGAATATGCCGCCCCGTAGCCTCCTATTTTCCTTCACGAAGTCAGCTAGCTGGGCTCGAACATCTTTTAGTTCTTTGCCCAGCAGGGTGTTGGAATCTTGCAGCTTGTTTTTATCATCCCCGACCCGTGTTAGCACATGTTCACCCGCGGCCAGTTGCCTTTTGGCCTCTTGTTCACCCGCTTGCGCGACTTTCAGTGCCTCATGCAGTTGATCTAACGATCCTGCCATGGGAAATACAACAGTATTAATATTGCTGGTATATGATTATATTTTTCTTGATGGAAGGGAACATTACCAGGCGGTGCCTCCTTGGATTTCTCCAGTTCGGCGGTAGCTGCAGCTAGCTGGGTCCGACACTGTTCCAGCTCTTGAGACAGCAGGTTGTTCTTCTCCATGAGCACCTGGTTATACAATGATCCTTAAATCAGTTGTATTAACTGCTTCAACTCTCGGGGGCTACTGGTATATGATTATCAAATCTGTACAATGTGTACTTACCCGCATATCTTTCAAATGCTGGTCTGTGGCTCTGGTAAGCCCATCCCGAGCAGGTCGGATGTATGCATCAGCCGAGCTGAAGGCATTAAATGCCTCTTTTGTAAAGCCAGGGTCGCGAAGAGCGGCCCTCCGGCGCCGATGATTCATGGCGCTCTCCACTTCAGAGTTCGTGACGGATACATCATCTGAATCCTCTGTAGGAGGACAGTCCGGCGTCACTCCTGTATCAGCCCCCGTCCGTAAGGCGGGGTCCGGAACCTGGCTGGTGGAGGCACGACCGGCAAGATCCCCAGACATAGTCCGACGAACGCTCTTCCTGACAAGACACAACGGATAATGTCACAGTTTGATGTGACTGCCAAGGGGCGTATTTAAAAAGCCATACCTCTTTGGTGAAGGCTCAGCTGTGTTTTCATTTGCCTTCCTTTTCAAAGGCTTGCCTGGCGCGGGCGCCGCTCTCTTGTGAGTCACCTCTGGTGTAGCATGGCGCACCGAGCGCCTCCCCTTTGGAGCATGAGACAGTGCGGTGGGTGAGGCAGATGTGGAAACTCTTTCGGACGAAATGTCTCCTGATTACTTACATGTGGGGCAGGAAGGAGGCCGGGATAGTCGGCCATGATGGCCACTTCTGTGCCATCGTAGCTCGCCTGGTAGAATACTCCCTCCTCGAGCTCTACAAATATGTCTGTATCCTCTTCGAATCCGGGGTCAAGATCCCGGTTATGGTCCTCCAGCTGTGGAGCGGGGCTATAGATCCCCTCGATGACCTTTTGCCATTCCTGTTACAAATGGACGGGTTAGTGTCAATTAAAAGTGACTCGGGGAGAGGATTGAGTAAACTGGTGGGATTAAAACTCACCCAACTAGGAATATTGTACATGGAAAATCCCTCTCGGTGCTTAAGCCAAGAGAATTCCTCTTTCTCCCCTTTATACAGATCGGCCAGTATTGCGGCCAGGGCAGTGAGGGAGTCCGGACCCTTTCGTCCACAACGTGATGCGTCGTCTTCCCCATTATACTGCCACATAGGGAGCCCCCTAAATTGGAGCGGCTGAACCCCTCGCGCTATGGAAGTGGTCATTACCTGAACTATTGTTAGTCTGGACTGGGCGAGTGTCCTTATCTTGCCCATTAGTTGCCGGACTTCCGCACTATCCTCCTCCTCGAGACTCCTAGGGCGCCAGCTGTGGCGTTTCTTCAATGGAGCATTGGAAAATTCGGGAAGACCCATGCGGATTGGGTCGGGGAGAGCGACGTCCTCGATATAGAACCACTCTGAGGGCCACTCTTCGGGTGCCTTCTTCGGTGTGCCGGATAGGTATCCGGTCCCGGCTATGCGCCATACCTCAGCGCCGCCCACCTCGAATACCGATCCCTCTTGGGTGCGAGGGACGAGGCAGAATAGCTTTCTCCATAAATCAAAGTGGGCCTCACAGCCCAGGAATAGCTCGCAAAGAGCAACAAAACCCGCGATGTGCAAGATTGAGGCTGGCGTGAGGTTGTGCAGCTGGAGCCAAATACTACAGGAGTCCTCGGAGGAAAGGGTGGAAATCCGACGCCTCTTAACAAGTAGGAAATGAAGCACACCCGTTCCCCCTTAGATGGATTGGGGAAATTTTCTGCCAGGGCTTCGCCAGAGAAGGAGGTCAATCCTGCCCAAACAGGGACTAGATCCACGGGGGAAAGGAAGTCCTGTGTTTGGAGTTTAACTAGCTGGTCGTGAGAGACAAAACATCTCTCCCAATCGCCTTTTTCGGAGCTGTGAGGGCGGGAGGAAGAACTGGGGGCGCTAGCCATGTTGGAATGATTTCTCCTGGTAAGCTCTAAGGATTTTCTGCTTGATGTGGAATGGGATCTGAGATCCAATCTCTTTAAAGAAATGCCTTTCTTACATGGCTGGGGTGTTATATGCAAACATACCCTGACTTCTCGTATTCGCTCGACACGTGGAGGTAGAAGCAATGAAGGCACAGAAGTCGAGGGGCATGACATTTAATCACAAGCCGAATACAGCTCTCTTAGTTAGGTGCTTTGAAGTAATCGGAGGAGGAATCCGCCTTGCAATGCCGAAGACAATCTGCGCGCCGGATACATCGTCATTGAAGCTTGGTTCGGGGGCTACTGAGGGAGTCCTGGATTAAGGGGCCCTCGGGCGTCCGGCCTATATGGCATGGGCCGGACTGATGGGCTATGAAGATACAAGACAGAAGACCTCTTCCCCTATCCGGATGGGACTCTCCTTTGCGTGGATGGCAAGCTTGGCGTTCGGATATGTAGATTCCTTTCTCTGTAACCGACTTTGTACGACCCTAGTCCCCTCCGGTGTCTATATAAACCGGAGGGTTTAGTCCGTAGAGGCAATCACAATCATACAGGCTAGACATCTAGGGTTTAGCCATTACGATCTCGTGGTAGATCAACTCTTGTAATCCTCATATTCATCAAGATCAATCAAGCAGGAAGTAGGGTATTACCTCCATCAAGAGGGCCCGAACCTGGGTAAACATCGTGTTCCCCGTCTCCTGTTACCATCGACCTTAGACGCACAGTTCGGGACCCGCTACCCGAGATCCGCCGGTTTTGACACCTACAATCTTTGTAGGATATGTAGGAACCAATATGAGCATCCAGGTTCCGCTATTGGTTATTGACCGGAGATGTGTCTCGGTCATGTCTACATAGTTCTCAAACCCGTAGGGTCCGGACGCTTAACGTTCAATTGCAATTTGTATTATGAGTTATGTGTTTTGGTGACCGAAGTTTGTTCGGAGTCCTGGATGAGATCACGGACATGACGAGGAGTCTCGAAATGGTCGAGAAGTAAAGATTCATATATTGGAAGGTTATATACAAACACACCGGAATGGTTCCAAAGAAGATCGAGGATTTTTCGGAGTACCGGGAGGTTACCGGAACCCCCTAGGAAAGTTAATGGGCCTCATGGGCCATAGTGGAGAAGAGGAGGCAGGCCACGGGAGGTGGCACGCGCCTCCCCCTTGCCCAATCCGAATTGGACAAGGGAAGGGGGCGCGACCCCCCTTTCCTTCTCCTTCTTCCCCCTTTCCCCTTTCCCCTCTCCGTTGGAAGGAAGGGGGCGGGGGCGAATCCTACTAGGTTTGGAGTCCTAGTAGGACTCCCCCCTTGGTGCGCCTCCTCCCTGGCCGGCTACCTCCTCCCCCTCTCCTTTATATACGGGGCGGGGGGCACCCTAAAGGCACACCAAGATTTGTCTTAGCCGTGTGCGGTGCCCCATCCATAGTTTACTCCTCCGGTCACAGCGTTGTAGTGCTTAGGCGAAGCCCTACACAGATCACATCACCAACACCGTCACCACGCTGTTGTGCTGACGGAACTCTCCCTCAACCCTCTACTGGATCAAGAGATCGAGGGACATCATCGAGCTGAACGTGTGCTGAACACGGAGGTGCCATACGTTCGGTACTTGGATCGGTTGGATCATGAAGACGTTTCACTACATCAACCGCGTTAACATAACGCTTCCGCTTTCGGTCTATGAGGGTACGTGGACACACTCTCCCCTCTCATTGCTATGCATCTCCTAGATAGATCTTGCATGATCATAGGAAATTTTTTGAATTACTGCGTTCCCCAGCAGTGGCATCCGAGCCAGGTCTATGCGTAGATGATATGCACGAGTAGGACACAAAGAGTTGTGGGAGATAATAGTCATACTGCTTACCACCAACGTCTTATTTTGATTCGGCAGTATTG
The DNA here is from genome assembly GCF_018294505.1 of Triticum aestivum. Taxonomy (NCBI): domain Eukaryota; kingdom Viridiplantae; phylum Streptophyta; class Magnoliopsida; order Poales; family Poaceae; genus Triticum; species Triticum aestivum. The sequence continues at coordinate 467,116,135 of NC_057796.1, forward strand.
TTGGATGAAGCAGCCCGGGCCAATATTACATGACCATGTTCATGAGACCGGTTCTACCGATGTGCTTTGCACACAGGTGGCTGGCGGGTGTCTGTTTCTCCAACTTTAGTTGAATCGAATTTGACTACGGCCGGTCCTTGTTGAAGGTTAAAACAACACACTTGACGAAAAATCGTTGTGGTTTTGATGCGTAGGTAAGAACGGTTCTTGCTAGAAGCCCGTAGCAGCCACGTAAAACTTGCAACAACAAAGTAGAGGACGTCTAACTTGTTTTTGCAGAGCATGTTGTGATGTGATATGGTCAAGACGTGATGAGATATAAATTGTTGTCTGAGATGATCATGTTTTGTAAAAGTTATCGGCAACTGGCAGGAGCCTTATGGTTGTCGCTTTATTGTATGAAATACAATCGCCATGTAATTGCTTTACTTTATCACTAAGCGGTAGCAATAGTCATAGAAGCAATAGTTGGCGGGACGACAACGACGCTACGATGGAGATCAAGGTGTCAAGACGGTGATGATGGAGATCATGACGGTGCTTTGGAGATGGAGATCAAAGGCACAAGATGATGATGGCCATATCATGTCACATATTTTGATTGCATGTAATGTTTATCTTTTATGCATCTTATTTTGCTTAGTACGACGGTAACATTATAAGATGATCCCTCACTAAATTTGGATCACGTGATCATTTAGATGACTAGAGGGATGTCTATCTAAGTGGGAGTTCTTATGTAATATGATTAATTGAACTTAAATTTGTCATGAACTTAGTCCTGATAGTATTTGCATATCTATGTTGTAGATCAATAGCTCGCGTATAGCTCCCCTGTTTTATTTTTGATATGTTCCTAGAGAAAACTAAGTTGAAAGATGATAGTAGCAATGATGCGGACTGGGTCCGTGATCTAAGGATTATCCTCATTGCTGCACAGAAGAATTATGTCCTTGATGCACCGCTAGGTGACAGACCTATTGTAGGAGCAGATGTAGACGTTATGAACGTTTGACAAAGCTCGGTATGATGACTACTTGATAATTTAGTGCACCATAAAACGTTTTGAACGCCACAGAGCATATGAGATGTTCCAACAGATGAAATTGGTATTTCAGTCTCATGCACATGTCGAGAGGTATGAGACCTCTGACAAATACTTTGCCTACAAGATGGAGGAGAATAGCTCAGCCAGTGAGCATGTTCTCAGAATGTCTGAGTACTACAATCACTTGAATCAAGTGGGAGTTAATCTTCCAGATAAGATAATGATTGATAGAGTTCTCTAGTCACTATCACCAAGTTACTAGAACTTTGTGATGAACTATAATATGCAAGGGATGACGAAAACGATTCTCGAGCTCTTCGCGATGTTGAAATCGGCGAAGGTAGAAATAAAGAAAGAGCTTCAAGTGTTGATGGTTAACAATACCACTAGTTTCAAGAAAAAGGGCAAAGGGAAAGAAAGGGAACTTCAAGAAGAATGGCAAGCAAGTTGCCACTCCCGTGAAGAAGCCCAAAGCTAAATCCATGCCTGAAACTGAGTGCTTCTACTGCAAAGGAAATGGTCACTGGAAGTGGAACTACCTGAGGAAGTCCTGGATTAGGGGGTCCTCGGGCGTCCGGACTTTGGTACGTGGGCCGGACTGATGGCTGTAAAGATATAAGACCGAAGACTATCTCCCGTGTCCGGATGGGACTCTCCTTGGCGTGGAAGGCAAGCTTGGCATCCTGATATGAAGATTCCTTTCTCTGTAACCGACTTTGTACAACCCTAGTCCCCTCCGGTGTCTATATAAACCGGAGGGCTTAGTCCGTAGAGGCAAGAATCATAATCATAGTCATACAGGCTAGACTTATAGGGTTTTAGCCATTACGATCTCGAGGTAGATCAACTCTTGTAATACTCATATTTATCAAGATCTATCAAGAAGGAAGTAGGGTATTACCTCCATAGAGAGGGCCCGAACCTGGGTAAACATCGTGTCCCCCGTCTCCTGTTACCATCGACCTTAGACGCACAGTTCGGGACCCCCTACCCGAGATCCACTGGTTTTGACACCGACATTGGTGCTTTCGTTGAGAGTTCCACTGTGTCGTCGTCAAAAGGTTCGATGGCCCCGTCAATCGTCTACAACAATGCTGTCCAGGGAGAAACCTTCCTCCCCGGACAGATCTTCATATTCGGCGGCTTCGCACTGCGGGCTAACTCGCTTGGCCATCTAGAGCAGATCGATAGCTACGACCCTGGCCATCAGGTCAGATTTGGAAGCTTGAACTACGTCGCGGATATCCGCGGAGACTTGATCTTCGACGGATTCGAGAGCACGGCAGCCGCTCCCTGTCACCGCGATGAACATGACTTAAATCTGTCGTCGGACCATACCCAGGAGATAGAACCTGCAACTGCTCTGGCCCTAGATCCGGAGCAGACCGCGCCACCCGAGGACGGGAGGCTCCACCCCGCCTCGGAAGCGGCAGACTCAGCGGCGTCGGAGCTGCACACGGACCCAACCTCGAGTGGGATCTGTGTCACCGGAACCTCGGACTTGTTTCCGCCTACAGGTTCCGAACCATGCGCGTCCGCGCACGTCGAGCTTGATCAGACATCGATCATCGAATTCAGCTCCGCGGACATCTTCCGGCACTCGCCTTTAGGCGATGTGCTAAACTCATTAAAAACACTCTCCTTAGCGGGGGACTCACAGCCGAATTATATCCGGTTCAAACTGGAGGCTGATGACGGAGAATTTAGTTTCCCACCCACCGCCCGCTTCATAGCCACTGTCGAGGACCTAACTGACATGCTCGATTACGGCTCTGAAGACATCGACGATATGGACGACGATGCCGGAGAAGAGGAGGCCCAAAACCCGCCGTTTACCAGACGCTGGATGGCCACTTCCTCGTATGACGTATACATGGTGGCACTACAAAAAAAGACACATCCGTGACATTTTGGGCCGAACGAAATTTTTTCTGTCATACTTATGACACTTCTATGACGATAATTGTGACAAAACTCGGTATCATCATAGATGTGGTGGGGTCCTACTTCTATGACAAAAAATCATGACAGAAAATGGGCTTTTCGTCCTGGGCGGGCCGGAGACGCAGCTGCATGACATTCTTTGGGCCGTCCATGACGGAAAAAACCGTGGTAGAAGCGAGGGCGAGGAAAATATCGGGGTGTTCCCGGTTACGGTGGGTGGTCGTGGCCGAGCGATGCGCGTTTCTCTCGTACACGCATGCGCGTGGGTGTGAGGCTTGGGCTCTAACTGAACCCGAGCGAGGCGTTGGGCTCTAACTGAACCCAAGCGATTGCACTGCAGGCTACGTGTTACTGAACCCGAGCGATCGATCGATGGCTGTTAACTGAACCTGATCGAGCAATTCCTTCGCTACTGCTGCTAACTGAAGCCCATCGATGCTGCCTCTGGATGAACAGTGAGCGTTGCTGGGGGGTTTGGATGAACAGCTCCCGGTGGGGGTGGATGAACAGGACGTCGTGGTGTTGCCTCTGGATGAACAGGACCCCGAATCGAGTCGGTTGGGGCTGGATGAATAGGACCCCGTGGAGGGCAGGATGAATAGGACCACCCCGTGGAGGGCAGGATGAACAGTAGACGGTGGAGGGCTGGATGAACAGTAGCCCGTGGAGGGGTGGTTGAATAGGAGCCCGTGGAGAGGGCTGGTTGAACAGTAGTCGGTGGAGTAGCGCGCGGTGGAGGCTAGATGAACAAGAGCCCGTGGATGAACAGCCGCAGGTGGAGGCTGGAGGAGGTCGACGGTGGATAAACAGTAGCCCGTGGAGGCTGGAGGGGGTCGATGGTGGAGATGAATAGTATCCCGTGGAGTCCCGCTTTGCGGTACGCCACACCCCTCCCGATGAACAGGACCCCCGTTTTGACCGTAGCGCTCCAACACAAGTTCGTTTCCTCCGTTTTGCGGTACGCCACACCCCTCCCGATCAACATGACCCCTGTTTCGACCGTAGGAGGTCCGTTTCCTCCGTTTTGCGGTACGCCAGACACCTCCCGATGAACAGGATCCCGTTTCGAATGTGGCCGGTCGAACACAAGGCCGTTTCCTCCGTTCTGCAGTACGCCAGGCCTCGTTTCCATCGGCTGTTCCGTCCAAGCCCTCCAGATGAACACGACGACGCATTCCGTTCCGACCCAGCCGGTTGGCTCCCCATGAACACCACGACGATGCAGTTTCTCCGTTCCGACCCAGCCATGTACACGAGCCCTGGCCGTACGTATGCGCGAGTAGGCGTTCGAGACCCTGCCCGTATGTACGTACATGGCCGTATTTTCTTTCTTGCACACGGGCCGCTATACGTACGTGTACATGCTACGTGCGCGCCTCTACTACGACACGTGTGCGCCTCTACATCGACCAGTATGTACGTACACGTTCGCGACCAGAATGACAACGCTACGTACGCTTCGACCAGGTGGGTCCCGACTGTCAGGCACTTCCTTGCGTGCGAAGATGTAGCTGGTGGGTCCCAGCAGTCAGGGGGCGAATCATTTTTTTTGCCTAGACGCACTTCCTTGCATGCGAAGATGTAGCTGGTGGGTCCCAACAGTCAGGGGGAAACATTTTTTTCACGAAATACGGTGGCCCGTCCGGTGGGTCCCCACTGTCAGGTGGAGGAATAATTATTTTGCGCGTAATAAGGAGGCACTTCCTTGCTGCGGCCGTGGACCCAGCTGTCAGCCTCTCCACGTACACTCCACGTCCGATGGAAGCCGTTCCTTGACCACGTTGACCACGCCGCGCCGAGAGCACCAGGGCGGTGGACGACGGCAAGGCCTAGGAAGGGGACGACGCGGAGCCGGGGAAGACGCGGCAGTGGATGCCCATGCGTAGAGGAGTACGAGGGTTCACTGGTTCGCTGCGGTGTGAGGCTGCCGTCGCCGTAGAATAATAGGGGGTGTGGGTGAGTAGAGGGATGGCCTGGCCAGCGGTGGGAATAGTAGGGGGCGGTCCGGCCTCCACGGTAGCACAGCTGGCCACGGGAGGCAGGAGCATGCGGCACGACCGGCGCTGCTTTGGGCGGCTGGAGCAACAAGACCAGAGGTTGAAGAAGCACTACGACCATTGGATGGACATCGTACGGTCACTGGAGCTAGAATCGTTCATATTGACTAAGTTGACAAAGCACCCCGTCCCCGTCAACTTAGTAGGCCCACAAGTCAGCTCCCACCAAGGTGGGTCCCAACTAGTAGGGCGAGTATTCATTTTTTTGTGCGTAATAAGGATGCACCTCCGGTGGGTCCGAGCTGACAGCGGGGGGAACGTTTTTTCGCGAAATACGTTGGCCCGTCCGGTGGGTCCCAGCAGTCAGGGGGGAAACGTTTTTTCGCTAAATACGGTGGCCCGTCTGGTGGGTCCCTGCTGTCAGGTGGAGGAATAATTATTTTCCACGCAATAAGGAGGCACTTCCTTGCGGCTGCCATGGACCCAGCTGTCAGCCTCTCCACGTACAGTACTCTTCCGATGGAAGTTGTTCCTTGACCATGTTGACCACGCCGTTCCGAGAGCACTAGGGCGGTGGACGACGGCGAGGCCTAGGAAGGGGACGACGCGGAGCCGGGGAAGACGCGACAGTGGATGCCCACGCGGAGAGGAGTACGAGGGTTCACTGGTTCGGCTGCGGTGTGAGGCTGCCGTCGCCGCAGAATAACAAGGGGTGTGGGTGAGTGGAGGGATGCCCTGGCCAGCGGTGGGAGTAGTACGGGGCAGTGAGGCATGCGCGGCAGCACAGCCAGTCATTGGAGGCAGGAGCAGGCGGCACGACCGGCGCTGCTTTGGGCGGCTGGAGCAAGAAGACCAGAGGTTGAAGAAGCACGACGGCCGTTGGATGGACATCGTACGGTCACTGCAGCTAGAATCGTTTATATTGACTAAGTTGACAAAGCCCTTGGTACGCGTCAACTTAGTAGGCCCACAGGTCAGCTTCCGAAATGGTGCGCCCCAGATGTCAGGGGGAGGAATCATTTTTTGGGCGGGTGAAGCTAGAATATCCGAGATTGAAGAAGAAGCACGGCATCCGTTGGATGGACATCCAACGGCCACTGCTGCTAGAACCGTGTGTTGACTATAAGTTGACAAAGCCTTGCATACGCGTCAACTCTCTTTTTTTAGGGGACGCGTCAACTTAGTAAGGCCACAAGTGTGTGGCAGAGAACTTATAGCCCATTTGAGATTTGTAAGAATGTGCAGCCAATTTTTGAATTCTAATGGAATTTACTACAGCCCATTTACAGTTTGTTAAAAGTACAGCCCATTTCAACCAACCGTTCAAAACAGAATTCAATAAAATTTCCCACATTTTGATGGGATCCGAAATATTTTTATCCCGAAATTTCTAGTCAGATTAAATACAATTTCAATATAAATTTATATTACGTAAAAATCCAACGAAACATTGCGCTCGCAACAATTAATGAAATTAAAATTTTCAATATCCAAAAATAATATTTTATAAAGTAATTACGTGTTTGGTGCATTTTTTATAGTTACTGCCCAGTTTTTATAATTACATCCCATTTATTATTTCTTAAAGCCCATTTTCTTGTTAAGCCTAATGCATCCCTCCTAGGAAAGATTTGCAGCCCAGCGGGGCGGAGAATAACAACTTGACCTTGCCTGGGTATTCCTAAAAAAAGTATAGCTGGGCTAGCCATTTTCAGCTTGAAAAAAATTAATATCTGGGCTGGATATCTGGCCTGGGCTAGACGGGCCACAACCCGCCCAGTTAATAGCTGCAGCGATGTTTTCGTTGTTGTTCAGAGGAGAAAAATTAATATCTGGGCTAAACATCGCTCAAGAAAAACTCTGCAGTGCTCACACCTCAAAAACACAAATACTGCTCGAGCTGCTTGGTCCCAGCTGTCGGCCGCTTCTTGCGCAATTCTCTCGTTTATTGACTACATAGGTTGACAATGGTGTGGGACCATGATGTCAGGAAACCAGGAGGAAGCAAAAAAAATAGTTTTATATACTAATAAGGAGGCACTTGCGTACGTGCGGCTATGGCCCTGGTGGGTCCCCACTGTCATCCTCTCCAAGTAAAGTCATCTCCTCATCCTCATGTCCGTTGACCATGTTGACAACGCGAGACGGCGGCGCCACGGCGAGCGCAACAACTCGAAGGACGACGGAGAGGGCCTCGCGGGCCCTACGGATGGTCTGATACAGCGCCCGCTGCTCATTCGGGAAGCCAGGATCATAGGGCCACATGTCCGCGATGGCATTGTCGTTCGCTTGTTCACCGGTGCTCGTTGAGGAGACGGAGGTTGCAGCACAGGTCCTCCTGCGCTGGTAGCTCTTCCGCCATTAGGGCGTCGAAGTGCGGCCGCACCTGCTCTATGGTGAACACGGCATGAACCGGCTTGGACAGTGGCGCCGGCTCCTGGTCGGAAGCTACGTCCATCGTCTGATTGTCGTCGCTCAGCTCGGCGAGGTAGCTGGCGAGCCAGCATGTCCGGCTGCTGGACCGACCCGCTGCCAAGCACGAGTCTGACTGCCCTGGCCCACCCAGACCGCCTCCCTCGCCCGCGCGCGCTTTCCGCCCGAAACGGTCAGCGCCGCCCGCCCCGCTTCCCGGTGCATGCGATTGCTCCGCCTTCAAACGACACAAGTGTCGTCCGTCCGTCCTTCGCCGCCCACATTAATGATACGCGGTTGCCGAGGCGGCTACTCCGGCGCCACACGTCCGTCCCTCCGCCGCCCACCATTGCTATATAAACTGCTGCGCCGGCCATAGCCGCAGTCATCCGCATCCGTTCCTATTCTCCTGTCCACACCACTACTGCCCACCATGGCTTCCTCGCGCTCCAGCGCTCTTCGGGACGGGCGGACGACGGACCACAAGGAGATGGCAGCCATGGCTGCCGACTGGCTGGCCGGCAGGCAGCCGGAGGACGACGACGTCCCAATGGAGAACATGTTAGTCGGCGATCCGGCACCAACCCCCTCCTCCGTGCCATCCTCGCCGGTGCATTGCACCATGACCATCGGGGAGGCCCGTGCCCAATATATGGACACGGTGAGGCAAAAGCGTGAGGAGCAGTTCCGGGAGGCGCAGGCCGACGCCGCCTACAACCACCATCTCCTCCAGGAGCACCTGCAGGCAGAGGAGCAGATCGCCGCGGAGCGGGCGGAGCAGGAGGCGCTGCTCGACTCGTACCGCTCCGCCCGCGAGGGCCTCCTCGAGCGCTGGCGGTACCGCATGCAGGTGGCGGAGGCTGCGGCCGCCTACAAAGAGGGCGATGAAGCGGGCGAGGCTCTGTTTGGCGAGACCGAGGACGAGGCAGAGGACAATGCCGGCTCCGACGAGTCCCCGCTCCGCTGGCGTCGACGAGGCCCTGCTCCGCCGAGGCCCCGCGGCGCCAACAATGAGGCAGAGGACACCGCCGGCTCCGCCGAGGCCCCACCCTGCCGGCAACGAGGGGCAGGATTTCCCCCGCTCCGCCGAGGCGCCGCCCACCGGCAACGAGACAGAGGACATCGCCGGCTCCGCCGAGGCCCCGGCCCGCTGCCAACGAGGCCGCGCCACACAGAAAACGAGGAAGAGTAGAACACGGTAAGTCGCCACCGCTCGGGTCCAAGTAAGGCCACCGCTGCTACCCTCCGGTTGCTCGAACAAGTTTGTTGCCGGAGGTATCATCACTAAGCTTCCTCCTTCGTGGATCTCATTGGCACTCTTGATGTGGAAGAAAAGGCGAGAGCAAAGGACACACGTGCTCGAGGAATTGAGGGAGGATCTAGTGCCAATCTGGTACAGAAGAAGAACTTCGAGCCCCACAAGTTCTACAACAAGGGCAAGTTTGATGGTAAAGCAAAGTTTGATGGGAAGAACAAGGCTGTGCAACACACGAACTTCAAGAAGAAGAATGACAAGAAGAAAGGTGTTTCTCATGTGGGGATCCTGATCATTGGGCTCCTAGTTGCCCTAATCGCTATGACAAGCTAGGCGGGTTGACCACTGATGGCCGGTTAGCTTCTTGGCGGCGACGTGGAGTCGGAGAGCTATGTTGGAGAAGGACGCTGCTTCTACTTAACTGCTGGTGCAGTTGGCTGACTGACACGTGGGCCCAACAGGCATCTGGGCCACATGTCAGTTACGCAACTGCACCTGCAGTTAAGTCACTGAAGCTTCTGTTCGGCTCAGCCGGACACAGGTGGGTAGCTTTGGTTAATTAATTATACCTCCAGCGCACCCCTTTTTAGTTGAAGAATGTATGAAATGTAATGAAATCCGGCATGTTTATATGAAATCCGACCGTGTATGAATGAATTTATTTCGATTAGTTCGAATTCTTGTATCACTGGCATTGGATGAACATGCAAAACAATACGTACTAGCATTATTCCCAGGGTGATCACCTCGTTTGCAGCAGTTTCACATGTACTCCCTCCGGTCCTTTCTAGTCTGCATACAAGTTTTGTCTGCAGTCAAAGTATCTCTACTTTGACCAATCTTATAGAAAAAAGTATGCACTTTCACAATGTGCGAAGTAAAAAGGAACAGAAGGAGTACAAAGAGTTTGAGCAGCTTTTTAGCGTTCCTGTACATTGCAATCAAACACACAGGCCTGGCAATTCATAGAGAACATTCAAAACAATCGATGATTATGCATCTCAGCGATTCACATGTCAGAGCCAATATTTACTTCACAACTAAAGAATAAAGAAAAAATGGATCGACGCTGCTGACAGCAAAGGGCGTCCCATTCGAAAATATCAAACGCATGTCTTCTTGCTAAAATCAATGAGCAAAATTTGACAAGGTTTTCCCATTCCAAAATATCAAATGCCTACGATTGTGGAATGGGCAGGGTTTGCCATCAGTTCGGACATTGACATGGCACCTCGTGCTAAATAAACCAGCTGTTCTTTTTGTGCAGTTCCACCAAAATCAACCAAATTCGCGCGTAGCTTGTATGATTTCGCCCTTATATGTTGCAATGCCTTGAACTTATCGGCACCTCCTTTCTTGTGGTGGAAATGAATGATTCGATGTATTCATGAACATTTTGTGCAGTTCCCATTGAAATCAAGCTGAGCACCCCTGTTTGCACAAATACAAAAAAGTGATTAGTATAAAGCAAACTGTACTATGAATTGACAGTTTAAACAGGCACCTACATGGTCCATGTAGAGCACACTTTTAGAAAAATGGAACTCACCGGAAAGAATCCTAGAACAACATTGTACTCGCGCATCACAGCAAGAAAATGGAGATTTGTCAGTCCTTCTGAGCTGAAGTTAGTTTGGTCTTGTGGGGGGTAATGTAACCATCCTTCAACTGCTCCTTCTGATGAGAAGATAGACAGGGCTTCTTCATCCTGGCATAATCGGAACTAGTCACTTCACGTACTCCATATTCTTCTTCAGAGGAGGATGATCCTGTTGTGCAAAGACAAGAGGATAACTAAATGCTAGCATCCCTGTTTGCTCGAAAAAAAGGAAAGGAAATATTTAAAACAGCACAGATGAAGCACTTCTCAAGGACAATACCACTTTTTGATGACAGTATCTAAACAGTAGCACAACACCAATAGAGATGACAAAGCTCAATCATATGGATGAAATCAGTGGGCGAGTACCAACCTTTGTCAGGAGGCTTATTGTGTAGAGCATACAGATGAAGCACTTCTCCGGAACCATCTGTTGCTATCTACTGTGGTGGCCATGCTTACTATATACTCCTCGATTAGATTAATGTTTCCAACATCTTCTTGTGCAGTTCCACTAAAATATATGGTATCTTCAAAGAAGATCCCTGTTTGCACAAGTAGAGATAATTACGTATTACATTAAGAGTGGCATCAAATCAGTGGCAAAACAATTGCTCGTTCCAGCCATAGCAATAAATTAAGATGCAAAACTATATCATTACTTGTGTCATCACAGTTCCAGTGCTTCATTACAGCACCAGGAGTTGATTTTTGTTTTTCTTCCGCTTGTTCTTCCCCTTCATCACTTGGTTCAATAACAGACAAGCTTCGCCTTCAATGTAAGATTTGGCATGTCAATTAGGTTGCACAAGTATAGCACTAAACAATGACATTAATTTTCTGATGAAAGTGGCAAAATACAGGCCAACAGTTGTGAAATATCCTTATCTTACCTCAATGGGATATTGCGGTGCACATACAGATTGGAAGTCTTGTCTCCATTTGTGCAGTTCACTAAAATCAAGCAACATTACCGTACAAGTAGCACAACATATGAAAGCACACTGCAGAATCATGTGAAAGAAGGCTAGTACTGACCTCTCATGACGCGGAATTCAAACAACTCACAAGAAGAAGATCTGAACCAAATTTGCCAACACGGATAGGAAGTAAGATCTCCTCTTGTGCAGTTCCACTAAGATCAAGCAATCAAGCAACGTTGTCGGTGTGACATTTTGGTTGAACTGCACAAAACACTCTTAAAACAAAAGTGTTTTGTGCAGTGCAACAAAAGGTCACAATGGCAACGAGGTGAAGTAGATAACCAAGTTTCACAGAGGTGCAAAGGAAACAACTAGTGGTCAATAACGGTGGATGACACAGAAGCCAACAAAAAGAAGCATCTACCTTATCTAAATGGGAAAGAAAGCAAGACAGTAGCATTTCTCAAACGGTGGCATTGATTAATATTAACAGAGAGATTATATTAACAATAAAATTCGTTAAACATGTAATTTGCTTTTAACTGTGGCATTGCATCAATTTTCCAGCGGCATTATTAGAGGGTGCTTGTTTACAGGGACATTTTGGTGGAGGGACTAAAAAAACTCTGTGTCAGTCCCATCTAAACCAAACAGGAGGGACTTTTAGGGACTAAAAGTGGGCATTTGGGACTAAAGAAAGAAGACCCCGAGGGAGAGTCTTTTTGGGACTTTTTCCAACAGTTGCCCCTGCCACGCATCGCACCTTGTCTCTATTAGTTCATTACTAGGGGTAACATGGTCTTTTAGCATGTCATTTAATAACCTCTAGTCCATGTTTAGTCCCTGGAACCAAGCAGGTAGGGACTAGGGAGTTTTTAACCAAACAGGGCCTTAGATTAACAACAGCTAAAGAGTTGCACGGGACAGTGGACGCACAAGCACCATGTGCATCTACCGATGTACTGGGGTGATGCACAGTCTGTTGCAACAAAGAACAAACAACCAAGGAGCATATTTGTGTTGGTCCCAGTTTTGTTATCTTTAGACACCTTTCCCTATGTGAGCGCAGCAAATCTAGTCCTGCTCAAACTCTACAGCCTTCTCCCCCAAAACAAAAGATCAGTTCGTTACAGATCTGCGTATTGCGTTTGTCATTGTTTTCCTTTTCGACCAATGTAGGTGCTGGATAGCCAGTATGTACTAGTACTTTCCCCACCTCCTTTCCTCTGTGAACCACGTCCTAGATTTATGCTATACAACTTTCCCCACTACTTTCCCCCATTCCTGTCCTCTTTGAACCACGTCTTAGATTCATGTGATACAACTTTCCCCACTACTTTCCCCCTTCCTTTCCTTTTTGAACCACGTCCTAGATTCATGCTATACAACTTCTCCCACTACTTTCCCCCATTCCTTTCTTCTTTGAACCACGTCCTAGATTCATGCTATACAACTTTCCCCACTACTTTCCTGTTTGATCCAACACCTAGATTCGAGTGCAAAAGCGGAAAAAGCCCACATGCAGCTAGAGCAATGCATGTGGAATAAGTAAATTATACCTTAAGGTTCTTGGGGTGTCGTTCGGTGGGCGACCGGAGGCCGTTCAACGCACACTATGTACGGCGGCGAAGAAGAAGGGGTCGGAGGCCCTCCCGCGCCGCCGCTGGGTGAAAGTGAACAGCTGCGCCGGTACCGGATTCCCTCTGTAACACCCCAAAAATTTAACCATTAATTGTTTATTAAAATTTTGCCAGGAGATTAAAAAATTTACTTTCTGGGTTTTCTCTTGATTTCAGAACCTCTCTTTTCTTTGATATTGTGGGTTTTTACCTCAAGTGGAAACTTTCCAAAAATATTATTGGACTTATATACTCTCTCAATAAAACAATTCTTTATCAGTGGATTTATTTGCATAATTGTTTTTCCTGAGCTTTATTCTTTAAAATGATTTTTCATAAATTTGGAGCCTCTTTTGCACTGCAACCATTTGATAAATGCATTTAAAATTTTGACCAAAATTTGGGGATGTCATGTGATGTTTTTAAATCACCCTGATGCAAAAATATCTTTTATTCATTGGAGATTTTAAGCTCTACCCTTAATTTTCAAAACTGGTCCAGTTGGTAAAATTGCACTTCAACCTATTTAAATATTTCTTGAAAACTTCCACCAAAATTTGGGGATGCTAGTAGGAGTATATTATTCAATTTTGTGCAAAAACCCACTGGTGTTCTTTGGAAAATTTGAGCAAAACATCCTCTTTTGCTCTCTGGACCAGATTGGCATTTTCTACTGCAACTCCATTTTGTATTGCTCTGTTGCCCATGATTCTTTTTCTTGCTTGTAGTCCTCCCTACCAAACCCTTAAGTCCAGGAGAATGGACCCATTGGAGTATTTTTGGTTCATGAGATAATAACCTTTAGTTTCTGCCCAAAATTGGTTTTCTCAAATATTTGCACTAACAAGTTTCTGGTCTTGACCAACTAACCTTGACACCCTCTTTATCATCTAAAGGGAATGTGATCCGGAGAGTTTGGCCACCCCAAGAGTTGCCTAGATGCCCTTAGCTTTCTGTCGAACACTTTGTGTGCATAGCCAGAATTGGCATGATTTTTAGTTTACATCATAAACTTGATCCCCTGACCTAACCACCATGTCCATTAACCTCCTTGCAAGCTCTAGCATGTCCTGTTAATTGCCAACCTCGCTCTAGCACTCTAGCCCACCCTGGCATTCGGTCGAGCATGTCGTGTGCGTGCTCTGGGCGCGCCCAGAGCGCACGTTTTGCACGTGCGCACAGCCGAGCTGCCGCGTCGCGCCCCTGGCCTTTGCTCGCCCGCAGGGCCGCGCCCCGGCCTCGCCCACTCGCCAGAACCCTCCAAGCCACCCCTGGCGCCCTACAGCGCCGCCGTTAGGGCCCTCTTGGCGGCACACCGGCGTCCTCAGTGCGCCTCTGCCATGGACGGTGCCGCCCGAGCCACTCCAGCGCGCCAGCTCGCCCCTGAACAGCCCGAGCTTATCCACGAGCCCGTCCGCTAGCGCCCGTCGTCGCCACGTCGCCCTGCTGGCAACAGGACGGCGGTTCGCCGGCGTTCTTATCCGCAGCCGCGGGAAACGACCTCGGCCGCCTATAAAAGGGGCCCCCGAGCTCGCCTAGGCCCTCAGGCAACCTCAAGCCAACCCTCTGGAGCTCCCCTAGCCCGCAATCGACGGAGGAAGGCCGTCTTCCTCGTCTCCGGCCGGTTCGGTCGCCGCCACTCTCCGGTGCCGTGCGCCGTGAGCTGAGCCTCCCTGGTCCCTCCAGTGCTTCCATCCTCCTCCCCTCGACCGTGCGGAGCCGCCCTAACCCTCAGCTGCGTCGGGGAACCACCATAGCCCCGGCCCCCAAATCCACCTGAAGCCATCTCCGCCGCGAAGCTCGCCGCCGGCAACTCCCTCCGTCCCCACCTGCCTAGCGACCACCAGGAGGACCGCCCTGGACTGGCGGATCCATCCCCGCCCTCAGGACCCCGCGGGGAAACGCCGCTCGCCGACGGCGATCGCCGGAGTCCCGCCTCCGCTCGGGCAGAGGAAGAGGAGGGAGAGGCGACTGGTCAAACCTGACCAGTGGGCCCCCTGGACCCACTGTCACCGACCCCGAGCCGGTCCACGCTGGCTAAGTGGACACATAAAGCGCAGAGTACGTGTCCCCCTCTCGAAAGCGTATTTCGTCTGAAACGTTTTCTTTTCTGTTTTATTTTAAAAAAACAGAACTTTGACTTAACTTTGACTGGCTATAACTTTTTAAATATAAGTCCAATTGATCTGATTCTTTTTCTGTTGTTTCTCAAATTTTGTCTAGTTTATTTTCATATTTATTTGAAAATTTTCCAAACAACGTTTTTGTACTGTTTTGAAACTATGTGTTAATTTGAATATTTTCAAAAATAGGATTTTGGAGAGAGAAGAAAACTTTCAAAAAAGTTTTTGGGATGCACCCTGCCTCTCCACAACTTGAAGGCAAGCATTCTGAACCCTGGCATAATATTTTTGTGTGTTGTTTGATACGGTTACAACACCACCTTGACGTGGAGCATCCGTTATTTTATGTGACGATACAATCAGACGCATGAGTGCATAATGAAGATTCTTGCTGTTAGAAATGGATATGCTTGTGATAGTAATCATCTGCGTATGCCTTTCATGCCTACCGGAAGGAAGCCAGGAAAGTCTCTGTCTTGGGTAGACACGAGCTTGTCCCTAGTTCCTCGTCGAGACGAGGGTGTCCGGTATGGCATGATGAAGTATGATGAGTGGTGATTCTGTCTGTTGGTTGAAATATATTTGTCATGCTAATCATGCAGGGAATACTTAAACCTCCTGAGTCGGCCGTGGATCGAGTCTTGTTCCAGTAACCCCCATACTTGTTTCGTACTACCACTTGTCCCTGCCATAGGTAGGGTACAGTTCAGTAAGTTGTCAACCCCTTACCTAGCACACACCGTACAGAGAGGCCATGGTGGAAGATACCGGAGGCATCCGGTAGGCATGCCACCTGGTCCGGGGGCATGGGTGTTTCCGGTTGGAGCCGAGGGGGGTAGCTCCCCTAGTTTGCGCGCGGTATAAATTTTGTGATCCCATGCTAAGTCGAGGTTGTAGCCTCCCCACTTAGAGTTTTGCTTAACGGGTATCGTGGGTGATTCCAGACACCGATAAGTTAGGCTGGTGTGTGCGGTTAGGTGTGTTTTCAATTAAAAGACCGTAGACGGAATTAGTCCCGATGGACTAAAAGAATCCGTTACCCGTGGGTAAAGAGTACACCCTCTGCAGAGGTTAAATCTATTCGAATAGCCGTGTCCATGGGTAAGGACTACAGTCTGAGTTGGGTCAAGTATCGGTCCTAGTGACGGTCTTAGTGTCGGTCTTCGGAGGAAAAGTTGCTAAACCAGAACATTGATTATGGCCTGTGACATATGATGATGATGATGATTATTGTGGACTAACCATTTACATTGTTTGAATTATTGAGTATCCCTGGGACGGTTCTACCTCCTGGATATTCACTGTGATTATTCTTATATAAGCCCTTTATGTGGTGTCGCTCAGATGCCCGACTGTGGCATGCTTGTTATTTAAATTATTTATAAGCCCTTTATGTGGTGTCGCTCAGACGCCCGACTGTGGCATGCTTGTTATTTAAATTAATTATAAGCCCTTTAAGTGGTGTCGCTTAGACGCCCGACTGTGGCATGCTTGTTAAATTTATTTATAAGCCCTTTATGTGGTGTCGCATAGATGCCCGACTGTGGCATGCTTGTTATTTCTTTTATTTATAAGCCCTGTATGTGGTGTCGCTCAGACGCCCGACTGAGGCATGATTTATCTTATTATCCTTTTGAGGCGTCGCTTCAGACACCCGATCGGTGCATTCTATTTCTACTCCCTTATTGCATATTCATATGAATAACCTGCTTGCATGCATCATGGATGTTTATTTTATTTCATGACTGACGTTGTGATCATAGAATATTTTAGAGCATGATTATCATTCGTTATATTATACCTGTGTTCATAATGTTTGCGAGTACATTCAAAAGTACTCACTGGCTTGTCCCTGGCTATTGTCTTGGCCAGATTTCTTGCATGGAGAGGAGCGATGCGATGCCAGCCCCGGAACCTACGCAATGATGATAGCAGCCTCCCGAAGATAGGAATTATCCTGGTCAGCTGTTCCTGTGAGAAATGGAGTCCCACAGACGCAGATGAACCACAAACCGCTTCCGCCATCAACCACTAGAAACCAGTTGTTGTAATCATAGGCCACAATGGTCTTGTACTACATATTATGTACGTTGCTTGGAATTTCTGTATCAAGATTGTGCCTCATCAGCTAACAGTAATCCTGGGGCTGGTGAGCACAAGGGCCGTCTTTTTGGGAAATTACTATCCTGAAAACCTGGTCCTGACACCCTCCCTCGCCAATGGCGACAGCGTTAAGCCTCCTTCCCTTCCCGGCGGACGGATCCTGCCGGCTCTTTGACAGCAGTGAGGGGGAGAGAGGCCAACGAAGTCTTGTTTAGATCTGGAGAGGGTGAGAGAGGTAGGGGAGAGAGAAGAGAGCAACGAAGTTTGTTAGATCTGGAGAGGGGGAGAGTGTAGAGAGCACTACAGCAGTGAGGGGAGAGAGAGAGCCAACAAAGTCTTGTTTAGATCTGGAGAGGGTGAGAGAGTGTGAAGAGAGCAACTACAAGCGCTGAGGCTCCAGCTAATATATACTAGAGTAAGGTAATAGATAAAGCGCTATATATATATATATATATATATCATATATATTATATTGGAGAGAGTGTGAAAGAGTGCAAACCCTAGAAACACGAATTATGGTAAGTGTAAGTTATCGAATCCCTGAGACCTCAAGTTTGCATGAGCGAACAGGCTAACCAGCTACACAACCCTCCCGTTATGTTCAACGAGAGGAAAATAACCTTTATACATTCCTGCATTCGTGTGACAAGCATGCCGTGTTTTTTTGTGTGTGGGGAGTCATTGGGATTTAAATCATAATCAGTGTCATGTGGCTTTGGTGGTAAGACTATCCACAGTGGTGCAGAAATAATGCAGCCTTAGTCACCTTACCTCTCTCCACGTAGTACGTTGGGTCCCACAAGTCAGAGGGTGAAACAAAAAAATTAATAAGAAAAATTAAAAGCGCCAGCGGTGTATCTTACCTCACACATCTCGCTACTGCTCGGGAACACTGTCCAATTGATCCCTCTGTTCGCTCACCTACTATTTTGAGTGAATCCTTATTATAACATGCACACAATTTTGGGCACTTGTATTCGACCTAAGTCAGTGTGCCACCGTATCTCGTACGACTCCCTCCGTCTAGGTGTAATAAGTCACGTTAGAAGGTGCAGCGGGACCAAGGTGCAAGCAGATTGGAGGAGAAGGAGAAACTTGACCGGTCATTCCTCCAATCAAAGCCCTGATTTCTGTCTCTAAACGCAACAATTAATCCAAACAACTAAGAGATGCCGTTTTAGCTACCATGCAGGGCCACGTATTAACTTGCATGCAAGCCGGCTTTGATTTCTTGACTGATCAACGCGTTTGGTTACAACATGCATAGGCAGAGTAATTAAGGAGCGTTTGGTTACATTGCTTAGGCTGGTCATAGTGGTGAGTAACTTGGACTAGTACAACATGCATATGTTACTAGTCTATGTTACTACTACGCGAATTTGCCGTCGGAAGCGAGCCGATCTGGCTCTCCTGAGCTAGCAAGGTTTTTCTAGCCCACCCAAGCTAGCTGGCCCACAAAAGCTAACATATTTTAACAGTTCCAAAAGCCTAACCTTGCCCGGCTATGCTATAAGCTGTTCTTGCTAAGGATCCAAACGCTCCCTAAGTAACAACGCTCGCTAGCAACGAGGCCAGGAGGGGATTGAGATGCGAAGTTAATGGACGACGCCTAAACATTTTGGGAATATCTGATTTCCGTAGGATGACTTAACACCTAGACGGAGGGATTACTACTCCTCATTCCAGGTTTGATGGAATATTCGTCACCTCTTCTCTTCTTGTACGTACTCCATTTGTATCTCACTTCCTGTGGCTTCGCCCTCGCACGATTTTCCTATTCTATGAACCTGTGTGTGCGTGTGCGTGTGCGTGTGTGTGTTTAACATCATGTGTGTGTTAGAGAGAGCGACAGATCGACCTACTTCTACAGAGAGATGGTGTGTAGTGTACGATTTTAGCCGCGAGAGTCGATGCATCCTCTCGTTTCCGGGCGTCCGGTAGGGACAAGCGGACAGCTGGCAGGCCCGCTCCTGACCAGCCTGGCCCACCCAAAGCCCCTCCATCGCCCGCGTGCGCTTCCCGCCCGAAACGGTCAGCGCCGCTCCAAAGAATCGCTGGCGCATTCATGCCCGGGCAGAGCGGACGCGACCTCTCACTGGCGCCTGCGTTGAAGGGAGAAGTGGATTCAAGAGTGATGGTTGCTTCGTCCGTCCAACTTACTGCTAGGTCTATGTGATTTGACGGCTCATTGGTCATTATTACTGAGGTGGTAGGACTGCTGGATGTCCCACGCTTTCGCCGAAAGGAGGTACTACTAGATTACAGTTTTCTCCATTCTTTCGGCGTAGGAGTGCAAGAGCAGTGAAAACACACAGGCTCAGTGATTACATGGCCCACCTCACACCATCACCATATTTTCTGGACACCGTGCGACACCTAACTCTTTACATAGTACTCCCTCCGTTCCTAAATATAAGTCTTTGTAGAGATTCCACTAGGTGGACTACATACGGAACAAAATGAATGAATCTACACTTAAAATGCATCTATATACATCCGTATGTGGTTCATGGTGAAATCTCTACAAAGACTTATATTTAGGAACGGAGGAAGTACTTGTATAGTACGTACTGTAATTTATCAGCGAGATAGTACAATGCTATGAAGCTTCCAGCTTCTGTTACATGTATCTTGCGTCCAAGGTTGCCCGTTGCAACATTTCATCAAATACAAAGGAGACTAACATGCATGCTATTGCATCTCAATGATTGACAGATCATAGCAAATATGTACTCCCTCCATTCCAAAATAAGTGTCTCAACTTTATGCTACATACGGAGCAAAATGAGTGAATCTACACTCTAAAATACGTCTATATATATCAGTGTTTGGAGTATGTACTAGTAGTTCATATTGAAATCTACTAAAGGACATATATATTCCAAACAATATGATAATCTCTCTAACCAAGGTAGTAGGGACGAGGAGTAAACGGAGGGAGTAGTAAAATTTTCTCCTCGTCCTGCGAGCCACCGCGCGCGTGGGCGAGGGAGCGGGCGTAAGGCATACAGTACTACTACTACTCATGCAGTCCCTAGCCATTGAAACAGAGACAGCTAAAGAAAAAAAGATCCTTGTAGTCCCTAGCCCTTGAACCGTAAACCCTAACCAGGCTTTAATTTGCTGGCAACGTCGGCGCTTCCTAAGAAATGAAGTTTGCAACCCTTTGACCATCGGATCATTTTGTGCAGTTTCACCAAAATCGAGATGAGCATCCCTATGGCAAAGAAATTGAAGAAGCATGATTAGAATAAGATTACTGGGACTAGTTGATGAGACATAAACTCATCACAAATACAGTACGTAGAAGCGAGTAGAGGTATGTGCGGGGCAAAGAAGTAGAGAAATATCCACATGGAGTGATGTGGGCAGCTGGAGCAGTGGTGCAAGCCGGCTGTAAAGGGAGTTGTACCTGAGGGATGTCGGGACGTAGCTCAACCTAGAGGAGGGCGGCGGGAGGAGGCAACTACCCACGTCGCGGCAGTGAGCAATGGACGAAGGCAACCTCACCGGCTTTGTGAGAGAGAATGGTGGGGACCCCTGATCGGGACGTGCCGACAGTGGGTTTTCGCCGTCGGCGACGGCGACCGCATCTACACTAAGCATCCACCCCTTCCCCCGGCGGACGTGATCCGCCGGGATGTTAGAGATGTGGCCACAGTGGTTTTGTGCGAGAGAGTGTGAAAACTGAAGAGAGCAACCCCAGCAAGCAACTGTGTAGGCTCGTCCTGCCTATGTATATAGTGGAGCGGTTTCCTTTTCTCTCCATATGAACCTATTTATATTGCGTACGTGCCACTGAAGAAAAAAACTTTATTTATAAATGACGCGGCACCTACTACTCGTTCTCCTATAAACCTTGCGCTTGGCATCTCCAAACTATTAACCTTGCGATTGGCTCTTCGCCTCTTCGGGAAGTCGAGCAATAATGGTACTGCAGTATATATCGTTCTGGCTATATGAGACCAAATGAATTGATGCACGTCCACCACGTGGCGAGGGTCGAGGGGCGAGGGAGAGTGCGTACTATTACGTCCGTTTCAATATGGACTACATACGGAGCAAAATGAGTGAATCTACACTCTAAAATACGTCTATATACATCAGTGTTTGGAGTATGTACTAGTAGTTCATATTGAAATCTACTAAAGGACATATATTCCAAACAATATGATAATCTCTCTAACCAAGGTAGGGACGAGGAGTAAACGGAGGGAGTACTAGTAAAATTTTCTCCTCGTCCTGCGAGCCACCGCGCGCGTGGGCGAGGGAGCGGGCGTAAGGCGTAGTAAGCAAGCTTCACCTCATCCTGCGAGCCACCGCGCCCGTGGGCGGGGGAGACGGTGTACTAAGCAAGCTTCTCCTCGTTCTGCGAGTTGACGGGACACATCAAAAGTACTCCAGTGTATAGAGCCTTGCCTCTAAGGTAGGCCCCACATGGTTTGCCTCTTTTTTAACATAACGCGTCAAGTCGCAATTTGTTTGTTCACCCGTGGTAGACGATCCTCCCTCCACCAAGTGGACAACCAGTACACGGTCAAATTACCACGTGGGCTGCCTTTTCGTACAGAAATGAGCTCCACCGTGTACCCGCGCGGGTGTGGTTGGGAAAGAGACGGGAGTACGTGCGCCGTGCGTGCACCTCTTCTCTTCGTGCACGTCCCCCACCTACGTGGGTGTGTGTGAGAGATACAAACCTAGACAAATGGCTTGTGCGTTCGTGAGTGTTTTTTGTTTTGGGGGGGAGGTTGATTTCGTGAATGTATTTGTGGGAATATGTGTCGATGACATCTCAAACAAAATTTTGCATGCAATGTGTGTGAAATGGAGGCCTATCCATATCATATATAGAGGGTCGGGCGATCCACGAGAAGAGAGGGAGGGGTCATAGATATCGATAGAGTCGAAGAGAGGATCAAGTGGGTGGGTGCGAGATCGATGAAGAGAGCCATCGAAATTGTGTGTGTGTGCAAGTCAAAGATATAGGGCGACTGACCTAGCTACCGGAACGTCAGAGGGCACAGGTCAAGTTTGTGTGTGGCAGGGAGACATGACTAGAGCGCTCGATGTATCGGTGTGTGTGTGTGCGAGGGGGTGGGGGAGGGGTAGGCAGAGGCCTAACTATAGAGGTAGAACGACTCGTATATGTGTTGAGAAGGAGAGACCCAGCTATGTCTTGAGGGAGATCGGTCGACATCCATACATAACTGAAGGACGGGAAATAGGATGGGACAGAGAGAGAGAGAGAGAGAGAGAGGGAGGGAGAGGGGTAGAGTGCTGGATGGGTGATGGAGTTGCTTCTCGAAGATGGTGGGAGAGGCCTACTAGACAAACTGAGGGTGGAACTGCAATATTATCAATAAGAGTGGGGATGTGTTTCTGTGTGTGCCTGTGCGTGATAGATCTGTCGGGACACATCCATGGATGATGAAGGGGAACCATGTGTTTGGTAAGCAAACCTAACTAGATCGGTAGATCAATTGTTGTTTGTCGGAGGAAGGGAGAGACATAACTAATGAGGTAGATCGATCGACGCGTGGGAAAAACGAGTTATAAGGACCTAGCTAGCTATATGTATAGCGGGAGATCGGTCGGTGTACGTCCATTTGTTAGAGGCAAATAAGGCCCGGCGAGACGGATAGACAGAGAGAATGGAGCTAGGAGGTGGTGCGAGAGGCCCAGCTACTAGCTAGATAGGGGGAGGAGTGTGCGGTTGTGAGATCGATGAAAAGAGGGGCGAGAGTTTACACGTGTGTGGGACCGTATGAGAGACACGAGGCAAGGACACATAAAGGAGGAGATTGAAGGTGCGTGTGTATGTTGTAGGCAGACATCGCTGGAGAGGTTTATCGATCGGTGTGTGTCGGAAAGGAGTTGTGGAGACTGTGGGAGAACGACCTAAAGAAAAAAATGAATGTGCGCGATGGATAGAATGCTGAGGGAGGGGGAGGGCGAGGAGGGCGTGTGCATGCACGAGAGAAAGTTAGTGGTAGCTACAAAGGTTAGAGGATTGTGTGGGTGTAAGAGACTAACAAAGATCATAATTTGATATGAAAGTGGATTCATATATTTGAATAGGAGATCATAGTGTTTTAAACATATGCATGCATGAATATAGCGGTGATACGCGTGTTGTGGTTTTGCACATGTTATACCATAATGTGATAATGCATGGCGTTTGCAACTCACAGCTAAATGTCGAACAATCTAAACCATACTATACATCGAACAATCTCACATTTTATTTGAATTTGTGATAATGTGTGGCGTTTGCAGCTTACAACTAAATATCGAACAATCTAAACAATACTATATATCGAACATTCTCACATTTTATTTGAATTTGTGGTAATGTGTGGTGTTTGCAACTCACATCTAAATACTTGTAGGCGTAGGGGGCGGGGCACCATACATAATGTGATAAACACATTATACATATGAGACATGGTTTAGTTTGTGAAGATCTAGCTAGAGCTTGAAATGTACTATGATTTGAAATCAACATAAAGTGGATTCAAAAAATCGAGTTCGAGTTCATATAGTACACATAGTTCATATGTAACTCGAGACTAATCATGTGGTGTGCTGTGAAGATAATACACAAACGATGGTTTAACTTGACAATAATGACGATTGTAGATCTTATTAAAACAGAGAAACGAATTCAAATGCTTTGACTTCACAACAATCATTATTGTAGATCTTATTCAAATAGAGAAACGAATTCAAATTTAGTTCATATTGAAGCGGTAGTATATACGTTTGGAATGCACTAAAACGTTCATTTGAGTACTAGGTTGCATGCATTATACACGTAGCGAAATATTTTAATTGAACATAACATGAATTCAAAGTTTTGAATGACATTTGTAGTGCGAATTGATTTGGTACAGTACACGTTAGGCTTGTCCGGAAATTTCAACCCGCGCCTTGTTAGCCCGAAATATTTAAGATATATCTTTGTCTCGTTGTGCTCCGACAACTCCCTCCATCTCAACCCGCGCCTTGCTATTCCAAAATTACAACGCGCGCGAAAACTCCCACCTCCTGTGAAATCCCGACACGCGAAATGCCCGTGATACCCCTGAACCGAAAGAACCGCCTCAAATCGGTGGGGGTACTTTCGTAACTTACCCCACATTTCGGACAAGCGCGTCCCTAAGCCATGGTTCCCCACTCCCATCCCATCCGCCCACCCATTCGTACACCGAGGCCGGGAAAACCCGCGAAGCCCCACACCCTCCTCCGTCCGCCACCCAGCCGGAGCCTCTTCCCCGACGACGTCGTCCACAACAACACCTCGACGTCCCTCATCCACCGTACCGGATGAGGATCCGTCGTCGATCTGGTCGTCCCGCCGGTTCAGCCACCCCGTCCTCCACCTCCAAGGAGCTGCCCCGACGTTCCCCTCGTCTTTCTTGCCACCTCCATTCCCACACCGCCGTCTTCACCTGCACCACCGGAAGAGCATCATCATCACCGTTTCCTCGGATGAAGCTGCGGCCTAATCGGCGCCACCAAAGAGGTTGTACACTAATCGCCGCATTTTCTTCTTGATTCGATCTCACGGTGCTGCCGGCGCTCGGTCCCGAGCCGACACGGCGCGGCTCCATCCACGGCGGCGTCGCCGGCCACTTCCTCCACGGCGTCGCTCCCTCGGCGGCGACGTCCACATAAGTAGGAGCTGCTGCTGCTTTAGCTCTCGCTCGCGCTGCTGCTCTGCTCTTGCTCTCGGTCCCCTGCCTGGTCTGCTCTTGCTCTGCGCTGCTGCTCTCGCTCTTGCTCTTGCTTGCGATGCTGCTCCGATTTAGCTACACTTCAGTCGACTGAATCGACTTTTGGGTCAGTCGATTTTCAGGGGGTGGGGGGGCTCGCCGGAGTTAAGGAAGAACCAGCCGCAGCGGGGAGGGGGGCTCGCCGGAGAGGTACCCCACTATCTATCTTAGGGTTCAGGGTGGGGGCGGTGGTCGCCGGCGGTGGTGGGGCGGTGGCGTGGGGATCGCCGGAGAAAAAGCTCGGCACGGGGGGGGCCTAGAGGGATGGCCGGGGCGGCGGCGGACCGGCGGTGGGGAGTGTTTTCGGGGCGGGCGGGGCGGCGCACCGCCGGCCGCGGGCGGCGGGGGCGGCTGTTTGGCCGGTGGTGGCTGGCGGCTCAGGGGGTGGAGGTTGAAGATGAACTGCAGGCCCTTGATTTCGTATCCAACGGCTGCAAAATCGACTGACCAGAGATGAAAAAGTCAGTCGACTGACGTGTAGCCTCACCTCTAGTGCGTTCAGTTTCGACAGTAAAATTCAGTTTCGACAGCAAAATTCAGTTTCGACAGTTAAGTTCAGTTTCGACAGTTAAATTCAGTTTCGACAGTTAAGTTCAGAGATGAGCGGCTGATGTATACATCTAGCACTTTGTGGTTATGTATTTTACGTCATCTATTGGAGATGCTATTAGAATTCCACTCAGGTTAACGTTGTCTCTCTTGTCCTGCTTCAGCCTCGGCGTCGTACAACTCACCGGAGCTGCTCCAACGACGAAACCCTCCATCACAGCGGAGCAGTACCTCGGGCTCCATCTCCAGACGCCTAAGATCTTCTTCCCCTCCTCCGACAGCCAAGTCAGCCGGAGCATCCTCACCGGCCAACCCAATCACGCTGAGATCGACATGGCTTCGCCAAAGAGGTTGTACACTTCTTGTGGTTTGACTTAATCTCACCATGCTTCTTTGCATCCTGTGATCTTCCAATTCTTGTGAACCAAACACCCAGATTGGCAGAAATCCTGTGTTTTTAAATTCTCTGTTTTGCACGTGCATTCCTATCCTATTCCTGTCTATTTCCTATCCCTGCATTGTTAGAATCCTCAAATTCAAACAAGCCCTTACACAATTACTTCTGTTACAGATATGTGTCAAAGAAAACCTTGTGTGGTTTGTCCTGCTCCTGCGGTGCTGTGTTCCACCCCAGCTCAGCTGCTCCAACGACGGAAGGGTTCACCACAGCAGGGATCCGCTCTCCAGACTGTCTTTCGCCGCCTCAGATCTTCTTCCCCGCCGCCGGCAGCCACGACAACTGCATTACCATCATCAACTGAGCAGATGACCTTGAGGACTACACGGGTCCGCAAGAGAGGTCGCACTCTTCCGTGTCTGCTTACGTTATGCATCGCTTAATATGATGACATGCTACTTTATCGTCGTGTTCACCTATTAGACTCCGACTCAGGTCCAAACTTATGCTGAAACTTGAGTTTTTAAATGGTTGTGGGGTACATATTGGGGCAGCAATCAGTACTATCTGTCTACTATCTGGTTAATCTCGGGTGTCTACTATGAGTTTCATGTTGGGTGCAAACAAACATTAAAGGAGCCATTATCTGTATTTTTTAACTAAAGCTATTATCTGCCTGCTATCATTGGTTTTGGGTCTATCCACAGTTTGCTACCTTCACTCTGGATTTGTGCATGCACTCCTTACATAATCTCACTATGTTTTATTCCTATGCATGTCAGTTATTGTACACAATGGAACTGAACATGTAGAGCAAAAGAGACGAGCCTTGCGTGGCAATAAAATTTCATGCAGACGTCGCTCCATGGTGGGCGCAAAGGCAGCCCCCCTCCACCCATTTCGGATCGTAATCAAGAGGAAGATAACTGTTCTGAGGGGGATTCAGAAGCAGAAGACCACTCCTATTTACCCCATGAGGTCTTCGCTCTAACTTGGCATGCTGATGTTGGTAATATCATGCATATGGTGCCTTGCATTGCTTACTGTATACATCAAAGATGTCATCTGCTTAGTTTAGACATGCTTTGTGTCAATGCCATCTGTTTAGTTTCTTTATCGTATATGTGAATCATGCAATGCCATCTTGTTTAGCCAGGCATCATATATGTGAATTTTGCAATGCCACCCTGGTTAGCCAGTCATCTTATATGTGAATTATATCATGACATCATTTTTTATTACGTGTTAAATTTGTCAACAATTTTAGTACATTCAATTACTCTTCCTGTGCATCAGCCATTCGGCACGGTCATGGAAAAATCTGGAGTGGAAACAAGGTCTTCAGAGCAGACAATGCTATCTGACGAAGCGCATGTCTTGCTGGTTACAGATAGCTCCTCAGAGGAGGATTCAGAGACAGATGACCAGTCCTATTCCCCCCCCCCGAGGTGCATGCTCTAACTTGGCAGGGTTATGTTGCTCATATCGTGCGTATGGTATCTTGCATTGCTATGTCATTTGCTTAGTTTAGACATGATTTGTGTGAATGCCACCTGTTTAGTGTCTAATTACCATATATGTGAATTATGCAATGCCATCTTGTTGCAAGACATTATATATGTGAATTATGCAATGCTATCTTGTTGCAAGGCATTATATATGTGAATTATGCAATGCCATGCTGTTTAGCCAAGCGTCATATATGTGAATTATATCATGCCGTCCTTTTTTTGTATTTCTCATTGCTTTTGTCGACAATGTTTGTATATTCAACTGCTCTTCCTGTGCATCAGCCATTTGAATTGGTGATGGAGAAATCTGGAGTGAAAACAAGGTCTTCAGAGCAGACAATGCTACCTGCTGAAGCAGATATGTTGCTGGTTACAGATAGCTCTTCAGAGGAGGATTCAGAGGCAGATGACCAGTCCTATTATCCCCCTGAGGTGTATGCTCAAACTTGGCAGGGTTATATTACTCATATCATGCATATGTTGTATTGCAATGCTTAGTTTTTACATCATATACACGATATTGAATGCCATCTCCTTAGTTGACACATCATATATGCGATTGCCCTCTGCTCACTTCCTTAGTATATAAATCATATATTTGAATTATATCATGCCATGATGTTTACATAGACAGCATGTATCTGAATTATGGCATGCCAACCCATTTTCTAAAGACATAATATAGTTATATCATCTCATCCTGTTTACATAGTCATCATATTTTGAATTATGTCATTCTATCCGTGAATTATATCATGCCATCATGTTTCCATCGACGGCATGTTTGTGATTTATGGCATGCCAACCACTTTAATAGACACATCGTATAGTTATATCATGTCATCCTGTTTACATAGTCATCATATTTTGAAGTATGTCATTCTATCCTGTTTAGTTAGCCATCATACATGTGAAATTGTGTCATGCTATCCTGTTTAATTAGCCATCATATATTTGAAATTATGTCCTGCTATTCTGTTTGGTTAGACAACATAAATGTGAATTATTTCATGCCCTGTTTTCTTCCCTACTATCCATTGCACCTGTCTATCTTACAATGTCTGTACATTCAATTACTTTTCTTGTTTATCAGCCATTTCAATTGGAGGGGGTGATGGCAGTATCTGTGGGAGTAAAAACACGGTCTTCAGAAAAGATCGTGCTACCTGTCGATGGAGATAGAACCACGGTTGTACTTGCCCAAGAACCAGCCCCACCACACATAACCCAGACTCACGCAGATTGTACCCCTACCCAGTTGGACAGAGAACCAGCTACACCCCTTCTAACCCCAACCCCAGCAGATAGTAACCCAGTTCCCGTTGACACAGCACCGTCTCCACCACAGAGCACCCAAACACGAGCAGTTAGTAAGGCAACTGCAGTGCCCAAAGCACGAGGACCACCACTCCGAACCCCAAGTCAACGCTTAAAGCAGAAGAAGAATTGTTCTCAGGTCAGGTTCCGTAGCTATGGTTCATACTACTTTGCTCTTGCATCACTGTATTTAC
Organism: Triticum aestivum; assembly: GCF_018294505.1. NCBI lineage: Eukaryota > Viridiplantae > Streptophyta > Magnoliopsida > Poales > Poaceae > Triticum > Triticum aestivum. The sequence continues at coordinate 467,144,902 of NC_057796.1, forward strand.
TCATACCAACTAATTTCAAATTTGAAGGATGCAATTGAAACTCCAATGGCGCAACAGGTATGTTTTAAACCTGTTTCTTTAACGTGTTTGCTGTTGTAACTTGCTCTATGTTGATTTCAGTTTCAATTGAATAAACAGTTATGTTCTCATGCCATGCACATTACAAGTGTTGTTATTGCTGTGTAGTTTCCCACACTTATATTCTGTCTATGCTGCTTTGTCTTAAATAGATATGATTCGAACTGTATCTATCTTGATTTGGCAACATAAACTAGAATGATATAGACCATACAGTGACCATACTACATAGATATATGTTTGTTTCATGCTGTTATCCTGTCCACCTTACTACTGAACTGGTTTACCAAAATGAGTTTCATATACTACATTGTAAACCTGTGATGTGTTTGTTTGTTTCTCCTTTAGAACGCGGATAAAATATTGGAGAAGAGTACCCCGTTATGCAATGGTAAAGGAAGTAATGCAGATAAGGTTCAAGATAGTGAGACATCCCTGTTGTTCTCCAAGAAAGCTGATAAAAACTATATTGAAGACACTGAGACAACCCCAAAGTCCTGTCTTGATGTAGTGTTCGAGTTACTGGCTACTACTGCTGGCACCAGCTCTTCGAACTCGCTGCCTGAATCAGTTCGGCTTCTTGAGTCTCAACTTCAAGTTGAAAGACATCGATCAGATGTTATGCGACAGGAAGCCGAAGGACTGAGGAAGTCCCTGCAGAATTCAGATGCATACTTTCTGGTGCAACAGCAAGTGCTGGAGGATTTAAGCGCCAAACAAGAGAAAGTTAATAAGCTTGCTAAGCATCTTGCCAGCATTATGGGTACCCAGGATATTGTTTCTTGAGCTCTTCTGAAGTGGTTTCAGTTCTGGACTTGTTTTGCTGCGGCGTTTATATGCTGCTTTGTTCCCTATATTTGCACTTGTGGCGAACTTTGATGCCCAGTGGATGTAATATGTGTAATAGCCGTGATAGCCTAGCGTAAGTTGCTTGCTTATTTATTTCCGTTGTCTTGTTTATTTGTTTTCTTGTAGTCAGTGCAGTTCTTTTTCCGCGGTTTGCTAGTGGCCGGAATAACCTATTTTTTAAAACTAGGCCACATTAACAATGGGCTACATATTTACTGTAGTTAACATGGGCCTCCTACGGGCCGTAGAAACAATGGGCCTTCTAAGGGCCGTAGAAACAATGGGCCTTCTACGGGGCGTAGACACAATGGGCCTTCTACGGGCCGTATCATCAATGGGCCTTCTACGGGCCGTATGATCGGTTGGCCAAACATGGGCCAATAACAGACCACATTATGGCCGTAAATGGGCTAGAGTTGAAATCGTCCGTTCATGGGCCGACCATAACGGGCCGTCGTTAATAGGCCGTATTTGATGACGCTATGAAAACGGCCCAACGTATTAACGGGCCACAAACGGGCCGACTGTAACCACGGGCTGTATTTGGCCCACAAGCAGAAAATGACAGTAACGGGCCGAAAGTAAACGAATGCTGGAAATGAGCCCAAGAATAAATGGGCCCTGAGAAGGCCGAAAGATAACATGGGCTGGAAACGGCCCAACGGAATAATGGGCCGTTAATGGGTATAAAGTGATACACTGTTCATTACGGGCCAGTTTTACCACGGGCCGTTAATGGGCCGAGGGTTACTAAGGGCCTCATATGGGCCAAAAGACGTCATGGGCCATACATGGGCCGGAAGTTAAAACGGGCTGGAATTATATTGGACGGCCCAGATGACGCTACTGGGCCTAATTCGGATAGGCCGTAAACGGGCCCTGGGTTAGCGGGCTGTAAATGGGCTATATGCGAACAGGCCGTTAACAGGCTTGCCGTGGGCCGGCCCGCCACCTTTTGACCAAGTCAAACGGGCCGGCCTTTTCACAGGAATGGGCCTCTGTTGGGCCGTGCCACGTGTCGACGTATCATAGGCGCTTTGGGTCCAATGAGTGGATGACATCTGTCCCAACGGTGAGCCGACACGTGTTTCCTCCAGCCAATGATGATTTTACACGTGGAAAATCCCCATTGGTCGGGGCTATTAACGGGTTATCGGATCCAAACCGGACCCGATAGCTTAACGGCGTTCCGTTACAGTGGATGCCACGTGTCGGTCACCCTTGATGAAAGCACTTCTGTGACGCGCGATTTATCGTCATGGAAGTGGACACTTCCGTGATGATAATTTTGGTAATGTCATGGAACACTTCTTTGACAGCACAGGTATGACTATCTTGATTCTGTCATAAATTTGTCATGGATGTACATGCATGACAAAAAACGTGACCTACTGTGACAAACACGTATCATCACGGAAGTGTATTTTTTTGTAGTGTGGACACACCTAAAGAGAACAACGGCGACAACGAGAAGGATCCAGTTGAGGATAAACCTCCTGAGATACAGCCAAAACGCCAACGTCAGCGGCGCCGCTCTAAATCACGCCGTGCAAAAGACAGCGATACCGGCACAAGAGAAGATAACACTCCAGACGGTGTCGAAGACAATGAAGACCCCGTTGAGGCAGCTTCCGAACAGGACGAACGGGAAGACGGACAAGTTAGCCCTGACGAACAGGCCATACACGAAGACTCGGAGGATAGTAATTATCTTCCGCTCTCCCAGGATGAGGTGAGCCTTGGCAACGAGGATTTTATCATGCCTGAGGAACCACTTGAGCAGGAGCGCTTTAAGCGCCGGCTAATAGCCACTGCAAGGAGCCTAAAAAAGAAGCAGCAGCAGCTTCAAGCTGATCAAGATCTGCCCAACGATAGATGGACTAATGTCTTGGCAACCGAGGAATATGGTCTTAAGTGCCCAGCCAAAAGTTACCCGAAGCGCAAATTGCTACCTCAGTTCGATGATGAGGCGCTGGAGCCCGTACCATCATCGCGCAATGCGGCTGACCGACCACCACGTGGTCGGGATAAAGCGGCAACTCAAGCCGAACACCAGCCCGCCCCACCTCACTATAAAAGCAGAGATAAAACAGCTCGGGGACGTATATACGACCTGCGGCAGGACTTGGACAGTAGAGCAGGTCAGAACAGATCGATCTATGGATCACGGGGACGCCCCCCGACACGCGACAACGACTACCTAGCCAGACGCAATAATCATACTCACGCCCGGGCCGAGAACCGCAGACAGACTCCATCCCAGCTACGTCGTGACGTGGCCGGATATAGAGGCGCCGCACACCCACTTTGCTTCACCGACGAAGTGATGGAGCACGAATTCCCAGAAGGGTTTAAACCCATGAATATCGAATCATACGATGGAACAACAGATCCCGCGGTATGGATTGAGGACTTTCTTCTCCATATCCACATGGCCCGCGGTGATGATCTCCACGCCATTAAATACCTCCCACTAAAACTAAAGGGACCAGCTCGGCACTGGCTAAACAGCCTTCGAGAGAACTCCGTTGGCGGCTGGGAAGACCTGGAAGACGCCTTTCGCGATAACTTCCAAGGTACATATGTCCGGCCACCAGATGCCGATGACTTAATTCACATCATCTAGCAGCCCGGAGAGTCAGCCAGAAAGCTCTGGACTAGGTTCTTAATTAAAACGAACCAAATTGTCGATTGTCCGGACGCCGAAGCCCTCGCGACCTTCAAACACAGCGCCCGGGATGAATGGCTCGCGCGCCACCTCGGTCAAGAAAAACCAAAATCCATGGCAGCCCTTACCGCTCTAATGACCCACTTTTGCACGGGAGAATACAGCTGGCTCGCTCGTAGGAGCAACAGCGCCAGCGATCCGGGCACTTCCGAAGTCCGAGACGGCAACAGTAAGCCACGACACAATAAACACAAGTGTCGTAATAGTAATGAAATACGCAAGACACAGCGGTCAACGCCGGATTCAGCGGCTCCAAACCCGGTCAACGGAAAAAGCCATCCAAGGCAAATAGAGACGGACCATCCAATCTCGACAAGATATTGGATCGGCCCTGCCAGATTCATGGCACCCCTGATAAACCAGCTACTCACACTAACAGAAGATGCTGGGTCTTCAAACAAGCCGACAAGCTTAATGCCGAACACAAGGGGAAGGGGCCGCCCAGTGACAGCGACGACGAAGAGACTCGCCAGCCAAATACCGGGGTTCAGAAGCAATTTTCCCCCGAAGTGAGAACCGTAAACATGGTATATGTGACGCACACCCCTACAGGGAGCACACGCGCGCACTACGGGATGCATACGCCATAGAGCGGGTTCCCCCAAAATTTAGTCATATACGTCCCGAAGGTTCGGCAGCTCTGATCATCGATCCAATTATCGATGGGTTCCATCTCACGAAAGTCCTTATGGACGGCGGCAGTAGCCTTAATCTACTCTACCAAGACACTGTCCACAAAATGGGCATTGATCCTTCTAGAATCAAAACCACCACAACCATCCTCAAGGGAGCAGTACCCGGCGTAGAAGCTCACTGCACGGGCTCCATCACACTGGAAGTCATTTTCGGTTCGCCAAACAACTTCTGAAGCGAGGGCTTGACCTTTGATATTGCCTCATTTCATAGTGGCTACCATGCACTTCTAGAGCATACCACTTTTGCTCGTCTTAATGCGGTCCCACTCTACGCCTTCGCAAAACTTAAAATGCCCGGTCCACGCGGCGTCATAATAATAAATGGAAATACGGAACACTCCCTCCGTACAGATGATCGTACTACGACTATTATAGCCGAAGTACAAAGCGGCCCCGTTAAGCCGCACAACTCATCGGCCATTAAGCCATCGGTCTCTATTAAATGGAACCGATCTATCTCAGAGCTGGATTAGCAGTTCGGCCTCCGTCGTTCGCCTCACAATCACGCGAAGTTTATACCGCGCATGCTTAATTATGTACTTGAAATACCCTGGTCATCGGCGGAGGCACAATACGGGCAAGCCTACAAGCACTCCCATTCCCTTCTTTTCCTTTCTAACTTTTTTTCTATTTTATCACAGGTGACTCAAATATTGGTCATCCCACAGACTCTTTCGGAGTTCGGCTTCATACACTTACCCAAAGGTTATTCCTGTTAAAGGAATCCTTTCACCGAGGCAAGGCGGCGCAGACGTGCGACAGGAGGTCCAAATAATTTTGTGTAGACCGCACTCTCTATTTCGAGCCTGTAAAGTGCCTTCTCCCTCAAGCCTTCGACCACTGGCATGTCAAATAGCCTCGGTCGTGGCGTTACTATTTGTAAAATGGCAATTGACATATCGATCAGGTCCCAGTGAACATAATCCGTATCCAGTATTCGCTTTTCTAAAGAGCTGAATTTCCCCGGTTGTTTCACACTCGCACCTCCGCACAGGTTGCCAGGGGCTTGATATGGGAACAAATGAGTTGCCGACAAGTCTGAACAGCTTTATAGCACACTTCGGCGTCGTGATTTTGGCCTTATATGCATCAGCTCCGAATCATGTCTTTGGTCAATAGTTGGGTTGCCCGGCTCCTGTGCTTACTACCTTACGTTCCGATATATCGGCTGGGGTAGTAAAGGGAGAACTACTGCGATTGTGCCCCGGTTTACCCGGATGAGCACCTCAGTAGAGAAAGCCGAAAACTGACTATCATGATGCGGCGAGAGCTGGTGAACCACTCGATGACTTATTAGAATCTTTCGCGATTCCTTCCGTATTACACGAAGGACCGTTCTTCTGGTCACCCATGTAACGCACCGTATTCGGAAACTGCGTACATACCAGGGGCTATAACGTAGACCCACCGTCAAACTCCCATGGCTAAGTGAAAGTGCTAAAGCCCAATAGTCCGATTGCCTAGTTCAGCGCATTGACACCTCCTTCACGGACCAAGACGTTGGGTCAAGAGTGATCAAGTGCTTTTCCGAACACCCCCGTATTTTATGCGAGGGGGCTGAAGCCGACGACTGGAAAACTTTCGGATTATACAAAAACGGCCGCACAGGAGGAGCCAAAACTTCTAGGCATAGCTTTAAAATATCATAATATTGCTTTTACAATATCAATACACTTCACTCGAATATCATCTCTTTCGAGCACTGACCCTCTATCAAGCGGGGACCCTCTAAGACATCCTCGAAATAATGCTCTGGCGTGTGATGCTCCTTGCCCTTGGGTGGACTTTTTGCCGCAATATCGGTGGCCTTCATCTTCGCCCAATATGTCTTGACACGGGCAAAGGCCATCCGTGCACCTTCAATGCATGTTGACCGCTTAACGGCGTCGATATGCGGCACCGCATCAACTAGTCGCTGCACCAAACCGAAATAACTCTACGGAACTGGCTCAGTCGGCCACAGCCGGATACGACGTCCTTCATGGCTGTCGGTGTGGAACGACACCTATGGGATCACAAGAATCCCTACTACGGTTGCCGGGGCGCAGGGTTGCAAGAAGAGCAGGATCAGTAGTCAGAACAAGGATCGTTTACCCAGTTCGGGCCGCGAGGATGCGTAAAACCCTAGTCCTGCATTGGTGGGTATATTTCAGAGAGTTCTTGAGCTCTCGAACTAGCTATGGTGAGCGCGTGGTTCGAAAGAGCCGAATCCTCCTCCAGTATGCCATGGGCCTCCTTTTATAGGCGAAAGGGGCTGCCACAGTGGCATACAGGAGGTGGAAAGGCGTACAGTATTGCGAGCTTATCGCTCGTATTACAGGACAAGTCGCATTTAATACGCCGCTGAGGTGTCCCCTAGCTTTATCGGGGACGGGGGCGAGGCCCGTCCCGTCCGTCGCCGCTCCTCCTCGCTTCGACACGCGCCCTGGCCAGCGATGCGTGCGGCGCCATGTAGGCAGGCAGGCAGCTGAGGTGGCGCAGTGGTAGGGTCTTCACGAAGATCTGCATGCCGCCACGCAGGCGCCTGCTTGGTTGGCCTGGAAGCTGCATGTTGCCACGCAAGTGCCTGCCCGGCTGGTTTGGGCTGGCAGCTGCATGCGAACGGCGGTGGAGACTTGGCTGGTGCGGGTCTGGCAGTGGCCCCGCTGGCGTCTTCGGCGAGAGCCTTGCCGGGGAGCCCGGCAAGGGTCTTGCCGTGGCGTGCTGTCGTCCCCTGCAAGAATCTTGCCGGGGGGCCCGGCAAGGGTCTTGCCGTGGCGTGCTGTCGTCCCCGGCAAGAATCTTGCCGGGGGTCTCGTGGCTCTCCTCGGCAAGGATCTTGTCGAGGATCGTTGTCTTCTAATCCTCATCTGATCTTGAATATGTCTTCACAAAGATCTGCATGCCACCACGGAGGTGCCTCCCGAGCCCTGGCCCCACGTGGCTGATGGTGTTGGGGACGTGAGCTCAAGGGTGGCTTGCCCTGTTGGTGTTTGGGCGCGCTGCCCCGGCAAGGGTCTTGCCGGGGCTGCTGAGGCAGTCCCTGGCAAGGGTCTTGCCGGGGGAAACTGCTCCGCCCCTCTGCTTCTTTGCGTTCTTGGTCTTGGCGTTGCCCTGGATGTCTTGGGCTTCGGTTTTGCCTTGTTTCACCTCCCCTGCTCTGCTTGGTGTGGCCGTGGGTATGGCTTCGACTGCCCGTGCACAGGTAAAGGGGTACCAAGGTGCGCCCCTTCCTTTTGTACACCAACAGGAGCCCCCGAGCTGGGCCACACATAAGCGCGACACATTGTTGGGCCAGGCCCAAAACGGTGCGCGGGCAGGCGGGGCGGTTTTTACCGCGGTAATACTTTTCATGCGCTGCGCTTCCTACGTCATGCGTTGAATGCGTGACGTGGAGGGGCGCGCGTGACGTGGGCGGCATGCGTGGGGTGGTTCCTGCACGCATGCGTCACATCGCAGTAAATGGGCAGCGCGACCCGCACCATCCCCATAAAAAGGGATAACCGCGGGCGCACTGTTCCTTTTACACTTCGCACAACCCCAATCTCGGAAGTCTCCATTCGCCTTCCTCTTCTTCCCCAAGCTTCACTCTTGCTCCACGCCGTTGCGTTCCCGCCGTCCTCTGTTTCTTGCCCTCCTCCCCCAGCCACCATGGCGCAAAAATCCACCAAGGGCAAGGGAGTGGCCAAGGATGCCGGAGCGGCGGAGCCGCCGGAGAGTGCGCTGGCGGTGCAGCGGACGCAGTCCGCCTTCTTCCCCTCGACAGTTGACGTGTTCGAGCTTCGGGAAGCCTTCAAGCCCCTGTGGGGGGTGAAGATGGGGGAGAGAAGTCGGGGCATCCAGCCACGCGCGTCATCCCCGCCAACTGCGCCGAGGCTGCCCCAAATCGGTACTCCTTCTTTGTCGACTATTTTTCCTGCGGGCTTTGTCCTCCCTTCTCCGATTTCTTCAGCGGCATCATGCATACCTTTGGCTTCCGCCTCTTGGATTTTACCCCAAATGCGGTGGTGTACATGGCCCTTTTCGCGCACCTCTGCGAGGGATTCGCCGGGGTGCACCCCAACACGGCGCTCTTCCGCCATTACTTCTTCCCTCGGATCCAAACGGGAGGCGCCATTTCTGGTTGCATCACCTAGATCCCAAGGACCAAGGGAGCGTACCCGGAGGGCGCCATGAAGGAGAGGTGGGAAGAATGGCGGGGCCGGTGGTGCTGGATCGAAGAGAAGGACCCACCGGTGTTCTGCGAAGTTCGCCGGGCGCCGCCGGTCCACAGAAGCGATTGGAGCGACGTCGACGCCGACGACAAGAAGCTCATGATTGCCACCACCAGGATTCTTCGGCTCACCGAGGCCGGGCTCACCCTCGAGATGATCGGGGCAGACTTCATCCGCCGCCGGATCGCTCCATTGCACAACAAGGGGAGGCTGGCCTGGCTCTTCACGAACCCCGCCGACATCATGTGGCTCCGCCCCGGCCTCGACCACAATTTCACAGTGATGGGGCACGCCCATTTCTGGCAGCAGATCTTCCGACTCGATGTGGGCCGCGACGGCGAGGTTGAGCGGACCGGTAAGGTCGCGAGGGCCACCGCGAAGGCCGGCAAGGTCTTCAAGGGGCCCTTGTTCAAGTTGCTGGTGGGAGTGGTCCCGTTGTGCAACAATTCGCGCCGGACCGACATCATCGCCATGATGCCGGACTGCAACGCGTATGGCCCTGACCCGAGCTGGGCCGAGCCGGAGGACGTCGAGGTGCAGCAGTTCTTCGACACCCTGCACGAGGGATACGTCAACGCCGACGCCGAGCGGCTGCTTGTCCAGGACACCACCCAAGCGGAGCTGGACTACATCGCCGCCAGGGCCATGGAGGCGAAGCTTGCTGAGGAGACCGGCAGCGCTGGTGGTGTGGAGGACAAGGACGTGACGGCCGCGGGGGAGGAGGAGCTCGCCCGATGGGCGGCGGCCGCCGGGGAAGCCAGCAGCGCCGGCACCGAGGCTCCTCTGGTTGAGGATGCGGCCGACGAGTCATCGGAGGAGGAGGTCAGGCCTATTGACCCTCCGGCCACGGGGAGAGGGCGAGTCCTGCGGCGAGCCACTTCCGGCAAGCCGGTGCGGTCCGCCAGGGCCGCGCGGCGGCCAAAGTCCTCGGAGGAGTCCGCGCGCCAGACGAGGGCCACGGCGGCGAAGAAGGTGGTGAAGGCTACGACAGCGAGGAAGAAGGCATCTGCTTCTTCTTCGTCCACGCGCCCGCAGACTCCGCCCTCCTCCCCTCCTCCGGGCGGATGCCGACGCGGGGGTCACTTTTTACTACGGGTCCCTCAGCCTGAGGAGGAAGAGGAAAATAGCAGAGGAGGAGGCGGACAACGAGTAAGTATCCGGCTCCTTCCAGTCATCTCTGCCTTCTCAATCTGTGTCGCTTGCTTTGACTTGTTTTTATCCTGGCAGGGATGTGGAGATGCTGGCCCAAAGGGTGAAGAGGGCCAAGACCTCAGCGGGTGGCCAGCCCCTGGCTGGTACTTCAAGTGCGCCACTGGTGGTGCTGAGTAGCCCGGACAGCAGCCCCCGGTCCAGCCCCCAGCGTAAGCTCACCACCCTCCCCTTGTCGACATGTGTCAGGGGTACGATACTTTGGTGCTGACCTTGCCGGGTATGCAGGAGGAGAGCAGCAGCAGGAGGAGCCGCAGAAGGCTACTCCCAACACGCCGCCCCCATCGACCACGCCGCCCCGAGGGGCGTCCCCAGTAAGGGCGCCAAGCATCGAGCCCACTTACATGGAGGAGGAGGAGGAGAACTTGGGCGCTGGTGGCTTTGCCTCGACACCAAATGTTGGCGGGGAGGGGACTTCTTTTTCCCAGCCTGGCACCGGCGGTGGTAAGTCGCTCGCCTCTCGTCCCTGTTCCTTTTTCTTTCTTGCTGACCCTTGGCCGTGGCCTTGCCTCACCCCCTTCTCCGGTGTCCAGATTCCTCCTCGATGAACCAAGAGGACGTGGACGCCGTCATCGAGGACGTTGCCAAGGCTGCCGAGGCGGACACCGAGAGGATCGCCACCGAGAAGGCCACCGAGGGCGCTGTTGAGGACGCCGCCAAGGGTCCTGCCGGGGAGGCCGGCAAGGCCACCGCTGAGGAGACCGGCAAAGGGCCTAGCGGGGAGGCCGGCAGGGCCGCTGCCGAGGAGGAGGAGGAGGTGGCTGATGACCAGCCTTCCTCCTCTGCTGCTTCCGGCTCTGGCAAGTACCTGAGGGTGAGTGACGACTTGTTCGTCCACCTTCCAGGCGCGTCGAGCACCAGGGCACCCGTCGAGGGAGAGGTGTTCGACGACGAAGTGCTTGCCACCGCCGGGCTTGAGGTCGTCGACGAGCCGAGCGTTGGTGGCGACGGCTCGCAGGAAGAGCGGCTCCTCCACGCCATGGGCGCTAGCTTCCGGAAGCTCCAGGTGCTCCACCGCGCCCGCTTGGACATGGCTAAGTCCAGGACGGCGGTGGTGCAGAAGGCGGAGGCGGACCTCCAGAAGCGCGTCGCCGAGAAGTAGGACTGGTTCCGCGAGGCTCGCGACGAGCTGAAGGCCGCCCAGGGCGAGCTGGCCAAGCGTGATGTGGAGCTCACCATGAAAGCTGGCCGACATCGAGAAGGCCCAGGAGACGGCGTCGGGCTTGGCTGCGGCAGCCGAGGCCGCCCGAACCCAGCACCAGGCCGCGCTAAACTCTCAGGAAGAGGACATCGCCGCGCGCGAGGAGAAGCTTGTCGCCATGCTTCGCGGCAAGGATGAAGACGTGGAGAAGCTTGTCTTGCAGCGGACCAGTGAGTTGGAGCAGAGGCACAAAGAGGCGCTCGATGCCCAGGCCCAGGTTCACGCCGACAAGGTGAAGGAGGTGGAGGCGGACCGGGACGGGCTGAAGGAGCATGCCCTGAAGCTGTCCCAGGAGAAGGACACGCTCAACAGCGCCCTGACAGAGGCGCAAGGCGCGGTAATCAGCAGGGCTGGGGAGCTCTCCGAGGCTAACAAGTCTGTCGAGGACCTCACGCTGAAGCTGGAGAGCCTCGAGGGGATGCTCACGGAGGCCAAAACACGGGAGGGGATCCTGGCCAAGGAGCTGGAGACCGAGAAGTAGCTGCAGAAGAACGAGGCCGCCGAGCACAAGGATTTCAAGGAGGGCGTGAACCGCTGGATCGGCCGCCTCGAGGACGTCGCCGGCAGGATCATCGCGCAGTTGGCTACCATGGGGATGCCAAGTGTGAGGTACGCCCCGGAGCGCAGCGGGACCACCAACGCCAAGCTGACCTTGTTCTTCGAGTGTGTTCTCGGGGCCCTGGAGCAGCTTCACGCCAACCGGGCGGCCTCGCTGGCCGACGAGGCCCGGAGGCTTTGCCAGGGCGCCATGATCAAGGTTCTCACCAAGGTGGCACAGTGGTACCCCGACCTCGACTTCGACGCCGCGCTGGAGAGCTTGCCGGAAGGTACCGACCTCGCGCCGCTCCGGGAGCGCATCAAGCCCATCATCAGCTGTGTCAGCGGAATTCTGAGGGTGGAGGGCCAGCGCCGGGATTAGGCACCCCGTTTCATATCGCCGTTGCAGGTTCACAACCAAGACAATTGATATCTCTAGTTAGAACCGCAGCAACAATTTGATGTAATATGACTCTGCAGCACTTTTAGTATCATGCATGTTATTTTCCCATTCGATTTTCCTTTGTGTGTCCACCCTACGTTAACCGGGTAGGTTCGCCGGCGCGTAAACCCAGGGCGGCATCTTGGGGACGGATCCCCATTGGCCTGCCGGGTGTGCTTGCTGCCAGGCGGACCACCTTACCGCCCATAGCGCGGCCGCCCGAACTGTCGAGTTTGACTCGAGTCAGAGTCGGGAGTGTTGCCAAGTGCGGAAGGCTACCTGCCACTCTCGACGCGGCCGCTTTGAGCTGTTGAGCGGACTGGAAACAGAACAAGGGTGTTGCCAATTGCGGGAGCGCCCCTTTGCGTGCAGGTTTCTCATACATAGGCAAGATCTCCGAGGACGATAACCTTATATATAAAAGGAAGTAACTCAAAGTTCCGAATGACTTAGCTTTTCTGCTGCCGCGCTGGCGTCCTTCGCGTTCGCAGGCGGCGCCCTTTTTCTCCTGGCCATCTCCTTCTTGGGAGTCATGGCGATGAGGAACTGCTAGGACAACTACTAGACCATATTCTCACAATTGCGCCCCCTACCTGGCGCGCCAAAGATGTCGGTGTGGAACGACACCTATGGTATCATGAGAATCCCTACTACGGTTGCCGGGGCGCAGGGTTACAAGAAGAGCAGGATCAGTAGTCAGCACAAGGATCGTTTACCCAGGTTCGGGCCGCGAGGATGCGTAAAACCCTAGTCCTGCTTTGGTGGGTATATTTCAGAGAGTTCTTGAGCTCTCGAACTAGCTATGGTGAGCGCGTGGTTCGAAAGAGCCGAATCCTCCTCCAGTATGCCATGGGCCTCCTTTTATAGGCGAAAGGGGTGACACAGTGGCATACAGGAGGTGGAAAGGCATACAGTATTGCGAGCTTATCGCTCGTATTACAGGACAAGTTGCATTAAATGCGCCGCTGAGGTGTCCCCTAGCTTTATCGGGGACGGGGGCAAGGCCCGTCCCGTCCGTCGCCGCTCCTCCTCGCTTCGACACGAGATCTGGCCAGTGATGCGTGCGGCGCCATGTAGGCAGGCAGGCAGCTGAGGTGGCGCGGTGTTAGGGTCTTCATGAAGATCTGCATGCTACCACGCAGGCGCCTGCTGAGTTGGCCTGGAAGCTGCATGTTGCCATGCAAGTGCCTGCCCAGCTGGTTTGGGCTGGCAGCTGCATGCGAACGGCTGTGGAGACTTGGCTGGTGCGGGTCTGGCAGTGGCCCCGCTGGCATCTTCGGCGAGAGCCTTGCCAGGGGGCCCGGCAAGGGTCTTGCCGTAGCGCGCTGTCGTCCCCGGCAAGAATCTTGCCGGGGGTCTCGTGGCTCTCCTCGGCAAGGATCTTGTCGAGGATCGTTGTCTTCTAATCCTCATCTGATCTTGAATAGGTCTTCACAAAGATCTGCATGCCTCCACGGAGGTGCCTCCCAAGCCCTGGCCCCACGTGGCTGATGGTGTTGGGGACGTGGAATCAAGGGTGGCTCGCCCTGTTGGTGTTTGGGTGCGCTGCCCCGGCAAGGGTCTTGCCGGGGCTGCTGAGGCAGTCACCGGCAAGGGTCTTGCAGGGGGAAACTGTTCCGCCCCTCTGCTTCTTTGCGTTCTTGGTCTTGGCGTTGCCCTGGCTGTCTTGGGCTTCGGTTTTGCCTTGGTTCACCTCCCCTGCTCTGCTTGGTGTGGCCGTGGGCGCGGCTCCGACTACCCGTGCACAGGTTAAGGGGTACAAAGGTGCGCCCCTTCTTTTGTACACCGACAGGAGCCGCCGGGCCTGGGCCACACATAAGCGCGACACGTTGTTGGGCCAGGCCCAAAACGGTGCGGGGGCAGGCGGGGCGGTTTTTACCGCGGTAAAACTTTTCGCGCGCTGCGCTTCCTACGTCCCGCGTTGTATGCGCGACATGGAGGGGCGCGCGTGACGTGGGCGGCATGCGTAGGGTGGTTCTTGCACGCATGCATCACATCGCAGTAAATGGGCAGCGCGACCCGCACCTTCCCCATAAAAAGGGATAACCGCGGGCGCACTGTTCCTTTTACCCTTCGCGCAACCCCAATCTCGGAAGTCTCCGTTCGCCTTCCTCTTCTTCCCCAAGCTTCGCTCTTGCTCGTCGCCGTTGCGTTCCCGCCGTCCTCTGTTTCTTGCCCCCCTCCCCCAGCCACCATGGCGCAAAAATCCACCAAGGGCAAGGGAGTGGCCAAGGATGCCGGAGCGGCGGAGCCGCCGGAGAGTGCGCTGGCGGTGCAGCGGACGCGGTCCGCCTTCTTCCCCTCGATAGTTGACGTGTTCGAGCTTCGGGAAGCCTTCAAGCCCCTGTGGGGGGTGAAGACGGGGGGAGAGAAGTCGGGGCATCCAGCCACGCGTGTCATCCCCGCCAACTGCGCCGAGGCTGCCCCAAATCGGTACCCCTTCTTTGTCGACTATTTTTCCTACGGGCTTTGTCCTCCCTTCTCCGATTTCTTCAGCAACATCATGCATACCTTTGGCTTTCGCCTCTTGGATTTTACCCCGAATGCGGTGGCGTGCATGGCCCTTTTCGCGCACCTCTGCGAGGATTTCGCCGGGGTGCACCCCAACACGGCGCTCTTCCGCCATTACTTCTTCCCTCGGATCCAAACTGGAGGCGCCATTTCTGGTTGCATCACCTGGATCCCAAGGTCCAAGGGAGCGTACCCGGAGGGCGCCATGAAGGATAGGTGGGAAGAATGGCGGGGCCGGTGGTGCTGGATCAAAGAGAAGGACCCGCCGGCGTTCTGCGAAGTTTGCCGGGCGCCGCAGGTCCGCAGAAGCGATTGGAGCGACGTCGATGCCGACGACAAGAAGCTCATGATTGCCACCACCAGGATTCTTCGGCTCACCGAGGCCGGGCTCACCCTCGAGATGATCGGGGCGGACTTCATCCGCCGCCGGATCACTCCATTGCACAACAAGGGGAGGCCGGCCTGGCTCTTCACGAACCCCGCCGACATCATGCGGCTCCGCACCGGCCTCGACCACAATTTCACGGTGATGGGGCACGCCCATTTCTGTCAGTGGATCTTCCAGCTCGATGTGGGCCGCGACGGCGAGGTCGAGCAGACCGGCAAGGTCGCGAGGGCCGCCACGAAGGCCGGCAAGGTCTTCAAGGGGCCCTTGTTCAAGTTGCCGGCGGGAGTGGTCCCGTTGCGCAACAATTCGCGCCGGACCGACATCATCGCCATGATGCCGGACTGCAACGTGCATGGCCCTGACCCGAGCTGGGCCGAGCCGGAGGACGTCGAGGTGTAGCATTTCTTCGACACCCTGCACGAGGGATACGTCAACACCGATGCCGAGCGGCTGCTTGTCCAGGACACCACCCAAGCGGAGCTGGACTACATCGCCGCCAGGGCCATGGAGGCGAAGCTTGCTGAGGAGGCCAGCAGCGCCGGTGGTGTGGAGGACAAGGACGCAACGGCCGCGGAGGAGGAGGAGCTCGCCCGATGGGCAGCGGCCGCCGGGGAAGCCAGCAGCGCCGGCACCGAGGCTCCTCTGGTTGAGGATGCGGCCGACGAGTCGTCGGAGGAGGAGGCCGGGGCTGTTGACCCTCCGGCCACGGGGAGAGGGCGAGTCCTGCGACGAGCCACTTCCGGCGAGCCGGTGTGGTCCGCCAGGGCCGCGCGGCGGCCAAAGTCCCCAGAGGAGTCCGCGTGCCAGACGAGGGCCGCGGCGGCGAAGGTGGTGAAGGCTACGACAGCGAGGAAGAAGGCATCTGCTTCTTCTTCGTCCACGCGCCCGCAGACTCCACCCTCCTCCCCTCCTCCTGCGGATGCCGACGCGGGGGTCACTTTTTACTACGGGTCCCTCAGCCCGAGGAGGAAGAGGAAAACAGTAGAGGAGGAGGCGGACAACGAGTAAGTATCTGGCTCCTTCCCGTCATCTCTGCCTTCTCAATCTGTGTCGCTTGTCTTGACTTGTTTTTATCCTGGTAGGGATGTGGAGACGCTGGCCCAAAGGGTGAAGAGGGCCAAGACCTCGGCGGGCGACCAGCCCCTGGCTGGTACTTCAAGGGCGCCACTGGTGGTGCTGAGTGGCCCGGACAGCAGCCCCCGGTCCAGCCCCCAGCGTAAGCTCACCACCCTCCCCTTGTCGACATGTGTCAGGGGTACGATACTTTGGTGCTGACCTTGTCGGGTATGCAAGAGGAGAGCGGCAGCAGGAGGTGCCGCAGAAGGCTACTCCCAACACGCCGCCCCATCGACCACGCCGCCCTTGAAGGCCGCCCAGGGCGAGCTGGCCAAGCGTGATGTGGAGCTCACCATGAAAGCTGGCCGACATCAAGAAGGCCCAGGAGATGGCGGCGGGCTTGGCCGCGGCAGCCGCGGCAGCCGAGGCCGCCCGAACCCAGCACCAGGCCGCGCTGAACTCTCAGGAAGAGGACCTCGCCGCGCGCGAGGAGAAGCTTGCCGCCGCGCTTCGTGGCAAGGATGAAGAGGTGGAGAAGCTTGTGTTGCAGCGGACCAGTGAGCTGGAGCAGAGGCACAAAGAGGCGCTCGATGCCCAGGCCCAGGTTCACGCCGACAAGGTGAAGGAGCTGGAGGCGGAGCGGGACGGGCTGAAGGAGCATGCCCTGGAGCTGTCCCAGGAGAAGGACACGCTCAACAGCGCCCTGACGAAGGCGCAGGGCGCGGCAATCAGCAGGGCTGGGGAGCTCTCCGAGGCTAACAAGTCCGTCGAGGACCTCACGCTGAAGCTGGAGGGCCTCGAGGGGATGCTCACGGAGGCCAAAACACAGGAGGGGATCCTGGCCAAGGAGCTGGAGACCGAGAAGCAGCTGCAGAAGAACGAGGCCACCGAGCACATGGATTTCAAGGAGGGCGTGAACCGCTGGATCGGCTGCCTCGAGGACGTCGCCGGCAGGATCACCGTGCAATTGGCTACCATGGGGATGCCAAGCGTGAGGTACGCCCCGGAGCGCAGCGGGACCACCAACGCCAAGATGACCTTGTTCTTCGAGTGTGTTCTCGGGGCCCTGGAGCAGCTTCACGCCAACTGGGCGGCCTCGCGGCCGACGAGGCCCGGAGGCTTTGCCAGGGCGCCATGATCAAGGTTCTCACCAAGGTGGCGCACTGGTACCCCGACCTCGACTTCGACGCCGCGCTGGAGAGCTTGCCGGAAGGTACCGACCTCGCGCCGCTCAGGGAGCGCATCAAGCCCATCATCAGCTGTGTCGGCGGAATTCTGAGGGTGGAGGGCCAGCGCCGGGATTAGGCACCCCGTTTCTTATCGCCGCTGCAGGTTCACAACCAAGACAATTGTTATCTCTAGTTAGAACCGCAGCAACAATTTGATGTAATATGACTCTACAGCACTTTTAGTATCATGCATGTTATTTTCCCATTCAATTTTCCTTTGTGTGTCCACCCTACGTTAACCGGGTAGGTTCGGCGGTGCGTAAACCCAGGGCGGCGTCTTGGGGATGGATCCCCATTAGCCTACCGGGTGTGCTTGCTGCCAGGCAGACCACCTTACCGCCCTTAGCGCGGCCGCCCAAACTGTCGAGTTTGACTCGAGTCAGAGTCGGGAGTGTTGCCAAGTGCGGAAGGCTACCCTGCCACTCTCGACGCGGCTGCTTTGAGCTGTTGAGCGGACTCGAAACAGAACAAGGGTGTTGCCAATTGCGGGAGCGCCCCTTTGCGTGCAGGTTTCTCATACATAGGCAAGATCTCCGAGGACGATAACCTTATATATAAAAGGAAGTAACTCAAAGTTCCGAATGACTTAGCTTTTCTGCTGCCGCGCTGGCGTCCTTCGCGTTCGGAGGCGGCGCACTTTTTCTCCTGGCCATCTCCTTCTTGGGAGTCATGGCGATGAGGAACTGCTAGGCCAACTACTAGACCATATTCTCACAATTGCGCCCCCTACCTGACGCGCCAAAGATGTCGGTGTGGAACGACACCTATGGGATCACAGGAATCCCTACTACGGTTGCCGGGGTGCAGGGTTGCAAGAAGAGCAGGATCAGTAGTCAGCACAAGGATCGTTTACCCAGGTTCGGGCCGCGAGGATGCGTAAAACCCTAGTCCTGCTTTGGTGGGTATATTTCAGAGAGTTCTTGAGCTCTCGAACTAGCTATGGTGAGCGCGTGGTTCGAAAGAGTCGAATCCTCCTCCAGTATGCCATGGGCCTCCTTTTATAGGTGAAAGGGGCTGCCAAAGTGGCATACAGGAGGTGGAAAGGCGTACAGTATTGCGAGCTTATCGCTCGTATTACAGGACAAGTTGCATTTAATGCGCCGCTGAGGTGTCCCCTAGCTTTATCGGGGACGGGGGCGAGGCCCGTCCCGTCCGTCGCCGCTCCTCGCTTCGACACGCGCCCTGGCCAGCGATGCGTGCGGCGCCATGTAGGCAGGCAGGCAGCTGAGGTGGCGCGGTGGTAGGGTCTTCACGAAGATCTGCATGCCGGCACGAGGCGCCTGCTGGGTTGGCCTGGAAGCTGCATGTTGCCACGCAGGTGCCTGCCCAGCTGGTTTGGGCTGGCAGCTGCATGCGAACGGCGGTGGAGACTTGGCTGGTGCGGGTCTGGCAGTGGCCCCGCTGGCGTCTTCAGCGAGAGCCTTGCCGGGGGGCCCGGCAAGGGTCTTGCCGTGGCGCGCTGTCGTCCCCGGCAAGAATCTTGCCGGGGGTCTCGTGGCTCTCCTCGGCAAGGATCTTGTCGAGGATCGTTGTCTTCTAATCCTCATCTGATCTTGAATATGTCTTCACAAAGATCTGCATGCCACCACGGAGGTGCCTCCCGAGCCCTGGCCCCACGTGGCTGATGGTGTTGGGGACGTGGGCTCAAGGGTGGCTCGCCCTTTTGGTGTTTGGGCGCGCTGCCCCGGCAAGGGTCTTGCCGGGGGAAACTGCTCCGCCCCTCTGCTTCTTTGCGTTCTTGGTCTTGGTGTTGCCCTGGCTGTCTTGGGCTTCGGTTTTGCCTTGGTTCACCTCCCCTGCTCTGCTTGGTGTGGCCGTGGGCGCGGCTCCGACTGCCCATGCACAGGTAAAGGGGTACAAAGGTGCACCCCTCCCTTTTGTACACCGACAATGGCAGAACCGGATATCTGGTGGAGCTCGGCCCACTGGGCCATCTGTTCGTTCAGCAACAGCGGGCGCTTCAGCGTGCCGAATTGTGACCAGAAAAGCTTCTCCGTTGCATACCCTTCTTGCGCTTCGTAAAACTACGCCGCATCGAAGGCGCTCTTCGGCAAGTCCAAAAAGGCGTCTGGAGAGCTCCACATTTGATTAAGCAGGGAATACTTCGGATCGCCGAATTTAGTCTGTAATAAGAAAGGATTACCGGCCGCTATCTCCCCAGCTTGCCGGATCTCTTCCCGAGCCGCTCTAGACTCAGATCGTGCTTCTCTCGCCTCTTGCAAGGCCTTGTTGAGATCGGCCGCTTTGGCTTTGTTATCCCTCTCGAGGAATTCGCACCGGACAGTGGCTTCCTTCAGCTCGCACGCCATAGTGGCCATTCTCTCCTCATACTGGGGCTGAGCAGCCTGTCCAGCTTCTAACTCATCAGCTGCCTTCTTGGCAGCCACATTACTCATCCAGGCTTGCTCCTTGGCTCGGGCAAGTTCAGCCCGAAGGGTCTCAACCGCGGCAGCACCATCTGTAGATACGCATGTCTCAGAATATAATTCTAGCCTCGTTATTATACATACTCTGACCACCCCAACACATACCTTGCTCCTCGTTGAGTCGGCTGTTAATAAGCGTGATGTCGTTATCCGCCACATCAAGTTTGTGCTCCAGACCTGCAACCTCTGTAGCGTGGGTAGTCGTCATGGAGGTAACAGCCTGTGTTTCAAGTAATTAGATTATTTCCTGGGGACATCTTTTTCGATCCTCTGATTGCCTCCCTTTGGACGCCAACCAGAGTCTCAGGGGCTACTATCTATACACAGGTGCATTTTGCGTATAGAGCACAATCGAAAATATAACATTACATACCTCAAAGCCTCTTAGCAGGCCCATGAAGGCTTCATTTAATCCGCTTTTCGCAGACAGAATCCTCTCAACCACCGTACCCATCAAGGTACGATGCTCCTCTGAGATTGACGAATACCGCAACATGTCCATCAGTGTATCCGGCGCCTCCGGATTCCTGGAAGCAGCTGTGGGAGTACGGACTCCCTTTGAAAGGATATGTCTGCTCGACCCTAGAGTCGTCTCCGGCTGTAAACCGGATAGTCCAGAGCCTTTATTGTTAGCCCCCATAGGGACCGCACACTTCGGACCCTGGGCGGCCGAAGTTTCACCTTGGGGCGCTGTCTCCATTATCCTCTGTTGATCGGGAGAGATCCTTCGGGATGACACCTCGACGTCGTCCGCTCTGTTGGGCGAGGAAGCTTGTGGAGGCGTCTCACTTTCCATCATCTTTGGAAGAAGGTCCCCCGAGGAGGAGGATTGTTGAGGAAGACCGTGTGCCGGACTACAAAACGCATATTCTAGATGTTACCTTTGTAACGAGAAAAGGAACGGGATATGTTTAAAACACCTTTGTTCACTTACGATTCAGCCGGAGGCTTGTCCTTACGAAGGAACTGTGCGACAACGTCACCTTCCAAGCCTGAACCACCCGACAGGGGCGTCTTGCCTCGCTTAGGAGCCCTTACCTCCCAACTTTCAGAGGCGCCCTTTTCTTACCATAGGGAGAAAGGATGTCAGCTTCTCCTTCTCTTTTGTCATCGAAAGAGGGATCCTTAATCTCCCCGGACACAGTGTGTGGTTTACCTCCTGGAAGCCACCTTTGGCTCCCCCGCTCTCCTCCTTGTCCTCTTCCACCGGCGCCTGGTATGGCGCCGGGACCAGCATCCTTGTTAGCACGGGACTAGCTGAGTCTTCGGGAAGAGGAGCCGAACACCTGATTCGCTCCGCCTTCTTTATCCAGCCCTGGAAGAAGATGGTTTTCTCAGTATCTTATTATGAGATGCTTATCTAAGCTGTATTCGAGAGTCAAGTGCTTACCGAGGTATCCGAATGGTTGCAGTCAAGAACGACATCCTCTGTAGTATCCGACCACTGTTTTCATGCCCCGAAGAATAATTTCCACATTCCTTTGTGTGTTGTGCTGAAGAAGTGCTGAAGGGTTCGTGGTCCTTCCGGATTGAACTCCCACAGGAGAAGAGGCCGCCGCTGGTATGGTAGGACCCGGCGGACTAGCATTACTTGGATTATGTTGATAAGTCCGATGTCCTTCTCAATAAGGCTCCGGATGCGGCTCTGTAGAGTCTGCACTTCGTCGATTGATCCCCAGTCCAACCCCTTATTGATCCATGATGCGAGCTGAATTGGAGGGCAAGATCGGAACGCGGGTGTGGCCGCCCACTTGGTGCCGCGGGGTTCAGTGATGTAAAACCACTCCCGCTGCCATAAGTCGGAAGATTCCGTGAAGGATCCTTTTAGCCAAGAAGCATTGATGAGTTTGCTCACCGTAGCACCACCGTACTCCGCGTGTTTCCAATTGACTACCTTCGGCTTCACCTTAAAGGTCTTGAGCCACAAGCCGAAGTGTGCACTACTAGGAAAAGGGCTATAGATGGAATGGCCACTAATGGCGCACCAGACATGTGGTGCGCCATTGCTATATAGCAATGGCGCACCATGTGCTGGTGCGCCATTAGTGTGAAAGACACTAATGGCGCCACACTAATGGCGCACCAGACACACGGTGCGCCATGAGTAACAAAATATTTTTTATTATTTTTCCAAACATACTAATGGCGCACCAGGGCACAGTGCGCCATTACTAGTTCTAACTAGTAATGGCGCACCAGCCACATAGTGCGCCACTACTATATTTTTTATTTTTTATTTTTCTGCAAAACTACTAATGGCGCACCAGAGAACAGTGCGCCATTACTAGTTTAAACTAGTAATGGCGCACTGTTCCCTGGTGCGCCATTAGTTTTTTTTTTGCAAAACTACTAATGGCGCACCACCAGCAGGTGCGCCATTAGTAACCAGGGTTACTAATGGCGCATTAGGTGGTGGTGCGCCATTAGTAACCTGGGACGAGCTAGATATTTTGGACAGCCACACCTACCCACTCACTTTCCCCACTTCATTCTCTCCTCCTCCTCCTCCAAGCTTGTCTCGGCTGCCTCCTCCTCCTCACCTCATTTGCACCATAAATTCATCCAAAATTAAGTGGTTAAATTACCTTTTTTGATAGGTAAGTAAGGGGGAAGCTATCTTTATGTTGTTCTCCCTCTCGAACAACGTGCACATGCACTTTTTATGGCCTAGCTAGATCTATGTATGTTAGTGGTGTTGCATATGTTTGTGGTGTTGCATATATGTTTGTGTTTGCAGGTACCGGTATTTGAAATGCGATAGTTGCCAATATTTTGCCGGAATGTTGATTCATTTCCGTTTCGGCGAGAATTTTGGCACTATGCATTCTTTTTGGTCCTATTTTTAGGGAAAGTCATGCCAAATTTTTTCTTGGTTCTAAAATATCGTTTTGCTCTACCCCGCAGGCGACCATGGTCCGCACGATGACCGAAGGCATCGTGAATAGGTTTTTGAGCTCCGCGAAGGCCGAGATGCTTGAAAAGAACGAGACAGAGATAAGATGTCCGTGTCGAAGATGCAAGCTGAAGAGCCTTATTGCGGACCCGGATTCCGGGCAGGTGCGGGACCACCTGCTCTTGCGTGGTTTCATGGATGGCTAGCGGTGGCAAGGTGATGAAGATGACTATGAAGTCGTCCATGGGGGTCGGGCAAGAAATGAGGATGGGCAGCAAGACAACCACCGCGGCTCGGGCGGGCGAGAAGACGAAGAATCTCCAGGACATGATCACGACGGTGATGCTGTACACAGTCATCATGTAGAAGATACCGGACATGATGATGAGGAAGATGCGGGAGCAGACGAAGGGCATGATCATGAAGATGAAGATGCCGGCGGAGCAGACGACGATGGACCATCGATGGGCTGGGTGCAGGACCCTCATATTCAAGAGCTGCTTCTCAAGCAGACGGATAACGCAAGAGCTGCCGCCCGAGAGAAAGCCAAGCTGGATCAACTGGAGATAGACGCGGTTACTCCATTGTATGAAGGATGCAGGCCCGAGGATACCCGCCTGAAAGTAACGCTCATGGCTCTGGAAATGAAGGTAAAACACAAAATGACCGACGCATGCTTCGACGAGAACATATCATTCTGGCACGAACGTCTTCCTAAGGGGAACAAGTGCACGACCAGTTTCGAGGAGGCGAAGAAAATCGTGTGTCCTCTGGATTTACCGCACGTGAAATACCATGTGTGCATGAACAATTGCATCATTTATCGGGACGAGCACGCGGAGTCTACCATATGTCTGGTGTGCGGCGTCACTCGATACAAGAAGAGGAAGAAAGCTCCTCGAAAAGTGGTGTGGTACTTTCCGATCACTCCTCGTCTGCAGCGATATTTCGCGGACCCTAAGGTAGCAAAGCTCCTGCGTTGGCACGCGGATAGGGAGGAGAAGAAGCGAGAAGATGACGCAAATGATCCGGAGATAAATAAAAAAGACAAGATGCTGAGTCACCCTAAGGATGCGAGCCAGTGGCAAGCGTTGAACTTCGAACACCTAGAATTTGGTAACGATCCAAGGAACATCGTGCTGGGCGCGAGCACCGATGGAGTCAATCCGTTTGGCAGCCAGAGAAGCACACATAGCACCTGGCCTATGTTTGTGTGGATGTACAACCTTCCCCCCTGGTTGTGCATGAAGAGGAAGTACATTCACATGAGTATGCTAATTGAAGGGCCGAAACAACCAGGGAACAACATCAATCTGTATCTGGGGCTGCTGAAAGAGGAGCTAGACACGTTGTGGAAAACGCCAGCCAATACGTGGGACGCTCCAGAGGAAGAATATTTCCCTATGAGAGCCGCACTGCTCACGACGGTGCACGACTATCTCGGTTACGGATATCTCGCGGGGCAGGTGGTCCACGGATTTTCTGGATGCGTCAGGTGCATGGATGACACAACGTATCGCCAGCTAGATAGAGATCCCGGGTCTTCGAAAACCGTGTTCATGGGACATCGAAGGTGGCTTCGCGACGATGACCCGTGGAGGGAACGCAAGGATCTGTTCGATGGTGAAACCGAACCCCGAAGACGCCCGCGTACGAGGAGCGGCGAGGAAATAGACGAGCTGTTGAAAAATTGGAAAGATTGCCCACTGCCGGGAAAGAAGCAAAAGGCGCCAGAGCCGGGAAAGAAGCGAAAGGCGCCAGAGCCACTGCTGAAGGTATGGAAAACGAGGTCTGTTTTCTGGGACTTGCCGTACTAGAAGATCCACCGTGTGCCTCACAGCCTTGATGTCATGCATATCACGAAGAACGTGTGCGAGAGTCTGCTTGGTACCCTGCTCAACATGCCAGAGAGGACCAAAGATGGGCCGAAAGCAAGGGCAGACTTGAAATCAATGGGCATATGGGAGGAGCTTCACGCTAATGATGATGATGATGATGATGAGGCGAAGCAGGACACGGAAAGTCGTCGCAAAGGCAAAAAGGCCAAGAAAACCGGAAATGACTTCCCTCCCGCATGCTTCACTCTAAGTCAGGAGGAGATCGATCAGTTTTTCACCTGCCTCGTAGGAGTAAAACTTCCTTACGGTTACGCGGGGAAGATAAGCAGATACCTAGACTCAGCGAAGCAGAAGTTCAGCGGGATGAAGTCTCACGACTGTCACGTGCTGATGACGTAGATACTTCAGTTGCAATCCGTGGGATCATGGACGCGCACGTCTGTGAAACGCTATTTGGCCTATGCAACTTTTTTGACGTCATCTCTCGGAAGTCGGTTGGCGTGAGGCAACTCAGAAGGCTACAGGAAGAGATCGTGGTGATACTATGTGAGCTTGAGATGTACTTCCCGCCCGCATTCTTCGACGTTATGGTGCATCTGCTGGTCCATATCGTGGAGGATATCATCCAACTCGGGCCGACGTTCCTGCATAGCATGATGCCGTTCGAAAGGATGAATGGTGTCATCAAAGGATACGTTCGCAACATGTCACGTCCAGAGGGAAGCATAGCTAGGGGCTTTCTGACCGAAGAGTGCATCTCCTACTGCACGAATTATCTAGGCATCGAGAACCCCGTTGGTCTGCCCGTCAACAGGCACCTCGGCAGGCTCGCTGGATGGGGTCACCGTGAGGGTCGCCGCGAAATGCATGTCGACTTCGATGGTCGACTCGCCGACTTTGAAAGAGCAAACCTAGTCACGCTACAACACATAGACGTGGTCGATTCTTGGGTGGTAGAGCACAAAACGTTTATTGAGAAGACGTACAATGACCGAGGCCAACAAAGGACGGACGGAGATATAATCAAAGAGCACAACTCATGTTTCACGCGTTGGTTCAAGCAGAAGCTTCTGTCGTACCCTTTACATGAGGATTCTTCCGCGGAAGAACAACTCATATTCGCCTTGTCAAGAGAAGAACTCCATTTACGAAAAATAAGGGCAAGAAGATTGTGAACAGATAGCTAGCTAAGATCGATTGTATTTAAATTGTAGCCTTCATTTCTCGATTGTATTTCATGGGCACTTTTTGAACTCATGAATATTTTTAAATTTCATGGACACTCGATCTCGATCCCCCTCCATCTCGATCGCTATCCCACCTCGCCAGATCCGGTCCCCCTCGCCGCCGAGCACCCCCCGCACCCTCTACCCCGCTCCACCGGCCGCCGACGCCGACTCCCCGCACCCTCCCCCGCTCCACTGCCGCCGACGACCCCCCGCACCCTCCCCGGCCCGCTCCACCGTCACAAATGAATGCAACTAAAATTGCAAAAAAACAAATTTGATTATATTTTCAAATAATAAATTTGATGATTTTTTTCATATTCATAAATATTATTACTATTTTTATAAAAAATTATTACTGTTTCATATTCATATTCATTTTCTAAAAAATTATTACATGCAACAAAAAATAATAATAATAAAAGTTTACTAATGGCGCACCTCTGGCTGGTGCGCCATTGCTATATAAAAAAAGTTTACTAATGGCGCACCGATCATGGGTGCGCCATTGCTATATAAAAAAACATTCTAATGGCGCACCGCTTCGTGGTGCGCCATTAGTAAGTTTCCCCCCTATAGCTAATTCCTCCCTCTCCCTCGCCAGTTCCCCTTCGTCCCTCTCCCTCGCCAAGATCCACCCACGCGCTGCCCCGACCCACGACGCCGCCGCCCCGACCCCCGCCGGACTCCACCCCCGCCGCCCCCCACCACTGCAGCTCCCCCGCGCCGCCGCCCCCGCGCCCCGCCGCTCCTTCGCCGCCCCGCCCCAGCACGTACGTCCCCTCACTCCCTTCCCCCATCCCCCGACCCACTGCGCCGCCTCCTCGACGCGCCGCTGCCCGCAGCCTCCTCGACGTCGGTGTTCTCCTACGGCAGCCTGCCGTTCTCCCACAGGTGATTCCTCCCCTCTCCTCCCCTCCCCCCTTCCCCCTAGGTTTTCTTGCCTCCTCCCACCATGGCTACCTCCGGCGATCACGACGCTGCACCAACGCCGACCTAGTTCCCGGGCTCCGCCGCCCCCACCCACCCCCTCCCTCGCCTTCGCCGCACCCACCCACCCCCTCCCTCACCTTCGCTTCCCCTCGCCCTCTCCCCCAGAGCCCAGAAAGCCTCGCCGTGGTCGCCCCGTCTCCTCCCACCTGCCGCCAGACCGCAACCGCCGCCGCAGCCATCCAAGGTTTTCTGCTTGATTTTAGTTATCAGCATACTTGTAGTTAGGGATCCCCTCCTATTATTTTTTTGATGAGATGCTTAAGGCAGCTAGTGGGTTCTGTTGTTATCAATCTTAAGGCAGCTAGTTTCTGTAAATCTAGTCTGAAACTAGTAGAGCTCTTGGTGATTTGCAAATTCAGTTTAAATAAAAATTTGGTACATGACTACTGATCATGTATGAAAGATGTTGCTACTGGATGAGCACAAGAACTACTCAATAGATTTTGGTTCTTATATTGCTTGTTTTTATTTGATGATTCTTAAATTGTTTTCTGAAGATTGCTGAAGAGCACAACTTTCTGATCTTTGAAGACTGCAAATTCACTGACATTGGGAACACAGTAACTACGCAATAGGAAGGGTGAGAGCAGAGTAAAAATAAACCACCTATTAAGTTTGTTTATTTTATATTTACTGGCATAAGATAACTAGGGCTTGATGTATGGAGGCTTGTCTACTTGCTGCTAATACAACATAATATTTGATATGAGCAGGGTGAACAACCTTCAGGTCCCGGGAATCTACTCAAGGCTGCAGACACTTCTTATCTCACTTCTTTTATCATCGGTACAATATTCATATTAAGGAATTTCTATAAGTTCATTGTTCTTACCTGCAAATTTAAAATGAAAGCACAATCAATCCATATTAAAGACTTTAGGTTGGTTTTGTTTTGAAGGTTCTTACTAGGGTTCTTCTTGGCTGCAATTCCCTGGTATATTGGTGCTTTTCTTCTATTCTTTGTTGCTTTGGATCACCAGGAGAAGCCTGGATTGATTGCCTGCACAGTTGCTGTAAGTACTCCATTTTCTAAAGCTTATCACATAGTACTAGCATTTTCTTCCGGTGCAAAAGAAAAGGGCTGTTGTTTGTCTTTTGTATAAAATGAACTAAAAACACTTAGATACTTATTAATGTTTCCTTACACTTAGAACACTTAGATTTTATAAAGATGTGTGATCTTTGTTTCTGAGACTGAAAGTGCTTTTATCTCAAAAAAGGAAGAAGCAAAAAATTAAAAGTGCTCATTCTAGTGGCAGGCACAGCTCCTGTCACTTGTGACCATTGCTGCTGGGAGCTTGATGGCATCTTGCCGCACGCCCTTCCCTTTTAATGCAGCTCCTTAGAGATCTACACCACTTTGTATACTATTCAGAGCAATGTATAACACTTATGTACCCAAATTGTATTTGTTTTCTGTGTACCCAAATATGTACCACCTTGTATACACCACCTTGTATAGAGGTACCCAAATTGTATAGAGGTACCCAAATATGTACCCAAATTTTTTGATGGTTTTTGTTTTCTGTGTTACTGACAAAAATGCATTTTCTGAATTTTTGCTGTCAAAAACTGTATGTGCAATCTCCAGAACAATTATGCTTATGCTGAGAACTTCATGTATGTGAAAACTGCCATAGGTGCTGTGTTGTGTGATTCTTCATGCTTATGTGAAAACTGTATGTGCAATCTCCAAATGTGAAAAACTGTATGTGCTGTCATAGGTGCTGTGCTGTCAAAAACTTTATGTGCAATCTCCAGAACAATTATGCTTATGTGAAAACTGTATGTGCAATCTCCAAATGTATCATCATAATGTAGGTGCTGTGTTGTGTGATTCTTCATGCTGAGAACTTCAGCTTTTTCAACTTGCTGGACTATATGTTCATTGGTACTACTTGTGATGCTGCTGCTGTACTACCTGGACTTGTGATGTTGCTGCTGTGATGCTGCTACTGCTGCTGCTGTATCATCATAATCTAGGACTTGTGATGCTGCTGCTGTACCCCGAGAGGCCCTTGAGTTTGCCGGAATGTCAATTAACTTCCATTCCGGCAAATTCGGGTACTCCATATATCCTATTTTCAGCAAAGGTCATGCTGAAATTTTCCGTGAATTTTAGCATGACTTTGCTAAAAATAGGACATATGGGGTACTTGCGACTAATGCATGGGCCGGGGTATCTTAGTACTTAATTAAGTAGGATCAACTGCCCCTTTATTCTTGCTGCATTAAACCATAGGTGGCAATAGAGCCAAGTGATTAGGCCCAACTTAGAATTCTCCTTCCCAGCTTAGCTTTTAGGGTGCCTCGGTGTCGATGAGAACCTAAATGATGTACGCTTAGGCTTTTAGGGTGCCTCGGCGTCGACAAACCCTAAATGATAAAAGCTTAGCTTTTAGGATGCCTCGGTGTCGACAAACCCTAAATGATGAGACCATGATCTTGTTCCTTGACAATAACCAACTTTTTGACCAAACTTTTTTCCTATTTAGAGCGAAACATGGCCCACAACGATGAGGCCGGCGGTTCGGGCGGCAAGCAATTCTGGGAGCTGTCCCAGGAGATGGAGGAAGAACCTCACCACTATGAGGACGCCGCCGCGGAAGACACCGATCCTGACTACACAACCCCTAGTGGCGTCGGGGATGACACCACTGATGGTGCCGCCGAGGATGCCACCGCTGATGATGGCGGCGCACGCACAGATGGCAGCCAACCGAAGAGGCAACGGAAGGACCGGCGCCCGAACGTGCTCGGCACCGTCAAGGAGGAATTTACTGAAGTGAACTCCGACGGGCATCCAACGGCGCCCAAACATGTAGTCAAGGGGTACTCGGTTCAGCTCGGGTGCATTCTCCGGAGCACCGTCTCGATCAACACCGAGAACCTAAGGCATAAGGACCGAGGGAATTTGCGCAGCCTCCTCTTCACGAAGCTGCACGAACGATACAAGTTCCCCGCTGAGTTTGCAAACGCATGCCTCTCAGGGAATAAAGTGAACAGTGCCGCCCTCACGAGGATGAGCACGGCCCTGTCTACATGGAGAAGCATGGTGAAGGCAATGATTGAAAAAGGTGATAGTTATGAGAAGATCAAGGCGAAATATCCTTTGATGAGCGAAGATGACTACAAGGAGTTCAAGATCAAGTGCGAGAGCAGCGCAACCTCCGAATCAAGTCAGTGGGGGAAGAAATGAGGGAGTTGAACTTAGGGGTCCACCAACTCGGTCCCGGCGGTTACAGAGTGGCGGAGCCTATATGGGACAAGGAGGACGCGGAGCGTGCCGAGCAAGGCCTACCGCCCCGCTTCGAGAAATTACGTGACAAGCAGACCAGGAACTTTGTCAGGGCCCGGTACAAGGAGGACCCGGTAACAAAGGAGCTTACCACGGATCCGAAGACCAGGGCGCTTGAGCTTGTTCTGGTAAGGAATACACCCCCGCGTAATTAGCTCCATATGGTTGCATTCTAATTAATGAAGCCAAATTTCTAAATGGTTCACATTCCTTCCGCAGGAGGCTGAAAGCAGTAGCGCGGGGTCGTCTCAGAGCTCCCCTTTTGACACCCCTTTAAATAGGGCGTTGAACGTAGTGAAAAACAAGGATAAGCTCAGTAAGCCGTCGTCAGCTGGTCGTGTGGCCGGCAAAGGCTTGTCCACAAAATGGTCGTCATACTATACCGCTGGTGGGCGAAAGGAGAAAAAGACCAGCTCGGAAAGCCAGTCACGCGAGGTTCAAGAACTCAAGGCACAAGTGGCGCGGATTCCGGAGATTGTCCAAGAGCAAGTGCAATAAAAACTGGGAACGACGCTCACCGCCATTGTGCCTACCTTGATTCAGGGGCTGACGACGTGGATTGCGGGCGGCCAACAGGGGCCTCCCCCGGTTCCCAGCTTCACGGCCAGCAACTCGCACAACGCGCAGGCGGCGCCATTGGTGTCTCCGGCAGAGGCGGTATTCGTGTCTCCGGCGCCGGCACGGGCATTGGAGCTTAATGCACCCGGGTGTACGCCGGCCGGCACCTCGCCAGCAAGCGGCCCCTCCGTCAGTTGCACGCGCACGCCCGGCGTTGGCGGTGCCTCGACATTAGCCGAGCTCGACGGCATCACGGTAACTAAGCCTCTCGGCCGATGACTTCATCTCCTTGCCTTTGACTGGGCATCCCTGACGCCCTACATGTTTTCGCAGGGCGCCACCGATGTTCCTTGCACTCTCCTGCACTTCGTGGGCGGCGAGTTGGTCGATGTCGCCAAGGGCAGAATCGTTCAACCGGGCAACCGCGTGTTCCACGGTAATCTGATGCCACCCACCTTGTATAGGGTTGAACTGGTTCGGGTGCTGCCAGGCTGCGACGAGTTGTTACCTCCGATTCGACCCGCTGGGGCCGACGAAGATGATGTGATGACCCTCAGCGCCTGTGTAAGCTGGCCCCTGCTTTGGCCGAAGAGCCAGATTCGTTTGGGGGCGGGGGACACCACCCCACAGACAAGACCGCCAGTCGTGCCAGCGCCAAGCCATGGCAAGAATGCCGCAACGCTACCGGACATGCCGGACATCCCTATGGCACAGGATCCGGACATGCATATGGCATAGGATCCGGACGACGACGACAACGACGGCGGTACATTTTCCAACGTTGATAAGTACTTTGCCGAACATGGGTACGGTGACGAGTTCTGCGGGCCTCCTTCTCAAGAACCCAACCCTGAAAAAGACGACCGCGATCTAGCTGGTACGGCGGAGAAACCCAATTGCAACAGGCGTCGTCTGGCGTTTAGTTCTCAGGAGACGCCTCCAGCTGCCGCCTTCACCGAGCCTCAGATAGTTGAGGTGCCAAATATTATCAGCCCCAACACGCTCAAGAAGGCGGTCTGTGAGCAAAACTCGATCCCATTACAGCAGATCAAGAAGAAGGGATGGAAACGAAAGACTAACAAGGGCGCCAGTGTGAGCCAGCCGGCACCGAGTACGATCCGTGCTCAGGACGGGCCACCTTCACCTAAGGATATCTCGAGGAGGGTGCATGTGGCGGGTAGGCCGATGCTACCGACAAATATGCTCAATGCTGCAACCTATGCTATGCGGAGTCTCCATGACAGTGTTCTTTCTTTGGAGAAGCGGCGTCTCAGAGAGAATGATGTGGCATACCCGGTTTTCGTGGCCAAGGTGCCAGAGGGCAAGGGCTTTGTGGATAGCGCCATCGGGGGTACGATCGTCCTGCGGTTTGATGACATCTTTGCTATGCTTAACCTTCATCCGCTGCACTACACTTTTGTTCGGCTGTTTTTGCTGAGTATGGAGATGCGGATCATTAGAGACAAGACCCCGGACATTGTGATAGTCGACCCCTTCTACATGTGTGCCAAGATCTTGGGCAACGCTGGGGACCGGCAAGTCGCGAGTTCACACCTCGAAGGCGTCATTCTGGCAAACCCAGATAAGGATAACTTCCTCGTGCCTTACTTTCCGAGTAAGTCATCTCCTAACCGCCCCGTAACATATGATTTCTTAGATTTCGATCATTCTTTTTTTTCTAACATTCTGTGTTCTGTGCAGTGACACACATTGCACACTCATCCTCTTAAGCCCGAAATATTCCATGGCCACGTATTTCGACCCGGACCGTGACTCCAAGATAGACTACACAAATATCAAGAAAGTTCTTGATGATGCTCTCCCCGGCTACGCCGCATCTGGAGGCACCTTTAAAAGGCCATCTCGTAGGTACGGCAGGCACGTGTTCACCCACAATACGACGTTCCCCTGCGTCAAGCAGCCGCCTGGCGGTCAGAAGGATGCCTACTACGCCCTCCATCACATGCGGGCGATCGTACGGGACCATAATCACCTTCTGCTACCAAATAATCTCAAAGATTGGGCCGCAAGCTTGGCGGCAATCCAGGACGCGGACATCCGACAAGAATTCTTTCGCATCCAGTCGGAGTTTGCAGAAATCATCCATCAAGATGTCCTTCGTACCTCGGGGCAGTTCTACCTCAAATTTCAACCGTCCAACAGTGAGATAGACACAACGCTACAAATGCAGGCTGACAACGCCCGCGACTTCATGACCATCACGACAGACGGCGGCTTCATCCACGCTCCGGTCCCATGAGTCGAGTCGAAAGTAGTGATGCTATGTGTAGTTCTGAAACATTGATTAGCTCATGTTGTAATTAAACTTTAATGAACTTGTATGTCTCTTTGGTTTGGACAGTCGTTCAACTTAGATGTAATCGATGCTATTTATTAGTAGGACCATGAATCGTGCTATTAATGTCTTGCTTTTCTCGTCCGATCCTTTTGTTGCATACTTATATATTGCTTATGTATTGTCTGTTGTTTGGCTAGTGCATAGAGATGCCGTCGTATGTCGTGTACAAGGGTAAGGTTCCCGGAGTCTACGACGACTGGGAGGAGTGTCGGAGACAGGTTCACCGTTTCAGCGGTAACAGTTACAAAGGGTACACCACTAGGGCGGAGGCAGAATCTAGATACGCGCGCTATCTAGCGGGAGAGAGGAGGGAGCGTTGGAGGAACCGGATGAAGACCAGTTTCATCGCGATGATGCTCATCGTGATGACCGCAGCTCTCTTCTATGTGATGGTAGTTTAGATGATCGATATCGACTTGTAATGTTCTATCTTTGTTCGGTCTTTTGAATTCGGAGACTAATATGATGAATTGTATTCGGAGACTAATCTTCTACTGTATTCGATGAATCTGCTGTTGCTGTGTGGTGCTGCTTATATTCTGTCCAATAATATATTTTGTAATCTGTGCAAAAATCAGAAAAGAAAAAAATAATCCCTAATATACATACTAATGGCGCATCACACCAACGTGCGCCATTAGTATGCCAAAGGATACTAATGGCGCATCACACCGCAGTGCGCCATTAGTATGCCAAAGGATACTAATGGCGCATCACCCCGCAGTGCGCCATTAGTATGCCAAAGGATACTAATGGCGCATCACCCCGCAGTGCGCCATTAGTATGGCAAAGCACATGGGTATATGTGGCCCCCTGGGAGGCATACTAATGGCGCACCGTGGCCTATACTAATGGCGCACTGCCTGGTGCGCCATTAGTATACCAGACACTAATGGCGCACCAGTGGTGCGCCATTAGTAAAAAATACTAGTGGCGTGGTACTAGTGGCACACCAGTAGTGCGCCATTAGTAGGCAAAACTGGTGCGCCACTAGTAGGCCTTTTCCTAGTAGTGGTGGGGGAATACGGAGGAAGGCTTCGCATATGATAATGAACGCCGAGACGTGAAGAAGGGAGTCCGGAGCTAGATCGTGAAAATCTAGCTCGTAATAGAACATGAGCCCTCGAACGAAGGGGTGGAGAGCAAACCCTAGCCCTCGGAGGAAGTGGGAGATGAATACGACCCTCTCGCTGGATCTAGGAGTAGGGATAACCTGCCCTTGAGCAAGAAGCCTGTGGGAGATTTCTGCGGTCAGGTATCTTGCCGCCCGGAGCTTTGTAATATCCTCCTCTGTGATAGAGGAAGCCATCCACCGACCTTGAGAGCTGGTTCTGGACATGAATGGGAAGCTCGAAACAATTAGATTGAACCTTGGGTGCTGGAGCTCGAGGCTGGAGAAGGGTTGGCGTGAAGAAGCAAGACGAGACTTAGTCCCTTTATAAAGGCAATGGATACCGAACGCCTCCTCCTAAGCCTTAAAACCTGCCTATTCTTAAGGAATCATGCCAACAGGACGGTTGGGATACCCACGCCCGTATTGATGAGGATCCCGCAATAAAGGGACACGATCTCTGCTTCGACAAGACGTGCCAATGAAACCGCGTCTCGGAACGTGGAGCGACGGGCGAAAAAACGGTTCGAAATAATGACCGGGTGATGACGTGGTGTCACATTACCAAAAGTTGTTAGCGGGTTGGACTCGTGAAATATTATACTCTCTGCGGTTGTGTGTGGAATTTGTTTTGCAGAGGCGGACACGTTCGTTGCGTCCGAAGACTGTGTTGCAGTATTCGGACAAGGAACCCGCCTTGCAATGCCAAAGACAGTTTGCGCGCCGGACACCTCGTCATTGAAGCCTGGTTCAGGGGCTACTGAGGGAGTCCTGGATTAGGGGGTCCTCGGGCATCCGGACTATGGTACGTGGGCCGGACTGATGGGCTGTAAAGATATAAGACCGAAGACTATCTCCCGTGTCCGGATGGGACTCTCCTTGGCGTGGAAGGCAAGCTTGGCGTCCTGATATGAAGATTCCTTTCTCTGTAACCGACTTTGTACAACCCTAGTCCCCTCCGGTGTCTATATAAACCAGAGGGCTTAGTCCGTAGAGGCAAGAATCATAATCATAGTCATATAGGCTAGACTTATAGGGTTTTAGCCATTACGATCTCGAGGTGGATCAACTCTTGTAATACTCATATTCATCAAGATCAATCAAGCAAGAAGTAGGGTATTACCTCCATAGAGAGGGCCCAAACCTGGGTAAACATCGTTTCCCCCGTCTCCTGTTACCATCGACCTTAGACGCACAGTTCGGGACCCCCTACCCGAGATCCGCCGGTTTTGACACCGGCACTACCCCAAACACTTGGCGGATAAGGAGGATAGCAAAGTGAACAAAGGTATATGTGATATAAATGTTATTAATATGTACTTTATTAGTGTTCATAGTAACCCCTAGGTATTTGATACCGGTTCAGTTGCTATGATTAGTAACTCAAAACAGGGGTTGCAGAATGAACAGAGGCTAGTTATGGGCGAAGTGACGATGTGTGTTGGAAGTGATTCCAAGGTTGATAAGGTCACCATCGCACACTCCCTCTACCTTCGGGATTAGTGCTGAACCTAAATAAATGTTATTTGGTGTTTGTGTTGAGCATGAATATGATTAGATCATGTTTATTGCAATACGGTTATTCATTTAAGTCAGAGAATAATTGTTATTCTATTTACATGAATAAAACCTTCAATGGTCATACACCCAATGTTAATGGTTTATTGAATCTTGATCGTAGTGATACACATATTCATAATATTGATACCAAAAGATGCAAAGTTAGTAATGATAGTGCAACTTATTTGTGGCACTGCCGTTTATGTCATATTGGTGTAAAGCACATGAAGAAACTCCATGCTGATGCGTTTTGGAATCACTTGATTATGAATCACTTGATGCTTGCGAACCATGCCTCATGGGCAAGATGACTAAGACTCCGTTCTCCGGAACAATGGAGCGAGCAACTGACTTATTGGAAATAATACATACTGATGTATGCGGTCCGATGGGTGTTGAGGCTCGCAGCGGGTATCGTTATTTTCTGACCTTCACAGATGATTTATATGGGTATATCTACTTAATGAAACATAAGTCTGAAACATTTGAAAAGTTCAAATAATTTCAGAGTGAAGTGGAAAATCATCGTAACAAGAAAATAAAGTTTCTACGATCTGATCGTGGAGGTTAATATTTGAGTTATGAGTTTGGTCTTCATTTGAAACAATGTGGAATAGTTTCGCAACTCACGCCACCTGGAACACCACAGCATAATGGTGTGTCCGAACATCGTAACCGTACTTTATTAGATATGGTGCGATCTATGATGTCTCTTACCAATTTACCACTATTGTTTTGGGGTTATGCATTAGAGACAGCTATATTCACGTTAAATAGGGAACCATATAAATCCGTTGAGATGACACCGTATGAACTGTGGTTTGGC
Organism: Triticum aestivum; assembly: GCF_018294505.1. Taxonomy (NCBI): domain Eukaryota; kingdom Viridiplantae; phylum Streptophyta; class Magnoliopsida; order Poales; family Poaceae; genus Triticum; species Triticum aestivum. Next base: position 467,181,106 of record NC_057796.1, read on the forward strand.
AAGAAACCTAAGTTGTCGTTTCTTAAAGTTTGGGGATGTGATGCTTATGTGAAAAATCTTCAACCTGATAAGCTCGAACCCAAATCGGATAAATGTGTCTTCACAGGATACCCAAAGGAGACTGTTGGGTACACCTTCTATCACAGATCCGAAGGCAAGACATTCGTTGCTAAGAATGGATCCTTTCTAGAGAAGGAGTTTCTCTCGAAAGAAGTGAGTGGGAGGAAAGTAGAATTTGATGAGGTAATTGAAAAGTAGTTCATCACAGAAATCAGTTCCAGTGATTCCTACACCAATTAGTGAGGAAGCTAATGATGATGATCATGAAACTTCAGATCAAGTTACTACCGAACCCGAAGGTCAACTAGAGTATGATCCGCACCAGAGTGGTACGGTAATCCTGTTCTGGAGGTCATGTTACTTGACCATGACGAACCTACGAACTATGAGGAAGCGATTATGAGCCCAGATTCCGTGAAATGGCTTGAGGCCATGAAATCTGAGATGGGATCCATGTATGAGAACAAAGTGTGGACTTTGGTTGACTTGCCCGATGATCGGCAAGCCATAGAGAATAAATGGATCTTCAAGAAGAAGACTGACGCTGGCGGAAATGTTACTATTTACAAAGCTCGACTTGTTGCGAAAGGTTTTTTGACAAGTTCAAGGAATTGACTACGATGAGACCTTCTCACCCGTAGCTTAAGTCTGTCCAAATCATGTTAGCAATTGCCGCATTTTATGAAATCTGGCAAATGGATGTCAAAACTGCATTCCTTAATGGATTTATTAAGGAAGAGTTGTATATGATGCAACCAGAAGGTTTTCTCAATCCTAAGGGTGCTAACAAAGTGTGCAAGCTCCAGCGAACCATCTATGACCTGGTGCAAGCATCTCGGAGTTGGAATATACGCTTTGATGAGTTGATCAAAGCATATAGTTTTATACAGACTTGCGGTGAAGCCAGTATTTACAAGAAAGTGAGTGGGAGCACTACAGCCTTTCTGATAAGTATATGTGAATGACATATTGTTGATCAAAAATGATGTAGAATTTTTTGGAAAGCATAAAGGAGTATTTGACAGGAGTTTTTCAAAGAAAGACCTCGGTAAAGCTACTTACAGATTGAGCATCAAGATCTATAAAGATAGATCAAGACGCTTGATAAGACTTTCGACGAGAACATACCTTGATAAGATTTTGATAGAGTTCAAAATAGGATCAGTCAAAGTTGTAAGGTATGAAGTTGAGTAAGACTCAAAACCCGACCACGGCAGAACATAGAGAGAGAATGAAAGTCATTCCCTATGCCTCAGTCATAGGTTCTATAAAGTATGCCATGATGTGTTGTGTACCTTGCCATGAGTTTGGAAAGGGGGTACAATAGTGATATAGGAGTGGATCACTGGACAGCGGTCAAAGTTATCCTTAGTTACCTAAGAGGACTAAGGAAATATTTCTCGGTTATGGAGGTGATAAAGAGTTCGTCGTAAAGAGTTACGTCAATGCAAGCTTTTTCACCGATCCGGATGACTCCTCCGGTCATAGCGTCGTAGTGCTTAGGCGAAGCCCTGCGCAGATCACATCACCAACACCGTCACCACGCCGTCGTGCTGACGGAACTCTCGCTCAACCCTCTACTGGATCAAAAGATCGAGGGACGTCATCAAGCTGAACGTGTGCTGAACACAGAGGTGTCGTACGTTCGGTACTTGGATCGGTTGGATCATGAAGATGTTTGATAACCCACAAGTATAGGGGATCAATTGTAGCCTCTTTTGATAAGTAAGAGTGTCGAACCCAACGAGGAGCTAAAGGTAGAACAAAATATTCGCTCAAGTTCTATCGACCACCGATACAACTCTACGCACGCTTAACGTTCGCTTTACCTAGAACAAGTATCAAACTAGAAGTACAGATGTTGTTGAATAGGTTTGTAAGATAATAAAGAGCACGTAAATAAATTCTAAGGGTTGTTTAGATAAAGAAACAACTAAGTTAGTTTCAGTAGAGAGCTTTTTATCACGAGAAAGTTATTTGTCCCTAGACAATCGATAACTAGACCGGTAATCATTATTGCAATTTTATTTGAGGGAGAGGCATAAGCTTACATACTTCCTCTTCTTGGATCATATGCACTTATGATTGGAACTCTAGCAAGCATCCGCAACTACTAAAGATCATTAAGGTAAAACCCAACCATAGCATTATAAGGCATCAAGTCCTCTTTACTCCCATACGCAAACAACCTACTTACTCGGGTCTGTGCTTCTGTCACTCATGCTACCCACCAAAAGTAAATCATGAACATATTGCAAACCCTACAGCGGGGATCCTTCGCGCTTGCGTGACACGGAGAGCACCATAGGACAGCACCAATAATAAAACATGCAACTCAAACCAATCATGATCATCAATTAACCCATAGGACAAAATGGATCTACTCAAACATCATAGGATAGCCATACATCATTGGGAAATAATATATAGCATTGAGCACCATGTTTAAGTAGAGATTACAGCGGGTAAAAGAGGGGTTACACCACTGCATAGAGGGGGAGAGAGTTGGTGATGACGGCGGTGAAGTTGTTGGTGTAGATTGCAGTGACGATGATGGCCCCGGCGGTGTTCCGGCGCCACCGGGAGAGAGGGGGAGAGAGCCCCCTTCTTCTTCTTCTTCCTTGACCTTCCCCCTAGATGGGAGAAGGGTTTCCCCTCTGTTCCATGGCCTCCATGGTGGCGGAGGGGCGAGAGCCCCTCCGAGATTGGATCTATCTCTCTCTCTCTCTGTTTCCTTCTGTTTCTACGCTCCCTGATTCTGCCCTTTCACCGTTTCTTAAACTAGCAAAGTGGCCCGCTCGATGCGCGGGCTAGAATTTTAGAAAGTTCAATGGTAAGAGCATATTATTTGATTTGTCTTAAAAAACTGAAACAAAATGTGATGACATTTCAAATTTAATATTTTTGCGAACATAGTTTTCTCTTTGGCATGTTTTTTTATTGATATATAGATATATGTGTTATCCATTTATCATTTACATGCTAATTATTCATACCGTACTAACATTCTTTATTATCACATACATTATATTTGTGTTATTATTCATGCATTTTGTCATGTTGATTTCTTATTTTCCTTTATTAAATAATAATGTAATATTTTTCGTTGTTTTTGTGTAAGCATATGTATGTTTGCTATCGATGTGCCTAATTGTCATATTAATTGTAATTTAATGATTTTTTACTGTAAGTGTTTTTCAGTTTCGTATATAAAGTTAGAGTGTATTTAAGTATTATACATATCCATTAAAATTGTCGTCTTACATTTTTTTTATGTGCAGTAAGCAGAAGCAATGTTAGGTCGGCTAGATTCCGGTGTATATGTACAAAGGATGGCAACAACAAAGGAATGGCACAGGGGAGAGATCTATGGTATTACGGTGAAGACACCTGATCAGCCAGAGGAGAGGCTCGATCGATCTCACTTGTGGCCCCACCGCCCGGGCAAGCTGCCGCAAAACCATAGGGACGATGGCTGGCTGGCGCAGGGGATATGGAAGAGACATTGGTGTGTTGTTTTTATACTTGGTGCTACGACTTGTTTTGGGCATTTTTTCGATTGGGCATATTACGCAGTCTGGAGGTGGCGGTGGATAGGATTTTTTACATTGGTTGTTCAAGATTTAATATTAGACATTATCTGTAGAAATTAAAGGTTACATGTTGGGATTTTTTAAAGTATTTTTCTTTCTTTTGGGCCCTTAATGTTCTCTTAATATATATATATATATCATATTCACACATACAAAAGATTAAGTAGATTATTGCTTGAGGTTTAATGGGAGCATACATATGTTGGGTGCACTAAAAGGTTTGAAGATTAATTTAGACGATCCACAACATACCCGGGGTATGGATCATCACTACTTCTGATCGGAGAAAGTATGTAAGAATTATTTCTCAAACTTGCTTGGCGCGTAGATGATACTAACCTAAATATATGCATAGATGATTGATCCATCCGACCATGGATGTAACATGACATATGTGTCCTAGAATATATAATGGGATAGAGTCAAAGACAGAATATTCCCATTATATTTCAATGATGTATAAATTTACCAATTAGATCTTCGTTTGGCCGCTTCGCTGCACATTGGTGGAAGAGACACTCGAGCGCTCGATAGGAAATATATTCAGAGGAACTATAGCGTAACAACATGACCATCGGACTTTATCAAGTTACTGCAATTTTTTTTATGTGTCCATATATCTAAGTAAGAATGCATGTAGCAAATAGAGGGGCATTAGTCCAAAATAGGGCAGCACACTGTCTGGCCATTTATGCTCGTACGGCCTGTATCACCACTTGTTGGTTGCAACATGGAGTTTTATTTCTAATCTTCTACTGGCCGATTGTAAACTTATGGACATTAAATAAATCTCCCTATTTACAAAAAAAAATAGTCCACGTTCCTGTCTAGCGGCAGTGCATGTGCTATATTATTTCTTTATGCATCCATATAAGCCTGTATGCATGTACGCATATAGAAAGCAGTATGCCCACGTCATGCATGCATGTAGATTTGTTCTTTTTAAGATAAATCCTTTGCATGCACGTCACCATGTAGGGTTTTTTTCCTGAAGAAAGTCCTACTCCTATGCATGCACGTAAATCTCAGAACTGCACGTAATTCTTATTTTAGGATAGAGCCGCACGTAGATGCTAAGGATAGCTGCAGTTTTTTTTTCTTTTTGAGATAAAGCACTCTTAGATCTAATCCCTTAATTCCGTCTTTTAAGTTATGGGTCTACTAAATCAACGACCAGATGTTTCTAATTATTGTGATAATTTCTAGCTTATTTATCTTTCGTCTTGGGCATATTATGCAGTCTGAATGTGACGGTGGATAGGATTTTTGACATTGGTTGTTCAAGATTTATTAATGGAAATTATCTTTAGAAATTAACGGTTAGATGTTCGGATTTTTAAAAGTATTTTTCTTTTTTTGGGCCCTTAATGTTCTCTTAATATATCGTATTCACACATACAAAAGATTAAGTTGATCATGCTTGAGGTTTAATGGGAGCATACATATGTTGGATGCACTAAAAGGTTTGCAGATTTAGACGATCCACAAAATACCCAGGGTATGAATCATCGCTACTTCTGATCGGAGAAAGTATGTAAGAATTATTTCTAAACTTGCTTGGCGCATAGATGATACTAACATAAATATATGCATGGATGATTGATCTATCCGTCCATGGATGTAACATGACATGTGTGGCCTAGAATACATAATGGGTAAGAGTTAAAGACGGAATATTCCCATTATGCTGCAATGGTGGATAAATTTATCAATTAGATATTCGTTTGGCCGCTTCGCTCCACATTGGTGGAATAGATGCTGGAGCGCTCGATAGGAAATATATTCGGAGGAACTATAGCGTAACAACATGACCATCGGACTTGATCAAGTTACTGCAATTTTTTTTCATGTGTCCATATATGTAAGTAAAAATGCATGTAGCATATAGAGGGGCATTAGTCCAAAATAGGGTAGCACACTGTCTCGCCATTTATGCTCGTACGACCCGTAACACCGCTTGTTGGTTGCAACGTGGTCCGGATTTTATTTCTAATTTTGTAGTGGCAAATTGTAAACTTATGAATATTAAATAAATCTCCATATTTACCACACAAAAAATTAGTCCATGTTCGTGTCTAGCGGCAGTGCATGTACTATATTATTTCTTTATGCATCCATATAAGCATGTATGCATGTACGCATATACTCCCTCCTTTTCAAAATATAAGTCTTTCTAGAGATTTCAATACGTGACTGCATACGGAGCAAAATGAATGAATCTACACCCTAAAATATGTCTACATACATCCGTATGTTGTAGATCATTTGAAATGTCTAAAAAGACTTATATTTCGGAACGGAGGGAGTAGAAAGCAATATTCCCACGTCATGGATGCATGTAGATTTGTTCTTTTTAAGAGAAGTCAATTCCATGCACGTCACCATGTAGGTTTTATTTTTTTCCTGAAGAAGTCCTACTCCTATGAATGCACGTAAGGTAATGCTATATTTTTTATATCTCAGAACTGCACGTAATTCTTATTTTAGGATAGAGCCGCATGTACATGCTTTCTTAAGGATAGCTGCAGTTTTTTCTCTCTCTTTGAGATAAAGCACTCTTAGATCTAATCCATTAATTACGTCTGTTAAGTTATGGGTCTACTAAATCAACGACTAGATGTTTCTAATTATTATGGTAATTTCTAGCTTATTTATCTTTTGTTTCGTTAACCCGTCAACCACTTTTTATATATAATAGATTCCTGGAGATCCGTAACTCCGATTGGACTGAAATTTTGACACGATTTTTATCCGGATATTGGCTATCTTGCGGCGAAAAAAGGGCACCAACCGCCTTACGGAGTGGCCACGAGGACCCAGGGCGCGCCCTACCCCCTGGGGTGCGCCCCTCACCCTCGTGGGCCCCTCGGGCATCGTCTCGCATTGATTCCACTTCCCAAAATTCACATATATTCCAAAAAAATCTTCGTAAGTTTTTATCCCGTTTGGACTCCGTTTGATATGGATTTTCTGCGAAACAAAAAACATGCAACAAACAGGAACTGGCACTGGGCACTGATCAATATGTTAGTCCTAAAAATAGTATAAAAAGTTGCCACAAGTATGTAAAAGTTGTATAATATTTGCATGGAACAATAAAAAATTATAGATATGACGACGATGTATCAGCATCCCTAAGCTTAATTCCTGCTCGTCCTCAAGTAGGTAAAAGATAAAAAAGATTTTTTTTTTGATGTGGAATGCTACTTAGCATAATCTTGATCATGTAGTCTAATCATGACATGAATATTAAGACACGAGTGATTCAAAGAAATAGTCTATCATTTGACATTAAGACAGTAGTACTTCAAGCATACTAATAAAGCAATCGCGTCTTTTCAAAATAACGTGGCCAAAGAAAGTTATCCCTATAAAATCATATGGTCTGGCTATGCTCCATTTTCATCACACAAAATATTCAAATCATGCACAACCCCGATGACAAGCCAAACAATTGTTTCATACTTTTGATGTTCTCAAACCTTTTCAACTTTCACGCAATACATGAGCATGAGCCATGCATATAGCACTATAGGTGGAATAGAATATGATGATGGAGGTTGTGTGGAGAAGACAAAACAGGGAGAAAGTTTCACATCGACACGGCTAATCAACGGGCTATGGAGATGCCCATCAATTGATGTCAATGCGAGGAGTAGGGATTGCCATGCAACAGGTGCACTAGAGCTATAAGTGTATGAAAGCTCAAACTGAAACTAAGTGGGTGTGCATCCAACTTGCTTGCTCATGAAGACATAGGGCACTTGAGGAAGCCCATCGTTGGAATATACAAGCCAAGTTCTATAATGAAAATTCTCACTAGTATATGAAAGTGATAACTCAAGAGACTCTCTATATGAACAACATGGTGCTACTCTGAAGCACAAATGTGGTAAAAGGATATTAACATTGTCCCTTGTCTCTTTTCTCTCTTTTTTTCTCTTTTTGTGTAGGCTTCTTTGGCCTCTCTCTTTTTTTCGGGGGGGGGGGGGGCTTCTTTGGCCACTTTTATTTTGATACATCACACTTTGGCCACTTTTTTTGGGGGGGGGACAATGTTCTAATAATGATGATCATCACACTTTTATTTACTTACGACTGAATATTACAACTCGATACTAGAACAAAGATATGACTATATGAATGCCTCCGGCGGTGTACCGGGATGTGCAATGATCTAGCGTAGCAATGAAATCATAAAACGGACAAGCCATGAAAACATCATGCTAACTATCTTACGATCATGCAAAGCAATATGACAATAAATGTTCAAGTCATGTATATGATGATGATGAAAGTTGCATGGCCATATATCTCGGAATGGCTATAGAAATACCATGATAGGTAGGTATGGTGGGTGTTTTGAGGAAGATATAATGAGGCTTATGTGTGATAGAGCGTATCGTATCACAGGGTTTGGATGCACCGGCGAAGTTTGCACCAACTCTCGAGGTGAGAAAGGGCAATGCACGGTACCGAAGAGGCTGGCAATGATGGAAGGGTGAGAGTGCGTATAATCCGTGGACTCAACATTAGTCATAAAGAACGCACATACTTATTGCAAAAATCTATTAGTCATCAAAACAAAGTACTACGTGCATGCTCCTAGGGGGATAGATTGGTAGGAAAAGACCATCGCTCGTCCCCGACCGCCACTCATAAGGAAGACAATCAATAAATACCTCATGCTCCAACTTCGTTACATAATGGTTCACCATACATGCATGCTACGGGAATCACAAACTTCAACACAAGTATTTCTACAATCCACAACTACCCACTAGCATGACTCTAATATCACTATCTTTATATCGCAAAACTATTGCAAGGAATCAAACATATCATATTCAGTGATCTACAAGTTTTATGAGTAACATTGTTATATTACCTGCAACAGAACAATGTTATATTTCACGGAACATTGTTAATTCCCGTGAGTAACATTGTTATGTTACCCGCAACAGAACAATGTTCCCTGGCGGGTCAACGTAACAATGTTATTCTCGGGAAGTAACAATGTTCCGTGAAATATAACATTGTTACTTGCCAAGAATAACATTGTTACGTAGTTTTGAAGAATGATTTCACCGGTCGCCTTCTTATCCGAGGCAATGCTCGACGACGAGGCGTCTACGGTGACTTCGTAAATTTCAAGATGACATACCGGCTCAGTCTCTTGAAAGTGCTCCGCGTGTGTGCGTTTATAAGAGTGAGTGTATGTGTGTATGTGTGAGCGCTTGCGTCTGTACTGATGTTAAAAAAGAATTGATGTGATCTCGAATCCTCAGCGGAGCAAATTTTTTTGGAGGTTTTCCGCTGACTGAACCGGAGTTTCAGCTTCCAAGCTCGGATGATGGATGTACGTGGACCAGGCCCACAGAAAATATGACACGGTCCCTCTCGTGGACGGCCCAGGTTATACGAAGTTCGGCCCGCTCGATGTGTACCAACCGCGCTCCCGTGAACGAGACGGAGCCGGCGAAACGCGACGGCTGCCAAGATCCGCGCCGCCTCGCCGCCGCGTTCGACGAGGGACCTCGGGCACGCAAGATCCGCGACGCGCAGCCTCGCCGCCTATCGAGAGTCTGATTCGGAGATGTGCGGGATGCGGGCCAGCATCGTGGGCGGTGGGGCGGACGCGCACCTCTACGACGACCCGGACGGCGCCGCCACCCCGGTGCTCCTCGACTCCCGTTTCGACGGCGACAAGCTCGACGCCCTCGAGCACCTTCTCGCCCTCATCTCTCGGGGCGTAGACGTCGCCCACCTCTCCCCGCAGGTTCGGCTAGCGTCCCCCCTCCTCTCGTCTCGTCTCGTCTCACGCCGTGGATTCAGGCGACGGAATTGCGTATGTGCTTGTTGCGCAGGCGGCCACGAACTTGGCGGCTTAGTCGCTTGAGGTGAAGAAGCTTGCCTACCTGCTCCACTACGTCGCCCGCATCTTCACTTCTCCCTGCAATGCGACAAATCAGAGCCAAATCCCAAGTAGATTTGTTTGCAATTTTGTTTTCCTGTTTGTGATTAGTTGGGACAGATCGGAGCAGTTGCATACTCCGCATAATTTCTCCACTAGCCGATCTTAACGGGATGGTGTTGAGATGATGCATGCATTTTCTCCTTCCTCTTGACATATTCTCTCTTTTTCTCCGGTGATGTCCTCCCTTTCAATCACAAGCACCAGAGGAAAGCTGTCCCAAGTCATGGCTGATCTTGTGTGGTTGCTTTTCTCCCTCTTCAACCTCCCATGTGGAGGTCTGCTGTGCGGTCTTAGGTCTTGATTCTAACTGTGAGTAATCCTAGTCGAACACAATCTTGATTCTAGCTGTGAGTAATCCTAGTTGAACAGACATGACACGTTTGCGTTCAGGCAAACTATTTTGTGAGGAAGTCTGAAACCTGTACGATGCTTCTCCAGTGGGAAACTTCTGTCTGCGTCCAGCATAGTGCACGGAGCGAAAAAATCCACAAAATTAAAACATGGCTGTTGGTAATCCTAGTCATATTCCAACCTGAACAGACTTGACGTTTTGCACTCGGGAGGTTAGAAATTAGAATGTGATGTTGCAATTTAGTTGTCTGAAAAAGTCTGAACCATATGCATTGTTTCTCTAGTGAAGAAACCACACCTTCCTAGTATAGTTTAGCGAGTGAAAGCGTCGAGCTTTGCTTTGTATGTGTGCTTGCACGGATGTTGATGGTGTTTTCCACTACTTTTCTAAATTTTGGAGCCATTTGCATGTACTGTCTATTGATTGTGTGCTATTTTTTATTTTTTCAGCGAGTAGAAAATGTTATTTTTCGGAAGATTCAAGGATGTTCGAGGAGTGACCAAAAGCATTGAAGACTTTGCCGAGCGAGGCAAGGAACCTACTCTAATCATGTTGAACCCATATTTGCATTGCACACTTCGAATTATTTTCCATGCATAAAGTATTGTTTTACTAGTATTGCTATGCTAAGTAAGTTCGCTAGGGTTAAGCTATGCCTTATCTGCTTGATATTGACACCCCCTTTGACTTCTTAATACCCCTCCTTTCTAACCCTCTTTGGAAATAAAGAAGCCATCAGAGGTAGAAGAAACCTCAATCCCAAGGAAGTAGGAAATAACACCAAGACCAGACATATAAATTATTCACTAAGACGAGTATTCACAAAGGCAATCCACTCAACGTCGTCGCCAGTGATGATCATGCATCGACATATAGCATAAGAGTTCGACCATGAGCTAAAGGGGCACATAAAGTGCAGGATCATGAGCGCTCGCCAAAAACTAGCCGCGGTCACCACTAAGACAAAACGCTCAGACCAGACACGAGGGGCTTTCTCATGCAACTCACCATTAAGAAATGCATTCTTGGCATCAAGCTGAGAGACAAACCAGTGGCGAACAAATATCACATTGGGAAGTGTGCGAAGAGTGACCACACGTGCCATAGGAGCAAATGTCTCATCATAGTCACAGTCATGTTCCCGCTGAAAGCCACGGGTCATAAGACGAGTTTTGTAACGCTCAAGAGAACCATTAGAGTCTAAACCTTTGTAGACCCACTTACAAGTTGCACGTGATGGGATAAGCACGGGGGACGGGGGCAGGGGGGATGTGATCCCAGATGTTGGTGCGCTCAAGAGCAGCAATCTCCTATGCCATCATATGTTGTCGTTTGGGAAGAACTCGACGACTCAGTAAGAAGTCGCGTCTCGAGAAGAGCAGCGTCAGAACACCCACAACGGACAATAGGCGGAAGCGGGCGAGCGCGAAAGCTATAAGCAGGTTGAGCTAGAGGAGGTATGTTGCCAATAGAAGGAGACATAGTAGTTGAGGATGGCGGATCTGGAGAATCACGACACGCTGGCAGCCAATGTAGTAAAGAAGAGTACGAGGGGCAATCACCGGGAAAGCCGCAGGTGACGACGACGTGGGGTCTATAACAATAGTTGGAAGACAGGGTAGGTTGGGTAGATGAGGGCAATACATGGGTGATAGTTGTATTGGGAAAAAGTTAGGAAATAAATATCCTTGATGGGGGAGGCCGAAGGAGAGGATAAGAGTGGATAGAAAGGACGAGACTCGTCAAAAGTCACATCCTGAGAAATGCGCATCCACTGACCGAAAGATCCCAACACCGATAGCCCTTGTGCTCATCACTGTAACCCAAGAAGACACATTCAACGGACTAAGTAGTCAGTTTGGTGTGTTGAGGGGGGTGGAGGGGGGCAACAAGAGTGTAGCAAACACAACCAAACAAACGAAGCGATGAGTAGTCATGGGAATGACCAGAAATACGCTTGAGAGGAATGTCATCATACTAAGCAAGGAAGGTTGAATGTTGATGAGGTAGGTGGAAGTAGAAACAACCTCAACCCAAAAGTGTGGTGGAAGAGAGGCAACGATCTTCAACGTATGAGCCGCCTCAAGAAGGTGACGATGCTTGCTCTCAAAAACAACATTCTGAGCATCATGTCCACGCTAAAAGAACCGAGCAAGTGTGCCCTGCTCAAGCAAGGAATCCGCGCAACAAACGATAGATAAAATCACGAGTAAAATCTGCATGAAAGACACAGATAGGAGTGGAAAACAGGGTATGAAGTATTGCTGCAGACATCTTACAAATAGATAAGACCTCACTACAAGAAGGCATAAAATATATCCATGTGTGTCGAGATATAATATAGTAGCAATAGCCTCCTTTTGAGGCAAAGGGAGCTTGACCCCAAACATCAAGTGAACAAGATCAAAAGGATTTTGAAGTAACACAACTTGTGTTTCCCTTAGGCTAGATGAGACTTAGCAACATAAATCATGATTATGGAAATGGTGGATTATTGGAGCATCTGGGATTGGATTAGTAATAAGGAAACAAGGATCTTGGAGTATCACAACTTGTGTTTCCTTTAGGTTAAATGATATAGCTACTTGGATTCTAGGATGGAGACAACTTTGGCACTCGGATTTATGATGTTTTGATCTAATCTTAGTAGCTTGCATGTGCCCCATGTGGATATAATCACGAATACGATACATGTGGATCAGAGTTGATTTTGGTGTCCCTCCCCAAGAATGTTATGAGTACAAGATCATCATGGGAGGATGTTGGATTAATTCGAAGGAAAGGCAACTGAACCTGTTTGAAAGCCGACAAGCTTGACAGTATAAAGACACCTCTAGAGACATATCCAAGAAGGCCACATCGAACTAACAATGACAGACGAGAGCCACATGAGTGACAAAGACGATGCCACAAAGAGTCGGTAGATGAGGAGAGGCAGAGAGACTGGCGACGGTGTCATCAGAGGGAAGGTGAAGCCAGTCAAGCTCCTAGAGGGCCTCGTAGTTATAGCGTCGAGGGCCCACAACAAGTAGATCATCCGTGTGAGGATCCTAGTCAGAACAAGAGTTAAAGTTAAGAATGACCCTACAACAAGAGTCAACAATCTAACCACCTGAAATAAGCTGCATGGATTGAGGAATGTTAGCAGTACAAGATCATCATGGGAGGATGGGTTGGATTAATTCGGAGGAAAGGTAACTTAACATGTTTGCAAAGCCGACAAACCTGACTGTCTAAAGACACACCTCTAGAGACATATCCAATAAGGCAACTTCGAGCGAAGGATGACAGACGAGAGCCACATGAGTGACCAAGACAATGATGCCACAAAGAGTCGGTAGATGAGGAGAGACGGGGAGGCTGGTGACGGTGTCATTAGAGGGAAGGTGAAGCCAGTCAAGCTCCTAGAGGGCCTGGGAGTTACAGCGTCGAGGGCCCACAACAAGTAGATCATGCATGTGAGGATCCTAATCGGAACAAGAGTTAAAAGTTAAGAATGACCCTACAACCAGAGTCAACAATCTAACCACCTGAAATGAGCTGCATGGATCGAGGAACATGAGCAAAACTAGGAACATGAAAAGACGAAGTGCTAAGGGTGTCGACTATCGACTGTGAGGGAAGTTCCTAAGAACATGAACATGAGAATCTGGAGGTCGAATGGCCGACAAACTGGAAGAACTAGACGATGAAGCACCAGGTTGTGAACCTAGAAGTGGGTGTTGAAGTCGTGCAATTTTTGTTCCTCGTCGATTTGGCTTGGCGTCCTTCCCTTGTATGCGGGTTATGTGTCACGGACTTGATGTCGCATTCTACGTTCCCTTGTTGGGGGCCCTTGGCCCCGGCGACAGGTAGCATCGTGCACACATCATGTGGGTTAGACATTGCGGTGCCGACTGCCCTTGCTCCTGCTCCGCCGATAGGTGGTGCCCGAGCGTTCGGCTATGGCGGCGCCCAGCAGGGGAGGACGGGTTGTGGGATCGAGGCAGCACACAAAGCAACCTGTAGCCAGGCAAAGGATGCCCAACCGGCCTGGCATGGAGCGGAGAGTGCACGAGGGGTGTGGGGTAAGTGGTGAAAATGCCGTCAGGGACAGACTGCCGCCGCCGTCAGATTTTGACCTGGAATCGAGCGGCGAGGGGATGATGATAGGGAAAGCGAGGAAGGCAGGAAGAGAGCACTTGGAGGAGAAACGCATCATCCACCCTATGCCTGTGCTTCAGCCGCGATGGTGGACGGTTGTGGGGAAATCCGAGGTCTGCACGTGGATCTACTACTCGGGATGGCATGACATGGTTTTTGTGGAGTGAGGTGCCACAACTATTGTGTTGTGTGGGTGAGTTTGGAGAGATAGAAGTCGTGTTGCACTCTAGTCTAGGCCTTCAACTGTACCAAGTGCAACTTATTTAGAGTTTCTTTTCTCTCAAGCTTAAGGCTTTCTCTGAATCAAATCTAGCCTAAGAAACCAACCTAGCTATAAAAGTTTTGATAGCATGGACTTATATCAATGTGCTTAACTTATGGAATTGTAAGAGCACCGCTTAAGCACCAACAACTTTTGCCTCGAATAAAGTCCAACATGAGATTGTGTGAGTTAATCATTTTACATCCTTAAGCCCCAACATGCGCCAAGTTGGGTGGTACCATACAGAAGTTGTTTTGAAGAGTTATGATGTAGTCTGGTGGTGATGTAGAAGTGATATTCAGGAGATAGTCAAAGATTTTTGGTGGATTATGAGATTTTAGGTCTAGTTGAGCATGGTGATTATTATATTGCTGGATAAACATATCTTTAATTAATCTTGGAACAATTTGGATTTAGTTAGGTGATTGTGAGCTTGAACTAAATTTCACGATGGGTAAATAACTTCAGTAGTACATATAAAAAGATCCATAGTCCGTCAATAGAACTTGGTGGTTTATATTGGATTTAGATACCAACGAATTTGGAGTTTATTTAAATCATGGTTATGATGTTGGTGGATTGCTTTGTGTTAAATTCACACTTCTGGAGATTGCTGAAGTTGGAGAACTTTAGGGTGTAGTATGATCAACCTTGGATATATATCAGATTTATATAGGTTAGATGAGAGTTTGTAGCATCAATCATGATTATGATAATTGGTGGATTATTGGAGCATCTGGGATTGGATTAGTAGTAAGGAAACAAGGATTTTGAAGTAACATAGCTTGTGTTTCCTTTAGGCTAGATGGGACTTAGCAACATCAATCATGATTATGGAAATGGTGGATTATTGGAGCATCTGGCATTGGATTAGTAGTAAGGAAACAAGGATCTTGGAGTAGCACAACTTGTGATTCCTTTAGGTTAAATGATATAACTACTTGGATTCTAGGATGGAGATAACTTTAGCACTCGGATTTGTGATGTTTTGATTTAAGCTTAGTAGCTTGCATGTGCCCCATATGGATATAATCATGAATACGATACATGTGGATCAAAGTTGTTAGACGTAGGTGATTTTGCTGTCCCTCCCCAAGAATGTTAGCAGTACAAGATCATCATGGGAGGATGGGTTGGATTAATTCGGAGGAAAGGTAACTTAACCTGTTTGCAAAGCCGACAAACCTGACTGTCTAAAGACACACCTCTAGAGACATATCCAATAAGGCAACTTCGAGCGAAGGATGACAGACGAGAGCCACATGAGTGACCAAGACAATGATGCCACAAAGAGTCGGTAGATGAGGAGAGACGAGGAGACTGGTGACGGTGTCATTAGAGGGAAGGTGAAGCCAGTCAAGCTCCTAGAGGGCCTGGGAGTTACAGCGTCGAGGGCCCACAACAAGTAGATCATCCATGTGAGGATCCTAATCGGAACAAGAGTTAAAGTTAAGAATGACCCTACAACCAGAGTCAACAATCTAACCACCTGAAATGAGCTGCATGGATCGAGGAACATGAGCAAAACTAGGAACATGAAAAGACGAAGTGCTAAGGGTGTCGACTATCGACTGTGAGGGAAGTTCCTAAGAACATGAACATGAGAATCTGGAGGTCGAATGACCGACAAACTAGAAGAACTAGACGATGAAGCACCAGGTTGTGAACCTAGAAGTGGGTGTTGAAGTCGTGCAATTTTTGTTCCTCGTCGATCTGGCTTGGCGTCCTTCCCTTGTATGCGGGTATGTGTCACGGACTTGATGTCGCATTCTACGTTCCCTTGTTGGGGGCCCTTGGCCCCGGCGACAGGTAGCGTCGTGCACACATCATGTGGGTTAGACATTGCGGTGCCGACTGCCCTTGCTCCTGCTCCGCCGATAGGTGGTGCCCGAGCGTTCGGCTATGGCGGCGCCCAGCAGGGGAAGACGGGTTGTGGGACCGAGGCAGCACACAAAGCAACCTGTAGCCAAGCAAAGGATGCCCAACCGGCCTGGCATGGAGCGGAGAGTGCACGAGGGGTGTGGGGTAAGTGGTGAAAATGCCGTCGGGGACAGACTGCCGCCGTCGTCAGATTTTGACCTGGAGTCGAACGGCGAGGGGATGATGATAGGGAAAGCGAGGAAGGCAGGAAGAGGGCACTTGGAGGAGAAACACATCATCCACCCTGTGCCCGTGCTTCAGCCGCGATGGTGGACGGTTGTGGGGAAATCCGAGGTCTGCACGTGGATCTACTACTCGGGATGTCATGACATGGTTTTTGTGCAGTGAGGTGCCACAACTATTGTGTTGTGTGGGTGAGTTTGGAGAGATAGAAGTCGTGTTGCACTCTAGTCTAGGCCTTCAACTGTACCAAGTGCAACTTATTTAGAGTTTCTGTTCTCTCAAGCTTAAGGCTTTCTCTGAACCAAATCTAGCCCAAGAAACCAACCTAGCTATAAAAGTTTCGATAGCATGGACTTATATCAATGTGCTTAACTTATGGAATTGTAAGAGCACCGCTTAAGCACCAACAACTTTTGCCTCGAATAAAGTCCAACATGAGATTGTGTGAGTTAATCATTTTACATCCTTAAGCCCCAACATGCGCCAAGTTGGGTGGTACCATACGGAAGTTGTTTTGAAGAGTTATGATGTAGTCTGGTGGTGATGTAGAAGTGATATTCAGGAGATAGTCAAAGATTTTTGGTGGATTATGAGATTTTAGGTCTAGTTGAGCATGGTGATTATTATATTGGTGGATAAACATATCTTTAATTAATCTTGGAACAATTTGGATTTAGTTAGGTGATTGTGAGCTTGAACTAAATTTCACGATGGGTAAATAACTACAGTAGTACATATAAAAAGATCCATAGTCCGTCAATAGAACTTGGTGGTTTATATTGGATTTAGATACCAATGAATTTGGAGTTTATTTAAATCATGGTTATGATGTTGGTGGATTGCTTTGTGTTAAATTCACACTTTTGGAAATTGCTGAAGTTGGAGAACTTTAGGGTGTAGTATGATCAACCTTGGGTATGTATCAGATTTATATAGGTTAGATGAGAGTTTGTAGCATCAATCATGATTATGGTAATTGGTGGATTATTGGAGCATCTGGGATTGGATTAGTAGTAAGGAAACAAGGATTTTGAAGTAACATAGCTTGTGTTTCCTTTAGGCTAGATGGGACTTAGCAACATCAATCATGATTATGGAAATGGTGGATTATTGGAGCATCTGGCATTGGATTAGTAGTAAGGAAACAAGGATCTTGGAGTAGCACAACTTGTGATTCCTTTAGGTTAAATGATATAACTACTTGGATTCTAGGATGGAGATAACTTTGACACTCGGATTTGTGATGTTTTGATCTAAGCTTAGTAGCTTGCATGTGCCCCATATGGATATAATCATGAATACGATACATGTGGATCAAAGTTGTTAGACGTAGGTGATTTTGCTGTCCCTCCCCAAGAATGTTAGCAGTACAAGATCATCATGGGAGGATGGGTTGGATTAATTCGAAGGAAAGGTAACTTAACCTGTTTGCAAAGCCAACAAACCTGACTGTCTAAAGACACACCTCTAGAGACATATCCAATAAGGCAACTTCGAGCGAAGGATGACAGACGAGAGCCACATGAGTGACCAAGACAATGATGCCACAAAGAGTCGGTAGATGAGGAGAGACGAGGAGACTGGTGACGGTGTCATTAGAGGGAAGGTGAAGCCAGTCAAGCTCCTAGAGGGCCTGGGAGTTACAGCGTCGAGGGCCCACAACAAGTAGATCATCCATGTGAGGATCCTAATCGGAACAAGAGTTAAAGTTAAGAATGACCCTACACCCAGAGTCAACAATCTAACCACCTGAAATGAGCTGCATGGATCGAGGAACATGAAAAGACGAAGTGCTAAGGGTGTCGACTATCGACTGTGAGGGAAGTTCCTAAGAACATGAACATGAGAATCTGGAGGTCGAATGGCCGACAAACTGGAAGAACTAGACGATGAAGCACCAAGTTGTGAACCTAGAAGTGGGTGTTGAAGTCGTGCAATTTTTGTTCCTCGTCGATCTGGCTTGGCGTCCTACCCTTGTATGCGGGTTATGTGTCACGGACTTGATGTCGCATTCTACGTTCCCTTGTTGGGCGCCGTTGGCCCCGGCGACAGGTAGCGTCGTGCACACATCATGTGGGTTAGACATTGCGGTGCCGACTGCCCTTGCTCCTGCTCCGCCGATAGGTGGTGCCCGAGCGTTCGGCTATGGCGGCGCCCAGCAGGGCAAGACGGGTGGTGGGATCGAGGCAGCACACAAAGCAACCTGTAGCCAAGCAAAGGATGCCCAACCGGCCTGGCATGGAGCGGAGAGTGCACAAGGGTGTGGGGTAAGCGGTGAAAATGTCGTCGGGGGCAGACGGCTGTCGCCGTCAGATTTTGACCTGGAGTCGAACGGTGAGGGGATGATGATAGGGAAAGCGAGGAAGGCAGGAAGAGGGCACTTGGAGGAGAAACGCATCATCCACCCTATGCTCGTGCTTCAGCCGCGATGGTGGACGGTTGTGGGGAAATCCGAGGTCTGCACGTGGATCTACTACTCGGGATGTCATGACATGGTTTTTGTGCAGTGAGGTGCCACAACTATTGTGTTGTGTGGGTGAGTTTGGAGAGATAGAAGTCGTGTTGCACTCTAGTCTAGGCCTTCAACTGTCCAAGTGTAACTTATTTAGAGTTTCTGTTCTCTCAAGCTTAAGGCTTTCTCTGAACCAAATCTAGCCCAAGAAACCAACCTAGCTATAAAAGTTTCGATAGCATGGACTTATATCAATGTGCTTAACTTATGGAATTGTAAGAGCACCGCTTAAGCACCAACAACTTTTGCCTCGAATAAAGTCCAACATGAGATTGTGTGAGTTAATCATTTTACATCCTTAAGCCCCAACATGCGCCAAGTTGGGTGGTACCATACGGAAGTTGTTTTGAAGAGTTATGATGTAGTCTGGTGGTGATGTAGAAGTTATATTCAGGAGATAGTCAAAGATTTTTGGTGGATTATGAGATTTTAGGTCTAGTTGAGCATGGTGATTATTATATTGGTGGATAAACATATCTTTAATTAATCTTGGAACAATTTGGATTTAGTTAGGTGATTGTGAGCTTGAACTAAATTTCATGATGGGTAAATAACTTCAGTAGTACATATAAAAAGATCCATAGTCCGTCAATAGAACTTGGTGGTTTATATTGGATTTAGATACCAATGAATTTGGAGTTTATTTAAATCATGGTTATGATGTTGGTGGATTGCTTTGTGTTAAATTCACACTTTTGGAGATTGCTGAAGTTGGAGAACTTTAGGGTATAGTATGATCAACCTTAGGTATATATCAGATTTATATAGGTTAGATGAGAGTTTGTAGCATCAATCATGATTATGATAATTGGTGGATTATTGGAGCATCTGGGATTGGATTAGTAGTAAGGAAACAAGGATTTTGAAGTAACATAGCTTGTGTTTCCTTTAGGCTAGATGGGACTTAGCAACATTAATCATGATTATGGAAATGGTGGATTATTGGAGCATCTGGCATTGGATTAGTAGTAAGGAAACAAGGATCTTGGAGTAGCACAACTTGTGATTCCTTTAGGTTAAATGATATAACTACTTGGATTCTAGGATGGAGATAACTTTGGCACTCGGATTTGTGATGTTTTGATCTAAGCTTAGTAGCTTGCATGTGCCCCATATGGATATAATCATGAATACGATACATGTGGATCAAAGTTGTTAGACGTAGGTGATTTTGCTGTCCCTCCCCAATAATGTTAGCAGTACAAGATCATCATGGGAGGATGGGTTGGATTAATTCGGAGGAAAGGTAACTTAACCTGTTTGCAAAGCCAACAAACCTGACTGTCTAAAGACACACCTCTAGAGACATATCCAATAAGGCAACTTCGAGCGAAGGATGACAGACGAGAGCCACATGAGTGACCAAGACAATGATGCCACAAAGAGTCGGTAGATGAGGAGAGACGAGGAGACTGGTGACGGTGTCATTAGAGGGAAGGTGAAGCCAGTCAAGCTCCTAGAGGGCCTGGGAGTTACAGCGTCGAGGGCCCACAACAAGTAGATCATCCATGTGAGGATCCTAATCGGAACAAGAGTTAAAGTTAAGAATGACCCTACAACCAGAGTCAACAATCTAACCACCTGAAATGAGCTGCATGGATCGAGGAACATGAAAAGACGAAGTGCTAAGGGTGTCGACTATCGACTGTGAGGGAAGTTCCTAAGAACATGAACATGAGAATCTGGAGGTCGAATGGCCGACAAACTGGAAGAACTAGACGATGAAGCACCAGGTTGTGAACCTAGAAGTGGGTGTTGAAGTCGTGCAATTTTTGTTCCTCGTCGATCTGGCTTGGCGTCCTACCCTTGTATGCGGGTTATGTGTCACGGACTTGATGTCGCATTCTACGTTCCCTTGTTGGGCGCCGTTGGCCCCGGCGACAGGTAGCGTCGTGCACACATCATGTGGGTTAGACATTGCGGTGCCGACTGCCCTTGCTCCTGCTCCGCCGATAGGTGGTGCCCGAGCGTTCGGCTATGGCGGCGCCCAGCAGGGCAAGACGGGTGGTGGGATCGAGGCAGCACACAAAGCAACCTGTAGCCAAGCAAAGGATGCCCAACCGGCCTGGCATGGAGCGGAGAGTGCACAAGGGTGTGGGGTAAGCGGTGAAAATGTCGTCGGGGGAAGACGGCTGTCGCCGTCAGATTTTGACCTGGAGTCGAACGGTGAGGGGATGATGATAGGGAAAGCGAGGAAGGCAGGAAGAGGGCACTTGGAGGAGAAACGCATCATCCACCCTATGCGCGTGCTTCAGCCGCGATGGTGGACGGTTGTGGGGAAATCCGAGGTCTGCACGTGGATCTACTACTCGGGATGTCATGACATGGTTTTTGTGCAGTGAGGTGCCACAACTATTGTGTTGTGTGGGTGAGTTTGGAGAGATAGAAGTCGTGTTGCACTCTAGTCTAGGCCTTCAACTGTACCAAGTGTAACTTATTTAGAGTTTCTGTTCTCTCAAGCTTAAGGCTTTCTCTGAACCAAATCTAGCCCAAGAAACCAACCTAGCTATAAAAGTTTCGATAGCATGGACTTATATCAATGTGCTTAACTTATGGAATTGTAAGAGCACCGCTTAAGCACCAACAACTTTTGCCTCGAATAAAGTCCAACATGAGATTGTGTGAGTTAATCATTTTACATCCTTAAGCCCCAACATGCGCCAAGTTGGGTGGTACCATACGGAAGTTGTTTTGAAGAGTTATGATGTAGTCTGGTGGTGATGTAGAAGTGATATTCAGGAGATAGTCAAAGATTTTTGGTGGATTATGAGATTTTAGGTCTAGTTGAGCATGGTGATTATTATATTGGTGGATAAACATATCTTTAATTAATCTTGGAACAATTTGGATTTAGTTAGGTGATTGTGAGCTTGAACTAAATTTCACGATGGGTAAATAACTACAGTAGTACATATAAAAAGATCCATAGTCCGTCAATAGAACTTGGTGGTTTATATTGGATTTAGATACCAATGAATTTGGAGTTTATTTAAATCATGGTTACGATGTTGGTGGATTGCTTTGTGTTAAATTCACACTTTTGGAGATTGCTGAAGTTGGAGAACTTTAGGGTGTAGTATGATCAACCTTGGCTATATATCAGATTTATATAGGTTAGATGAAAGTTTGTAGCATCAATCATGATTATGATAATTGGTGGATTATTGGAGCATCTGGGATTGGATTAGTAGTAAGGAAACAAGGATTTTGAAGTAACATAGCTTGTGTTTCCTTTAGGCTAGATGGGACTTAGCAACATCAATCATGATTATGGAAATGGTGGATTATTGGAGCATCTGGCATTGGATTAGTAGTAAGGAAACAAGGATCTTGGAGTAGCACAACTTGTGATTCCTTTAGGTTAAATGATATAACTACTTGGATTCTAGGATGGAGATAACTTTGGCACTCGGATTTGTGATGTTTTGATCTAAGCTTAGTAGCTTGCATGTGCCCCATATGGATATAATCATGAATACGATACATGTGGATCAAAGTTGTTAGACGTAGGTGATTTTGCTGTCCCTCCCCAAGAATGTTAGCAGTACAAGATCATCATGGGAGGATGGGTTGGATTAATTCGAAGGAAAGGTAACTTAACCTGTTTGCAAAGCCAACAAACCTGACTGTCTAAAGACACACCTCTAGAGACATATCCAATAAGGCAACTTCGAGCGAAGGATGACAGACGAGAGCCACATGAGTGACCAAGACAATGATGCCACAAAGAGTCGGTAGATGAGGAGAGACGAGGAGACTGGTGACGGTGTCATTAGAGGGAAGGTGAAGCCAGTCAAGCTCCTAGAGGGCCTGGGAGTTACAGCGTCGAGGGCCCACAACAAGTAGATCATCCATGTGAGGATCCTAATCGGAACAAGAGTTAAAGTTAAGAATGACCCTACACCCAGAGTCAACAATCTAACCACCTGAAATGAGCTGCATGGATCGAGGAACATGAAAAGACGAAGTGCTAAGGGTGTCGACTATCGACTGTGAGGGAAGTTCCTAAGAACATGAACATGAGAATCTGGAGGTCGAATGGCCGACAAACTGGAAGAACTAGACGATGAAGCACCAGGTTGTGAACCTAGAAGTGGGTGTTGAAGTCGTGCAATTTTTGTTCCTCGTCGATCTGGCTTGGCGTCCTACCCTTGTATGCGGGTTATGTGTCACGGACTTGATGTCGCATTCTACGTTCCCTTGTTGGGGGCCGTTGGCCCCGGCGACAGGTAGCGTCGTGCACACATCATGTGGGTTAGACATTGCGGTGCCGACTGCCCTTGCTCCTGCTCCGCCGATAGGTGGTGCCCGAGCGTTCGGCTATGGCGGCGCCCAGCAGGGCAAGACGGGTGGTGGGACCGAGGCAGCACACAAAGCAACCTGTAGCCAAGCAAAGGATGCCCAACCGGCCTGGCATGGAGCGGAGAGTGCACAAGGGTGTGGGGTAAGCGGTGAAAATGTCGTCGGGGGCAGACGGCTGTCGCCGTCAGATTTTGACCTGGAGTCGAACGGTGAGGGGATGATGATAGGGAAAGCGAGGAAGGCAGGAAGAGGGCACTTGGAGGAGAAACGCATCATCCACCCTATGCTCGTGCTTCAGCCGCGATGGTGGACGGTTGTGGGGAAATCCGAGGTCTGCACGTGGATCTACTACTCGGGATGTCATGACGTGGTTTTTGTGCAGTGAGGTGCCACAACTATTGTGTTGTGTGGGTGAGTTTGGAGAGATAGAAGTCGTGTTGCACTCTAGTCTAGGCCTTCAACTGTACCAAGTGCAACTTATTTAGAGTTTCTGTTCTCTCAAGCTTAAGGCTTTCTCTGAACCAAATCTAGCCCAAGAAACCAACCTACCTATAAAAGTTTCGATAGCATGGACTTATATCAATGTGCTTAACTTATGGAATTGTAAGAGCACCGCTTAAGCACCAACAACTTTTGCGTCGAATAAAGTCCAACATGAGATTGTGTGAGTTAATCATTTTACATCCTTAAGCCCCAACATGCGCCAAGTTGGGTGGTACCATACGGAAGTTGTTTTGAAGAGTTATGATGTAGTCTGGTGGTGATGTAGAAGTGATATTCAGGAGATAGTCAAAGATTTTTGGTGGATTATGAGATTTTAGGTCTAGTTGAGCATGGTGATTATTATATTGGTGGATAAACATATCTTTAATTAATCTTGGAACAATTTGGATTTAGTTAGGTGATTGTGAGCTTGAACTAAATTTCACGATGGGTAAATAACTACAGTAGTACATATAAAAAGATCCATAGTCCGTCAATAGAACTTGGTGGTTTATATTGGATTTAGATACCAATGAATTTGGAGTTTATTTAAATCATGGTTATGATGTTGGTGGATTGCTTTGTGTTAAATTCACACTTTTGGAGATTGCTGAAGTTGGAGAACTTTAGGGTGTAGTATGATCAACCTTGGCTATATATCAGATTTATATAGGTTAGATGAAAGTTTGTAGCATCAATCATGATTATGATAATTGGTGGATTATTGGAGCATCTGGGATTGGATTAGTAGTAAGGAAACAAGGATTTTGAAGTAACATAGCTTGTGTTTCCTTTAGGCTAGATGGGACTTAGCAACATCAATCATGATTATGGAAATGGTGGATTATTGGAGCATCTGGCATTGGATTAGTAGTAAGGAAACAAGGATCTTGGAGTAGCACAACTTGTGATTCCTTTAGGTTAAATGATATAACTACTTGGATTCTAGGATGGAGATAACTTTGGCACTCGGATTTGTGATGTTTTGATCTAAGCTTAGTAGCTTGCATGTGCCCCATATGGATATAATCATGAATACGATACATGTGGATCAAAGTTGTTAGACGTAGGTGATTTTGCTGTCCCTCCCCAAGAATGTTAGCAGTACAAGATCATCATGGGAGGATGGGTTGGATTAATTCGGAGGAAAGGTAACTTAACCTGTTTGCAAAGCCAACAAACCTGACTGTCTAAAGACACACCTCTAGAGACATATCCAATAAGGCAACTTCGAGCGAAGGATGACAGACGAGAGCCACATGAGTGACCAAGACAATGATGCCACAAAGAGTCGGTAGATGAGGAGAGACGGGGAGACTGGTGACGGTGTCATTAGAGGGAAGGTGAAGCCAGTCAAGCTCCTAGAGGGCCTGGGAGTTACAGCGTCGAGGGCCCACAACAAGTAGATCATCCATGTGAGGATCCTAATCGGAACAAGAGTTAAAGTTAAGAATGACCCTACAACCAGAGTCAACAATCTAACCACCTGAAATGAGCTGCATGGATCGAGGAACATGAGCAAAACTAGGAACATGAAAAGACGAAGTGCTAAGGGTGTCGACTATCGACTGTGAGGGAAGTTCCTAAGAACATGAACATGAGAATCTGGAGGTCGAATGGCCGACAAACTGGAAGAACTAGACGATGAAGCACCAGGTTGTGAACCTAGAAGTGGGTGTTGAAGTCGTGCAATTTTTGTTCCTCGTCGATCTGGCTTGGCGTCCTTCCCTTGTATGCGGGTTATGTGTCACGGACTTGATGTCGCATTCTACGTTCCCTTGTTGGGGGCCGTTGGCCCCGGCGACAGGTAGCGTCGTGCACACATCATGTGGGTTAGACATTGCGGTGCCGACTGCCCTTGATCCTGCTCCGCCGATAGGTGGTGCCCGAGTGTTCGGCTATGGCGGCGCCCAGCAGGGCAAGACGGGTGGTGGGATCGAGGCAGCACACAAAGCAACCTGTAGCCAAGCAAAGGATGCCCAACCGGCCTGGCATGGAGCGGAGAGTGCACAAGGGTGTGGGGTAAGCGGTGAAAATGTCGTCGGGGGCAGACGGCTGTCGCCGTCAGATTTTGACCTGGAGTCGAACGACGAGGGGATGATGATAGGGAAAGCGAGGAAGGCAGGAAGAGGGCACTTGGAGGAGAAACGCATCATCCACCCTATGCTCGTGCTTCAGCCGCGATGGTGGACGGTTGTGGGGAAATCCGAGGTCTGCACGTGGATCTACTACTCGGGATGTCATGACATGGTTTTTGTGAAGTGAGGTGCCACAACTATTGTGTTGTGTGGGTGAGTTTGGAGAGATAGAAGTCGTGTTGCACTCTAGTCTAGGCCTTCAACTGTACCAAGTGCAACTTATTTAGAGTTTCTGTTCTCTCAAGCTTAAGGCTTTCTCTGAACCAAATCTAGCCCAAGAAACCAACCTAGCTATAAAAGTTTTGATAGCATGGACTTATATACATGTGCTTAACTTATGGAATTGTAAGAGCACCGCTTAAGCACCAACAACTTTTGCCTCGAATAAAGTCCAACATGAGATTGTGTGAGTTAATCATTTTACATCCTTAAGCCCCAACATGCGCCAAGTTGGGTGGTACCATACGGAAGTTGTTTTGAAGAGTTATGATGTAGTCTGGTGGTGATGTAGAAGTGATATTCAGGAGATAGTCAAAGATTTTTGGTGGATTATGAGATTTTAGGTCTAGTTGAGCATGGTGATTATTATATTGGTGGATAAACATATCTTTAATTAATCTTGGAACAATTTGGATTTAGTTAGGTGATTGTGAGCTTGAACTAAATTTCACGATGGGTAAATAACTTCAGTAGTACATATAAAAAGATCCATAGTCCGTCAATAGAACTTGGTGGTTTATATTGGATTTAGATACCAATGAATTTGGAGTTTATTTAAATCATGGTTATGATGCTGGTGGATTGCTTTGTGTTAAATTCACACTTTTGGAGATTGCTGAAGTTTGAGAACTTTAGGGTGTAGTATGATCAACCTTGGCTATGTATCAGATTTATATAGGTTAGATGAGAGTTTGTAGCATCAATCATGATTATGATAATTGGTGGATTATTGGAGCATCTGGGATTGGATTAGTAGTAAGGAAACACGGATTTTGAAGTAACATAGCTTGTGTTTTCTTTAGGCTAGATGGGACTTAGCAACATCAATCATGATTATGGAAATGGTGGATTATTGGAGCATCTGGCATTGGATTAGTAGTAAGGAAACAAGGATCTTGGAGTAGCACAACTTGTGATTCCTTTAGGTTAAATG
Source organism: Triticum aestivum (assembly GCF_018294505.1). Classification (NCBI taxonomy): domain Eukaryota; kingdom Viridiplantae; phylum Streptophyta; class Magnoliopsida; order Poales; family Poaceae; genus Triticum; species Triticum aestivum. The sequence goes on from NC_057796.1 coordinate 467,208,184, forward strand.
ATATAACTACTTGGATTCTAGGATGGAGATAACTTTGGCACTCGGATTTGTGATGTTTTGATCTAAGCTTAGTAGCTTGCATGTGCCCCATATGGATATAATCATGAATACGATACATGTGGATCAAAGTTGTTAGACGTAGGTGATTTTGGTGTCCCTCCCCAAGAATGTTAGCAGTACAAGATCATCATGGGAGGATGGTTTGGATTAATTTGGAGGAAAGGTAACTTAACCTGTTTGCAATGCCGACAAACCTGACTGTCTAAAGACACACCTCTAGAGACATATCCAATAAGGCAACTTCGAGCGAAGGATGACAGACGAGAGCCACATGAGTGACCAAGACAATGATGCCACAAAGAGTCGGTAGATGAGGAGAGACGGGGAGACTGGTGACGGTGTCATTAGAGGGAAGGTGAAGCCAGTCAAGCTCCTAGAGGGCCTGGGAGTTACAGCGTCGAGGGCCCACAACAAGTAGATCATCCCTGTGAGGATCCTAATCGGAACAAGAGTTAAAGTTAAGAATGACCCTACAACCAGAGTCAACAATCTAACCACCTGAAATGAGCTGCATGGATCGAGGAACATGAGCAAAACTAGGAACATGAAAAGACGAAGTGCTAAGGGTGTCAACTATCGACTGTGAGGGAAGTTCCTAAGAACATGAACATGAGAATCTGGATGTCGAATGGCCGACAAACTGGAAGAACTAGACGATGAAGCACCAGGTTGTGAACCTAGAAGTGGGTGTTGAAGTCGTGCAATTTTTGTTCCTCGTCGATCTGGCTTGGCGTCCTCCCCTTGTATGCGGGTTATGTGTCACGGACTTGATGTCGCATTCTACGTTCCCTTGTTGGGGGCCCTTGGCCCCGGCGACAGGTAACGTCGTGCACACATCATGTGGGTTAGACATTACGGTGCCGACTGCCCTTGCTCCTGCTCCGCCGATAGGTGGTGCCCGAGCGTTTGGCTATGGCGGCGCCCAGCAGGGGAAGATGGGTTGTGGGATCGAGGCAGCACACAAAGCAACTTGTAGCCAAGCAAAGGATGCCCAACCGGCCTGGCATGGAGCGGAGAGTGCACGAGGGGTGTGGGGTAAGCGGTGAAAATGTCGTCGGGGGCAGACTGCCGCCGTCGTCAGATTTTGACCTGGAGTCGAACGGTGAGGGGATGATGATAGGGAAAGCGAGGAAGGCAGGAAGAGGGCACTTGGAGGAGAAACGCATCATCCACCCTATGCCCGTGCTTCAGCCGCGATGGTGGACGGTTGTGGGGAAATCCGAGGTTTGCACGTGGATCTACTACTCGGGATGTCATGACATGGTTTTTGTGCAGTGAGGTGCCACAACTATTGTGTTGTGTGGGTGAGTTTGGAGAGATAGAAGTCGTGTTGCACTCTAGTCTAGGCCTTCAACTGTACCAAGTGCAACTTATTTAGAGTTTCTGTTCTCTCAAGCTTAAGGCTGTCTCTGAACCAAATCTAGCCCAAGAAACCCAACCTAGCTATAAAAGTTATGATAGCATGGACTTATATCAAAGTGCTTAACTTATGGAATTGTAAGAGCACCGCTTAAGCACCAACAACTTTTGCCTCGAATAAAGTCCAACATGAGATTGTGTGAGTTAATCATTTTACATCCTTAAGCCCCAACATGCGCCAAGTTGGGTGGTGCCATACGGAAGTTGTTTTGAAGAGTTATGATGTAGTCTGGTGGTGATGTAGAAGTGATATTCAGGAGATACTCAAAGTTTTTTGGTGGATTATGAGATTTTAGGTCTAGTTGAGCATGGTGATTATTATATTGATGGATAAACATATCTTTAATTAATCTTGGAACAATTTGGATTTAGTTAGGTGATTGTGAGCTTGAACTAAATTTCACGATGGATAAATAACTTCAGTAGTACATATAAAAAGATCCATAGTCCGTCAATAGAACTTGGTGGTTTATATTGGATTTAGATACCAATGAATTTGGAGTTTATTTAAATCATGGTTATGGTGTTGGTGGATTGCTTTGTGTTAAATTCACACTTTTGGAGATTGCTAAAGTTGGAGAACTTTAGGGTGTAGTATGATCAACCGTGGATATATATCAGATTTATATAGGTTAGATGAGAGTTTACAGCATCAATCATGATTATGATAATTGGTGGATTATTGGAGCATCTGGGATTGGATTAGTAGTAAGGAAACAAGGATCTTGGAGTAGCACAACTTGTGTTTCCTTTAGGTCAAATGATATAGCTACTTGGATTCTAGGATGGAGATAACTTTGGCACTCGGATTTGTGATGTTTTGATCTAAGCTTAGTAGCTTGCATGTGCCCCATATGGATATAATCATGAATATGATACATGTGGTCAGTGTTGTTAGACGTAGATGATTTTGGTGTCCCTCCCCAAGAGTGTTATGAGTACAAAATCATCATGGGAGGATGGTTTGGATTAATTCGAAGAGATGGCAATTTTAATGGTATATGATAACCTTGTGGGAGTTGCTCCATGTGAGCCTCATAGCAATTGGTATCAGAGAAAGTTTATGTGTTTTATGGCAACCTTAAGTCTCACCAAGCCATGACTTGGTCGAGTCATGATAACAGAGCTGGATATGTAGTAAGGATATGGCCCTTGGACTTACCCTTATACTCCACCTATTTGATGAACATCATGACCATGTTTATGAATTCTTGGACTAGTTTGTGGTTATCATCATTGATGACCTCTTGGTCTATTCTCCTTCTGAGGAAGGTCATAAGCAACACCTGAGAATGATTTTGGATAACTTAAAGAGCCCCAGTTATATACCAAGTTCAAGAAGTATGAAATTTGGCTAAAAGAAGTAGGGTTCCGAGGACATGTTTTTTCCATGGAAGGTATGTCAATAGACCCATCAAGGATAGAATTTGTAACCAACTTTTAGGCGAAACAAATGTGAAGTCGGAAGTTCCATCGGACTTGAGAGTTATTATCGCAAATTTGTGAAGACTTTCAAGCATCGCCGATGACTTAACTCTTGAAGAAAGATAAGAAGTTTGAATGAAGGCCCAAGTGTGAAGTGAGCTTTCAAGAGTTTAAGAAGAGGTTAACCACTGATCCGTCCTTAGCCACCCTAGATATTTATACGAGTTTTGAAGTTATTGTGATGCATCTAAGCATGGACTCCATTCCGTCTTGATGCAAGAAGGAATCTTCGTAGCCTATCTATCAAGGCAACTATGGCCTCACGAAGAGAACTGCCCCATGATTTGGAAATAGCACCAGTAGTGCATGCTATAAGTATGTCTTCTTCTAGATGATCAACCACTATGACGTTGATATCCATTACCATCCCGATAAGGCCAATTGGCAGTGGATACCCTCAGCAGGAAGTCGTGTCCCTGTTCTGCCTTGACCAAGCGGAGCAACTAGTGCTACATGACGGCTTCGAGAAGTTTGGTGTAAACTTGATCAACCACTATGACGTTGATATCCATTACCACCCTGATAAGGCCAATGTCGCAGTGGATACCCTTAGCAGGAAGTCGTGTCCCTGTTCTGCCTTGACCAAGTGGAGCAATTAGTGCTACATGAAGGCTTCGAGAAGTTTGGTGTAGAGCTAGTCAATAGTGTCTATCTCGCTAAATTCAAGATTAGACCCACTCTTAGGATGAATCAAGAAGTATAGAAGAAATCAATGAAATGATCAAGCATGGGAAAGCCTTGCATTCTCAGAAGACAAGCAATGTGTTATTTGGTTTGGAGGTCGCATCTGCATACCTAACCAAGAAGGTTTGAAGAAGTGGAATCTACAAGCAGCACGCCGTCATCGATGAACCAGAGACCCTGGCGCATGGCGGAGCTGTATCGTGTGGCGCTCTTGCTGTCTCGGAAGATGTCTGAAGCTAAGTGTGAAGCATGTATGCATGAGTTTTTTCTAGAACAAGAAGGAAGGAGTAGGTTTCGCATATTTTCGGGATATGCGACAGCCCGTCGGGCAACGCGGTCACACTCGCGTGAACCCGCATGCACAAAGTTGTTGCCTGTGGGAGAATTAGCGAGTTTTTTGCGGGGTGGACTAGCGACTTAGCTGGCAGTCCTATCCCACTTGCACCCTTACCAATGTCGAATTAAGGCCATGACTCTATTAGGGTCATAATTGACCATTGCCTAAGCTTGCCATCCTCAACCCATTACTTAACACCAAAGACATTTGCAAGCCAACTAGCAGATAACTACCTCTTCCAGATTTGAAGTCCCCACAAAGTTCCCAAGAAGGTTGTTGCAAATAAAGGTACAAAGTTGACCTCCAAACCTGGAAGAGATTCCAAGAAGCTTTTAAAATCAAGTCATCCATCAAACGGGGCCTCTGCAAAGAAAACCACACACCGACCCCCACCCCTAACCAACTTACTGCGAGATCTCAATTATTGTCCTTGCTAAAGCTATATGTCAGAAGTTATGCCATCGAGTGCCTCGGTTGAGTGAAGCAATCTCATTGAAGAGCAAGCAACTTGAAGTGAAGACTGTCGTTGAGCGATCTTTCTAAGCAACCTCGCCCTGTGTTTTGTATCACATCACTTAAGATAATGTAGATCAAAATTTTGGACCCAACTTTTAAAATATCGATCACGGGGGAGTATATACCATCCGGTGGATTCTATACTAGCATCATTCTTAAGGAAAGTTATGTCTGATTGTTCAAATTGTATACGCCTAACACTAAAATACATTCAAGATGCAAAGGCCGACATATTTAACTTTACCAGGTGCAACTTAGTCAGAGTTTCTCCTCACTCAAGCTTAAGCCTTTGTCTAAACCAAACCTAGCCCAAGAAAACCCAACCTAGCTATCAAGGTTGTGATAGGACAGACTTATATCAATGTGCTTAACTTACGGAATTGCAAGAGCACCGCTTAAGCACCAACAACTATTGCTTGAAATAAAGCCCAACATGAGATAGTGATTGTATGAGTCAATCATGTTACATCCTTAAGGCCGCAACACACACCTAGTTGGGTGGTGTCATACTTAAGTTGTTTTGAGGAGTTATGCTTGGAAAATGAGATAGTTTGTTGGTAATGTAGATGTGATCTTGGGAAGATAGTCAAAGATGTTCGGTGGATTATGAGATTTTAGGTATAGTAGTAGAGCATGGTGATTATTATATTTGTGAATAACAATATCTTTAATTAATCTTGAAACAATTTGGATTTAGTTAGGTGATTGTGAATTTGTGATTTTGAACCAAATTTCATGGTGGATTACGAGATTTTAGTTGGATTTAGTTAGGTGATTGTGATCTCGAGAAGATAGTCAAACTTGTTCGGTGGATTATGAGATATTAGGTCTAATAGGTGAGCATGATGATTATTACATTGGTGGATAAAAAGATCTTGAATTAATCTTTGAACAATTTGGATTTAGTTTGTGAGATTGACCTTGGACCAAATTTCATGGAGAATTATGAGATTTTAGGTGGATTTAATTTGGTGATTGTGATCTTCAGAAGATAGTCAAAGATGTTTAGTGGATTATAAGATTTTAGGTCTAGTAGGCAAGGATGATGATTATTATATTAGTGAATAAATAGATCTTCAATTAATCTTGGACAATTTGGATTTAGTTAGGTGATTGTAATTTTGACCCAAATTTCATGGTAGATTATGAGATTTCAGGTAGATTTTAGTTCATATGATTTTTGAGGAGGTAGTCAAAGATGTTCGGTGGATTATGAGATTTTAGGTTTAGTAGGTGAGCATGATGATTATTGCACTGGTGATCTTTAATTAATCTTGGAACAATTTGGGCTGAGCTTTGAAGCGGCAGGAAGCACAGTCGCACAATAGGCGCTTAACACTTGAGGATCTCGAAGATTCATGGGATAGAGACATAACACTATTCCAAAAAGACCGCCACACTTTGGCCTATGACTTTAAGCAGTATGAAGTGCTGAAACAGAACCCATTATGGTGTGACATGATGGAAAGCTATGGAGTCTGAACAACTACAGAACTGACATCATCCAAACACTTGGTGGTGTGGAAGGTATCCTGGAACATACCTTATTTAAGGGAACATACTACTGTATTTCCCTACTTGGGAGGGTTTGTTTTGGGAGAAGGCTTCAGGTTTTGAGGAATCAATCAAGTACAAAAAGCTGACAAATGCACAGCGTTCTGGGCCTAATCAAATCCCCAACAGAAGATTTACCCTATGGTGGGCGCCAACCATGCATTAATCGTGCACACGTATATGTTGGTTTCCACTTTCCAGGTTCAGCTAGAATATTAACTGGTTCCTTGGCCCGGGTCAAAGCCCCTCCTCCAACAAGCAATGAACAAGATCATGAAGGTAATAACCATGCTAACTGTAGCAAATCTAGCATTATGGCAATATCCCTGTTGTAGTAAAAAAATCTTATTTAATAAATGACATGCTTGTTTATTTTCTCTTTTGACAGCCAAATCCTGCTATGTATGTGCTGAGGGAGAGAATAAGAAAGGGTCTTCAGTTGTATTCATCTGAACCCACCGAGCCATATCTGTCTTAACAGAACTACGGAGGAATATTCAGAAATCAAATCATACGTTTTGTGGATGACAAATGTCTATCGAGTTACCATTGACAAAACCTTCGAGGGTAACCCGACCAAACCAATCAATGGTGCCATCTTTATTTTCAATCCAAGAACTGGTCAACCAACTATTTCTGAAGGTTTGTTCCCTTTCTTTTGCTTTTAGCTCTAGTTTTCTTGCAATTATGGCATAACTGCGAAGCATCACAACTTGGAAGACTGACTTAAATTAAAATGGTTTATAATCTCCAGGTCATCCACACAAGTGTATGGGCAGGACAAAAGCGTCTAGTTTCTCAGCATAGTAATCGTGCCAGTTTTCCTCATTCTTGGATTTAATTGAATTTGCATATCCATTCCGCCACAGCATGGAACTCACCGGCCAGATGGTGACTTTGCCAGCGAATCTCCCAGAGCATGAGTTCCTTGCTGACTTGGAGCCGTTGGGACCCAGTCGAATGAAGCTCCTCAGCTATCACCTCAGGTTTTTCTTACTACCATTTTGTATCTTCAAGTCCAACCTTGTGATTCTTATCCAAAATCAAAATTATATAAGTAGCTGAATTTCAGTGCACAATTCTGTAATGCCTGATCAAGAAGATTTATGTCTTTCCATGAGCGGCTAGCTGTCTCTCCTGGGACATTTGAATTCTGAATGTGAATATTGAGATGCATTCTATACAAAATTCAATCTTTCCAACTCACACTGCACTGTACATGCAAATTTATTGCCGGTGCTTCTTTTGTTTCTTGCACATTTTACAGGTGGTTTTTTTTTTGCCTGGGATAGTTTGAGTGCCGAAATTGTTGATTCTGTTGTTCTTGGCAAATTCTGGTAGTATATCTTTTTTTGCCTGTGAGCCAGTGTCGCTACAGATGTTGTTTCTTTCTTGCCACATTCTGTTACAGAGTGCTTTTTTGGGTATGATCCAGAGTCTCATATACTGAACTGTTCGTTATGTTGTTCCTTTGCAGGATTTGACATGACATGCTAATATTTTGGAGAAAAACAAGCAGTAGGATGGTAAGAAGTGCACCATTTTAACCTGTCGGTGAACATCTTGGATCGGTGGTTATGTTTGGGAGAAGAAGAAAACCTATCGTGGTCAGTGGTCATTACTTGTCAAACTGAATCGTTAGCATCAAGTTGATGTTTCGCTTGGTGTTATCATCCTTGTCTAGTTGATGCTTTGTGATTTGAGCTTTTTTGTTGAAGCTTAATGTGTTATTTCATCTGGTTGCTCTTCTTCTTAAGATTGGATTACTTACAGATTTCTTTTTAGCTGGATTCAGTTTACTATGTCAGTCAGTGTTTGGTTACATATTTCTGTCAGTCAGTTCTGTGCCTGAGACCAAATCAGTTGTTCTGGGCCTGGTCAAACCGCTATTGCTTGAGCCAACTCTGGGATGGTGACGTGTTGAGTGTGGTCAAAGCAAGCCAGGACATCACCCTCATGGCCATGTAATCACCACCCCCACGCCCATCATTTGATCATCAATGAAACACTACAGCATCAGCATTAATTTTAACCATCTTGGCACTGACGATGATGCCTTAGACCTAGAGATAGAAACCGGGAAATAAGAATTATATCAGTAAGTGTAACTGTCCCTTGAGAACTTGGAATAAGTGATCATACTAAGAATTATATTAGTAAGTGTAACTGTCCTGAAGATGATAAGCGTTGCACTGCCCCTCAGCTATTGTTTCTGTTTCCGTGGAGCAACGGTCATATAATATTTTGAGACCTGATGTCGCCGGCATGGCTCATTTGATCGTATATTCTGATGGCTGTGCACTAAGCCTGTGTGTGAACAGAACATTTGTATGACCATCTCGCTTCGCTTGCTCAGAGACACGGATATTCTCATGGTCATGCAGTCAGGCCACCAACGGCAGCGAGTGTGAACATTTGTCTTTAGACCAGTATGAACTACTCAGATAAGATGGCTGCATGGTACCGTTGGACACTCTGGATACTCTATTGTTCATCTGAATTCACTGATATATTTAATGTTCTCTAATTACTGTCAGAAATATTTATTTTGTTAGCGTGGCAAGAAACAGAAGAAAACGAATAAGTAGGAATGTATGACACAAACTTCTGAGCATACATTCTTTGATAGGAATTGTATGATGTGATCTGTATAGGTATCGACTTGGTGTTTCGCTGTTTCTAAGTTAAGATATTTGTGTGACATACTGACATCAAGCCTTAGCAGTACATTTCTAATGCTGTTTTGGCCTGAATCATCAATTCTGTTGTACGTACTTCCAGTATTTGTGTGGGATTATAATATCTGAAGCTCTCGACATGTGGAGAAAAAGGAGGCCCCTGCTTGGCAAGAAGCTAGCGCCTATGGCGAAAGTCTAAATTCAGAATATGCGGCTGGACTACTTGAGCCTTTTGCATAGTTTTTTACTGGCAGTAGTTCAACAATTTACAGATAGCATTTTAAGAAGAGTATTTGTATGTGTGCATCTTCAGCCCTGTTTCTTCTCTTTTATGTCAATGCAAGATCTTACACTTTTAAATGAGGTAATTGACGCATGCTTTCCGATTTCCTTAAGGAGGTTGAGGTATGCAGTATTTGTCATCTCCGAGTTGAAACAATGCCTTTCACTTAGCTGTATTTGTTTGTCAGTATGCTACGTGCTCATTCAGATTCTTGCTCATCAAAGAATCATTCGAACCAAATGCTGAATCTTGATAACGCCTTTTAGTTGTACTTACTTGTTCCAGGATTTGTTCATCTGTTGCAGCCAACAACTCTCTAATATCTTGTATCAGGATCTGTTGATTACTTTTTTCAGGACTTGATGTTCAATTTGCCCAGTGTTACACGCTGCAAAAATCTTCTCGTGACTGTAACTTGTTCTTATGCATTACTATTCTTTTTATCAATTAGCTACCTGTTGCCTGCAGTTTAAATTTTCCTTGGTGTTGGTGACTTGGAACGCATCCAGTGAGTTTCTCAAGAGTCATGAGCTCAAGTATCCTGTAGGTGACTTGCAACTCTGGTTTGGCCTAGCATTTAGTAAACTAATTTTTTTTGAGTTATTCCACCTACAGTCTGAGTCTGAGTCTCTTAGCAAGCCAAGCGAGATGGTGTCAAGTCAGGCGGGGAACAGTTACTTGCTTTCTGACTGCTACTGCTGCACTGGTGTTGTCTCTGGTCGCTTCTTTGATCCGGCGACGTAAAGGTTGTGTCTCTGTGTGTGTGCAGTAGCTGTACATGGTCCGTGTAAGCCTTGGTGCTGTTACCCCATGGCATTGGTTGTCTTTGGTCATGTGTGATGCTGAAGCAAAGAACAATGGTATATATGTTCTAAAGCGACAACTTTTTAGAAGTGATTATTGTTTACGTGTAGAAGTTCGTTTCTCTATTTGCACTACTTTTGATCTCTGTACATGTCATTACATAGATTAGCCACTATAGTGTTTAGGTAGAAACCCAAGTTGAAGCACACTAGATGATTATTGGCATGGTAAGGGGGGAAATTAGATAGTTTAAGAGATTATTAGTCTACTGAAATAATCATGAAAAAAATGTGAACAAATTATTATTCTCGCTTTTCTTTGCCATTCATTGCCTAATCATCTATAGGGTATGTAGTATGTTAGTTCAAATACATGTACAACAATTTTCAAATACATGATTACCATTTTCTTTCAAATACATGCTTTGATGTCTATTTTTCCATAAACATTGTAAGTTCTTCATATACATCTGAAACATAGTATTTTACAATTACGTGAAAAACAATTTGATTTACACAATCATTTTTACATTGTATAACTTTTTTAAAAATAAAAGTGTCACATGCGGTTTTTTAAACGACTGAAGATATTTTAAATGTCATGAACACTTTTTTAATGTTGTGAATATTTTTTTACGGTAACGGTTACAAAAAAAAATTCCACTATATTTTTTCAAATTCACAATGGACATAATTAATTTTTTGGAAATATTTGTTTTATACTTTTTCATAATATAAAAAACAAAAAAATTAAAAGAGAGGAAAAATAACACGTAATTTTTTTTAGGCATGTACATGTGATTTGCCCGTGGCAGGGGAGCAGAGTCACGGACTCCCTCGCGCAATGGGCTGCCTGGCCCATATACAGAAGCGCTGTAGGCAATCCGTCCTTCCAACTCGCTACAAGCGAGCTATAGCCACGCCTGGGCTGGCGCGTGTCCATGGAGTCATATGGGATGGCATTCCCTACTTCCTGCTCCTTATGGAAAATTGCCGACCAATCGCACAGGCAAAGCGAGTGCATGAGGGTACGAGCTGGCTCAATCAGGGGTCATCATCCGGTTTTAGAATCTTCTAGAAGGTTCTCGTTCACTTTTTCTCATTTTCTCTTTTCCTGTTATTGCCTTTATGGGCTTTCATTTTTTTTATCCATTTTCAAATTTCTTTAGAATCTTCAAAAGATATTCCTGTTTCCGAAAAAATGTTCAAAAATATGTGCAATTTCAAAATTATTTGTGTTTTTCAAAGTTCTTCAAATTTTTCAAAAATATATGTAGAATTTTTAAAAACGTTTGGATTTTCATTCATAATTTTAAAAAATGTTCAAAATTTTAAAAAAGTTCAACGTTTTAGAAAAAACATGTTTTATAAAAAAATCAAAATTTCAGAAAATATTTGTGTTTTCAGAAGTTCTTCAAATTTTAAATAATTGTTCATGATTTTCAAAAAAGTTCACGTTTAAAAACCGTGTTTTCCAAAATGTTTGTGTTATTCAAAAAATTCAAAAACATTTTGAGAAATGTTCATGTTTTCAAAAAAACATAAACTTTTTGAATAATGTTCACAATTTTTAGAAAAAATCTCAAAATTTCAAAATATGTCCACACATTTTAAAATAACTTTCTCAATGATTGTTTTTAGAGAACCAAAGGAAAATAGAAACATATACTAGATAGAAAATTAAAAAGAAAGTAAGGTTCCCATTTCACCTTTCTTCCCACCACCCCTTCGTCCAACCTTTCTTGTATGATAACAAATCAACTTAATTTACTTACCTTCTGAACCAGTTCCACTTTAATTTACTTACCAAATTTCGGATCAAAATATAAGGTAATTCATGGGCATAATTTGATGATCATTTATTTACACAATCGCATTATTATAGATAGATAAATCACAAGCCGATATACTAGAAGATTTATATCCCATTGCAACACACGGGCATTGTTCTAGTACTAGAAAAAAAACTGTAGCTACAATAACCGGAGCCGCTACAGTAGTCAGTTCATTGATCACTATTGTTGCTACATGGGTCGGCCTAGTCGAGGGTGGCCCACCCTATGCGTTTGCCTACCAATTTGCTGCATAGAGCGACAAATAGGAGCTCCCATCTGGGACGTGTTTGGTAGCTCACATCCCCACACAGGCTGTGTGGGACCAAATTGACTCGTTTGATTAGCTGGGCTACATTGAAATCTTGGCCCGCATGAACCTAAAAGCACAACTAATCAGCAGCTTCCAGGGAACCAGGCTCATCTCGTGCAGGGTGGGGGACGCGGTGCAGAGCTAATGCAAGCGGGGAGATGGTGCGAGCTCGCACGCGTCCCCCAGAAGTCAGCATGAGTATTTTTGTCACCTCCGGCAGATTCCCTGCCT